>NW_024465897.1:0-600000 GCF_017591425.1 Ochotona curzoniae
ACGTCCTTTATAAATTTTCAACTTCCCATTTCTTAAGGCTTATTTCTTTAAGGAATTTAACCTTATGTAAAGACCTCAATTCTCACTACCGATGTTTTCCAGTCTCAGTAGAGATATTTCAACCCTGTTTCCAAACCCTTACATCTGAACTAATACCCACACACACCTCCACCCAAACCACTTCAAGTTTTAATTTGCTTGTGCATTTCTGGCACTTGAATTTATCCCTCTTATTTCCCCTTTCTACTTAAGTTCACATACACAATTGCTCAGCCTTCTAGACCTTCTTCTTGGGGATTTTTTTATGTGGATCTCATCACCAGAGACTCCAGGCTGACAAGGATTAAGGAAATGCATCATGGTATCTGACTGCACAATGACAATTCCTAGGGTAGAGATTATACGAACATGCACTATAGAAAATCAAACTGTAAATTCGGTCATTGTTACAAAGAAGAGGAGCATTAAATGCTCAGAACTTGAACCTGGTCACAAAGAAGGGAGAGGAATATTCATGGGAAAATCCAGTGTTTCCCAGGAAAGGACTTGATCTTCACCTTGTTGGATGCTCCAGGCATGGGTTGATCCTAGAGCAGCTGGGAAGTATGACACACAGTGTAAGAGAAGGTTTTCCCCTCCCCCTGAGGTCACATGGCATTGGTGCCTGGACCCTGGCTGAGCAGGGTGATGCTTTCCTGTAGAAGCTGCTGTCTTTGGGGGAGGTGTTGGTGGCAGAGGTGGCAGCATGGCAAATGTAGGAGGAGAAAACTAACATGGAAGATTCTTGGGATCCTGTCTTCCCCAAGACCACATCTGACCCATGCTGGAGGACAGCCAGGAGACATGTGTGAGGCAGGTAACTCATGCACCTGAATTCACTACAATTGGAAGACACAGTTGCTGTGACTTCCCCAGGTAGTAACAGGTGCCTAAAACACAAACTCTGTCACACATGAACATTGGTTATTCCATTGAGGGCTGGCCAGTAGGGGGTGCTAGAGGGAAGATGGCTGATCTCCAGACATGGACATGTAACTCCTGCAGAAGCTATGGAGCTCAATCAGGAACTGTACTCCCTTACCCATCCCAGGAATAAAACTCAGCAAGGCATCATTGACATGTAGCAAAGTTCACTGAGCATCTACAGTAGCTCAGGGGTTGTGCAAAAGTATTTCACAGATGCTCTGTTACCTAAATTCATCAATACATAATAAGGAAATTGCTGTTATTCCCATAAAGAAAATGAAACCAAGATCTCAGGAAATTTCCCAGAGTTGTATTGTTGGAAGACTTCAGGGAGGACTCGGTTCATTACAGGTGCCTCCTTCCCAATGAATCATGAGGCTACAATCCAGCAGCAGGAATATTCCATGAAGGGCTCACTTGATTCAGCCATCTGATTCTTCATGAAACCCAACCAGACCTTACCATAAATGGTGAAAGAAAGAAACAGCTACCAAATGAAGTACTGTTTTTTTGAAGAGACGATTTCTAATGGGTTCTTCATGCAGAGGTAACTTTGGGCTAACGTGATCCAAGGAGTTTCAATCCCTCCATAAACCAAGAGACAGCATTCTCACCCTGCAAAGTGCAACAGTGCATGTCACAGAGGGCGCACAGCACTAGTGATTACCTATCCCACCACCCAGGCCCCTTTCAATCAGGAACAAACTGAGTGTGTCCCCTAGAAGTCACCCATCCATAGAGCACCCAGGTGATCCTCCAGGGAGAAATGAACCTGTACTCAAATAGACTCTCCCTGAAAACCTACAGGGTGTCATAGGAGTTGTGCTCACAGGCAAGGACCCTACACTCTATCAGAGGCATAAGATCCTACAGGTCTTGGTGGAACCCCTTTACCTGCACCAATGAGGGAAAGGCTAAAGGTATTGGGGAAGCATCCCGACACTTCGTGATCACAGATCAATTCGGGTTTCAAGCTCAGGTCTTCTCAACCACAGGCAGCTTGGTACCTGGGAGGGATACAGGCAGCAGAGAGCACCAACAACTGGATGAGTAATGGCTTCTAATTTGAGTGCACATCAGCAGCAGATAGCAAATGTTAGAGCACACCCACTTTTCAGCAATGGAATCTATGCTCTTAGCCCTTGGTGGCATCAGCTTCCACTCACACAGAATGGGATAAAAGACACATGCCCCTCCCAGGATGAGGGCAGGAGCAGCGGGCAAGCAGAGAGTGGCCCTGACTCCAGCACCATCTCCTGTTTGTCACAACTCTTTCTCACTCACTTCAACTCACTGTAAATCACCAAGCAGATGGCACACAGCAAGTCACTCTACTTTTTGGATGAGAAAAGGCATGTCTCTGTCAATAAGCTGGTTTGGTAGCTCTTCCACCCAGCCTTGGTGCCACAATCTGAGACAAATATTCCTGGTAATCAGACAGGGAGCCCTCCCTTCATCATGATGAGGAGCCTTGGGGAGGATTTCCCCTGTTGGAAAATGTTACTCAAAGAGAAGATGGGAGCCGGTGTTGTGCAGCAAGTTAAGCTGCCACCTGAAATGCCAGCACCCCATATCAGGATGGCTTTCCACTTCTAATCCAGCTTCCTGATAATCTACCTGTTAAACAAGTAAAAAATAATCTAAGCACATGGATTTCTGCACCCACATAAGAGACCTGGATGAAGCTCCTAGCTCCTTATTTCAGCCTGGACCATCCATGGCTACTATGACCTAATGGGAAGCCACCATAGGATGAAAAATTGATTCTATCTATCTATCTATCTATCTATCTATCTATCTATCTATCTATATTTTTTTTCCAAAGAGAAGAAGACATGGGTATCCAGTGGACACACAGCACTGAGAGTGATACCAAAGCAAGTGTGTTCACACTCTGGAGCTAAACAGGGTTCTGGATTCCAGAGGGAACAGCCATAGGAGCAACTGAAGAGAGCTACTATGTCTATGAGGCACACTGCTTCCATGACCAGTCCTGCTATCTAAGCATGAGAGGTGTGTGTTAACAGCTGCCCCCGCCTCTGTGAACACAACTCTCAGAGGCCTCACCCATCTCTCAACTTATGGATTAGACTTGCTGGCTGTAAGGCTTTCCATATCTCATCTCAGTGGCAAAGTGTTCGCAGTTTGACCATAACAAGTGGTAGCAAGTTTGTCCTACTTTGGCCTTCGCCAGTTGGATGATCTCTCGGACATGCTTTGGGCGGCACGTGCTGTCCAAGTAGTTGTTGACTTTGTACTTGTCTCCATTGACCACGTCCTCCAGGAGCTCACACTTCACTGTGCCAGTGGAATCTTTCTCTGAGTTGGCTTTGCCTCTGCCAGAGCTGGATGGCATTAGATCTGGGGTCAAAAAGAGGCACACATTCAGATGCTACAGTGCAGCGGGGAGGGTCCTGGGGATGGAATTGGAGGAGAAAGAACACAGTGGCTCCCCTCCTGACCTGGGTTTGCCTTGCCCTTCCTACTCTCCTTTTCTACTCTTTACAAGTTCAATTTAACACAGGCACATATATGTAACACAGAAAATATTTAACAACTGAATTCTTAACAGGATGTTGACCACATGTTCCCATAGTAGCAAATACGCAATGTTTCATAAAAGAGATTGACTCCCATGGCATTCCACTCTATGCAGCCACCTGAACTGACTTGCTTATCTTACTGATAGGCATCTTTGTTGTGTAAGCTTCTTCGAGACTATAGACAAGTACATTACAAAAACTCTTGTGCTACAAAGAGCACATTTGACTCAAAGACTTTTTTTTTTTACTTTCTGTATATTTGCCAGAAATAAGTAAGTCTCATTCTTTTATATGTAATTGCTTCTAATTCAAGATAAAACCTCTTTGTCCATTTTTCAGACCAATTTTGACACAGAAAAGTTTAGTTAAATATGCAAGGGTCCAAAGTCACAACACACAGTTTTGAATTATTTTCAGAAACCTGGCACAGGAGAAACTTCTTCTCCCTATATTACTTCCTGGCTTAGTTCAGGATACAGCAGAGTTCAACAGGTGAATGCACTTCCTACTGTTTACAGAATAAAAGCTTTGAATATCTTCACACAGAGAGGAATGGAAGCCAATAAATCCAGTCATGAATGGTGCTTCTGTTAACAGTTCTCAATGCCTAGCTGATGGGTTAGTAACTCATGCTCACCTGTACTGAGCAGATGGACCACATAACCATCTTCTACATACACGGCCCAGTGATTGTAGCTTCCGCGGTAAATCTCAATGATGTCTCCAGGCTGTGGGCTTTCGCTTGACTGCAATACAAGAACCAGAGAGAATAGCTGGCTTTCCAGCAAATAGAAGTTACCTACAATGGGGTGCTCAACTCAGCTATACAGCTGCCCACAAACTACCCACAATGACCATGGAGGGAAAACTCCATTAGAAGGGTCTCTAGAGGACTCCCTAACAGAGTAGTTAGGAATAGGGTTTGCCCCTGGAATGCATTGGTCTCATGATATCTGTGTGTGCATCCAGGAGTATGTATAGGATTGTACTTATAAACACATATACAAGGCAAAACACCCCTGCAGGCAGCATCAGCAAGCACCACTACACAAGAGGTATTCTCCATGTTGTAGAAGCAGACCCAGTCTAGGCAACATTGAAATATTGGCTACTGTACCCACTCCTTAGCCTGGATGCCAGCTCTGCCCTATGGCTCTGTGCCGTGATTTTAATTTTTTGTGCCCACATTTTGGTCACAGACATACTACCCTTCCCAGGACTATCAGACTCTTAGAGGAGGCAAACCACTCACCCATAAGCACAATTCTCTAGTGCAAAGGAACAAATTCACAGGCAACACCACAACCACCTGCTTCCCACAGTCTCTCATTCTAGACCAGGGATCTCCCTGCCCACACCAGTGTCAGGTACTACACAACCAGGGACATCCAGTGTGGCCTAGAACCTATGGACATTGCCTAAGTACTCAATGCCCAAGATGCTTACCCTGACCCACATATTCCTCCCTGCACATGCTCAGTGAAGGCCCTGGCCCACTGCCCTTCCTCCCACACCGTCCCAGGCCTTCTGCCTTCTGCCAAACCCTAACACTTCTCCATGTGACCCACCAGGGTCCATTGCAATTTTCTCTTGCTCCTATTTGTTTCCTCAGACCCTGTCACATTGTCTGTTCATCGTGGTTGTCTAGGACAAGCTGCTCCTGGGGAGCCTCTGCTTCCTAGTCCCTCCTCAAGCTCTGGATATTCACTCATTCAAAAAGCAGAAGCAGGAAACTTCCCAAGGCCACACTGAGAGTGGTAGGACCAATGCCAGGTATTGTGGCAAACATGCAGCCCCCAACAAGGGAGGCGGCAACTGACAGTTGAGAAGGACTCACATCACTGAGTGCAATACTCTGTCGGTGTGACAAAGTAGACCGAGTTGCCTGCCCATTCACCAGTACTGGCAGTTTAGAGGACTTACCCCAATCCCTCAGTCACAAATCAGTTCTCTCTGCCAGTTCCATATGCTGATCCTAAGACAGTCACTGCTTACTACCACATTTAGTCTCCCTTCCCTGAGACTGGGGGTGTCACATCCCAGATTCCAGTTGGTCCCCAGGCAATGGAGCCTGATCTCTGTTCCCTTTTCTCTGTTCCTCCTATTTCTAGGGTCCTGTGCTCCATGCATGGCCTGCCAACCCAGCACTCATCACTGGTCACTCTATTAGATGCCTGGATCATACTTTACTCTTCACCCAAACACCACAAATAGAGTCCACAACCCAGACATTCATTGTCTCCTGAGCTGCTGGATTCAGTAGCTTGCCAAGGCAACTAGGACATGGGCTCATCCTATCAAATATTCTGATAAGTACAGTGTGACCTACACAGCCCACTGGCACAAAAATTGTAAGAAACTCATCACACCTGGCAAGGGACAATAGGAGGAACAGAGGGTACACCCTATCACTGGAGAAAAAAAAAATCTTCTCCATATTCCTCAGATTACTTGCTCACATCCTTCATTGACCAGAACCACTAATCTATTTACACCAAGCCTATCATGGCAAAGATGCAGCAACCCTGAGAGGTTGGACCACCGACAGGGAAGCATCAGATCCAATGGAAGGATCCCTGCTGCACATAGACACCAGCCTCATCAAGGGCTCTATTAGCTCAGAAGGAAGTAAATGACAGCAGTGTGTGAGTGTGTAGGTAAATAGCTATGGGTCAGCCAACAAATACATTGGACTCACGTCTAATTCTGAAAAATACCACAGAGAGAGTCATTATATGGCCAAAAAGAAACTAGATCCAGTTCTCCATCAGAATCCTGCCAGGAATATGGAGTCAAGAGCTTCATGGAAGTGGAGGGGGTGTCCTGGAAGAGACAACAGCAGGTCTTTGCAGGTGGCCAGAATCCCAGCAGAGGGAGCCCACACCTGGGACTCCAGAAGGCCACCAGCCAATTCAGCTCCTGGCGAGGAGTGACAACCTGCCAGCTGAGAGCAGGGGACAGAAGCATGGGGCCATGCTAGGAGAGAACAGCAAGCAATCTGTGCTTGTGGAGATGAGGTAAATGAGGAGGGGCAGCCTGGAGCAAACCAGAGGCAGGTGTATAATGACAGGAGCCCTGCTGAGGAGCTGTGGTGAAGTACAGGCCCTCTCTGAGCTTCTGTGCCACATGCATAGCAAATGCTGGCCTGGACCACGCCAAGGGCTAAAAGAAGATCCACTGCTCCAAAACAGAGCTCATCTGACAATGGGGATTCCTAGGTTTCATGCAATTTTCCTTTTCATTAGAACCCTGTGATTTAGACCAGACTTGGTCACCTACTGCCTATTTATGGATGGAAAAACTGGGTATCAAACAGCTTAAGTGACTTAAGAAGGTTTCCCCACTGATCAGGGGCAGGAAAGGAAACAAACTGTCTACTGTTCCTGTGAGAGTATCTGCATTGGGCTATCATGCACATGATTCTTTGGGAAATTTACCTCTCGGTTTTTTAGACTGATGTGTCACATCTTTGTCTCTGTCCATTGTGGCTAATGAGCATCAGCTCTCAGTGTCATTGTCACTTGTGGTGCTCTGTGTCCTACTTATCAAAGTGTTGGCTGTTTGTCCTCACTGTTGTGCAAGTTCACCATGACGAGTGTGAGTGCGATGTGCCCTGATGTCTGCTGTCGGTGCCTGGGATGCTCTGTGAGCTGGGATTTTCCTCTGCCTCTTCCACAGCGTCTATGTGTGTGGATGGTGACTCTCGGTCCTTAGCTGTGTCTCTCATCTTCTCTGTGTCATGAGTGGATCAGTTATGTTTCTCTTTGTCATGTGTCGGGCTTTGGGACAATCTCTCAGTTCACTCATGATCGCTCACAGCTCCCTGGGTACAGTTCAGCCTGCGTATTGTGGACCAGGATACATGCATGGCAGTGACAATGTTTTTCACTCCCAGAAGCTTTGCTTGTGTTGGGTTTGTAGTTGTTGCCACCTGATTCTAAGCAGCTTTGTACAATCAGAGTTGTTCTTTGATGATTTTCTTCAGCATTCTAAAATGACTTAAAGTGTTCTATGCAGTTGGCTTCATGGCCTGAAACCAGGAGCCTGGGACTGAGCATGGGTCTACATGTGGGTGGCAGAGCTACATGCTGGAGCCAGCACCTTTTGCTTCCCTAGCATGCACATTGACAGGGGGCTGGATCCCACGTGGAGGAGCTGAGGCTCAAACCAGCCACTCCCACAAGGGATGCAGGACTTAGCTGAGCAAGGGCTTAGCTGTTTCCCAAATGCCTACCCCTGTGTTTTCCTTCTTAGCAGTGCATCTGGATCTCAACTATTGGCAAGAGGGTTGACATGGCATTTCTGTGTTGACATGGCTGCTGTCAGTAACGCTGACTGAACTCCTTTCCCTGATTCTGGCTGACTAATCTCAGTTCACTGTCTCACATATTCCAGGAGCCTGAATTTCCTTAAAGCAATAGATTTGATTTTAATCACTTCAATTTGAGCAAAAAATGCAAATCTCTCTATTGTGCTCTCTAAATATTCTTTTTTAATGACATCTTACTTATTTCATGAGTGTATTGCCAATGACAATTCCTAGGGGAAACTGTGGATAGATATCACAATAATACAGAATAAAAACCAAACTGCAAATGTGGTTATTGTTACAAAGAAGGGGAGCATGGAGTGCTCAGAACTTGAACCTGGGCACAAAGAAGGGGAAGAATGTTCATGGGAAGATCCAGTGTTTCCCAGGAAAGGACTTGATCTTCACCTTGTTGGATGCTCCAGGCATGGGTTGATCCTAGAGCAGCTGGGAAGTGTGACACACAGTGTAAGAGAAGGTCTTCCCCTTCCCCTGAGGTCACATGGCATTGGTGCCTGGACCCTGGCTGAGCAGGGTGATACTTTCCTGCAGAGGCTGCTGTCTTTGGGGGAGGTGTTGATGGCAGAGGTGGCAGCATGGTGGCCGACAGCAGGAGTAGAAAGCTTACATGGAAGGTTTCGCTGGCTTTGGCCCTCTAAGACCACAGCTGACCCATGCTGGAGGACAGCCAGGAGACATGTGTGAGGCAGATAACTCATGAACCTTAATTCACTACAATTGGAACACACATTTGATGCAGCTTCACCAAGTAGTTACAGGTGCCTAAGCCTAAACTCTGTCGCACATGAACATTTGTTCCTCCAACGAGGACTGACCAAAAGGAGGCATTGGAGGGAAGATGGCTGATGTTCTGAGCTGGACATGCAACTCCTGCAGAAGATGTGGGGTCAGTAATTCAGCATGGCAGCAGTAACATTCAGAGAATATTTTTACTGATCATTTAAGCTCAGCACTACATAGTAAGGAAATCGCTATTAATCCAGTAGTAAAAGGAAGGGAAATGAAATGAAGACATCAGCAGTCTTGCCAGAGAAGTGTTGTGGTGAATGTTCATGGAGGACTCAATTTGTTGCATCTGCCTCCTTCCCAATGATTCATGAGCCTACAGCCGAGCAGCAGGAATATTGCATTCAGGGATCATTGCATTCAGCCATCTGATTCTTTGGAAGCTAAACCACATTCCATTCACTAACAAGAGAAAGAGCAAAGCAGGTGGCAAGAGGAAGTGCTGTGTGGCAAGGATGACTAGTGCTTTCTTCGTGTTTCTTTGCTGAAACTTTGGGATAATTTTCCCAAAAGTATTTTTAATAGGCAGCCTATTGCAAGCCCAGCAAAAGAGCTCATACTCTGTGAAGTAGAACAGTGCATGTCACACAGGGAACATGGCACTGTTATCCCTCTCAACTACCCAGCATCCCTTTCACCAGAAACAATTTGTCTGTTGCCTGGGTGTCACCCATCCAGAGATCACCTGAGATCCCCCAGGGAGAAAGGAACCTGCCCTCAGGACAGACTCTTCCTGACAACCCACAGGACATCCCAGGAACTTGGCTTGCAGCAGAGGCCTGATGCAAAGACCCCACACTCTGTCCAGGGCAGTAAAGCCCTCTGGGTGCTCTGTGGAACCCCTCTACCTGCACCAAGAAGAGAAAGGCTGAGAGGAGTGTGGGAAGCAACCCAACACTCCGTGGTCACAGCCTGACTGGGGTTTCAAGCCCAGGTCTCCTAAACCACAGGCAGCTCAGTACCTGGGAAAGATCCAGCAGCTGAGAGCACCAAGGACTGGAGGAGAAGGGGCCGCCGACTTGTATACATCAGGGCAGGTGGCAGGGTATGCAACACGCCCACCTAAGAGTAATGGGATCTATCTCTAACCCTGGTGGCCTCAGCTTCCTCTCCCATAGAATGGGGTAAGAGATCTGTGCCTCTCCTAGGGTGAGGGGAGGAACTGAGGTCAGGCAGAGTGGCTCTGACTCCACCACCACCTCCTGATTTTCACAACTCTTTCTCACCCACTTAACCTCACTGCAAACCACAAGCAGATGGCACACAGGCACTCACTCTGCTTTCTGAATAACAAAGCAAGTCTCCCTTGGTTATGTGGTTGTGCAGCTTTTCTACCCAGTGCCAGAGCCACAATCTCAGCCAGTTATTCCTGGGGGTCAGACAGGGAGCCCTCCCCACACCATGCTGAGGAGTCTTGGGAAAAATTTCCACATTGGAAAATGCTCATCAAAGAGTAGAAGATGGGAGCCAGTGTGGTAGTGCATAAAATTAGACTGACACCTGGAGAGCCAGTACCCTGTATTAGAAATGGCTTTCCACTTCTGATCCAGCTCCCTAAGAAGTACCTAGGAAAGCAGTAGAAGATGGCCAAGTACACGGGTGTCTGTGTAGGAGACCATGTAGGAGAACTGGATGAAGCTCCTGTCTCCCTGTTTTAGCCTGGACCATCACTGGTTTCTATAGCTTTCTGGGAAGAGACCGGATGATGAAGGATGGATTTCTTTCTTTCTCTCTCTCTTTTAAATAAATGTTACTTTTTTCAAAAAACAAAATATTTTTTTCAAAGCAGAGAAAACAGTGGGTATTCACTGGATAAACAGAACTGACTGTGGCAACCAAGCAAGTGTGTTCACAGCCTGAAGTTAACCAGGGCTCTGGGTCCCAGCGGGCCCAGCCATGAAGCAGCTGAAGACAGTCATCATCTCAACGAGGCACACTCTTCCACGGCCGGTCCTGCTATCCGAACATGAGAGGTGTGTGCTCACAGTTGCCCGCCTCTAAAAATGCAGCCCCCTGCACCCTCCCCCACAACACACCTGTGGTTTTGACTGCTGGCTGGGGGGCTTGCTGTATCTCAGCTCAATGGCAAAGTCCTCGCCATTTGATGACTTGTAGTAGTCTTGAGTTGTTCCCACTTTGGCCTTCGCCAGCTGTACAATCTCTTCGGCGGGTTTTGGGCGGTACTTGTTGTCCAAGTAATTGTTGACCGAGTACGTGCCCTCCAGGAGCTGGCACTTCACTTGCCCTGTGGATGATCAAACAGCTTGGTGCTTCTGCTGCCAGAGAAGGATGATAACATATCTGGGCTCACAGACAGACACACGTTCAGATGCTGCAGCATGGGGAGAGAGGCCAGGGGAAGGAGCAGGAGGAGCAAGGACACAATGGCTCCGCTCTTGACGTCTGAGTTTGCCTTGCCCTTCCTACTCTCCTCTTCCACTTCTTTAACATGTTCAAGTTAATACAGGCACAATTACTTAACACAGCTACATGTTCCTATAGCAACAAATGCAATGCTTTATCGGAGAGAATGGCTCCTGTGGCATTCCACTCTAGGCAGGCACCTTCACTGACTTGGTGAATCACTTCTTGCCAGGCATCTTTGTTGTGTAAACTTCTTTTGATTGTAGACAAGTACAGTATAGGAATATTTATCTCTTGTGAGTCTCTAACCACAAGTCTGACTCAAAGAATTTTTAATTTCTGAATATTTGCCAGGAAGAAGCAAATCTCTTTCTCCTTCTCCTTTTCCCAGAACCAATTTTGAATCAGAAAATTAAGTAAGATGACCAAGGACGAAAAGTTGTGGCACAAAGTTTTGAATCAATTCCAGAAACCTGGAAATTGTACTCTATCCTGTAGAACCTTGGTGACCCGAAGGCAAAGGAGCAAGTTCTTCTCACTTTCTTAACTTCCTGGCATAGTTCAGGACACAACAGAGTTGTCAAGAGATGCAGTGCACTTCTTGTGTTTAAAGAATAAAAGCTTTGGGGCCAGCATGGTAGCCTACTGACTGATGTCCTCTCCTTTCCTGTGTCAGGATCCCTCATGGGTGATTGTTCATGTCCCGGCTCTTCCACTTCCCATCCAGCTCCCTGCTTGTGGCCTGAGATAGCAGTCAAGGACAGGCCAAAGCCTTGGGACCCTGCACCTGCACGGGAGACCCGGAAGAAACTCTTGACTCCTGACTTCAGATTGGCTTGGCTATGGCCGTTGTGGCCACTTGGGGAGCAGAGCAGCAGGTGGAGGATCTTTCTCTCTTTCTCTCCTCTCTATATATCTGTCTTTCCAATGAAAACAAAATTAATCTTAAGAAAATAAAAGCTTTGGGAATCATCACACTGAGAAGAATGGAATCAGTGTATCAGTGCCAAACAATGCTTTTGTTCACAGTTCTCAACGCCAAGCTGGTGGGTTAACAATTCAGGCTTACCTGAACTGAGCAGGTGGACCACATAACCATTGTCCGTTGCTTCTGCAATGCAGAGCACTTGGGAGTCCTCTGGGAGTCTCAGTGGAACCAGGAGCACACACCTCTCTCATCCTGCTCTGCCACAGGATCCCCTCTTGGTCTCTGAGGTAAAAGACCATGGTGACCCCTTTAAGAGGATATCAGGGCACTTTTAGGTCCCATTTGTAAATCTCTAAAGCTCTTTCCTAAAGTCAGGACAGTTAAGAATCTGTTATCTATATATCATTTATTCTCTACATAGAATCTAATGGAATATACTCAAAGTCATTCCTCAAGCATTTTAAGAAGCTGGATGATTTTTCTGTGGCCCTAATCTCAAGGAATTATTTAAATCAAAATTAAGAGATTTAGTTTAGCAATTCTCATCTATGAACATTTTCATCCATAAGTCAATTCGAAGACTACATAGCTTGGCACATAAACCTGCACATGCATACCAGGTAACATACATTATAAACAAAACAGGTTTTGTAACAGCTTTTTGAAAAATAATTTTAAGTTTTAAAAAATGGTTTAAAGTTACCAGTTTTTAGAATTACATCTTGTTCTCAGTAACCCAAATTAAAGATGCTTTCAGTTGGAACCTGTAGCTTACTGTTTAACTTTAGCTCTATCTGCAATGGGTGCAGTAGTATCTATTGGAACCTAGAAACAACAAATGTAAACATCTATTTACTTCACACTGCACACTGTGGAACCATCTGTAGGACTTTACACACACTTCTACTGTTTAGGCTTTTAGGCCTTGTTCACTAGGATAACAACTGTGACTAATAATGCAATAAATTCATTAGACTTTAGTGATATTTGACAGTTGTGTCAATAGCAGTCTGTTAACATTTCGTTACTGCGACATAAAGTTTATATCACTTCACATCTTAACAGCACCTTTTGATAAAATCCAAACAGCCTAATCAGTGGTCATCTACAAAACGAGATACGTTCTTTTTGACATTCTTATGAGGCCTCACTGGGAATATCAAAAATCAGTAAGTTTGAATATTTGAGTTTTTAAATGACTGTTAAATGACTGTGAAGGCTAGAGCTGGTTGAATATCGCCCAGGCTTTGGCCATAGCCATGGGTGACATTCAACGCCTAGAGCCCCCAGGAGCCTCAGCTCATCTCCCACTACCTGTGTGGAAAGGTGAGACCCAGGCCCCGACAGGCGCAAAACAGGAAACGACAAGCAGGTGCAAAAAGAAAACGAAAGAGTCTTCCAGCCTCCGCATGGGGGCTGGAAGGCTCCAGGACAAGTAGCGTCCCATGCCTGGATCGCACGTGGCCACTACCATGCGCGCGACTGGAGCCGGTATCAGGCTTGCTGGAGCGCCATTTGGAGGTAGGCTCTGCCTGCTGGCCTCCCGGCCAGGGACCTCTGGGTTTTGGTTTCTATGATTGCTGATTAGAATGTTCCATGATGAACCCTCAGGGCTTTGGGTAATATGACCTAATATGGTCTCAACCCATGTGTTTTTAAAATTGTATAACCAAATATATTTTCAAAACCTTTTACTACTCAGAAATTGGGCGGGAGAGCAAAGAAACCTTCCATCTCCTGTGAACGTGTGAGGAATCTGTGCAGTGTAACCTCTCAAGCACATAACAGGTAACTTGTAGACAATAGATTCAAGACAACATTAGACAACAGTAAAACTACAAAGACATATAGGGGGAATCAAGAGCGACCCTGACAACCTATTAACAGGAGGTCATGTGCACAGAGCAGTGGGGGACCAACAGAGTGGAGCAGGTGGACAGGAGGAGGCTTGTATCCCAAACCTGGAGTTCCCGGATCCCCACCACAGGCTATCAGTATGGGCGCCAAGGACTACATCCCAACTGCCAAAGAGACCACGGGGGACTGGAATGCTATCTCTGATTCTTACTTAGCTCCAACTTTGAGTCCCCACCCTCTCTGCAATGACCATGAGGGACGCTCCAGAGCGCCCCCCCCAACACACACACACACACACACACACACACACACACACACACACACACACACAAATTGGAATGGATAGGCAGAGAACAACAAGGAAGGCTTGGTCAGCATGAACTCACACACACCTTACTAGGTAGGACACGGTAGGACACTAGGTAGGATTAAGTACTCCTCACCAAGGTATGGAAGATTTCTCTGCACACCCTTCCTAAAACTGTTTCGCACCTCAATTGTTGAATTGTCATTGAAATAGTCACAGGAAGTTAAGACCATGCATCCAATTTTGACAAATTGGTTGCTCAATACTTTGTCAATTTATCCCTTAACGTTATATATTGTTGCTGATGTTATGTTGGGGCTTTTAATTGACTGGGATTCTACTCTGTTGGTTCTGCCTTCGGACCAGGGAGGGTCTCCCCAAGAAGCCGCTGAACTTGACCGGACAATGAGATGCTGGACTTTATGCTTAGTACATGCTTGCAATGAAGGAATCTCAACTAAACCTGAACTGTGGTTGTGCAGCGGTGGGGGAGGAACCCACCATGGGGGGATGGTTGGGAGAGGGGTGGGGGAAATCCCAGTGCCTATATTGAACTGTGTCACATAATACAATAAAAAAAAATGACTGTGAAGCGTGTCAAATAAGCTTAAAATGTCTGGTAGATCAATTGATTGTTGAACACAAATAATCCCACAACTTGGAACAACTTCACAATTAGAAAAGATTTTGACCAATAAGCATAAGCACCAGTATACATTAGCCACGTTTGAAACTTTTACCAAGGACCTTTGTGATCATGCCAGTATTCATTCACTTTAAAAGAGCATACAAGCTCACACGTAGAATTTGCTCCTCTTTATGGCAAGCATTGCTCTAAATATACACAAGTGACATTACAATGTGCTTTCCATGATCTAAGTTATCCCAAATGACAATCATATCCAAATTATTTTAAATGACATTTATATTATCTCAATTTTGTCACAGTCTTTGAGAGTTCCAGGGATCCGGCTGGAAATCCCAAGGTCTGGAAACTTGGTTTAGAAATGAAGAATTTAGAAGTCTAAATGAGTTAAAAATCAGTCACACGCACACTGAATTCAAAACAAGGACTACTATGACCAAACAAATATATACATAAACACCAAGCACTTCAGAACCGAGAGACATAATCATACATAATGTAAAACTCTCAAATCCTTTGTAATTTCCCACACCATCTTCGACATACTTTAACCTGAAAATATTTTGTAAAACAAGCACATGGGTTTATCTTATGCTTTGGAGTAATTTAACAGTGGGTTAGGACAACTTTATACCAGAATATTTGATATATAACTGTTAATTTACATTAAGTTACAGAACAAGTTGCATTTTTTCTTTTCCTCTTTTTTTAAAAAGAAAGGCTAAATCACTTATCTCTTACCCCACCCCTCTCAGCTAAGGGGTGGGAGGGAAAGCTAGAGAAATTTAGGCCCTTAGGATGGCTGGGTGTGGTCAAGTCAAAAGAAACTGGGAGAACAAGTTAGGCCAAGGGTTAAAACAGTAAAAAAGTTTTAAACAGTAAATCTTTGCTACCCAGTGAGGAGAGCAAACAGAGACCTTCAGACAGAGGAGGGTGGCAGGGAGAGAAAAGGCAAGATGGGGGACAGAGGGAGAGGGTGGGGGCTGACTGCAGATGGAGGAGAAGATGGGGGTTTCTTAGAAAGATGACAAAATAGGTGGGGAAAGCACGTGGCGCCAGAGCCCTGGAAGAGGGCACTGGGGTTTCCTACTTCATGGCTAGAAAACTATGGAAAAGACAGAAAACTGAGAGGAAAGAGTGAATGAGGCCTTCCCCCATTTTCTGAATGCCTGCAGTAGTAAGCTAGATTCCAGAGGATGTCTGGATCCAAAGCGCCATTAACCAGCCACTTGGGAGAGTTAGCTAGGGAATACTGGGGCCAATCCACATTACAGAGAAGTATCAGAGTTTTACATTTTAGATAATGAGCCAATTGAAGGGTTTCTAAATTTGCTAGAAGACAATGTAAGGGGATGTTGGGAGAACTGGTGATGAAAAAATAGCTCCCATGATTAAAACTCAGGACTGATTACCACAATGGACCCAGTGGTCCATGAAAACGACCCAGCAGTCAGACCCAGTGGTCAGGAAAAGATGGCTCTCATAGAAGGTCGTCACTCCTACGTAAGGGACAAGCCAGGCCCCCAAACACCGCCTGTATCTGAAGTCCAGCAGCCCAGCAACAGCCCAGCAGCCTGACTCGGAGGTACAGGGGGCCCCCGCAGCCCAGTGGCCGGGGGACTTCCAGCCCAGGGGCTAAGAGACATGGCACCTGGCCGGGGTTTACAGAACCAGTCTCCCAAAAGCTAAAAGTGGAAAATCAGACCTAGTGGGATATTCGAATAACTCCTTACAGAGATGCTGAAGTTGCTCCTGTAAATCTTTCACAGCTGTACCCAGATTTAATGCTGCTGATGGCACAGGTAGCACAGAGGGCTCTGTGCCTGGCCAAAAGTGATTTCTGCTTGGCACACACTCTATGGGCATATCCTCTATGGGTGGAGGATCCTTGGAAGACTCACTTCCATCCTCTTCCCCTTCCTCCTCCTCAGAAGAGGACTCTAAATCTATTTCATGCAATTTGTTCAGACTTCTCCCTTTAACCCTGGTTTGGGGGTCCCTTCTGCCTTCTTATTCTGGTTCGCAGCTCCTTCTTTGTTACGCTGGTTTGGAGTTCCTTCTGCCTATTTGCTCTGGTTTGTGGCTCTCTCCCCCTTCTTACAGATAATTTTTGAAGGAAGGGTTGCACCATCGCTTGATGGGATGACAAAGCAATATTTACCAAGCACCAGAGGAAAAAGGTGGCTACAAGGAGAGCAAACCATGGGAATACATCGTAGACAGTTTCAACGAACTTCTGCAAGGCCTTAAGCTTCTGCCTTGTGAGTGGAGCAGATCTTGCCTTCCCTTAATCATATGCATTTTAGCGAGTTCTTGCCCCATGGTAAGTTTTACTTATGCCCGTGCAAAATTTTTAAACTTGCCTCAGGATTTCTGGGTCCCTCAGATTGTCCCTCCACCCCCAGGATGGGGAGAAGGTCTGGGGATGAAATTAATTATGCCCCTCCAGAGTTTTTAAATTCTAAACTTGCCTCCAGATTTCCATGGTCCATCAGATTATCCCCCGTACTGTGCCTCACATTAGGCGCCATTTGCTCTGGCCTGCAGAGCCAGTAACAAGGACTCAGAGAGGGTCTGGGGATGAGGCACCGACAGGAGACCAGTGGTGTTGGATGTCTCCCCGGAGCCTCCCTTTATTACTCCTTATATACTCTTTCCCCCAGGCCCTTCAACCAAGCAATAGGATGCCAATGAGTCCCATTAGACCAGGTGCTTTCAGCTGCCAGCCCATTTCTTGTAGTGCTCAGCTTAACGAGTGCTAATCAACTCCTTAGCCCACAACAAGGACCCAGGGGATTGCTACCTGCAGCTGAAAGCTTAGGGATGATTGAGGAGTGGACAGGGTTGGGGAAGGGATTGAAAGATTGAGGGTGGAATTCTCAGGTGGAATGGTGGGTTGCATTTGATTGGTGGATGGCTAGACCAGAGCTGTGAGGAAGAGGAAATGGCACCAGGTCCAGGGTGGGATATTCAAATAACTCCTTACAGGACCCTTACCTCCTGCCATAGTGGCAGGAGGAAAAGCAAGAGAGAAAAACTTTAGTCCCCTGCCATAGTGGCAGGAGGAAAAGTGGAAAAAGAGACCCATATTAATGATGGGGAAAGCACCTTTTAAGGGTTTGCTTCAAAGGGGATTTTCCAAGGACAAAAAGAATTTCCTTGTCCCCCTGGTATCTGGCTTTGGGGCAATGCAGGGTCTGGTCTCCCAAGGGTTAACTCCACAGCTTAGCTTGTTTCTCCAGGTGTAACAGGATGGACAGTCTTGGCCTGATACATTTAGCTCCTGGCTTAACCGCAAGTTCCTGCTTCTCCTGCTTCCCTGCTTCCCATTTATCAAGATGCCCCTGGGGGTCTTAGGAGCTGCTTGAGCACTGGAAAAATACTGGGAGGAATCAGAGAGCATAAAAGGCAGACTGCAATTCAATAAAGTGGCATCCTCTTTGCACGAATGACCCAGTGCGTGTTGTCTTCTTTGTAACCCTAGTCCCTCTGCTCAACTTGGGGTACAGGGTGATGCAGGCGTTGCTGACAGATGGAGGTTCCACTGAGATTGAGAAAGAGGATTCGACGAAGGGTTGTCCTGGGAGGCTGGCCAGCTGAATAAGGTAAGTGGGACATATTGTAAGCCTTTCCTAAACTGGTAGGAGAGAGTTTTATTTTGAAATATAGCTAGGTTTCAGATTTATTTTGAAATACAGTTAGGTTATAGATTTATTTTGAAGTATAGTTAGGTCTTGGTGGATAATTTCTCCTTGTAAATGATGATAAAATGGGTTCAGCCTTCTCCAGGAATAAATTGGTCACTGAGCTTGAAGAACTTCAACATCAAATGGGGAACGCTGTTGGTCAGAACAGGCTGACCGGAGAATTAAGCAGTTCAAGCAAGGTTGATTTAAAAAAAAAAACAAAGAAAGAAAGAAAAGTAAGAAAGAAAGAAAAAAGTAAGAAAGAAACGTGTTTTGTAATTTAACAAAAATAATCTGATGTAGAGTGGTCCAAATTCACTGTTAAATTAACCTAAAGCATGAGATGAACCTAAGTACTTGTTTTACAAAATATCTCCAGGTTAAAGTGTGTCGAAGAGGTTGGAAATTGTAAAGGGTTTAAGAGTTACATGTCTCTGTTCTGATGTGTTTGGTGATTGTGCATATGTTTATTTAGTCGTTATTGTTGGTGTTCTATTATTTTTGTCCGGACAAAAACTAGATTTTGTTTTAATACTCTTTCTCCAGTTCTGTCTTTGTCTTGAGTTGTTAAGTTGTTGCTCTTGTTCTGAATTGGGTGCGTGTGACTGATGACAGACAAGATGGGACACACCGTGACTTACCGCCTTTCTCCTGGTAAATAATTTTAGAGAGACCTAACAAATCTAACAGTTTGTATGACTTTTTCTTGTTGTTTGATCTTCAGTTTACAGTGTTGTCTTGGCATTGATTAGGTCTAGCATACAGTATTCGTTAACATGTTTAATTAAATGTTAAAGGTACTTTTTGTTTAACTCATTTAGACCTCTAAATTCTTCTGTGTTCTAAACCAGGTCCCATGACTTTTAGGGTTCTGGTAGGATCCCTGAAACTCTCAAGGATTGAGACAAAAATTGTCATTTAAAATAATTTGGATTATAATCTCACTATATTATAAAATTATGCTAAATTTGTTGCATGCAATGGTCAGAGGTAATGGCTGATACTTCAGGTGGGGAATTGATATGCTAATGTCACTCTTGGCCCTTGGAAGAGACCTGCTGTGGTGAATCCAAGACATGGTGGGGAAAATACCTTTGTATATTTGAGAAAAAAAAGATGACTTGGGGACCCAGAATACCCTAACTGCCTACTACCCAGTCTAACTCCTTTGTCACAGGTATTCACTACCAACACTTGGTTGGGGTAGTTGATCAATTTGCCCTATCCTCTGGCATGGTACCAGGTGTCCTTTGAAGGCTCCAATGTACTGCCATATCTTCCATGTGCACCTGGACATGCTGTCCACTGCTCTGTCTGAGCCACTGAGAAGATCCAGGTCAAAGTTGGGGTCTTTAAGCTCTCATCCTCCCATTAACTTGAGAGGCCCACAGCACAAACACAGGTTCCACATGTTCAATGAACTAAGTGGCAGGAAGCCAGCTGCCAGAGGCAAAAATTTCCATGTAGTCAATTAACATAAGGACACAGTGGGAGGCAGGAGTGTGCTGAGGCTCTGGAACCTTTCCCTGCTGTCAAATCAATTGAATGACCAAAAGGAAGTAGGAAGGATGGGGTTTCGAAACCTTCATTTTCTCCCTATTCTTACTGTCAACCCGGCAAGCAGGTGCTAGCTATCAACCGGCTGCACCCCAGCACACTCACACCCCAACAGCTTATCCTGTGGACAGGAGCTGGTTTCCCTCCAAGTCTGACCCAAAAAGCTCTCCTTCGTGCACTGCAAGGGAGTGCGAAGAGCACAAGGGTGAGGTCCCTGACAGTGGGACTTCACCCTCAGCTGCATTCCTCCCACAGACAGGCTTCCTACGAAGCTGCCAGCAGCACAAAACACGTGAAATCAATCAAGCAAGCCGGACGTCCACTGACTAGGTAAGTGTTAGCAGAAAAGCTCAGTGGGTTCTTTCTGCCACTTAATATAGAAATAAGAAGCCAGGAACTGGTCGCAGACAGAGAAGTTTATTTGCAGAGACCAGCTGAGTGGGAAAAAAAGAGGGAAGGGGAAAGTATCTCCCGAGAGAAAGCCGGGACGTGGGGTGTCTCTCTAAAGGAGAGAGGGAGACACCAAAGGTTTGAGGAAGGGTCCTGGGCTTTTAAACCTTCCCTGACCTCTCCTTGTTGGACAGGGACCCACAGGTAAAAGGGTTCTCCATTGGTGGTCTCCTAACCAGTTAGGAAATGGGTGGGCAATGCTTGTGTCAAACACTTGAAGGTGTGCCAAAATTTCAGCAAGCTTGGATGGTCTCAGCAGGCTTCCGGGACACTGGACAGGCTGTGAGGGCAGGGCCTTGGATTTAGTGATTCTCAGACAGACTTCTCGTCCCTGCAAAAACCATGAACAGGAAACCCACGAGTACTCCCGAGATACCCATGCTTTGGGCTGCTTTCTGGACCTGCAGTGAAAGAGAGATAGCATGGCTCAGTGGCAGGGATCTGGCTGGAAACATCCCTGTGACCTGTCCCACGGCCAGGTCCTGTCCTATGTGCCCCCTCACAGAGGAAACAGGAAGCAGGGCACGCCTTCCTCCCTCCTTGCCTCTCTCCTTTCCTTCCCCTCCTCTTTCCTCTTGCCTCCCCTTTCTCTTCCTGTTTCTCCCCCTCTCCTACTTCCCTTCCCCTTCCCTTTTCCTTCTCTCTTACCCTCTCCTTCTCCTTTGCCTCTTCTCTCCTTCCCCTCCCCTCACTTCACACTCCCTCCCCATCTCCCTTCACCTCTCTTTCTCTCTATCCCTTCTCTTCTTCCCTGCCATTTTCACCTCCCTTCCCTCGCTGCCACATGTCATCCAAATACATTTTAAAGCAGGGAACAAAAACCCTGAGAAACCACAGAAACGGGAAGATGGACTGCCCCTCCCCTCAGCACGCTGCCCTGAGCCTTCGAGACCCAGTGTTTGAGAGATCTGGAGAGCCTTTGAGAATAGCTGGGTCAGCCTAGTGCCAGGCATGCCCCAGGCCCACCTTTGCATCATGTGTCCCATCACCCTGGGTGGCAGGCATTTTAGTGCCACCTTCCAAGGTGAAACCTGATGACAAACACTGACAAGAACAAAATCCCACTAACAGCAGATGTCAACAAATTTGAATGCAGGAATGGCCGGAGATATGGAAGCAGGCACAGCCAGCCCCTTTTGTTCAAGGTCATGCAGAACCATCTCCAAGTGACCTGCGTGAATGTGGCCAGACAACATTTCATGAAACCTGCAAAGACACCTGAGTAACCAGTGATGAGGGAGCTGGGACAGAGGCCTGTGGGCAGAGAGCAGGGCAGGGGCAGGGGACCAGCCTGGGCTCAGCAGAGTCAGAATCACAAGAAAATGCAAAGCATGAGATTGAGTGGACAGAGGTGCCAGGGCGAGGCACAAACGAAGTAGAAGACAGTTGCCTCCCTGACACATCCTGCCCACTTGAGCTATGACCCTTGGAAGGACAGAGAAGGCCCAGCTCCAAGGCTAGTGCTTGGGAAGAAAACAACTATTAGGTTTGAGTTCAGGTCCAGAAGCAGGCAGCCACACAGAATAAAGTTCAGCTCAAAGTAAACTTTACTGGGAGCCATCCCAGGTGAGGTTCACTGGTCCAGCACAGGCAAGGGGCCAGGGAAGTTACACTCAGAGGTTGTAGGGAGGAGATGGCAAAGAGAGATGGGCAGTGCTGCTAGCTGGCACTGTGGCTCTCACGGCTACCTTCTGCTGGAGCCCTGGCTTTATTGCAGGTTCCTCCTTTACCATATGCAGAGGGAAGCAATGAGGGCACACAGGACTAGAAGTGGGCTGGACTATCTCAGACCAGAGCCCTGTTCTAGAACGTACACACTATATGATCAAAGCATTTTTCTTTGCCACACCATGCAGGCTACTTTGTTTCTTCGTTGCACCCTGTCTGTTTCTCAGGGCCTCACTAGACAACATTTTAACCAACTCTTCCTAGGCCAACACAAGCCTCCACTCATTCACATCCTAGCCTAACCCGCTCTACAGCAGCTGCTCTTCTACCAGTACTGTAATATCAAAAAGACTGGAAGGATAGGCTGAACAGAAGCATCTCCTGAAGGAGCTGAGTGACTCAAAAGACCAAGAAAGTTATCCCAAGCCAGGAACACCCGGTAACCTTGGAACACCAAGTAGCAGGCCGGGTTCCACTGCTCTCTCTCCTTCCTGCCTCCCTCTGTCCACAAACAACACAAGAGAGCTTTCCTAGCCTCAATGCCATCTTTGCCAAGGTCAAGCAGATATTCCCATCCAGAAATGATGCAGATGCTGAGTCTGTGCATAAGACCAATATCCACCATCACAACATGTCACAAGCACGCATAAACTAGGAGCTGCAAACGCCCCCATCCCCCACACCTAAAATGTGTAAAAGCCCAGTGCTGTAAACCCTGGGCGGCCATTTCCTTCACAGGGTCACCCGCCAATGTGGACGTGGTAGGGGCTGTCTCCCACCAGGAAGCAGTATGTCAGACTCCTTTTCTCTCTCTTTCTCTCACCGCTGTCTATCTCTGCTGTCTCCTCATAACCATGTCACGAATTCCCTGGCCCACTGCTTGTGCTGAACCAATGAACCTCACCTGGGAGCACTCCCCATAAAGTTTCATTTGAGTTGAACTTTATTCTGTGTGGTTGCCTGGTTCTGGACCTGAACTCAAACCTAGCAACAACATCTGGAAGTACCTTTAATGAAAGCCCAGCCAGTAAGCACATACCCTAGTCCTGCTCAGACCTAATGAGGGCAGTCCTGGTCAGCAGGACCACTGCTATGCACCATGGGGAGTTCCTACGTTGGTGCCCAGAACAGCGGAGCGTCCTGGAACCTCTCTCTCTGGCATTCTCCCTGCCATTGCAAGCTGCCCAGTAACCAGGAGAAGAATCCTGTGTAAACTGCACAGAGAGGTTTCTCACTGGCTGAGTGAGCTGAATGTGAAATCCTAATGTGAAGAAGACGTTATAGCAGGAGCTGGTAAACTACACCCCGGGACAGGATCCAGTCTGCTGTGCCCATCTCTGAAATAAATGCAGAGACTTGGCTTGCCCGGGGAACACAGCCTTGCCAGACCTACCACTCCCTTCCTTGGCCATCACGTCCATCTGCTTTGATTTGGGGTCATCCACTCTCATATCACTGTCCCCATCAGAATGTGACAGTTCCAAGGGTGAGAAGTCCTTCTCTGCTGTCTTGTGCATGAACCCTGCTGTACCCCGGGCCCAGTCATGGCAGGTGACCAGAGCCTGGCGTGAAGACATGGTCTAGCTCCTGGGTCAGGGGGACCCTGAATGAGAACACACCTGGTCACTGCGGGGGATCCCATAGCGCAGTTCGTTCACGAAATGCTCGCAGTTGTCTTGGGTCAGGGAGTAGGGCACCTCCTTGCCCACCTTCTCCATGGCCCGCTGGACAATCATGTTGGGAGGCAGTGGCTCGTACTTGTCGTCATGCTTGTTATTGACCCGGTACTCGTACATCCCAGCCACCTTGGACAGCAGTTCCATCTTCACTATGGCTCTCTCAGCCAAGGGAGACACAACACTGGATATCCGAGCTCCTGCAAATTGATGTATGGGAACCATCATGTCAGCCCAGTGTGGGGTCACCAGGGCTGAGAGCAGGTTCCAGCTGAGGCAGCCTCACTGCTCTTGGCCCCATCCCCAAGGATCTGTCCATCTTGCATAGGCTGAAATTCAAGAACAGGTCAAACTGAAGCCTGGATTGCTCTTTGGGAAGTCACCAGGGGCCCAGGGGTCTTGTTTCTTTGTGGAACAGGTGCGTCCACATATTTCTGAAACAATCAGGGCTTGAGCTGGTAGACAACTAAGTCACCATCACCGGCCTAGAAAAGTCACTGGCTCCCTGACCAAGACCAGCACAGTGCAAGCACCTGCAAATGAGGGGACATTTGCAATAGTGTGAAAGAGGACCCCTGAGCATGACCAAGGCCCACCCTCAAAATCCTAGCTCACTCCCCATCAACCTTAGCCAGCCCTGTCCCACTCGTCCCCCAACCCTGCCCCAGGGCCCTGTTCTATCACTTCTAAATGGAAGGCTTCAAGGTAGCTGAGGGCTGTGTCATCCAAGCCTCCAGTTTTCTGATTCATCTGTACTAGGAGGACCCTGCCTGTCCAGTTTTACCCAGGCTGCTGAGAAGCTAAAGTGAGACAATGGCTAGTGACTGAGCCTGAAGCTACCAGTGGGAGGCAGATGGACCTTGGGCCACAGACTGAGCAGTCCTGCTGAGAGCTGGGTCCTCCCTGGGTGCTAGGGTCCATCTGCCCTTTCCTGGCAGGCCCAGAGGACATGAACCAGTAGGTGAGGATATTTTTGCTCTTGATTGTATGTGTGTGTGCATGCTCTCAAAAAATAATTAAAAAATAATAATTTAGGTTGAATTCTGAGAGCCATCCTCCTTGCTACACACATAGCTGATACTCCAGCCTCCATATAAAAGTTTCTCTAATGACTGCTTTAAATTCATCAGCCTCATGGCTGGCATGATGGCTCATCCGCTCTCTTCAAATACCAACATCCTGTTTGGGTACCAGTTCCTGTTTTAGCTGCTCTACTTCCTGTCCTGTTGCCTGGTGATGACATGAAAAAGTAGTGGAGAATGATCCAAAACCTTGGGACCCTGCAGCCATGTGGGAGACCCAGGGGAGGCTCCTGGCTCCTGGCTTCAGATTGGCTTGATCACAATCCTTGAAGACATTTGGGGAATAAACCAGCAGATGGAAGATCTTTCTTTCTGTCTTGCTCTCTAGAAATCTGCCTTTCCAAATAAATAAATAAATAAATAAATTGAAAAAAGAAATAAAAGTACATTTGAATATGTATTTCTGAAAATTAACCAAAATGGAATGCACAGTTTGAATATAGCCTCAAGCCAAACTCCCAAAGTCACATAACTTCATCCTGATTTCTCCCCAAAATGCTGGCTCTGCACAGAAACAAAGCAAAGCTACTCTCACATGAACAGGATCTTCCACAACTTGTAGCCAGTCAGCTACAAAGATGTTTGGCCAGCACTCCTCACCTTGGTTGAATGTCGATCTCTCATTCCCAAACAAATCAGGCAACAATGTGTGCAGAGTCTTCAAAAAGTTCATGGGAAACACAAACCATGAACAAACTATGCGTGGATTTCTTTTTTTTTTTTATCCAAGGATTCCCTGAGCCTTTCAAAGATCCCTTATACTTCTTCTTTTGTGCTATGCCTGCTCCAAGCCAAGCTTCTTGCCATTTTCAGCTTGAAGTCCCCTCAGTCCTGAATTCTTCTTTCCAGTGTGCAATAAACCTCTCAAAGATACATACACGTGTGTGCACACACCTGCCGTGTAGCAGCCCAGGGCATACAGGGGAGATCTATTTCACCCGGGTCCCTGCCGTTCAGCAGGTGAGTGGCTTCCAGGGCCCACCATTCTCCATTCCTGCACCTGCTCCTGGGAGGAATGGAAGTTTATCCTGGCTCCACACAGAGTGCAGCCACGTGCTCCAAGTCAGTCTGTGAGCAGAGCAGCCAGGATTCCCTTGCGTTCTGCTTCCATCACACAGCACAGCCAGCCTGGGTGGACTGCTTGAAGGAAATGACTGCTGTTGGCTGTGGCTTACTCCTCCAGAACAACCAACATGTAGGCTCTGGGGCATATGGGGGATGCTGAGCAGGTAGAGAAGGTTTGGCTGGGGCTGAACCACTCACCCCCACAAAATGAACAAAGGTCCAGAACCATCTTTCCACCAACTGACAGATAAGAACAGGCAGCCTCTGATACACCCAGCAGGGAAAGGCATGTTCTCCTGTCTCTGTTTTCCCTCCCGATGTAGGTTAGTGTAATTAGAAGGAGAACCCTTACCTATAGGAACCATATGGACCACGTAGCCACATCCCACATAGACAGCCCAGTGTTGAAAGCCAATGATAAAAATCTCAATTAGATCTCCTTCTTTTGGTGTCTGAGAAACCTACAATAGAGAAGCCAGAGACAGGTAGGAGTGAAGCTTTGAAAAGAACATTCTAGAACCTGACCTGTAAGGACTCTTGACTCTGATTGCAGTCTCACTCTGCTCATTGCCTACAGGGTCAAGGGAGCACTCCCCACACCAGGAAGAATCCCTCCACTTGCTAGGGCTGCTGGGCCATGATGGTGTTCCACAGGGGACCTGGAGATGCTTAGGAGAAGGATGGCTGGTAGGAATCAGGAGTGTGAGAAATGGTGCATATGAGCTGGGCATGAACGCACTTGAAGTGCCCAGCATGTGTGTCAGCAAGAGACACCTGAAACATCTCAGTGATGACCACCTGTCACACACGTTAGCCTGGGTCATTCCTGTGAGTCACAGAGCTCCAATGTGCAAAGTCCACAACACCAAACCCAGTGTGGAACACTCAACTCATGTCCCCCATCGCATCTTTGGGGGAGAAGAGCATTGCTCCACCTCAAGAGGAGCAGAATGGGTCTCAGGAAGGGAAGAGCAAACAGTTAAGTCTACATTACTTTTGGTGGAGGTAACCATTGTGGTGCAGTGGGGCAACCCAGCCCTTAGGATGTCCACCTGTCATATCAGAGGGTTTGGTTCAAGTCCCAGCTCTCTGCTTGCTACTCAGCCTCTTGCTAATGTGTACCCTGGGTGGCAGCAGGTGATGGCCCAAGTGTCTGGGTTCCTGCTCTCGTGTGGGAGGCCTGGTCAGACTTCCTGACTCTCAGCTTCAGCCTGACCCAGCCATGGATGTTGTTGTGAGCATCTGGAAAGTGAACCAGCTCTCTCTCTCTCTCCTCTCACTTGCTCTCTCAGCTTCTCTCTCTCTCTCTCCTGCCCCTCCTTCTCTCTATATTTGTGCCCTTAGCAATCCAGACCATCCCAGGAAACCTGAGACGGCTGACATCTGGGCTCAGGCCAGAAGCAGGGTGACAGATGGCAGGTGTGCCTGCAGTTCCTAATGGGGCAGCGTGCTTCAGCTCAAGCAGAAGGAATGCTGCCCTTGGCACAAGCGTTCTATTTCTGGACTACTCTGAGGTCAGCAATTACCACTCCACCCTCTGACTAGGCTGAGCCAAGCCACAGGGGTCAGGTCCACCCTGATCAGGAAGCTAAACCATGGCTGGGTGATGCAAAGACCGCTGACTGGGAGCTGAGATCCGATACAGCTGGCAAGACACTGATGGCCACATCAAGGGCCACCTAGAGGAGTGGGCATTTGGGCACCGGAGACAAGAGACATCCAGGACAGCAGCATCCCATTTTTGGGGTGTCTGGACTTGGATCTCATCTCTGCTCTCCGTTCCAGCTCCTGGGAACCAGAAGTTGATGGTTCAAGTACTCTGATCCGTGTCACAAGAGACCCAGATGGGGTTCTGGACTCCTGACTTCAACCAGGTTAACAGGCATTTGGAGAGGTGAACCAGCAGATGGAAGAGCTTGTTCTCTCCTACCTCTCTCTCTCTTACAAATAAAATCAAAATGAATCATCCCCCCAAAATCAGCTTGATCAAAGAGAGGATTATTTTGAGTTATCAGAAACTCACAGTAACACATGGAATGCATCCTTCAAATACCTTCAAACCCAGATGTACATAGCAATATTTTTAAAATTCACAAGGCATCACTGAATCATGCAGAGGAATCACCATTCTATTCTCCAAAGCTGGTAAATAAAGAACAGGAATTAGGCACATTCTAGATCAACTGCAGTCAAGAAACCTGATTAAAAACCACAACAATGTGCAGAGCAATGGCTCAGCAGTTGATTTTCAAGCAGGATCCTATATGGATGCCAGTTTGTGTCTTGGCTGCTCTGCTTCTCATCTGCCTCCCTGCTTGTGGTATGGGAAAACAGTGAAAGATGGTCCAAAGTCTTGGGTCCGTGCACCTGTGTGGGAGACCTGGAAGAATCTCCTGGATCCAGGCTTCAGATCGTCTCAGCTCCAGACATTGTGGGTGCCACTGCCCCCTCCCCAGCCTCTTTGGATCCAAACCTCACAGCAGGTGAAACCAAGATGCTTTCTGGGCTCATGTCCTAGGGCCAAGGTTTTGTGCCCTGAGGGAGCCAGGCCACAGGCCTAAGAATATGCCACAGCTACCAGCAGACTGGGACCCACGCAGTCGAACCCTTTCCCGCTAGTGCTGTGTCTGGGGACTCACCGAAGCCATCCTGATTCCAGTAGATGGTCTGTCTGCAGGCGCCTGCAGTATCAGCCTTTTATTGGCAACGAAGGGTTTCGCTTTCCCTTCTCCACCTGTTTATGCATGGAAATATGTCACATCAAAGACCAAGATTCACACAAATCATTTGGTCATCAAACTAGGGCAGGGTACAGGTATGGAAACTGGCAGGAGAGAGGAAACCAGAGTTCAAGAGGGAGACTCCGAGGAATTGGCTCAGGTGTGGTCAGCAGCATCAGTTGGTTAAGCCGAGGTCGACAATGCCAGCATCCCAGACCAGAGCACCAATTCAGGTCCCAGGTACCCCACTTCTAGTGAAGCTCCCTGCTAAGTGTCTGAAAGGGCAGCAGAAATGACCCAAGAGCTTAGGTCTCTACACCATCGTAGGCTCCTGGCTTCATCCTGACCTAATCCTGGCTGCTGCAGGCATTTGGGGAGTGAACCAGCTACTGCAAGATTCTCTCTCTCTCTTTAACTCTACCTTTCAAATACATTTTTTTAATCTTTTTTTTTTTTAAGTCACCAAGTTGCAAATAGAGAGGAAAGAAAGGGGAGTGAGCAAGATCAGAGGATGGGCAAGGGGGGAGAGCCTGGAGCCCACAGGGAGAGTTTCCCAAGGGAGTGTCCACTGCAGAGTCAGCCAGAGGCCAGCACCTTTGCCGTGGGCACGCAGCGCAGGAAGGCAGGGACTGGGGTGTTTGGAACCTGGGGCCATGACTTGGACAAGGTCCAAACAACAAGCAGAGCAGCCTCAAGTTGATTAAGGGAATGATTGTGTGCTTAAGAGAGCAGCAGGGGCCAACAATCACACAGCCAGGCTGAGCCTCCAGGCCCAGAGACAATGGGGGTCTTGGAAGAGGGGCCACCTGCTGTGTAGACACAGCTTCTAACTGAACTGTTTCTGAAATTTTCTCAGCTTTAGCAGCCCTTCTCTGCTCCTGCCTCAAGCCCAGGATAAGGGAGGCAGAGCCGGGAGGGAATCATAGAAACACAGAGACCGCAGGCTTTGCTTGGATTCCCTTAGCCGTCTTGCGCCTCACTGCCATGCACTGCAAAGCTGATGGCATGAGAGAAGACACCAGAACACAGGTGTGGCCCCTGCCCTGGCCCCTCCCCACCCAAGCAGCTGGAAAGCAAGTGAGCCTGGCCAGAAGACGGGCAGGAACCATTCTCCCACCTCCCATTCCCAGGTGCCAAGCAGAGTCAAAATCTAGGACAGGTGGCTGTGCCTGAGCTGCTTTTTGAAAGGCACGGAATCACAGCACCCTCACCCAAACCCCAAATAAGTTCTCCTCTCCAGATAGCCGATCCCAGCCAACACCCCCAGGCCCAGTGGACAGGAAAGGGTGGGTAGGACTCAGAGAGGCAGCCTGCCCTGTGTCCACAAGTGGAGGGCGTATGGATGGGCAAACCAGAACTCACAACCTACCTTCTGCAGGTTCTTAGCAAAACAGCAGCTTCTGTGTGAGAGGCTGAGGCCACAAGTGAAACTGAAACAACCAGGATCTGGCAACTGCTCAGGCCAGCTCCTCCTCTGTGCTGGCCAAACTCTCCTCCTAGGGGTCACAGAGGGACAGTCCTCTCCTTCTGGCTTGAGGGAGGGAGTGGGGTTGGCACAGCCACTTCCCTCTACTCCCAATGGCCATAGCCCCTTGCCTCTCTGTGATGGTCTGGCTATCTTGCAATCACATCACTGCCCCATTACCTTGAGCAGGAGGACTGTCTGACTGCTCTCAGCTGCAGAAGTGTCAGGTAGGGTTGGCCCAGTGACTAAATTGCGCAAAGCAGAAGTGGGAAGAAGCACCATGTCCTTGTGCTGGGGTTGCTGGGATCATAGCTCACTCCCCACCCCGGGGTGGACAGAGCAGCAGACACTGAGACCCTGGAAGCCATGCGAAAGCAAAGACCTGGGGCAGGTGGCGTTCATTGCATCCCTGCCTGGGCAGAGAAGGTGACAGTGCAGCCACATGCCCAGGCTCCAGATGAACCCTAGGACCACAGCCTAGAACACATATATTTTTGGTCAAGTACTTGTTTCTTTCATTAAAGAGAAGGCTATAGAAGCAAGAAGGGCCTTCATGCTCCCCTCCTTCAGCCCCAAGCATCCAGTTCCTTCCTAAAGCAATGTGGTCAGTTCCTTTTCATCCCTCAGGGCAATTCACACTACAGGCAAGGCGTCTTCAGAGTATTCAGGGGAAAGGTCTGATATTTTTTAATTCTGTTTTCCAAGAACTTTTTATTGTGCCCTTATATCCTTTTTAGTGAGTTGTATTCACTCTCTTATAGAAGAATATTTGTAACATATGTCCATGACACCAAAACCATCTCGTACATACACGACCCAGTGCTGGTGGGGATGGCAGGAAATCTGAATCATGTTTCCTGGCTGTGGGCTTTGGCTTGACTGCAATTCAAGAACCAGAGTCAATTTGGGCTTCTGTCAAATGCCAGACAATCCCAGGTGTGGGCAGCAGCAGCTCAGCTGAATGGCTGCCACCAGTGCCCTGCAGTGTGCAGGAAGAACTCAGGGAGAGGAGACTCCTTGACAAATGGTCTCACCAGAGTAACCCGTGGTGTGCATTGGTTTCATGACTCTGTGTGTGCGCATCTGGGGGTGTGTGCATGTGATTGTACCTGTACACACATTTACAAGGCATGTGGCCCTGCAGCACCATCACCAACACCACTACACAAAGAATGTCCTCCATGTTGTAGAAGCAGGCCCAGCCTAGGCAGCATTTTAATACTGGCTCCTGAGCCCCCTCCTTAGCCTGGGTGACAGCCATGCCCTATGGCTGTGCACTGTGATTTCTCTTTCCTGTGTCCACATTTTGACCCTAGACACACTAACCATCTCAGGGCCCTCAGGTTCCTGGAGGAGGAAAACCCTTGACCCGTAAGCGCAGTTCTCTAGTGCAAAGGAAACAATTCACAGGCAACACTTCAACAGGCTGCTTCCCAGTGTCATTCATTCCAAGCCAAGTATCTCCCTGGCCACTCCAGAGTCGGGAACCAGACAACCAGGGACAGGTCCTGTGTGGCCTAGAACCTATGGACATTGTCTAAGTAGGTCAATCCCACACATGCTTGCCCTGCTCTATGCATTCCTCCCTGAACATGGTCAATGACCCAATGGTCATGACCCAATGACCCATGGTCAGGGACCCAATAGGTCCCTATGCCTTCTGCACAACCCTAATCTTCTTCATGTGACCAGCCATGGAGCCATCTTCAATGCAAATAATCCTTTGCACTTGCTCTTTCTCTCTGGCTCTTATTTGTCTTCTCAGACCCTGTCACATTGTCTGCTCATCTTGGGTAGTCTATGACAAGTTGTTTATGGAGAGCTTCTGCTTCCTAGTCCCTCCCCAAGCTCTGCACACTTGTTCATTGCAAACAGAAGCAGACGACTTCTCCAGGCTGGACTGAGGACAGTGGGACCAATGCCAGATATTTGGTAAACATACAAGGGAGGTAGTAGCTGGCAGCACAGGAGGACTCACTTCACTGAGTGTAACAATGTGTCAGTCTTGCATGGGAGACTGGGTTTCCCATTCACCAGTGTTGGCCATTTAGAAGACTTACTGCTCATCCCTCAGCCATAATACATTTCTGTGCCCACTTCACACACTAGTCCCACAACAGTCACTGCTTCCTTCCACATTCAGTCTCCCTTTCTTGGGACTGGCGGGTGCCACTTCGTAGATTACAGTCAGTTCCCAGGCAGTGGAGTCTGCTTTTTGTGCCCTTGTCTCTGCTACCTGTTTCTGGGGTCCTGCCATCCCTGCATGGCACCTGCACTGCCAACCCAGTACTCATCATGATTGTTCAATTGGATGCCTGAGGTCATCCTTGCTCCCCATCCAACCACCAAAAAGAGTGTCCACAACCCAGACATTCATCGTTTCCTGAGCAGGAAGACTCAGACTGGATTCAACAGCTCACCAAGGCCACCATTTATATTTCTTCCCACCACGTGGTTCCCATGAATACAGCTGCCTACACAGTCTTCCACTGTGGCCACTGGAACTACAAGTGCCAAAGGACAAAAGAGGTGCAGCAGGACCTCCTCATCAATGAGGAGTAAAATCTTTCCCACAATCTTCAGGATGACTTGCTCCCAACCTTCATTTGCCAGAACCAGTAACATCTCTGACCTAAACCAAACATAGCAAAGGGGAAGGAGCAACCTTGAGAGGCTCGGACCACACACATGGCATCACCTTGGTCCATGGGAAGGAAACCTGCTGTGTATGGACCCCCATCCCCCTCGGTCTCCCAGAGCTCTATTTGCTGAGGAGGTAAATGGCAGCGGTGTGTTTGTGTAAGTGTGTAGATAATTAGCTCTTGTTAAGCCAACAGACACATCTACCACCATCACCACAAATAAGGACATTATAAAGCTATAAAGAGACTAGAGACGGTTCTTCATCATGATCTAGCCAGGAAAGTAGAATCTAGTGCTCATGCAAGTGGGGGGTAGTGTTCTGGAAGAGACCAGAGCAAGTCTCTATAGGTGGCCAGAATCCCAGAATCCACGTCTGCAGGCAGGTTGGCAGTGATCCCTGGGCCTAGGCCCTGTGAAGGCTTGGCCGTTTCTGACCCTCTCAGAATCTGCATTCTTGAGATCCACTTTGAAAACAGCTCCAGAGGGAGGTCCTGTGGGTCACAGGGATGGTCTGGGAGTGGAGCCAAAACCAGGAAAGTTCTCAGAAGTTCCCCAGAAAACCAACATGAGGGCACACAGGACACACAGCTACAGAAATGCTGAGTTTCTAAAGCAAATGTGAGTGTAGCATCTAACTGTTGCTCATCAGAGTCTTACAAGTTTGTTAATCTAAAACACATGCTACTCTTATTGTTTGTTTATTTTGATTTGAAAGAGTTTCAGAGAGGTCATCCATCTGCCGGGTCATTCCCCAAACGGCTGCAACAGTCAGGGCTGTGTCAAATCAATGTAGGAGCCAGGAGCTTCTCTGGGTCTCCCATGGGGGTGCAGGGGCCCAAGACATGGACCGTCCTCTGCTGCAATTTCAGGCTATTAGCAGGGAGCTAGGTGGGAAGTGAAGAAGCCAGGACAGACCCTCGGGGATCACATGAGGCACAGAGGTGCCGAGCACTGCGTCCTCCTGGGTATGGCTTACCTGGTGACTGTTCTGCAGCATTCTACATGAACATGATTTTGACATATGAAAAATAAAGCCTGATTACCTCCCTCCAGAGTCTCATCATCTAGTACTAAAATATAACATTTCTGAGGATCTTTTTAATTATCTCGTCATGTTGGCATTTAGAAAGCTTGTGTTTGGAGGCTAGCACTGTGCAGTGTGTTAGACTGCCACCTGCGAAACTAGCATCCTATTGGGTCAGTTGTTCAGTTCCTGGCTGCTCCACCTCCAATCCAGCTCCCTGCCGCAGGCCTAGGAAAGCAGCTTATCCACTTTTGTTGCAGTCATTTAGACAGTGAACAAGCTGATGGGAAAAAAAAATCTCTCTCTCTCTCTTTCTTCTCTCTCTGTCTGACTTTTGAGCAAGCAAATACATCTTTTAAAAACTGAAAAAACAGGGCCCAGCATGGTAGCCTAGTGGCTAAAGTTCTTGCCTTTCATGCACCAGGTTCCCTTTTGGGGCTGGTTCATGTCCCAGAGGCCCCGCTTTCCTTCCAGCTCCCTGTTTGTGGTCTGGAAAAGCAGCAGAGGATGGCCCAAGTCCTTGGGCCCCTTCACCCATGTGGCAGACCCAGAAGAAGTCCCTGGCTCCTAGCTTCAGTCTGGCCTGGCCATGACATGCCTGGGCATCTGGGGAAGTGAGTCAGTGCAGTGCAGAGAATGTGCTGACTCAGTCCTGGCACCCAGACGTTGATGTTGTTGTCGTAATTGAGCCAGCACCAGTGTGGGATGGGTGGATCTCTCATACCAGTACCAACATCCTGTCACCAGACTCCCCTGAATCCTTCATTCCATCATTCCCTGAACACACTGGAGCACTAGTCAGTCATCAGAAAGTACAAATCTCGCCATTGTGATGAGATAGAACAGCAGGCCATTGTGCTCAGTGAAAGAAGCCAGGCTTGGGATGTCCAAAATGCATGACGTCACGCATCTGTGGCATCTGTGAAAGCTGAGGGTGGAAGAGCAGCTGCCAGAGGCTGGGCAGAGCAGGGGCAGGAACCATGGAGAAATTGGCCAGCAAGTATGAAGTCCCAGCTAGATGGAGAAGTAAGTTCTGGCACGCCATTGCCTGACAGCATGACTAAAGATGACAGCTGAGTGCCTTGTAGTTCATCACAAAGACATGACAAAGGTTTGAGGAGACATAGGCATTGTCTGGTTGGCACATGACCCAAACCCACACGCATCAGGGCATCGCATGGCATGCTATGAGAACACATCATTTTTAGTGTGAATTTAAAAGATCAACACACAAAAAATTAGGTGTGTGGGACTTTAAGGGTTGGAAGAGGAGCTGGGAACTGAAGAAGATAACACACAGATAGGGTAACTGGGTGCAGCGCTCACAGCAGCACGTGCCAGGCAATGTCTCATTCCCCAGGATGAGCTATGGAGCTTCAGTCTCTTGCCAGTCATTGGAGTCAACATTCCCCGGTGGATGAGCTCTCTGGGGAAGCCACACATGTTGACAGAATTTCCCCTGGAGCCAGTCTCTGAGCAGACAGGAAGTTCCCAGTAACCTTTGGTTTAAGTTCATTATAACCCAAAGTTCTATTGTTCAGGGTCATCTGATCTGCTGGAGATCTTAAGCAGGCATCCACTGGCTCTTCCCACAGGGGCCCTGGCCCTGGAGCCCAAGGACACACAGAAGAGACCATGGTGACAGTGCACCATGGAGGGACAGGGACCAAGGCTCTGGGCCCAGCTTATCAGAAGCTCGCTGTTACAGAGAGAGAGAGCACTCACACAGGACACAGGGTAGGATGTTTGGAGGAGTCTTTATTATCCAAGCTTGGTGACAACAGTTCCTGCTACACTACGGGAACCACTGCACAGCACAGGCAGTCAGGTTTTTTGTTTTTGTGTTTTCTTTTTTTTTTGCTTTTGATGCATTTTTTGCATAATATTATATTTATTATTTTGGAGATAAGATTTTAAATGTGTATTATTGACATATTTGCATATGTCAACTATGATAGTCACATAGTTTTTAATGTGAATTGATACAGTATGTCATTGTTATGATACATTCTCATTCTCATTCCCACGCTCAGAATAACCAAGAGTACTGCCATGACCACGTTTTGGGCTGCTTCCTGGACCTGCAGTGGAAGAGAGATAGCATGGCTCAGTGGCAGGGATCTGGCTGGAAACATCCCTATGACCTGTCCCACGGCCAGGTCCTGTCCTCTGTGCCCCCTCACAGAGGAAACAGGAAGCAGGGCACGCCTTCCTCCCTCCTTGCCTCTCTCCTCTCCTTCCCCTCCTCTTTCCTCTTCCCTCCCCTTTCTCTTCCTGTTTCTCCCCCTCCCCTACTTCCCTTCCCCTTCCCTTTTCCTTCTCTCTTACCCTCTCCTTCTCCTTTGCCTCTTCTCTCCCTTTCCCCTCCCCTCACTTCACTCTCCCTGCCCCTCTCCCTTCACCTCTCTCTCTCTCTATCCCTTCTTTTCTTCCCTGCCATTTTCACCTCCCTTCCCTCGCTGCTACATGTCATCCAAATACGTAAACATTTAGAAATAGGAAACAGATACACTGAGAAACCACAGAAACGGGAAGATGGACTGCCCCTCCCCTCAGCACGCTGCCCTGAGCCTTCGAGACCCAGTGTTTGAGAGATCTGGAGAGCCTTTGAGAATAGCTGGGTCAGCCTAGTGCCAGGCATGCCCCAGGCCCACCTTTGCATCATGTGTCCCATCACCCTGGGTGGCAGGCATTTTAGTGCCACCTTCCAAGGTGAAACCTGATGACAAACACTGACAAGTACAAAATCCCACTAACAGCAGATGTCGACAAATTTGAATGCAGGAATGGCCGGAGATATGGAAGCAGGCACAGCCAGCCCATTTTGTTCAAGTACACACAAAATCATTTCCTTTCCTAGTGATCTGCATGATTGTGACCAGACAACATTTCACGGAACTTGTAAAGACACCTGAGTCACCAGTGATAGAGGAGCCAAGGCAGAGACCCCTGGGCAGATGGTAGGGGCAGGCGACCAGCCTGGGCTCAGCAAAATCAGAAACACAGGAAATTGCAAACCATGAGATTGAGTGGACAGAGGTGCCAGGGCAAGACATGAATGAAATAGAAGAGAGGTGCAGACTTAAGGCATTCTGCCCACTTGAGCTATGACCCTTGGAAGGACAGAGAAGGCCCAGCTCCAAGGCCAGTGCTTGGGAAGGACATTGTTAGGTTAGAGTTTGGGAACACAACTAGGCAGCCACATGGAATAAAGTTCAGCTCAAAGTAAGCTTTACTGGGAGCCATCCCAGGTGAGGTTCACTGATCCAGCACAGGCAAGGGGCCAGGGAAGTTATACTCGGAGGTTGTCAAGAGTTAGTTGAGAGATAGGCAGTGAGAGTGCTAGCTGGCACTGTGGCTCTCTCGGCTGCCTTCTGCTGGAGCCCTGGCTTTATTGCAGGTTCCTCCTTTGCCACAAGCAGAGGGAGGCAATGAGGGCACACTGGAGAAGAAGCAGGCTGGACTATCTCAGACCAGAGCCCTGTTCTAGAACGTACACACTATATGATCAAAAGCATTTTTCTTTGCCACACCATGCAGGCTACTTTGTTTCTTCGTTGCACCCTGTCTGTTTCTCAGGGCCTCACTAGACAACATTTTAACCAACTCTTCCTAGGCCAATACAAGCCTCCACTCACTCACGTTCTAGCCTAACCCTCTCAGCAGCCGCTCTTCCACCGACCGGCACCAGCACCATAACACAAAAAGGCTGGAATGAAAGGCTGAACAGAAGGAACTGCTGAAGTACAGGGAAACTGATCCCAAGCCAGGAACACCCGGCAACCTTGGAACACCAAGCAGCCAGCCGGGTTCCACTGCTCTCTCTCCTTCCTGCCTCCCTCTGGCCACAAACAACACAAGAGAGCTTTCCTAGCCTCAATGCCATCTTTGCCAAGGTCAAGCAGATATTCCCATCCAGAAATGATGCAGATGCTGAGTCTGTGCATCAGACCAATATCCACCATCACAACACGTCACAAGCACGCATAAACTAGGAGCTGCAAACGCCCCCATCCCCCACACCTAAAATGTGTAAAAGCCCAGTGCTGTAAACCCTGGGCGGCCATTTCCTTCACATGGTCACCCTGCCAAGGTGGAAGTGGTAGGGGCCGTCTCCCACCAGGGAGCAGAATGTCAGACTCCCTTTCTCTCTCTCTCTAACTCGCTCTCTCACTCAGCTTCTCTCTCTCTCGCTCTCTCTCTCTTCCCACTGTCTATTTCTGTGCTGTCTCCCCTTAACCTTCAGGCATACATTCCCTGGCCCCACTGCCTGTGCTGAACCAATGAACCTCGCCTAAAAGCACCCCAGTAATTTCCTTTGCACTGAAGTTTATTCTGTCAGGTTGCCTGGTTCTGGACCTGAACTTGAACCTAACAACAATCTTTGGAAGTGCCTTTAATGCTCAGCCCCAAAGAGGGGAGTCCTAGTTAGCACAACCACCGCTGGGCACCATGGGGAGTTTTCACATTGGTGCCCAGAACATGAGTGGCCTGGAACTTCTCACTCTGGCATTCTCCCTGCCATTGCAAGCTGCCCAATAAGCAGGAGAAGAATACTGTGTAAATTGCACAGAGAGGTGTCTCACTGGCTGAGTGAGCTGAATGCACAACCCTAGAATGTGAAGAAGACGTTATAGCAGGAACTGGTAAGCTACACCCCAGGACAGGATCCAGTCCGCTGTGCCCATCTCTGAAATAAATGCAGAGACTTGGCTTGCCCGGGGAACACGGCCTTGCAGACCTACCACTCCCTTCCTTGGCCATCACCTCCATCTGCTTTGATTTGGGTCATCCACTCTCATATCACTGTCCCCACCAGAATGTGACAGTTCCAAGGGTGAGAAGTCCTTCTCTGCTGTCTTGTGCATGAACCCTGCTGTACCCCGGGCCCAGTCATGGCAGGTGACCAGAGCCTGGCGTGAGGACATGGTCTAGCTCCTGGGTCAGGGGGACCCTGAATGAGAACACACCTGGTCACTGCGGGGGATCCCATAGCGCAGTTCGTTCACGAAATGCTCGCAGTTGTCTTGGGTCAACGAGTAGGGCACCTCCTTGTCCACCTCCTCCATGGCCCACTGAACAGTCATGTAGAAAGGCAGTGGCTCGTACTTGTCGTCATGCTTGTTATTGACCCGGTACTCGTACATCCCAGCCACCTCGGACAGCAGTTCCATCTTCACTATGGCTCTCTCAGCCAAGACAGACACTCCAGCTCCTGCAAATTCACCTATGGAAACCATCATGTTAGCCTGGCACAGGGTCACTGAGGCTGAGAGCAGGTTCCAGCTGAGGCAGCCTCACTGCCTTTGGCCCCATCCCCAAGGATCTGTCCATCTTGCATAGGCTGAAATTCAAGAACAGGTCAAACTGAAGCCTGGATGGCTTTTTGGGAAATCACCAGGGGATCCCAGGTCTTTGGTTTCTTCCTGTGTTAAAAAAGGTTTTCAAGCACCAGGTGGGTTCACATGTCCCTGAAAGAATCAGGGCTTAAGCTGGTAGATAGCCAGGTCTCCATCACCGGCCTAGAAAAAGTCACTGGCTCCCCGACTAGAACCAGCACCATGCGAGTACCTGCAAGTGAGGGGACATTTGCAATAGTGTGAAAGAGGACCCCTGAGCATGACCAAGGTCCACCCTCAGAATAATCACTCCCCATCAACCTTAGCCAGCCCTGTCCCACTCGTCCCCCAACCAGGCCCTGGACCCTGTTCTATGACTTATAAATGGAAGGGTCCAAGGTAGCTGAGGGCTGTGACATCCAAGCCTCCAGTTTTCTGATTCATCTTTCCTGGGAGGTCCCCACCTCCTCAGTTTCACCCTGGCTACTGGGAAGCTGGGCTGAAACAATGGTTAGTGACCGAGACTAAGTCAGTGGGGAGCAGATGGACCACGGGCCACAGACCGAGCAAGCATGCTGAGAGCAGCCTCACTGCTCTTGGCCCCCTTCCCAAGGACCTGTACATCTTGCATAGGCTGAAATTCAAAAACAGGTCAAGCTCGGGCCTGGATGGATCTTTGGGAAGTCATCAGGGTCTCAGGTCTCTGGTTTCTCCCTGTCTCAAATAAACATTTTCAAGGACCAGGTCAGTCTACATATGCCTTGAAGAAACAGAGCTTGAACTAATACAAAACCAGGTCTCCATCACCAGCCTAGGAAAAATCAGTGGACTCCCTGAACAGGACCAGCACCATGCAAGAAACTGCAAGTGACATTTGCCATAATGGAAAAGAGGACCCCTGAGCATGACCAAGGCCCACCTTCAGGATCCTAGCTCATTCCCCATCAACCTTAGCTAGCCATGTCCCATTTGTCCCCTGACCTTGTCCCAGGGCCCTGTTCTATCACTTCTAAATGGAAGGGACCAAGGTAGCTGAGGGCTGTGTCATCCAAGCCTTCAGTTTTCTGATTCATCTGTCCTAGGAGGACCCTGCCTGTCCAGTTTTACCCAGGCTGCTGAGAAGCTAAAGTGAGACAATGGCTAGTGACTGAGCCTGAAGCTACCAGTGGGAGGCAGATGGACCTTGGGCCACAGACTGAGCAGTCCTGCTGAGAGCTGGGTCCTCCCTGGGTGCTAGGGTCCATCTGCCCTTTCCCGGCAGGCCCAGAGGACATGAACCAGTAGGTGAGGATATTTTTGCTCTTGATCATGTGTGTGTGTGCTATGAAATAAATAGGTAATTTATGATGATTCTGTGAGCCATCCTCCTTGCTACAGACATAGCTGATACTCCAGCCTCCATATATAAGTTTCTTTAATGACTGCTTTAAATTCATCAGCCTCATGGCTGGCATGATGGCTCATCCGCTCTCTTCAAATACCAGCATCCTGTTTGGGTACCAGTTCCTGTTTTAGCTGCTCTACTTCCTGTCCTGCTGCCTGGTGATGACATGAAAAAGTAGTGGAGAATGATCCAAAACCTTGGGACCCTGCAGCCATGTGGGAGACCCAGGGGAGGCTCCTGGCTCCTGGCTTCAGATTGGCTTGATCACAATCCTTGAAGACATTTGGGGAATAAACCAGCAGATGGAAGATCTTTCTTTCTGTCTTGCTCTCTAGAAATCTGCCTTTCCAAATAAATAAATAAATAAATAATTTGAAAAAAGAAATAAAAGTACATTTGAATATGTATTTCTGAAAATTAACCAAAATGGAATGCACAGTTTGAATATAGTCTTAAACCAAACCCCCAAAGTCACATAACTTCATCCTGATTTCTCCCCAAAATGCTGGCTCTGTACAGAAATAAAGCAAAGCTACTCTCACATGAACAGGATCTTCCACAACTTGTCAGCTACAAAGATGTTTGGCCAGCACTCCTCACCTTGGTTGAATGTCGATCTCTCATTCCCAAACAAATCAGGCAACAATGTGTGCAGAGTCTTGAAAAAGTTCATGGGAAACACAAACCATGAACAAACTATGCGTGGATTTCATTTTTTTTTTTTTATCCAAGGATTCCCTGAGCCTTCCAAAGATCCCTTATACTTCCTCTTTTGTGCTATGCCTGCTCCAAGCCGAGCTTCATGCCATTTTCAGCTTGAAGTCCCCTCAGTCCTGAATTCTTCTTTCCAGTGTGCAATAAACCTCTCAAAGATACATACACGTGTGTGCACACACCTGCTGTGTAGCAGCCCAGGGCATACAGGGGAGATCTATTTCACCCGGGTCCCTGCCGTTTAGCAGGTGAGTGGCTTCCAGGGCCCACCATTCTCCTTGAAGCCATCATGCTCCAACCCTGCACCTGCACCTGGTCCTGGGAGGAAGGGAAGTTTATCCTGGCTCCACACAGAGTGCAGCCACGTGCTCCAAGTCAGTCCATGAGCAGAGCAGCCAGGATCCCCCTGCATTCTGCTTCCATCACACAGCACAGCCAGCCTGGGTGGACTGCTTGAAGGAAATGACTGCTGTTGGCTGTGGCTTACTCCTCCAGAACAACCAACATGTAGGCTCTGGGGCATTTGGGGGATGCTGAGCAGGTAGAGAAGGTCTAGCTGGAGCTGAACCACTCACCCCCATAAAATGAACAAAGGTCCAGAACCACCTTTTCACCAACTGACAGATAAGAACAGGTAGCCTTTGATACACCCAGCAGGGAAAGGGGTGTGATTACGTCAACTGAACTTCAAGAGTGCCAACTACACCAGGCAGCAAAATACAAACATGTTCCCATGCCTCTGTTTATCCTCCCCATCTCAGTAGTGTACTTAGAAGGAGAATCCTTACTCACTTATTCAAGCCAAATGTCCCATGAGGATGATCCAGTGCTGAAGAATGTGCTTCCTGGTAGTGCAGGATCAGCAGGGTTTGTGACCACATACCGTGCAGCCATGCCAGCACTTCCTGGTCTAGCTCAGCAACCTGGAAAGGCAGCTGCAGAGCCTCCACTTGGAGGAAGTTCCAGTGCCACAAGTATGGTAAAAAGCCAATGTGAAAATTCTCAGACAGATCTTTATCTTTTGGTGTCTGAGAAGCCTACAATAGAGAAGCCAGAGACAGGTAGGAGTGAAGCTTTGAAAAGAACATTCTAGAACCTGACTTGCAAGGACTCCCGACTCTGACTGCAGTCTCACTCTGCTCATTGCTGCAGGGACAAGGGAGCACTGGTTAGACTGGGAAGAATCCTCACCATTTGCTAGGGCTGCTGTGCCATGAAGGTGTTAAATTGGGAATCTGATGGTGATGAAGAGGATCATGGCCAGTAGGGATCAGGAGTGTGAGAAATGGTGCAAATGAGCTGGGCATGAACATACCATGTGTGTCAGCAGGTGACACCTGAAACATCTCAGTGATGACCACATGTCACACACGTTAGCCTGGGTCATCCTTTGAGTCAAATGTGCAAAGTCCACAACACCAAACCCAGTGTGGAACACTCAACTCATGTCCCCCATTGTATCTTTGGGGGAGAAGAGCATTGCTCCACCTCAAGAGGAGCAGAATGGGTCTCAGGAAGGGAAGAGCAAACAGTTAAGTCTACATTACTTTTGGTGGAGGTAAGCATTGTGGTGCAGTGGGGCACTACTCTTAGGATGCCCATCTGCCATATCAGAGGGTTTGGTTCTAGTCCCAGCTCTCTGCTTGCTACTCAGCCTTTTGCTAATAAGCACCCTGGGTGGCAGCAGGTGATGGCCCAAGTGCCTGGGTTCCTGCTCTCGTGTGGGAGGCCTGGCCAGACTTCCTGACTCTCAGCTTCAGCCTGACCCAGCCATGGCTGTTGTTGTGAGCATCTGGAAAGTGAGCCAGTGATCTCTCTCTCCTCTCACTCGCTCTCTCAGCTTCTCTCTCTCTCTCTCTCTCTCTCTCTCTCTCTGTCTTCCCTCTCTTCCTTCCCTTTCTTCTCTTCTCTCACCCTCTCTTCCTCTCTGTGTTTGTGCCTTTAGCAATCCAGACCAAACCAGGAAGCCTGAGACGGCTGACGTCTGGGCTCAGGCCAGATGCCGGGTGAGAGTTAGCAAGTGTGCCTGCAATTCATGACGGGGCAGTGTGCTTCAGCCCAAGCAGAAAGAATGTTGCCCTTGCCACCATTCTGAGGTCAGCAATTACAACTCCACCCTCTGACTAGGCTGAGCCAAGCCACAAAGGTCAGGTCCACCTTGTTCAGGAAGCTAAGCCACGGATGAGTGTGGTACAAAGACCACTGGCTGGGAGCTGGGGTCAGACACAGCTGGCTAGACATTGATGGCCAGATCAAGGGTCTTCTGAAGGAGTGGGTATTAGGGCACAGAAGACATGACACATCAGGGACACCTGCATCCCAATTTTGGGGTGTCTGATTTTGAGTCTCAGCTCTGCTCTCCATTCCAGCTCCTGGGAACCAGAAGGTGATGGTTCAAGTACTCAGATCCTCTCACCAAAAGAGACCAAGATGGGGTTCTGGCTCCTGACTTCAACCAGGCTGTAGCAGGCATCTGGAGAAGTGAACGAGCAGATGGGAGATCTCTCTCTTTCTCTCTTGCTTTCTCATCTCCACCTATCCCTTACAAATCAAATTAAAAAGAATTCTTTTTTAGCCCAAAAATCAGCTAGATCAAAGTTAGGACAGATTTCAGTTATCACACATGGACTGGGTATTAAAAATACATTGAAACCCATATGTTCATACTGATATTTCTAAAACCCATGGGGTATAACTGAATGATGCAAAGGAATCACCAATCTATTCTGCAAAGCTGGTAAATAAAGGACAAGAAACAGGCACATTCTAGATCAACTGTAGTTCAGAAACCTGATTTAAAACCACAACAATGTGCAGAGCAATGGCTCAGCAGTTGATTTTTGAACAGGATCTTGAACCTTTCTCGCTACCACTGTGTCTGGGGACTCAGCAAAGCCATCTTATATCCAGAAGATGGCCTGTGTGCAGCCGCCTGCAGACCCAGTCTTTCATTGATAACAAAGTTTCGTTTTCCCTTCTCCACCTGCTTATGTATGGAAATATATCAAATGAAAGACCAAGGTTCATACACAAATATTTAATCGTTAAACAAGGGCAGGGCGCAGCTATGGAAATTGGCAGGAGAGAGGAAACCAAAGTTCAAGAGGGAGACTCCGAGGAATTGGCTCAGGTGTGGTCAGCAGCATCAGTTGGTTAAGCTAAGGTCGACAATGCCAGCATTCCAGACCAGAACACTGATTCGGGTTCCAGGTACCCCGCTTCCAGTGATGCTCCCTGCTAAGTGTCTGAAAGGGCAGCAGAAATGACCCAAGAGCTTAGGTCTCTGCACCATCGTAAGCTCCTGGCTTCATCCTGACCTAATCCTGGCTGCTGCAGGCATTTGGGGAGTGAACCAGCTACTGCAAGATTCTCTCTCTCTCTCTCTCTCTCTTTAACTCTACCTTTCAAATACATTTAAAAAAAGTTTTTTTTTTTAAGTCAATAAGTTGCACGTAGAGAGGAGAGAAGGAGAATGAGCAAGATCAGAGGATGGGCAAGGGGGAGAGCCTGGAGCCCACAGGGAGAGTTTCCCAAGGGAGTGTCCACTGCAGAGTCAGCCAGAGGCCAGCACCTCTGCCATGGGCACGCAGCATAGGAAGGCAGGGACTAGGGTGTTTGGAACCTGGGGCCATGACTTGGACAAGGTCCAAACAACAAGCAGAGCAGCCTCAAGTTGATTAAGGGAATGATTGTGTGCTTAAGAGAGCAGCAGGGGCCAACAATCACACAGCCAGGCTGAGCCTCCAGGCCCAGAGACAACAGGGGTCTTGGAAGAGGGGCCACCTGTTGTGTAGACACAGCTTCTAACTGAACTGTTTCTGAAATTTTCTCAGCTTTAGCAGCCCTTCTCTGCTCCTGCGTCAAGCCCAGGATAAGGGAGGCAGAGCCGGGAGGGAATCATAGAAACACAGAGACCGCAGGCTTTGCTTGGATTCCCTTAGCCATCTTCCACCTCACTGCCATGCACTGCAAAGCTGATGGCATGAGAGAAGACACCAGAACACAGGTGTGGCCCCCGCCCTGGCCCCTCCCCACCCAAGCAGCTGGAAAGCAAGTGAGCCTGGCCAGAAGACAGGCAGGAACCATTCTCCCACCTCCCATTCCCAGGTGCCAAGCAGAGTCAAAATCTAGGACAGGTGGCTGTGCCTGAGCTGCTTTTTGAAAGGCACGGAATCACAGCACCCTCACCCAAACCCCAAATAAGTTCTCTTCTCCAGATAGCCGATCCCAGCCAACACCCCCAGGCCCAGTGGACAGGAAAGGGTGGGTAGGACTCAGAGAGGCAGCCTGCCCTGTGTCCACAAGTGGAGGGCGTATGGATGGGCAAACCAGAACTCACAACCTACCTTCTGCAGGCTCTTAGCAAAACAGCAGCTTCTGTGTGAGAGGCTGAGGCCACAAGTAAAACTGAAACAACCAGGTTCTGGCAACTGCTCAGGCTAGATTCTCTTCCGTGCTGGCCACTCCCTCCTCCTAGGGGTCACAGAGGGACAGTTCTCTCCTTCTGGCTTGAGGGAGGGAGTGGGGTTGATGTAGCCACTTCCTTCTACTCCCAATGGCCATAGCCCCTTGCCTCTCTGTGATGGTCTGGCTATCTTGCAATCACATCACTGCCCCATTACCCTGAGCAGGAGGACTGTCTGACTGCTCTCAGCTGCAGAAGTGTCAGGTAGGGTTGGCCCAGTGACTAAATTGCGCAAAGCAGAAGTGGGAAGAAGCACCATGTCCTTGTGCTGGGGTTGCTGGGATCATAGCTCACTCCCCGCCCCGGGGTGGACAGAGCAGCAGAAACTGAGACCCCGGAAGCCATGCGAAAGCAAAGACCTGGGGCAGGTGGCGTTCATTGCATCCCTGCCTGGGCAGAGAAGGTGACAGTGCAGCCACATGCCCAGGCTCCAGATGAACCCTAGGACCACAGCCTAGAACACATATATTTTTGGTCAAGTACTTGTTTCTTTCATTAAAGAGAAGGCTATAGAAGCAAGAAGGGCCTTCATGCTCCCCTCCTTCAGCCCCAAGCATCCAGTTCCTTCCTAAAGCAATGTGGTCAGTTCCTTTTCATCCCTCAGGGCAATTCACACTACAGGCAAGGCGTCTTCAGAGTATTCAGGGGAAGGGTCTGATATCTTTTAATTCTGTTTTCCAAGAACTTTTTATTGTGCCCTTATATCCTTTTTAGTGAGTGTCGCGCCCATGTGTCTTACCGCCCAGCAATAAGACGCAGACGCGAGTGAAGCCTTCTGCGGTAAAATTTATTGTGCACAGCAAGATGAGGAGGAAAGAGGCCCTGACCCTGGCAGTCTGTCTGCTCTTATGTGCTGACTGGCCCCGCCTCCGCCGATGATAGGTCGGCGACATGATTACGCAGGGTTCTGGGCGACTGGATTCGTCAGTCCCAGTGTTTACGTGCCTGCGGTGCCGCAGCTCACTGCACATGCACTAGGTGCCTGCGCAGTACTGCGAAATCTACGTGACTCTCCACCAAACACCAAGATGTGGCTTCTCTGGCCGGCGCCATTTTGGGTACGGCATGTGGCTAGTACATACAGATGCGGCTGGCAACATCTCCCTCCTTCTTATACAATAGAAAAATAAGCTGGTATTCGCCTGTCTTAGGTTGTAGACTCAAGGCGCACGATCCGTCATAGGGAGGCTGTGTGGCTTGACGTAGTCCCTGTCTTAGACCGATAATTGTCTGGGTCTATCTTACCCGTCATGGGCTACAACCGCGGTGGTTGTAAAGAGCAATGTCTCGACAAGTCAGTTATAAGATTGACTACCCTCTCGCGTGCAATGGACAAGTCCTGCGAGGTGCAAGGGCTAGTCAGGTGCATCATGCTCGAACTCAGTGCATTGCCATAATGGCCTGAGGTGCAGGAGCCATGATGTCCATGCTCTTAACTAAGCCTGTTGAAGCATGCTCAACCATACCATTAAGGAGTCACCATTCTGCATGGCTAGTAGGGCTTGATGTATTGCCACACGATCTCGCTGAGCGTGGCGTTTCAGACGACACAGGCAAAAAAGGCATAAGGCACAGCCTGCACACAAGAGCACAATCAGCACAACCACTCCCACCCATTCCTTAATATGGGAAGTGATGTTCCAAATCCAAGTGGCCAGGTTTTCAGCAACAACAAGATCCACCCGTATAGAATTAATCTGGACAATGGCAATTCTCAACTCCGACTGTAAAATATCAAATTCTCTCGTCCGATTTCCTAAAAGATAAGAAGAAAGCTGGCAAGAAAGATTAGCAGCCGTTGAAACATTTTGAAAAGGAATAGAAGTAACACATAAACCTTGACACTAAAGTTCTCAGGAGACGCTTGAAAACAAAGCGCGTCCTGTAGGGGGAATAAAAAATTACTCACATTCTCCTTAACATCATCATAAGGGAGAAAAGGCAAATCCAAAGAAGAAAAAATCGAGGAAACACTCGGGCTGAGTGGGCGGCCAGTAAGGGTCGTGGAAAACCACTCAAAACTCCTCGTCATGGATCAGCAATCACGGTCCTCACCAGTGCCATACAGACCATTAGTTGTACCATCAGCCGTGTTTGCACTGGGCAGGGCACCATTGTCCTGTGGGATTGTAGGAGGAGTTTTTGATTGCGGGGTTGCATGAATCTTCCCCAAGTCAGATCCTTGTGCAAGCGCTCCAGCGGTTGCAGAAACGTCAGAAGGCGGTGATGGACAGGAACGAGTCAATCGAGCTGGAACCCAAACTGGAACTGGGGCGTCCTGTGGAAACACACAAATGGCTCCTCGAGCCTGCCTAATAACTGGGTCTGGGCCCTTCCATTTGGACTCCAGAACATCGTTCCACCTGACCCAAGATTGCTCCTGCGCCGTGTTAAGGGAATGACGATCTGCAGCACTGAGGCCTTTCTCATCCAGCTGTAAAAAATTGATGGTGAAAAGAGCCAGGGCTAGAGTGGCCTGAGGGCTCTGACTGGCGAGACCAAGTGATTCCCAGGTGGTTTTTTGTTTTTGCAACAATTCCTTAATAGAGCGATGAGCACGTTCGATTATTCCCTGACCTTGTGGATTATAAGGGATGCCAGTCACTAATTTGATGCCCATCTTCTGCATTACACGTGCCACAAAATCAGCAAAGGGCTCATCCGGCTCCTGATTAACCTGTGTAATGCCCAATTTCTCTTGCCCTTTAAGTGAAAGGGCCTTCCAAGCCTTTATAGCTGCAGTAGAGATCTGGGTATACACTGGCCATGGATATCTATTTTGATCATCAGAGTATTGGCCTTGTCCGGAAAGCATATTATAAGTCCACGTCAAAGCGTCGCCGCCACGCTGTTGATTTGCGCGGGCAGTCTCAGCCAAAAGCTCTTGCCATAGGCCCTTCCAATTTAGATATGATCCCATATTAGGGAGAACAGTCTTCACCACAAATTGCCAATCAGAGGGGGTCATATTCATTCCCCCCATACGTTCTACCAGGGACAATGTATAATTGGCGTGAAGACCATATTGCTTTACAGACATGGCCAATTCTCGCACTAATAATGCATCTACCTGTCTGTAAACTCTTTCCCCTTCTTCTTCTAAGACGGGGAACATATTTTGAAGTTCCCGGCGCGTGGCTGCATCGATGAAGGAAGAGCCGGCACCACAATTCATGGGCGAGGCAGATGGCGTCACAGCAGGAGGAGCCATTGATGAAATGGCTCCAGAGCCCTGAGGCCATGGGCCGAGCGTGGCCGCAATAGCACCGCCATTCTCTTTCTTCTCCTTTTCTGATCCTCCTCTGTTTCCTGCAGGTTGTTTATGTTCTAAGCGCCTATCCCACTTGTACCCTTCCTCCGCGTCGGAAGTCTCCGAACTTGATGAGGAAGATCCCGCTTTCAGTTTCACCTTTATTTTTTGCTTCAAACCGGTTCTCCTCTCCCGCTCTGTTTCTGAGAGACTATCCTGGGCAGACTGAAGGGCTTTGTCACTCTCTCTGACTGCTCCCTTACGGGGGGCAAAAACCATCTGCAAAAATGTCACCAGAGAGACCTGTGCGCCCATGTCTATAACCAGAAGCGGCGGCTCATATACCTCCGATTTATGCTCCTAGTCACCCGAAAGTTCTCCCTCTCAGAGCTCCTTACCTGTTTTTTGGCCGCAGTTCTGACTTCGTCCCGTTCAAAACGGGAGGCCCCCTCCAGGTCCCGGGTTTCCGGCACCAGTTGTCGGGCCCACGTGTCTTACTGCCCAGCAATAAGACGCAGACGCGAGTGAAGCCTTCTGCGGTAAAATTTATTGTGCACAGCAAGATGAGGAGGAAAGAGGCCCTGACCCTGGCAGTCTGTCTGCTCTTATGTGCTGACTGGCCCCGCCTCCGCCGATGATAGGTCGGCGACATGATTACGCAGGGTTCTGGGCGACTGGATTCGTCAGTCCCAGTGTTTACGTGCCTGCGGTGCCGCAGCTCACTGCACATGCACTAGGTGCCTGCGCAGTACTGCGAAATCTACGTGACTCTCCACCAAACACCAAGATGTGGCTTCTCTGGCCGGCGCCATTTTGGGTACGGCATGTGGCTAGTACATACAGATGCGGCTGGCAACAAGTGAGTTGTATTCACTCTCTTATAGAAGAATATTTGTAACATATGTCCATGACACCAAAACCATCTCCTACATACATGACCCAGTGCTGGTGGGGATGGCAGGAAATCTGAATCATGTCTCCCGGCTGTGGGCTTTGGCTTGACTGCAATTCAAGAACCAGAGTCAATTTGGGCTTCTGTCAAATGCCAGACAATCCCAGGTGTGGGCAGCAGCAGCTCAGCTGAATGGCTGCCACCAGTGCCCTGTAGTGTGCAGGAAGAACTCAGGGAGAGGAGACTCCTTGACAAATGGTCTCACCAGAGTAACCCGTGGTGTTCATTGGTTTCATGACTCTGTGTGTGCGCATCTGGGGGTGTATGCATGTGATTGTACCTGTACACACATACACAAGGCATGTGGCCCTGCAGCACCATCACCAACACCACTACACAAAGAATGTCCTCCATGTTGTAGAAGCAGGCCCAGCCTAGGCAGCATTTTAATGCTGGCTCCTGAGCCCCCTCCTTAGCCTGGGTGTCAGCCATGCCCTATGGCTGTGCACTGTGATTTCTCTTTCCTGTGTCCACATTTTGACCCTGGACACACTAACCATCTCAGGGCCCTCAGGTTCCTGGAGGAGAAAAACCCTTGACCCATAAGCGCAGTTCTCTAGTGCAAAGGAAACAATTCACAGGCAACACTTCAACAAGCTGCTTCCCAGTGTCATTCATTCCAAGCCAAGTATCTCCCTGGCCACTCCAGAGTCGGGAACCAGACAGTCGGGGACCAGGGACAGGTCCTGTGTGGCCTAGACCTATGGACATTGCCTAAGTAGGTCAATCCCACACATGCTTGCCCTGCTCTATGCATTCCTCCCTGAACATGGTCAATGACCCAATGGTCATGACCCAATGACCCATGGACAGGGACCCAATAGGTCCCTATGCCTTCTGCACAACCCTAATCTTCTTCATGTGACCAGCCATGGAGCCATCTTCAATGCAAAGAATCCTTTGCACTTGCTCTTTCTCTCTGGCTCTTATTTGTCTTCTCAGACCCTGTCACATTGTCTGCTCATCCTGCGTATTCTATGATAAGATGCTCATGGAGAGCTTCTGCTTCCTAGTCCCTCCCCAAGCTCTGCACACTTGTTCATTGCAAACAGAAGCAGACGACTTCTCCAGGCTGCAATGAGGACAGTGGGACCAATGCCAGGTATTTGGTAAACATACAAGGGAGGTAGTAGCTGGCAGCACAGGAGGACTCACTTCACTGAGTGTAACAATGTGTCAGTCTTGCATGGGAGACTGGGTTTCCCATTCACCAGTGTTGGCCATTTAGAAGACTTACTGCTCATCCCTCAGCCATAATACATTTCTGTGCCCACTTCACACACTAGTCCCACAACAGTCACTGCTTCCTTCCATATTCAGTCTCCCTTTCTTGGGACTGGGGGGGTGCCACTTCGTAGATTACAGTCAGTTCCCAGGCAGTGGAGTCTGCTTTTTGTGCCCTTGTCTCTGCTACCTGTTTCTGGGGTCCTGCCATCCCTGCATGGCACCTGCACTGCCAACCCAGTACTCATCATGATTGTTCAATTGGATGCCTGAGGTCATCCTTGCTCCCCATCCAACCACCAAAAAGAGTGTCCACAACCCAGACATTCATCGTTTCCTGAGCAGGAAGACTCAGACTGGATTCACAGCTCACCAAGGCCACCATTTATACTTCTTCCCACCACGTGGTTCCCATGAATACAGCTGCCTACACAGTCTTCCACTGTGGCCACTGGAACTACAAGTGCCAAAGGACAAAAGAGGTGCAGCAGGGCCTCCCCATCAATGGGGAGTAAAATCTTTCCCACAATCTTCAGGATGACTTGCTCCCAACCTTCATTTGCCAGAACCAGTAACATCTCTGACCTAAAACAAACATAGCAAAGGGGAAGGAGCAACCTTGAGAGGCTCAGACCACACACATGGTATCACCTTGGTCCATGGGAAGGAAACCTGCTGTGTATGCACCCCCCATCCCCCTCGGTCTCCCAGAGCTCTATTTGCTGAGGAGGTAAATGGCAGCGGTGTGTTTGTGTAAGTGTGTAGATAATTAGCTCTTGTTAAGCCAACAGACACATCTACCACCATCACCACAAATAAGGACATTATAAAGCTATAAAGAGACTAGGGACGGTTCTTCATCATGATCTAGCCAGGAAAGTAGAATCTAGTGCTCATGCAAGTGGGGGGTAGTGTTCTGGAAGAGACCAGAGCAAGTCTCTGTAGGTGGCCAGAATCCCAGAATCCACGTCTGCAGGCAGGTTGGCAGTGATCCCTGGACCTGGGCCCTGTGAAGGCTTGGCTGTTTCAGACCCTCTCAGAATCTGCATTCTTGAGATCCACTTTGAAAACAGCTCCAGAGGGAGGTCCTGTGGGTCACAGGGATGGTCTGGGAGTGGAGCCAAAACCAGGAAAGTTCTCAGAAGTTCCCCAGAAAACCAACATGAGGGGCACACAGGACCCACGGCTATAGAAACGCTGAGTTTCTAAAGCAAATGTGAGTGTAGCATCTAACTGTTGCTCATCAGAGTCTTACAAGTTTGTTAATCTAAAACACATGCTACTCTTATTGTTTGTTTGTTTATTTTGATTTGAAAGAGTTTCAGAGAGGTCATCCATTTGCTGGGTCATTCCCCAAACGGCTGTAACAGTCAGGGCTGTGTCAAATCAATGTAGGAGCCAGGAGCTTCTCTGGGTCTCCCATGGGGGTGCAGGGGCCTAAGACATGGACCGTCCTCTGCTGCAATCTCAGGCTCTTAGCAGGGAGCTGGATGGGAAGTGAAGAAGCCAGGACAGACCCTCGGGGATCACATGAGGCACAGAGGTGCTGAGCACTGCGTCCTCCTGAGTATGGCTTACCTTGTGACTGTTCTGCAGCATTCTACATGAACATGATTTTGACATATGAAAAATAAAGCCTGATTACCTCCCTCCAGAGTCTCATCATCTAGTACTAAAATATAACATTTCCAAGGATCCTTTTAATTACCTCCTCATGTTGGCATTTAGAAAGCTTGTGTTTGGAGGCTAGCACTGTGCACAGTGCGTTAGACTGCCACCTGCGACACTAGCATCCTATTGGGTCACTTGTTCGGGTCCTGGCTGCTCCACCTCCAATCCAGCTCCCTGCCGCAGGCCTGGGAAAGCAGTGAAAGATGATATTTGGGTGCTCAGGCCCCTGCAGCATGTGGGACATCAGAGGAAGTTCCTGGATCCTGGCTTCCACCCTGCTTATCCACTGTTGTTGCAGCCATTTAGACAGTGAACATGCTGATGGGAAAAAAAAAATCTCTTTGTCTCTCTCTCTCTCTCTGTCTGACTTTTGAGCAAGCAAATACATTTTTTAAAAACTGAAAAAACAGGGCCCAGCATGGTAGCCTAGTGGCTAAAGTTCTTGCCTTTCATGCACCAGGTTCCCTTTTGGGGCTGGTTCATGTCCCAGAGGCCCCGCTTTCCTTCCAGCTCCCTGTTTGTGGTCTGGAAAAGCAGCAGAGGATGGCCCAAGTCTTTGGGCCCCTTCACCCATGTGGCAGACCCAGAAGAAGTCCCTGGCTCCTAGCTTCAGTCTGGCCTGGCCATGACATGCCTGGGCATCTGGGGAAGTGAGTCAGTGCAGTGCAGAGAATGTGCTGACTCAGTCCTGGCACCCAGACGTTGATGTTGTTGTCGTAATTGAGCCAGCACCAGTGTGGGATGGGTGGATCTCTCATACCAGTACCAACATCCTGTCACCAGACTCCCCTGAATCCTTCATTCCATCATTCCCTGAACACACTGGAGCACTAGTCAGTCATCAGAAAGTACAAATCTCGCCATTGTGATGAGATAGAACAGCAGGCCATTGTGCTCAGTGAAAGAAGCCAGGCTTGGGACGTCCACAATGCATGACGTCACGCATCTGTGGCATCTGTGAAAGCTGAGGGTGGAAGAGCAGCTGCCAGAGGCTGGGCAGAGCAGGGGCAGGAAACCATGGAGAAATTGGCCAGCAAGTATGAAGTCCCAGCTAGATGGAGAAGTAAGTTCTGGTACGCCATTGCCTGACAGCATGACTAAAGATGACAGCTGAGTGCCTTGTAGTTCATCACAAAGACATGACAAAGGTTTGAGGAGACATAGGCATCGTCTGGTTGGCACATGACCCGAATCCACACGCATCAGGGCATCGCATGGCATGCCATGAGAACACATCACTTTTAGTGTGAATTTAAAAGATCAACACACAAGTAATTAGTTGTAATTGCTGAGTCTATTCGGTCTCCAGCTCTGTCTTTTATGCAAACTAATGGGTGTTGCAGTCCTGATCCTATTTACTGCACACTTGGCCTTCACATAACCTTGTGGAAATAACCCCCACCAGGCCTGCCCCTGCTCTGATTTCTGTGCTTGCCAGCATGAACAACAGACTGGCTTAGTTTGTCCAACATCTCATTCCACTCTCATACATGGTAATGGGTATTGAAGCCTAGTTAAACTCAACCAGCCTCGCTATCCAGACCACACTGGTGCTGGCGAGTGCCACTCTCTGTTTAGCTGTGCCTGTCCCTAGTACTAGTTTCCATGCTCACTAGTGGGAGTTGTAGCCTGTCATAGAGGTGCCCATTATTTCTCTAAAGGGCCCACTGCCAAATCTAGATCTTGCACTCTCTAGGAGGTACTGCAGCTTAGCTTGATAGAGTTTGCTACCCGTGCCAGCATCTTCTGGCTGATGCTGTGGCAAAGCCCAACCAACCCACACCCACTCTGGAATATGCATGTACCAGTAGGTATCGTCCACCCAGCCTGGCTTTCCCAGATCCAACTTACATACAAGCCAACAGGTATTGGCACCTTTCCGGGCCTGGTTTGCATCCAATCCCAGCTTTCCCATTTACCAGTGGGAACAGTAGCCCAGCAGGGGATCCTCTGCAGCCCCCTTACTGATTTTCCCACTCTGCCCTGGGTCTAACATGTGCTGCTTGGGCCCTGCAGCCCAGTCTGGCATGGTTTGTTTCACCTTAGCATTTGCCAGTGGATGTTGCAGCCCAGTTCTAGCTCACGATGGTGGGAACTACCACCTAGCCAGCCCAGCCAGCCTCCAATCCTGGCCTTCATGTGAAGTGGCTGGTATTACGGCCCAACCTGGCATGACCCACACACCATTCTGGCTCTCAGATTTGCCAGTCAGTGATATGAACTGGCCAAGGCTGGCTTTCCCCAGACCTGAGCCAAAGGGTAACCTGGCCTGGTCTAGCGTGCTCCCTTTCTTGGTTATTGCTCACCTCCAGGGACTGTCCCGTCAGAGGAGTTGCCCAAGCTCCTCCATCAAAACCTTTCCCAAAGCAGATCTCATGTACACTGGTTGGCCCTTGGACCAGCCCTACTTAATTCACCTCCTGTCCTAGCAGGAACAGTCGCGTTTTCTGACTGGCCCTTATCCATTCTGGTTCTTATCTGTTGGGTGCTATAGCCCAACCAAGCCTTGCCTATACCCAGACACAGCTCACACATGGCTCAGCAGGGGCAGAGACCCAGCCCAGCCTGTCCTACACCTTCCTTGGTCCTCATGAGCACCAGTGGTGCTGGATTCTAGCTTAGTCTGGCACACCCCAGACCCAGTCCACACTTGTGCTGAGAGATACTGCAGCCACATCCAGACCAGACAGCAGGTCCCACTCTGGCCCCCATGCTCACCAGAGGGAACCACAACCAAGCCAGTGAGTCCCCTTAGCTCCTCAATCAGGCCTGTTCCCAGCCACAGATCCCATGCATGTCAGTGGTTTCTCTGACCCAATTTGGCATAATCCCTCATCTGTCTTGGTCTTTGCCTTCAGATGGTATATCCTGATCTGACCAGGCTGGCCCCCAGTTTCAACTCTAGCTGGCAGGAGCTTCAAACTGGACCTACTCAGTCTGCTACCATCCTTGACTCATGCAAAATGGTAGGTGTGACAGCTTAGCATGACCTGCACTCCAGCCTGGTTTCTGCCCTCTCTCTTCCAAAACCAATTCACACATTTGTCAATTTGCAGAGCTATCTGCCCAGCCTGCACAATACCCAGGCCTGGACCACATGCTCACCAGCAGGAGCTATGACTCACTAGAGGAATTTGCCAAGTTCTCCCACTTGGTCCACTCCCAGCCCCAGATCTCATGCATGCCAGCAGGTGCTAGGTCCTTTCCCATCACGGCCTGCCCCGATCCTCCCAGCCTTTGTATTAGCTGGTGGCTGTTGTGGCCAGCCCACCCCACACCCTGTGTTAGGATGCACACACAGGTGCTGCAGCATGGATCTGCCCCACTTATTCCCAACCTCAGGACTGGTGAGTGTCGATGAGTTCCGTGGTTATGCCTAGCTCAGCCCATCACCATTGCAAATCTTAAGCCAACCAGCAGAACTTGTAATTCCGTAGGTTTGAGCCCACACATCTCCCACAGAATCCACCCACAGACCTGGTTCTGTTGCACGATGGTTTGTGTCATGGCCCAGCCTAATATGACCCATCCCTTGATCCGACATGCACTATCAGGTACTGGGATCTAGCCTTGCCAAAAACAAAACAAAACAAAACAAAAACAAACAAAAACAAAAACAAAAACAAAACACCCCAGCCATAGCTTTTGTGTGGGTTAGCATGTGGTGGTCAGCCATATTCCATGCTAACAAGTCCATCTCAGGTCTCCCATGTGGGCTGGGGCATCGGTCTGACCCAGAAAGGTTTTCCAGTCTCTCCCCTCCAAAACATCAGTTCTCAGTCCTCTCACTTACCTATAGGTAGAGTGGACTTCCCTAATCAAACCACAATCCTGGTACCCAGCCCAGCCTTCAGAAACCCAGTGAGTGATGTGATGGTCTAGTGCTCTGCCACCCACCAGGGTCCCCAACTCCTGGCACATTTGCTGGCATGGTGTCATACCCCTCTACACATTCATGATCCAGGCCCATTGACGTTTCCAGGCCTGGTCCACCAACCCACCAGAGCAGTATGCTGATCTGGGGCTCTTCCTTCTGCCTTTCTCACTTTTCCTAGGACCAAGCACATAAGGAAATCCCCAGGTTCACTCCACCTGCCCAAAGGTGAGCTCCCAGGTCCCCAAATGCCCACTGGTACTATTCCCCTAGCCTTCCCCCCACCCAAGCCTGCCACTTCAGGTCCTTCATCACCTTCCCCTGGCACACGCTAGTGGTGCGAGATCATGGCAGCAGGGCAGTGCCTTCCCTTGGTGCCTACATAAACTTTTAAAAGCAGGAAACAGATACCCTAAGAAACTGGTAATGGATACCCCCCGCAAGCACAGCTACCCTGAGCCTTCAAGACCCCCTGTCTGAGAGATCTGTGGGGAGCCCTTGGGAATCACTGCTTTCTAGAGTGGGCCTCATGCTGGTACACTCCAGGCCCAGCACTTTGCTTCCTGTGCCCTGTGGTCAGAATGCACCCAACAAGATACGCTGGGGTGACAGATGCAAGGCTGGGAACCTGTTGAGAAAGAAAGGCTCTATGAAGAGGAGGTGAAGGGTCCCTTGAAAGCACACATGCTGCCCCCAGTGCATCCTTGGAGGTGTTTTCATGCTTTCCTTGATAAAAGGTGAACATCTGTGCTCCGTCTAGCCAGTTAACCAAATGCAGGAAGTAATTCTTATCTATTCCCCATTTCAACAGTGCTTTGACCAAGGCGCCTTACTGTCTTTGAACTCCCGGCTTGAAGATATGACCTTTGAGTTATGTTGGAACCATTGTTTTTGTAAGGATGAGATGCAGGTACATCAGGGGAAAACAGGTGTACTGGATTGGCATGTAAAGGACTGGAATCCAAATACATCATTGTGAGACAGAAAGTGTGGAAAATTCCCAAGGTCTTTCCCCCCTAACTTCCTAACTAAACTGGGACCTGTTTCGGGATGACAGGAATGGCTAGATATTACACGTGCAAAGTTGGAGAAAGCCTCATTATTTGCTTGAACTATTAGTGAAAGGCAGATCTGTGGGAGGACAGATTTTTTTTTCTTTTGGGTGGAGAGGTGACAAATTTCTTGACTTTTTCAAACAGTAATTTGTATATTTGACATCAGGCTTCCAGATAACATTGGGGGAAGTCTTCAAGTTGGTGATTTCTTTGCCAAATGGCTACAATGACTGGGACTGGAAAAAGCTGGAAATTGAAACCTGGAACTCCATTATGCTTCCAAGCGAGTAGACATTACCTGTGTTAGTGAAGACTGATCAAAAATCCATTTCTTTGCTGGGTCACCAAATGACAAAGCACACAAGTCAACAAGCCAAACTATACACAGAAGTTTTCAACCAGTATGATTGTGCCTTACCCTTAAGTAGAAACAAACCAGGAATTCCTGGAAAGTTGAGGAAATTCTGTCATTTGAATATAGACAGAAAAAAGGTAGCTGTAAAATGAACTTCATCAAAACAAAGGGACCATGTGAAGAGGAAACTCAAAGTGTCATTTAAAAAAATAAAATGTACTCATGAAATATTGTAGGAGTCCATAAGAAACTAAATTTCAGATTGGCAAAAAAAATTTTTTTGCTATAAAATTGAAGTGAATATGACCAAATTTATTGATTTAAGGAAATTCAGGATCCTGGAATATATGAGACAGTGCACTGAAATTAGTCAATTATATCCACAGATTCTTGGAATCTGTATGAGAAAAAAGATTCAAAAAGATTCAAACTCTCCCCCAACCTCCCAACTAACTCAACAAGTAAATTACAAGGATAAAAGAGAAAAAGACAGTGGTAAGATCGTAATATAGGGTGCAGAAAGGTTGGGGATGACAGAGATTCATTAGCCAGGGTAAAGCACAAAGTGCAGATTTCAGGAAAATACAGAGGTCTGGCAGTCAGCAGAGGGATGCCTAGAGATGCCTGGACACAAGGAAGGTGGTGGCAGAGCGGTGTGGCAGTGACCAGATAACCCAGCAGCAGCCAGCAAACAGTAAACCAAACTCCAGTGATTTGAGCTCCAGCGGCAACCAGATCACCTGAGGCAGCCAGGTTGGAATGGGAGTTCACCAGGAACTCGGGAGGTGAATACAGGCAAAGAACTGCCCTTCCTGCTGATTTGTTTAACCCAACAGTAAGTAGGGAAGGAGTGGCGGACTCCAAACGGCAGACTAGGAACAGGGTGGATCTCATAGCATGAACTCTCACTAGTGCCAGATTGGATGCCAACTTGTGTAGTGGGGCAGAGAGTGTGGATTTGAAATGGCCCAGAGTGTGCTAATTTCCAGCTCAGCACACTGCACTGACCCATAGGGAAAGAAACGCCAACTTCGTATCCTGCAGGTTCCACACACGGTGGGTCTGTGTGGTCCCCAGATCTGATAGCCTGCAGCTCTGGATCTTCATTGGTGCCCTGTCAGGCACCACTTTGCACAGGGGAGCAAGGGATGGGGGATGGAAGGAGCAACAGTAAACTATGCAGGTGCTACAAGAGTGATCAGGTGCCATTTTCATGGGACCAGACACTGTGGGACTGGCGGGACAACAGCGAGCTGCCCAAGCACTAAACTGGGAGCAAAATCACTTCCAGCTTAGTGCATTGCACTGGTCCCCCAGGAAAACAGTTCTGACGTGGCATTCTACAGGTTCCACCCAAAGTAGCTCTAGGTAGCCCTCAGACTTAATTGCCAGCAGGTGGCAGCAAGATCAGCACTGCTGACAACCCAGTTATTAAGGTGTCTCCCTAATACTGGGAATTGCTTGAACTGGAGAGGGGAGAAAGGTTGCATAGACACCACTGTGGCCACAGCATGGGATCACAGGAGGTGGATATTGGTGAGCCCGTGACTGGGGCTATGACAGAGTCTATGACAGAAGGAGTCTATGACAGAAGCCTAGCACAAGAGACCAAACTAGATAGAGGGACCTGAAACTAGATAGAGGGAGTGGCACAAGTGACTGTAAACAAAGAACAGGATACCAAACCCAATCGTAAAATAGACTTGTAAATCTGTGGGTAACACACCTTAGAAACCTGCCCCAAGGAGAGAACCTACTAACCGGAATTACAATGATCAAGAATAAAAGAGACAGAAGACCCCTTGGAAAAGGAGCAAAAGCCTTTGCCAACCTCAGAGTTAACTGAAGAAGACATCAAGAACATGGGGGATATAGAATTCCAGTGAAGTTGGCTTACGTTCAGAACTCTACTAACAGCATCTGTTCTCATGGATGTGGGGAGAGAGGTACTCTCCTTCATTTCTGGTGGGAATGTCGGTTAGTACAATCACTATGGCAATCAGAATGGAGAGTGTTTAGAGAACTGCAAAGAAGTCTGCCATACGATCCAGCTACACTGCTTTCAGGAATGTATCCAAAGGAAATGTAAATTGCATATGAGAAGGGGATCTGCAATCCTATATTTACAGCGTACAATCTATAATAGCAAAGACATGGAAACAATCCAGATGCCTGTCTAGATAGGGGTGGTTAAAGAAATTGTAGTATATTTTCTCCATGGAATACTGCTTAACCATTAAAAAGAATGAAATTATGCCTTTTGCAACTAGGTGGTCCCAACTGGAAACCATTATGCTCAATGAAATAAGCCAATCCCAAAAGAACAAATACCATATCTTCTCTCTTTGTGCAAACTGTAAGATCAATAACCCTTTCCATTCTGTTTCCCTGAAACCCATGGGTTTTGCTATTTTTGTTTTTATTTTCATTTCCTCCAAATGGTTTCTTTTCTCTTACCAAATACTTCACTGTGTCGTAGATCACAAAGTACCATCATTTTACCCAAGAAGCTTTTGTACTTTCTTTTCCATTTCTTCATTGATGCATTAGTTATTCGGCAGCATGTTGTTTAACTGCATGGTGCTGTAAACTTTTTGTTTTAATTTCATTCCTGTTGTTGACTTTGTTTCATGATTTCTCATTTAAGGGAATGTATAGTGATGGCTCGATAAAGCCTATCACATCCTTCTCTCTCTCTCTCTCCCTGTCTTCTCTCTCTCCTCTGACTTGCAATGTTCTCCATCTACTTCCCTGATCAGATGCCAGATCTGATCCATGTGGTTGCTGGTCTTGGGCTGTGCCCCTCCACGCCTGTGATGAAAGGAAATCTTCTCCTTTGGAAGTTACTTTTCCCAGGTGCTTTACAATGACAGACTGTGTCCAACACAGGGCAATTCCCTAAGAAATACAGTTAAACGGCACCTATTGAGGAACCTAAAGGATGATTAAATAAATGCAAAGACATACTGTGTTTATGATTTAGAAGATGTGACAGATATGGAAATTTCCTTCCCTCCTAAAAATCTATACATTAAGTCCTAAAAATGATATATTTATGGAGACTGAAAAATATATCATAATTTTTGTGGAATAAAAAAGGGCCAAGAACAAGTGAGAAATTTTGGATGGAGAATGAAGGGTGATGATTCACACTCAGGATTTTACGGTTCACGTTCAAGTTATAGCAAAGACACAAAGGGGAATCAATCATTTCCTTTGCAGGACAGAAGCTTCTGAGCTAGCTAGAACCCCGTTTGTCCATTTTTTAAAATTGCCTGTGCTTCTAAGATGTTATCCACAAGTCTTCATCTAGGCCAGTGTCTTCTGGTGCTTTCCTGTTGTTGTCACCTAGTGGTTGGATGGTTTTCTCCTAGTGGTTGGATGGTTGTTACCTAGTGGTTGGATGGTTGTCTCCTAGTGGTTCGATGGTTGTCTCCTAGTGGTTGGATGGTTGTCTCCTAGTGGTTGGATGGTTGTTACCTAGTGGTTGGATGGTTGTCTCCTAGTGGTTGGATGGTTGTTACCTAGTGGTTGGATGGTTGTCTCCTAGTGGTTGGATGGTTTCAGGTCTTAAGCAGACCTCTTGACGGCTGTGCACTCTGGGTCTTGTTTTATGCTTCTACCCGAGCAAATGCGATTTCTCAATGCCATTTGTTGAAGAGATTGTGCTCTCCTTGGTTACTGGTCTGTTCAAGTTTTCTCTATTCATGCCTCAATCTTGGTAAATTATGTGTGCAGAAATCTATCAATTTCTACTAAGTTTGCAATGTGTTGGCATATAATGATTTCTGGTAATTCTTCATGTCTTTGTGCCATTGGTTATAGGATATCTTTTTCACTTCTGCTTCTATTCATTTGAATATTTTCTTTCATATTTTCATTAGTCGGGCCAATGGTTCCCTGATATGATAGGGTTTAATTTTTGTCTTGGCAGAACAGTGTTTCATTAAGTATATGTACCATGTCTTTATCTAGTCTCTGTTGATGGGCATCTGGGTAAATGTTAGCTATTGTGAATTGAGTTGCAATCAATGGGAAGGTACCAAAAAAATCTTTCCAGTGCTAATTTCATTTAAATGGATTTCCAGGAGTGAAATGGCTGGATGATAAGATGGATTTTACTTTCAAGTTTCTGAGTTATTTCCATATTGTCTTCCATAATGGTGGCACTAGTTTATATTCCCACCAGCAGCATATTAGATAACCTTTATCTCATATCCTTGACAGCATTTTTTTTTTAAATTTTTGGATGATAGCCCTTGCAATGGGATGAGGTGAAATCTCACTGTGGTTTCCTTTGCATTTCTCTGATGGCTAGTGATCTTGAGCATTTTTTTTTCATAGATGTGTTGGCTATTTGAATTTTACCCCTTGAAAAATGCAGTGAAAGTTGAGGGGAACACCTAAATTGTGCCTGGGAGCTTTCTGGTGTAGTCAGTAGCAGAGGATGAAGGTGGCCCAGGTTGGCATGGTCAGGACCTCTTCATCTCTCTGTGCCTGGGTCCTCCATGTACTTAGGTGCATCAACTACATGAAGTTGCTATGCACTCCATAGTGTGAGCCTGAGCCCTGCATGATGTCTGTTCCCAGCTCTTGGGAAATTCTGAGTTTCTGGAGTTGGTTTCAGCAACTGCCTAAAGACCCAGCCCCACCCCACACCCTTATCAATTTCTCAGCCAATTGCATAGTCACTGGAGTCCCCTGACTACAAGGTGCATGGATCCTGTAGGCCCAGGCTACTGGTGTCCTGCCTTTTGCACTGTCAGCCTCACAGTGCAAAGGGAGGCCGCCTTGCCCCTTGAGCAAGGGTGTGGGGGAAGGGGAGAGGAAGGAAAGCATGTGCCCTCTGTTCAGTTAAGTGGGCACCTGTTCTCCACCCACTTGTCATCTGGACTTAATGGGGACTGCGAGTCTCTTCCCAGACAGGATCACCAGTGGGGCAGTGAGGCTTCTGCGGATGCACTTAGCTTGCTCTGGGAAGATGGCCTCCCCACTGGCTACTGTCCAGAGGAGTCCCGGGTGGTGTCCCATGAGCTGCGTGGGTCTGGACAACCCTCTGTGCTCCACAGAGTTGCTCTTCTTTCTGTAGGCTTTTCATTCCAGGCTTCTCTCCAGCCATCTCCCAGGAATGCCAGTCCTGCCCTGTTTTTCTGATATGTTCCTGCAATCAAAACCAGCACATCCTTCCCCTATTCAGCCATCTTGGAATCTTCCAATCATGTTTAAAGTCTATTTTGTCCGATAGGAGTCCATGACTACCTCTGCTTGTTTTTTTTTTTTTTTATTTCTACTACCATGGAGTATCATTTCCATCTTTTTACTTTGTGTGTCTCTTTATGGGTGAAATATATTTCTGTTGACTAATTCTTGTGAGGAAGCATAAATATAAAATCCACAAGTACCATACAGACTATTGAACACATCATATGACATGTGGTGTGTTCTACAGTAATTGTGTTGAACCATTAAGGCTGCTATGATGAAGTTCCTTACTCAGGTTAACTTAGAAGCAACAGAAATTTCTTTTACACTTCTAGAGGCTGGCATCTCCAAGATGAAGGTGCTAGCTGTCTCCATGTTTGGTGAAGGTCCTCTTCTTGCTTCCCTCATGGTGGCAGTGGTGAGGAAGCTCCTAGAAGTCTCTTGTAAAGGTTTAAGTCCTGTTCATGGGGGCTGCGTGGCCTCCATTGCTTCCCAAAGACACATTTCCAGACACCATCACTCTGGGTGTTGGGATGTAAACATATGAATTTGAGCGTCAAGGACAGACAATTGGATAACCCAATTTTCAACCAGATAGGGGTGGCAAGCAGTTTTGACCATGCTTCTAGTGGCTATGCCCCTCAGAGACTGGCACAGCATCTAGGATAAGTCCTAAATGTACCTGGGCACAGGGCTACCTCAGTGGCCTGGGCTGAACATGAGAATAAGCATCTGAATTCGTTAAGGCACTGTCTTCGTGGCATCTTTGTCAGGTTACAGAACCTACCTCCCTGTCCGCTGTCTTGGCCCTGAAGGAAGATGGAGCCCAGTCCCAGGTCCCTGAAGGAGAGTAAGAGCTGAAGGAGTGTCACCAACCCCTTCCCCACACCCTCTCTCTGGCCAGCGGCCCCAAGTTTTGCAGACCCAGGCCCATGATCCGGAAGTGAAGCCAGGCATGACATGATGATGACAGCTAGACAGTTTAATGAAGGCAGCAGAGTGGACATGGACAGAAATCCCCTGGGCATGGGCTTTCCTCATTCATCCTTGATTAGCAGAGCGGCTCATGTTGGGGCTCCTGTGAAGCAGAGTGGGCCACACTGGGGCCCCTGAGCATGGGCTTTCCTCACTCTTCCCTGGCTAGGACCTCTCTGCAGGAAACCTCCTCAACAATGGACACAGTAGAGCTGGACACTTCCACTGATTCGGAGTTCTCGCAGCTGCTCCAGGTTCTGTTGGCCCAGGCTGGTGGCTCCCAGCCCCTGCCCATTGAGGGCTAGCTTCAGCCCTCCATCCTGGCATAGCAGCAGCACCTGGGAGAACAGGGTGGGAGCAACTGGTGGGCTTCCAGACAGCCCATCCCTCCCGATTGTTACCCTCCTCCCTGCAGTGGACAGCAAGACTGGACTAGGAGGAGTCCAGTTCACGGGCAGTCCACGGTGGTCTTCTGCCAGTCCCTGACCTTAGCTGTGTCTCCCTTAACTTCATGCTTCCTGCTGAGAAGCGATTACATTAAATGGTGGGAACCACCTAACAGAGCTGACTCTCTGGCCTCCATCTGCACTCATCATGTCTGAGTTCTTGGATGTGGCACTCCTGGCATCGGTGTAGCGTTGAGGGTCACCAGCCCCATGGGATTGGACCCACTTTCCCTTGCTCCTGACCCCAGCTCCCTTGTCATGTTAGCCTCTGGGATCCATGCCGCTCCTGGCTCTGACCCACCTCAAAGAACCGCTGGGGGTAGAAGAGGAAGGGGGCTGCGATGAGCGTCTTTCGTCCCCAGGGCGAGATCCAGGCCAAGCTTCTGTCTGCAAAGGATGCTCTGAGTGTCACATGTGTGCGAGCAGCCTCATCCCTCAGGCTCAGGGTGAAGCTGTGGTGAGTGAGCAGATGGGACAAAGAGATCAGCTCCCCAGCTTGGACATGGGACAGCTCAGAGGGCTGGCAGGAATCCTGAGATGAATCCTTGAGGACCACAGGGGCAGGGACGGGACAGGGGAACACATGGCCCAGCTTGAGCCTTGAGTTTTCCTCCTAGAAGTGGGCAAAATTCGGATGGCAGTAGTAAACACCTGTCTGGTGTAAGCCACGTGTTAGGTTTCCACTGTCCTAAAAGTTCTGCCGGAAGCTTAGCGGTTGGAGCCAGGTGGGTAGGCTTTAACCTCAGCATTGCCACTTCCGAATCCTGTGACGCTGCTCTCTGAGACACCTGCTCTCTCTGTGTCGGTTTCCTCTGTGAAATGTGGGGATAAGAACAGACCCAACATGAACATGTGCCTCGGGGGAGGCTGTGGGAACCGGGCATCCAGCAGGCAGCCCAAGGACACCTGTTGTTCTAAGCCATCACAGCATAATGCAGCCCCAGCTCCAGAGTCCATGAAAATGGGTGCAAGGAGGATAATACAAGTGAAACTCAGCAAGTGGCAGGCACACGGTCTGTGTTTAGCTTTTCTGTAATCCTTCCAAGTCCTGTGTTGTGAGGTCTATCAGCCCAGCGGTCAAGTGACAACAGAGGTGGGGCCTCAGACTAGGATGTGTGAGCCAGGACTCCTGACTGCAGAGCTGCAGGGTAGGTGAGTGGTTCTGTTGCCTGATGCTGCCTCTCAGAAGGGGTGGCTCAGTTCCATCTCTCGTTTTGGGAGCCCCTTCTTGGAAAAGCCACCCTCAGAGATCGCTCTGGCTGACTCCACAGCAGGAGACGGCTGGGCACAAGTGGAGATAGGAGGTGGGTGGGGTTGTGGGATTGGAGATGGATCTGCCGAAGGGCAAGGCTACAGGAACTTTCGCCTTCAGGAGGCACGTGGGCCCAACACCCCTGGGGAGAGCATACAGCAACCCCAAGCCCCCAGCACCATCCTTGCCCCTAGAAAGCGCAGCTGAGTCTCCTGCTTGGGCTTTGGGGGAGCACACCAGCGCGGTCTTGGGCTTCCAGGTTTGCGAGGAAGGAGTGGCATTCTCGAGATGAGCACATTGTGTTACGTTGTCTGCTGGGTTGGGAAAACCGGACCCAGAGAAGTATGGCAGCTCGCATAAGAGCACACAGCTGTCAGGTCTGGTTTCGGGGAGTCCAACGCCACCCAGCGAAGTGCTTCCCCCTGCTGGCGCCTTGTTTAGGGAGATCAGTGACTCCATAAACCTTGCATACAGGGAGAAGAGGGTGTGGCCCAGGCACAGGTCACTCTAGCACCGCATACATTTGCGGGGGGCTCTCCGTGACAGCGCAGAGAGGAACAGCAATGCCTTAGGCCAAGTATAACAATTTAGCTCCTTCTCTGGGGCAGGTGAGCCAGCCAGTTCCTCTGGCGCCTAACGGATCTGCTCTGCAGGTGAGTCTTGAGCGCCTCCTGTGGGACACGCCAGGTACAGCGTCTACTTGGCAATGGTTCCCTGCACGTCTCCTCTCTGTGGGTCTCAGCCTGAGCCTGGAGATTGCTTCTGGGGAGGCCAGTTGGTCTAACCAGTGGGGAGGAGCCCTCTGCAAGAGAGGCTGCTGGTGACCCTCCTGGCCTGACTTTCCAGCCCTGTGACCGGGGAAATGTCCTTTGCTCTGCTCCCCCACCTGCCCAACAGGTGTTCAGGGGTGATGCTGGGTGGAGGCGGGGTGGGAAGAGGGGCAAGGGGTGACCCTGATCAAGCACCACTCACCCCGGGCACCACTACCCTGAGTACTCACTCCCTTGGCTCCTGCAAGACCAGCCCCCGCACTATGATGACCTGGCCAGGCCAGAGGCCCCGGGGAAGACCACGTGAGCAGGGCAGCTCCTGCAGGAACATGGAAGATGACAGTGACACTTGGGGGGGCTTGAAAGGGGAACCCTCCCCCAGGAGTGGGCAGGCTGGCTTCTTGCTCTCCACCACTACACCCTTGGCTGCACCCTGGACCCTAGCAGTGGCCACTTCCCAGTCTGTGAGTTCCCCCCCGGTGACTGGCACTGCTCTGGGCACAAATGTGGAGAGAAGGCCAGGCAGACCTGGAGACCCAGCCAGAAGCTGCCCTGCCCTCCCTGGAAGGGGAGCCCTGGAGCCCAGGCTGTTTCCAGACACAGCGAGTGTGAGCACCCCCTCCCATCCCAGCTCCCACCCGGGCATGTGGACAAGGCTCCAGACCTCCTGGGGACTAAAGGGGTGCACTCACCAGCCTGCGACTTGTCAACAGGAAAGGCTGTCGGGAAACAACCAGGAGGCCGCTTGGTGTTTGCTCAGGGAAGGGGCTGCTTGCTATGAGTGTTACACTTTGGGGTATTGGGCTTGTCCCTCCCAACAGCACGGGAGTCCCTGCAGCCCCCTGGGGTCCTCTTGAATCCCTCTCTGGGACACCCAGGTAGACCCTAACTGTGTATACGCCATCTGCTCGGTGAGACCTGGGCCCGGGAGGAGAGCCCCTTGACGTGTTTGTGGGAAATGCACGTTATGTGAGAAACAAAGAATGCATTTCGGGAGCTTCTGTATCAAAATAAACCTCAAGATCTACACATCCGTGGAGTTTCTAAGGACTCTAAACCATAGGCCTGGTCTACCCCACCTCCTGGGAGGCCAACCCCTGCTCCCTGGAGGGTTGCTTTGAGAACTGGCAGCGGCAACCCAGAGGCATCTGCTGGGATGGGGTGGGCTGGACACCCCATCTGTCTTCTCCAGTCCCGGTTCTCCAGGGATGTATCCATGGCAACCGCAGCGATAGGAGGAAGGGTGGCCAAGCACACATGGGTTAGGGGGAAGGGGAAGTGGCCTTGCCCAACCACCACGTGTACCCTCGCTACCAGCCTCAGAGACTTACGTGCCCGACAGGGTACTCCTTGCTGCCCTCCACGAATGGCTGTTAGAAGCAAAACACAGCAGCAGTGGCAGCGTTAGAACCACGCAAGCCCCTGGGCCAGAGTCCCCGCCTCCCCTGCCTGCATGTGCGGGAGGTGGGCACAGGCAGGGCTCTGGCCTTGCAGCCTCCTCCTGCATCCCATGTGGCTTGTTATGATTCCCAAACGGGACATTGGGAGCGTACTGATTCCAAGGTCACATCTCACACTTGATGCATCGGTGAGGCAGCCGATCTGCATGCTGAGCAAGCTCATCAGATGGCAGGGACAGTAGACAGCGGCAACTGCCTGGGCCCAAGGCTTTGGCCTCTCGGCCGTTGCTTCCCACTGAACAGAGTATCCCCACAGCCAGCACAAAGTCCTGGCCACGGCTGCAGGTCGCTGATCCGCCAACAGCTTCTCTTCCTTCCTCACTCACACCTGACACCTCAGGGAACCCTTGGTCACTGCAGGAGTACCTGGGGCCTCCTCTGTCTCAGGCTGTGGGCCGAGGGGGGGGGTGCTCTGGGTCTCTCCAGGAGTCAGGCGCAGCAGAAGGAAGGGGGAGGTCAGAGGTGGCTGCCACCCAGGGCTCAGCTCCAGGGACACTCACGTTGATGTTCAGGAATCCCACGGCCTTCACCAAAACATCCCCGAATATGCCGAGCGTGTCCACGCGAGACAGCGGGAGCCGGTAGTGGTAGTGGAGGAAGTGCTTGCCATTCACGCTCACCTGCACGGGCAGACAGAGACTGCTGGCTGTGGAGCTGAAGCAGCCTGCCCTTGGGGAGCGCTCTCCTGGGAGCCTTGCTCCGGAGCCTCTCACCCACTCCCTGAGGCAGGGGTGTCTTCCAGAGGTAGTGTCCCAGGTTAGAGAAGTGAAGGAACTTCATGCAGGCTGTAGGGCTGGCCTGGGGACCAAAGTACCTTCCAAGGCCCCTTTCTGCTCTGTGACCTTAGCAGCTCCATCTTCCTTAGCAGAGGAAACTGAGGCCTCTGCATGCTCACCGGCTGCTGCCTTGGCCAGGGCACAGTGGGCAAGGAAAGCGACTACCCCTCAGGGCTGCTTTGAGCCCTCCGTGGGCCCGTTACACTTCTGGGGCATAGAGCCTGTGCATCCGGCAGGGGCTGTCTAAGTGCTTGCTCTGACAGCAACAGTGGAGCCCTCTCTGCTTTCCTGCTATCACACAGCCTCTAGGACAGCCTGGTGACCTCTGTGCCCGGCTCCCACCCCTGGGTGCTCCTCAGCACCATGGCTGGGTGACCTGGCTGGGGATGCTAAGGAGCTGAGGTCTGAGTCACAATGACCACCCCTGCTGCTCACCTTCACCTCCTCATTCTCAAAGAGGAAGAGGATGAGGAAGCTGGCGCCTCTCCGCAGGGCCAGGTGGGGCCACCGCACCTCTGCTTGCCAGCACCCAGCGTGCAAGGTGTTGCAGATGACGTGGGGGCTGCTCGTGTGGAAGCGCGGGTTGAAGTGGAAGGCGATGTCCGGCCGGGGACACAGGCTGCAGCCGCACTGGAAGTCCACCTGGAACCTGGGTGGACATGAGGCTGTCCCTGTGCAACCCCCCCACACACCCTGAAGAACCTGGAGGCACAAGGGAAGCCCCTGGAGGGCTGAACCTCACCCACAGCCTGGCCTCGGGTGGCGCCCTTACCTGTGAGCCTTTAGAGGGACCACTCCCTGCAGCATGACCATCTTGCCTGCATGCAGCCCACCAAAAATGGTCGTGACATAAGGAAGCACCTGAGTGAAGGCAGACATGGTCCAAGAACGGGTTGGGGGACCACCACGCCAGGGACAGGGTGTGCAGAGGAAAACAAGGAGGGGCAGCCCTCCTTCCTGACATGGACAATGTCTGTGAGTGGGGGCCGACACAGTGGCCTAAAGGCGGATCCTCCAGCTGCAGTGCCAGGATTCCATACGGGCACCAGTTTGTGTCCCAGCTGCTTCAATTCCTATCCAGCTCCCTGCTTGTGGCCTGGGACAGCAGTAGAGGTTGGCCCAAAGCCTTGGGACGCTGCGCCCACATGGGAGATCCAGAGGAAGCTCCTGGCTCTTGACTTTGGATCGGCTCAGCTCTGGCTGTTGCTTGGCCAGTTAGGGAGTGAAGCAGCAGATGGAAGCTCTGTCTCTCCTCTATGCAAACCTGCCTTTCAAGTAAAAATAAATCTTTAGAAAGAAAAATTAAAAAGGAAATGTCCTTGGGTGGGAAACTGTCTTCCCTGTAAGGCATTTTTTATTTCTTTGCCTGAGACCTTCCTTTGTCATCGAGCTGGGGAAGCCAAAACTCAGCACCACGCCCCATGAGTACCTGCCAGCTGGCTGTCCCCAGCGCTGGGGCACAGCACTGTGTTCCTGGCCAGGCTTGCTGTCTGGTGGACAGCACCCTGTCCCCTGGGGCCTGCTTTTAAGATTTCCTGTAAGCTGCAACATAGGCAGAGCCTGAGAAGCAGGGGACAAGAGGAGTGTTGCAGCTGGGGACTGAGAGGTGATCCTGATGTGGATGCTGCGAAGAGACAGTGACAGTGGCCCGGCTCCAGCTCTCTTCATGGGCTTGTCTTAGAGCCCAAGCTCTACGGCATTTCTGGGGTATCGAGTGTGTGGGTGCTTGAGTTATTCCTTCGTCCCTTCAGCTCCAAGAACCCTTTGTGCAATGGCTAGTTTGGCCCTTGACGTCTGGCTTACAGGGGCTGGCCTTTTGCTTGTATTGACTCAGGACTGAAACTGGCCCAACCTTGGCTCTGTGTGAATGCCTGCCAGACTAAAGGCAGATATGCATGGGGTGATGCAGCTCCCAGTGGGCTGCTGAAGCCCAAGATGAACAGGGCCTTGGAGGAGAAAGGAGTCCTGCCTCCCAGACCCATATCACAGTTCACTGTCTGCACGCACTAGATGGGCTGGCTGTGCAAAGCAAGACCTTGGAGTTGCCAAGGCAACAAAGGCAAAGGGAGTTCCCCAGCTGCTTCTCTGCCCAGGCCTAGGGAGGGGAGAGTGCAGGCTGTGCTCCAAGAATAGGACAAGATAGTCACTTGAATATGCTCACTCAAGATATCCCTTTATCGGCCCAGACGTCTGGGTTCCCTTCTATGCCTCCTGTGTTCATGACCATGAGAAAACGGGGAGGGAACTCTTACAAAACCATTTTCCCTAAAGCCAGTGTCCAGTTGGATACCTGGCTTCCTACATGTTTGTGGAGCAATGCTTTTGCTTTACTTTGAACAAAGATTTTGTCATACTTGTGCTTGCTTCTCTATGCTGAGAAGATCCCACCCAGTAGCACAAACCACCAAGAAAGAGCAGAGACGCCCAGCAGGTGGCTCTGCCCTCTGGGAAGCTCCTAGCCTGCATGGCACACAGCTGCAGCAACCTTGGCAGCAGCCTCAGCCTTCACTCAGGCACTTGGCAGGTGCCTAATCCACCTGTCAGAGCCGGCCTGCTGCCAAGCCAGCCTGGGTCAGGTCCCCTGTGTTTCCCAGACTCCTGGTCTGTCTTGAGCTGAGTGGTGGGAGGAGTGAACAGGGGGTACCAAGGCAGCTGCTGAGAACTCAGGCTTCTGGGCAGCACTGCCTGGCTCAGTGAGTCCCAGGGCATCCAGCAGGAAAAGGACAAGGGAATCCTGCCTACCTGTGTCTGCCTCAGTGATCCCACCCACCCACTCCCCAATCTTCCTGAGCCCCCACCCCAATAAGGGTACAGTGCAGCTCCAGGCTTCAACCTGGGAATGCGGCAGTCATTTACACCCAAGCGAGAAGTAGCGGGCCAGTCACTTTGCTAAGTTCTGCAGGGTTTTGCAGACCTGCTGGGCAGGTACCTGAGGAAGCAGGGTCCAGGGCTCAGGGCTTCTCCACCCGACCACTCAGGAGTCTGGGCCCAGGTGGATGCCTACAGGGCTCCAGGCTAAAGAGGCTGCTCACCGGGTGGAAGACTGGAGGCTGCAGGATGAAGCTGTCTGGGATTGGGTCCAGTTTTTCTTCAGGTGACATAGGCGCAATTCCATCCAGGGCTGCAGATCCTGAAACCAAGGGGGGTAACAGTTCAGGGCTGCAGGGCCTAAAACGGAGAGCTCTGGCAAGCACCAGACACATTCACCTGCCCCAGCCAGGGTCCTTAGGGTCTGGGGCAGCTCTCCCAGCTGCCAGTCTCCCCTGAGCCTGGCACAATCCTGTTACCTACCGCTTGAGGCGGGCGTGGGAGGGCTGAGCTTCACTTGCCAGCCCCACACCAGCTGCTGGCCTGGGTGTCGCACGGCAGAACCCACAGTTCCAGCCGAACTACAGCTGACTGTCCAAACTCCAGGTCCAGGGGCAGCAGAGGGAAGCCCAGGCCTGGCTTCTTTGGGGCCAGGAGGACTTGTGCTTTCCTGACCCAGCTGGGGCCTCCCTGGCAGAGCGGGAGGGTTAGTGGGACGCGTGTGCAGGTTCCAGGGGAAGCTCCGCCCTCAGTGTCTAAACAACCCCAGCAGGCGGCAGCTGGTTCTCTCACTGCCTCCCTTCACTTCCTCTCCCTCTTTCCCCACTTTCCTTCCTTTCCAGTTTCATAGTCCACTGAGGCTGTGTTTCAGCCTCAGCTGCAAATGCCAGGGCCCAGCTGGGTCAGAAGCAAGCTAGGAAAAAGGCGTGGAGAAGGAGCACCTGTCAGGGTCAGGAAAGGCAATGTGATGCAGCGGGGAGCCGGCGGCCGCAGGCCGGGAGACCTGGCTTCCTGCTCAGCCTTTCACGTGGTACTGTGTGTCTCTGGATGAACTGCGTCTCTTCTCCGGGCCGTCCCCTGTTCCTCGGCACTTGGAGAGGAGACCACAGTGGTGGGTCTTGCACAGTGAGGTCTGTCTTTGTGAATTTCCCCTGGAAACCTGTCTTAACAGAAGCTCTCCAATTCTGGCTCACATTCCTACGTGATTTTTCCTTCTGGAAACAAAGCTGCCTCTTCTGTGCAGCCCGAGTGGAGGTCATGGCATCTGATTCTAGAGTGTCCAGCTTGGCAGCAGGGAATGCCTGGCAGGACCGGCTGGGCACCAGGGCAAGTGCATGGGGCGCTGGGGGAAGAGTGAGCCAGCAGCTCCCTGGCTGGAGTGAGAGGGCTGGGGGATCCTGGGATAAGGTATGCCAGCCCGTTGTGCACATCAGAAATGCACATTTGAGGGGGTGGGCTCTACCCCAGCCCTACTGGAGGACTCTGCGAGCAAGGCCCAGGGCTCTGCATTTTAACCTACTCTGGGTGCTTCCCTTGCATGCTACTGTTTAAGAAGTTCCTGCCAGGGCTGGGGAGTGAGCCAAGGCTTCGTTCCTTGGCTCACCTGGCCAGGTGCACCTGGCTGGGGTGTGTTTGTGTGGGGAAATTTGATCTGGGGTGTGCTGGGAAAAGTAATGGGTCTGGGGAAGTAAAGGTGGACAGACCAGTTCTGCAGGCCAGGAGCCCTGCACCTGTGGTCTGAGGTCTGGGTGCCCTCCACCAACTCAGCCTCACTTCCTCTGTAACACAAGGAGAGGGTTGCACAAAGCCACCCCGGAAGTTCCTGGAAAATGCAGCTACAAGACCTGTTTATTTTGGTGTGCAGAAAAACCAAGTTGAAATCCATACACAGTGTTTCCACCAACCCTTGGAAAACTGTGCCTGTGGATTTCAGATCTCTTGCCTAAGATACATTCCACCTGCCAATGCTACTGTTGCGCACACTTTTGGATGCACCCTGTATGTGACTTCTGGGGATGCTGGTGTGGCACCCCGCAGGCTGGGGCCTTCTGTCGCCTGAGAGTCTGTTTTCTCACTGTTCCGGAGACCCACAGACCAAGGTGATGGCTGGGCGGTTCTCCTGGGCTTGCAGGTGGCAACCCTCCAGTGGTACCCTCCTGTGACTGCTCCTGGAGGCTGAGCTGCTGTCCTGATGTCCCCTTGTCAGGACATCGGAGTAGGGCCCATGCACCCCTCCCTACCTCTGTGACGACCCTCTTCCCAGACACAGACCCATTCTGGAATACAGGAGGGGTTGGGCAGCAGGATCCTGTTGCCACAGAGGAGGAGGAGTCACTGTTCCTCTCAGGGACCACCAAGGAAGCTGAGAAGAGAGTGTCTCACAATACTCGTGATCAAGACTTACCACCAAGGTGCTGTGATTATGCTCACAAGACAGGTGTGCTCAACGGGAAACGGGGTCAAACCACCCCTGCTGGTTCATGAAGGCAGCACCCAGAGCACAAGTGGCTTTGTTTACTGGGAGGGAGAAGCTGGCACCAGGTGATTGCTGACTGAGCAACCGTTCACAGCTGGGGCAGGCAGGGGGCTGGGGTGCTTCCACGTTAGTGATTGAGGGATGCAAATGAAAGCTCTGGTGAAGTGCTATTTTGCAACCACTCATCTGGGGAAATGAAGGCTCATGATAGCTAGGTGGTAAGTGTTGGTAAACATGCAGGTCAAGTAGAAGTGAGGATTGTACACTTGTTGGGGAAAGGTTCTAGTGTTTGCTGTCTCGTAGGACGTCTGCCCAGCCTTGCTTCTGGGTGACGACTCCCATAACCTCTTCTGCATGCGTGGGACCTGCACATAGCCATGCTCTTTTCAACTGCTTCCAATCCCAACGTGGAAAACCTACCTGGCTTCATCCGTAAATCGCAGTATTGTCATACTGTGGAGTGTTTCCCAGCCGGATTTCAGGTCCAGTCAGCGCCACATGAATATATGAAAATGTGCATTATCCTTAAGTCTGCTTTCCATGAATTTTCTTTCACTGTCTCTTACACACTTTGTGTATTTGAGAGGCAGACACATGAGAGAGAGAGTGAGAGAGAGAGCGGCGCTCTTTGGTCTACTGGTTCACTCCCCAAATGCTCACTGTTGCCAGGACTGGCCCAGGAGCAACTGGGAGCCTGGAACTCCACCCACACCCCTCACATGGGTCAGCCGGAAGCCAACAGCTTGAACCGTCCTCTTCTGCTTCCCAGAGAACGCTGGAATTGGGAGTGGAGAGTCCAACCCGTGCTCTGATACAGGACAGGGACCCATCAGGTCCAACCCTCGTCCCGGTGAAGCCCCCTCCTCTAGAGTGAGGACCTTTGCCTTGATCCCTTTGGGTGGTGATATGACACACCTTAAGCAGGGTCACTGGTAAAAACAGACAGGATTTCTCACGGTTCTGCCAAGGGCTCCTTTCTCAGCCAGAGTGGTGTCTGCCGTGTTACAGGTGCATGTGTAGGTGTGTGTGTGTGTGTCGGTGGGGGCAGGTTGACCATCCCTCTTATAGAATTTATGGAAACCTGAACCCTCCTCAGGCTGACTTCTCCCCTTGAGCTGATCCCATAAAGGCTTCTGTCTCCTAACATCACGCCCTTGGGGGTCAGGATTTCAGTTAGTAGGTTTTTGAATGGGACTGTTGTGTGTGGCTTCACATAAGCAAAGCATAACCGGAACCAGACAGACACATTCCGAAATAGCAGCAATGGGAAGAAGCTGTGTGGAAAATGATTTTAAAAACTCGAGAGCATGATAGGCAAAGACTCAGGATGGAGGTAGTTCACCTGGGTGGGTGGGGGAGGGGTAAGGGTGGACGGCACAGCTGCAGTTGCGTTCCATAACCATGTATTTCTGTGTGTATTATATATTACATATGGATGACTCTGTATGTATATGTATTTAAAAATATTCATTTATTTTTTGTTGAAAAGGCAGATCAGATTTGCAGAGAGAAGAGGAGACAGAAGATCTTCCATCCACTGGTTCACTTTCAAAATGGCCACAATGGCCGGAGCTGAGCTGATCCAAAGCCAGGAGCTTCCTCTGGGTCTTCCACATGGATGCAGAGTCCCAGGGCGTCGGGCCGTCCTCTACTGCTTTCCCTGGTCATTATTAACAGGGAGCTGGATGGAAAGTGGAGCATCCAGGACATGAACCAGCGTCCATTATGAGATCCCAGGGAGTGCAAGGTAAGAATTTAGCCATTGAGCCATCACATCAGGCCCTGCTGGTATATTTTGTATATATTACAGATTATACATACATAACACCCTTTCCTTCCCTACTTTTAAAGAAAAAAACTCAAGGTCTCTTAGAATTTCAGCCTCAGAGTGTATCTTCTAATGTGATCTAAAGCTCACAGTGCAGGATCTGTATCTGACACCACCGGCAGCCTTCTCCCGCGCGCACCTGTCTTCCACTTCTTGTTAAAGACCGCCCCCATCCCCGCCTCGCATTGACATTCACGTTTCCAGGGCTTTGGAGTGTCCCCATTCATGTCCCCTATCAATGCCAGGAGGCGTCCTTGTCCTTTCCGCCCGCACTTGCCTCCTCCGCCCGCGTGCGCCCTGAGCCACCGTTTGCCACGCGCCCAGCCCGCCGGCTCCCCGACCCAGGGGCCGCGCCCACGGACACGTCGCCAGGTGCCTTGTCCCTTGCGAGGCCCGGGGCAGGCGGGGCTGCAGCGACGCGATGGGCCTGAGACCGGCCGCCAGGGCCCAGTGCGGACCCAGCCTCCCCAGGTGCCCAGGCTCACGGCCCAAAGCCGCCTCCAAAACCTGCATTTCGGAAGTAAAGGACGACTACCACTCTGCGCCCGGATGTTCAAGCGAGCCCCAGTCAGGTACGCCCTGGGAGTGGGGCCTCCCCCGCCAGGCCGGGCCTGGGTTTTCTCCTAGATGTCTGGTTATGGTGTCAAATGCTTGCTAATCCCGGGATTAGCTAAATTCCCGGGATGAGCCAGACACAAGTGGAGGTGGAGCAGTTGTGGGTATGCAGACAGATGTGGCTTCCTAGGGGTTTGGGACAGAGGCAGTTGGCAAGTCCACAGTCGGTTTCCCGGAGGACCTGAACTCTGCAGTGCCTAACCAGACACCCTTCCTTCATCTAAAAATCTCTCCAGGGTGTCCCAAGAGCCAAGCACTGGTCTTGCCCCAAGCTGGGAGCCTCTCACCTTTGCATGGTCCTGAAGATGCTCCCTGGAATTCTCTCCTCCATGATTTTGACCCCCTCCACACTCCACTACTAAATGGCATTCTCTCTCCTGCTCCGCTCCTGGATTAGAAGAAACTGCAGGATCCCCAGCACTGGCCCAGCTCCTGCCCAGGCAGCTCCCACAGGACATCTCAGAAGACAGCAGAAGCGTGCAGCAGGGGTAAGAGTCCAGGTTCCAGAGGGCTGAGTCTCTGCAAGGCGTGCAGCCCCCCACCAAGTGGGAAGCAGCTGGTGTGGGCCTGAGTGGGAGTGGGCTGCACGTGGGCAGGTGGCATTTGCTAGGCCGGGGCCATGCTCCAGGTCCCTCTGAGTTGGATCCCTGTAGCTGGAGGTGGTCCACATAGGCACGCTCCTACCAAATGCCCTCAACTCATTTCCACTAAAAACAGGAGGGATGCCTGAACTTTCTGGAACTTTTTTGGGTTGCTGAAATTTTGGAGCAGGATTGGATTAATGAGGACCTCTCCTGTTCTACTTACAATACTCCACCCTTTAGAAGGGTTTGTGTGTGAAGAAAGTTAAGGGAAAAAGCCCTCTTTGAGTTGGTGCCATGCCGGACTTGGAGTTAGCCCTTGAGAATTCTAAAAGACAAACAGAAGTGCATGGATTTTTGTTTTCTTTCTTTATTTTGCACCAGGAATAAACTTGTGTTTTAATTCTGCTATCTAGACAACTTCAGACATAGATTTGCTAGCTGGTTCGTCCAGAGCAGGATCGGAGCTGGGATACAGACCCAAGGGGGTTCTTTGATTCCAACATCGTCTCTCCCTTGGGTCCCTTCTCTCCTCTGCAAGGAGAGAATGTCAGGGGACAGAATGTTCTGGTTGGCTTCACGGCACTGTCAGTCCCGGTGCGAGGGCTTGGGAAGACTTCTCAGAAATAGGGGCCTTATTCTGGCCGCTCAGGGGACAAGGAGCGTTTCTGGATAGTTGCAGCGGAGCAGGGAAAGGGCAGGGGCCCTTGTGCAAGCGCGGACGGGCTATTTGCTTGCCGAAATCTGTGTACAAGCACTGCTTGATGTGCATTTGACAAAGATGGTTAGCAAGTTAGCAAAACCAAAGCCAGCCCTTCTGAAAGGTCCTCTGGCTATCGCTCACATTTTACATGATCATAATGAGCAAGTATTTTGTGTCGCAGCTCCTGGCTTCACAGAAATAGGTCCCCAGGGAAATATGAGAATGGACTGGCATCTGAAGATGGGAAATCTGAGTTGTAATAATTGATTTTCCAATCATGATGCAATGGTGCTGTTGGTTAACGGTGGTTGCAAAATCATCTTAGGGAAAAGCCTGTGGCCGACTTGGAGAGCATCCCCAGCCAGAAGAGAGTGGAACTGGACCCCGCGGTGAAAGCTGAGAGTGAAGGCATGCTGGTCAAGCAAGGTGCTGTGGTAGGTGCAGCAAGGGGGCCGGGAGGGGCTGACACATGTCGCATGTTGGCTGTGTCTGCGTATACTGGGATTTACTTAGACTGTCTTAAGACATCCACACACATGCAGGATGCTGCTTACAGCACTGACATTGTGTATTCAAGTATAATTGGTGTGCAGTCAATTCCCCGAGTATTGCTTGACTCAGGTGTGCACCAGTGAAAGCATGGCCACACAACGCCTCCATCGGGTGCCGACGTGCTTGGGTGCTTCTGAAATCCCTCCCTCTCACCGCCTCAGATCTGCTGTGTGTCACTGTAGGTTCACTCGTGTTTTCTAGAAATGGGTTCCATCGCAAGCGTGTGTGCCCTGAACTTTCAGGCCGCTATTTTCAGCCCCATCCATGCAGCTGCTCCCTTTTAATCACTGCAGGGCTGGAGTGTGCTTTGCTTACCCAGGCAGGTGTTCGTGGTGTTCTGGATTTTGGCCATCACTAATAAAACTGTTGTGAGCATTTGTGCACGAGGCTTTGAACAGACAAGGATTTTCCTTTCTCTTGGTTGAACACCTAGGAATGAAATGGTTGGATCACAGAGTGAGTATGTGTTCAACTCACCGTTCTCCGAAGCGTGTGGGGTGGGCGTTTTGGCACCGCTGCTCTGGAACTGCAGTCCCACCTGGAGTCCCGGCTGCTCCTCTTCCTGTCTGGCCTGCTCCCTGATGCTCCCAGGGAGGCAGCATAGGCCCACGTGATCAGGTCCCTGAGATGCAAATGGAGCTCCTGGTTCCAGATTTTGGCATGGCTCCGCCCTGGCTGTTATAGGCATTTGGTGGGGGTGAAAGCAAGATAGATTTCTGTCTCCCTGCAACCTTCCCACCTCAGCCTCCCTCCCTTCCTCTCCTTCTGCCTCCCTCTGTACCATTCTGCCTCTTGTTTTAAAAATTCTTACCTGGAGCATATGAGAGATCCAGTTTCCCTACATCCTCTCTGACATGATTGGCCTTAATTCTAACTGTTCTGGTGGCTGTGTATGTATCTTTCTGGCTTTAATTTGCATTTCCCCAGGGACTAATGGCGCTAAGCATCTTTTCATCTCATTGTTATCCATGCATCTCTTTGTTGAGTTGTTTAAATCCTTTGCTCTTTTTTCTCTGTTTCTATGTCTTGGAAATTCTTTTGGACATTTTCTATTAAGGTGCTTTGTATTATCTTCTGGTCTCTTTTTAAAATCTAATGAATGAGTTTCTTTTCTTTTTTTCTTTTTTCATTTCTTTTTGAAAAGAACAATTACAGAAAGAGAGGGAGACACAAATATTTCCAGAACAGACTTTTAAGATTTTGATGGATTTTAGTTTATCAGCTCTTTCTTTTCTGAAAAATTTTTTTTCTTGAAATATTGGAGCTAAGAAATCGTACCCTACTTGTAGGTCATGAGGACTGCGGTTTCCTTGAAGCTGTCCTGTAGTTTTAGTTTTAAACGTTCTGTTTACATCTCTGATACGCTGAGTCCGTTTTTGTACATGGTATGACCTTTGGGCAGCACCGACACATTTCTTGTTGAATAGTCTTGGCTTTTTCTACTTTGTTACTTTGGCTCTATTGTAGCATATTCACTTGGGCGGTCTCTCGGTGGACCCTGTCTTGTTCCAAGGGCCCTGTGTGTCTACTGAAGGCGACACCACACTGTCTCGATGCCGTAGCTGATGGTGACTCTGAAAGTCCGGTCATGTGACTCCTCCAACGCCTGGGCTTTCCGAAGTCCTGGCTCTTCCAGCAACTTTGCCGCATCTATAGAGAACGGGCAGCAACAATACTGAGGCTTCTGTCTTGGGAACATGTGTTCTGCTCACTTAGGTCTTTAATTGCTCTTGGCAATGCTTGGCCATTTTCATCGTGTGGATACTGCACGTGTATGGGGAGATTTTCAGATGTTTGGGCAGTATTTCAATTTGTCTTGAGAATTTAAAAAATTAGAAACATTCTGACTAATGCTGTGAAACAGGAAAGAGCCGATTGTGTCTGTCTGTAGTGTATCCTTCAGCGTGGCTGGCCTGACTTATTCGCTTTAGCTGTTTGGGTACACTCCGTTGAACCTTGCGTGTAGACAAGCACGCCTCCACCAATGAAGTTTTGCATCTTTCTTTTTTTCGGTCCAGAAGCCCTTATCTTCACTAAGATGCACTAGCCGGAACCTTCAGCACAGTGTTCAGTAGAAGTGATGAGGGTAGAACTATTTGTCTAATTACTTTGAAAGGGATAGTATTCGGTTGTGGTCCTTTAGTTTGCTGGAAGTTGCAGGTATTCTTTTGTAGATGTGTATACTCAATGGGGTCACTAGGGTCAGGAGTGCCTGCATTTTACAGGTACGGAAGCCACCTCCCATAGGCCAGGGGCAGGTGAGCACGGTGTTCACGAGCACAGAAACGGCCCTGGACAATCAGTCTTTCCAGAACAACTTGATCCCCACCCTGGTTCACACCCAGGGCTCTCTCTTTGGTCTCCATCTTGTCCGCTGCGTGTGACCTATTTGCCCTAGAGCTCCACAAATTTACAAAAATTTACTTATAATTTTTACTCATAATTTATACTCATATGGGACATTGGTCTGTAATTTGATTTTCTTGTAGTTATCTGGTTTTGGTATTATGATGATGTCAGCCTCATTGAATGGGTTCGAAAGTGTTCTGGAGTGGTGCTGTGGTATAGTAGATTAAGCCCCATATTGCAGTGCTGGCATCCCATATGGGTTCCGGTTTGAGGCCCATCTGGCTGCTCCCCTTCTAGTCCGGCTCTCTGCTTGTAATCTGGGGAAACACTAAAGGATGGCTCAAGGCCTTGGGACCCTGCACCCACGTGGGGGACCCGGAAGAAGCTCCTGGCTCCTGACTTCAGATCTGCTCAGCTCTGGCCGTTGTCCATGTTTAGGGAGTGAAGCAGAAGGATCTTGCTCTCTATCTAATTTTCTAATGAAAATAAGTGAATCTTTTAAAAAAGAGAACGTATTGATGAAGCCACCTGGGTATGGGGTTTTCTTGGGCCGTTTGACTACAGCAGAAGAATAACTAGGCTATTTCCTTCCTCTTAAGCGAGCTTTGACAGTTGCGTCCTCCAGATAATTTCTTCATAAACAGTAACTTCAAATGCTTTGGCAGAAAGTTGCCGATAATGTCCCCTTGTAATCTGGTTGATATTTGTAGACTCCGTGGTTACATCATCTCACTGATTCCTGATGGACATGGTCGTCACCGTCCTCTCCTCCTAATCCGCTTGTTACAGATTTCTTCATTTAAAAATTTTCCTCAAAGAATCAGATTTAGATTTGATTGTATCTACTGTTTTTATTATTATTTTTTTCTACGTTGCTGGTATCTGCTCTGTTTCTTATGAATTTCCTGATTCTGCTTCTTTGGGTTTCAACCTTGCCTTGCCTTGCTCATGTCCATTGTAGATTCTGTCGTGGCTAGAGAATGTATTTCAATTGACTTGAATTCACTTAAACTTCTGAAACCTGCGTCCTGGGTGCGGAGGCAAAGGTCCTGCGAGGTCTTTGGCAAGGTGTCCCCTCTGCTGTGGTCAGGACGGTGCCTAGAATCATCATGCCAGATCGGTCACAGTGTTGGTCACGTCTTCCGTTCTATTTCTCAGTTACACAAGAGGCTTCCAGAAAGTTCTTACAAAATTTTTATTGTGAAAAACTGTAAGAATTTCAATGTTTTTTTTTGCATCCCAATAAACATCTTTTAATTCCACTTTACCAGAATGTTCATGAGCCCTTTTATAGAAGAGAGTATTAAAATTTCTAACTCTAATTGTGGGTTAGTTCAATTTCTCCCTGCAGTTTTATCAGTTTATTATCACAGTATTATCAGACACTGACATGAAATATGTGAACATTTACTGTTGCTACTTATTGTTGATGGACAAAGTTGTCTTCCTTATGTTTGCTAGATTCAAAATCTACTTTGCCTGATATTAACATAGTTCCTCCATCTTTCAGTTAATGTTAGTATATATCTTGCTTTTCTTTTACATTTATTTTTGAATTATGTGAGCTGAATTTTCTGTTGGTAGCATAGAATTGGGTTTTCATTTTTAAAACTCAGTCTAATGAGCCCCGCCCTTTAACTGGGGGGTATTTAATCCATGTACTTTAATGTGGCTATTGGTAGGATTAGATTTAAGTCTGCCATTTTTCTATTTTCTATTTTTCTTCATTGTTTGCTTTTTTCTGTTTTTTTTCTTGACTTCTTCCAAACTGAATATTTTATGATTTTGTTTTGTTGCATTTGTGGCGTATTCTATTTTAATCCTTGTTTTAGTTTTTTTTTATACATATAACAAGCATTTTCCTTGTTTTAATTTTAATGTTTTAAGAATAAGGAGACAGAGAGAGGATAAGAGAGAGAAAGAGGGAGAGTAATCTTCCGACTGTTGGTTCACTTCCTAAAGTGGGGCAATGGCCGGAGCTGAGCCGATCTGGAGCCAGGAGCCAAGCGTTTCTTCCAGTCTCCCACGCAGATACAGAGTCCCAAGGCTTTGGGCCGTCCTCGACTGCTTTCCCAGGCTACAAGCAGGGAGCTGGATGGGAAGTGGGGCAGCTGGGATATGAACCAGTGTCCATATGGGATCCTGGCGTATGCAAGGCGAGGACTTGAAGCCACTAGGCTACTACGCTGGGCCCATCAGATTATACTCGTAAGGACTGATTTATGTTAACAAGTCGGTGAAAGTCGTATTTATGAGGTCTTCATATTGCCTGGGTTAGCTTTTTGAGCCACAAAACCATTACTACACACCAGGAAATTCACAAGCTTTACCGTCAGTAACCAGGGCCCACCAGCAAAGCTGTCTCTCCGGCCAGTAGAGGGCAGCAGCGTGCTGGCAGAGGACTAAGCCTTATGAGGGCAATTAGAGTATTTAGATAAAGGGTTTTATTCATCAGGAGAGTCTGACAAACTGCTCCCTGGTGGGAGGCAGCTTGGGATCACTTGTACATGGCACGGTGACCACGTGCGGGCAACGGCCGCCCAGGGTGTGAGCACTGGCCTTGTACGCGCCTCAGATGTGCAGCTGGGGCAGGTAGCAGCTGCTCAGTATGCGTGTGCTTGTGACCTGTCACCCTGGCAGGTGTCACCCTGCGCAGAGACAAGGTCAGGTGACTCAGCATCCCAAACAACTCCTGGAGGGGAGTGTCAGCTTGACTTAGGGTGCTGGAGTCGCTTCTGCTGGAGCCCGGGGTATGTTGAGTCAGCTCCTTTCCAAGCTTTACGATACAGTTATTACTGCGTGAGCCCTGCAAGGTCGTTGTGCCACAAGCACATGCAACACTTCCTAAGGCTCTGAAAGAGCTGAGTTCCAGTTTTTTAAGGCCAAGATCTGGAAGCTCCTTTGGCTGGTCTATTCATGTAAGCAAAGGTGGAATAAAGGTTGATGCTCAGTAGATGTCTGTGGCATTTTGGCTCCTTTGCTTTTTTTTTTTTTTAAACTCCTGCAGGGCTCTGGGGAGAAATAGCGGAGTCCTTGTCCTCAAGGACCTCCTAGAGGACTGTTCACATCATGGTCAGGACAGAGCAGGATGGCGTGTGTGTGAGATGCCCTGATACGCACAAAGAGTGCAATTAAACACCACGCGTCTTCTCTCTCTTTGCGTCATGTCTGCGCCTGAGGCTCCAAGTGTTCAATGCCGAGGTGCCCTCTGGGTTGGAGTCAGAGCTGAAAACAAGGCTCCCAAATTGATCTTCTCCCACTCCTGGCTTCCCACAGTCACTCTCATGTCTGGAGAATCTGTGTGTTCTAGAAACAACTGGAGGGCTTTGTGTTGGTTCTCCTCTCTCCCAGAAGTTCCAAGGATGCATTTGTTCTGCTGCTTCTGCCCTCCCGTCACCGGCTGTTCGGGAAGGAGCTCTCCCCGGACTTCTCAGCACCGCACCTGTCAGATTTGTGCAGTCTGTGCTTACCTGGGGCGGGGGGCAGCTCACAGAAACCATTTTTTCCAAGTGAGTGTCTGTCTCTGGAGGAGAGAAACAGGCCTGTGTGGCTTGGGCGGGGATGCGGTGGTGGTCCTCCGCTGCTCTTTGAAGTCTTCCATCACCCAGACACCATTCTCTACTTCTTTCTGATCTGGGCCGCCTTTGACAAGCTGTCTCACAGCCCTCGGCTCTCAGCCTCGCTAATGTATGACCTCCTCCAAAGCTGCAGGGAGGGGTGACCCCACAGTTCCTCTCTGGTCCTATGGTAAAAGCAAATGAAGTCTGATTTTCCGATTAAAAATATTCTTCCAAGGAGTCACTGTGCTGAGAAGCCTAGTTTGGGGGCGCCCTCTAGTGTTCACGCACCTTCATTACATTTTCCTTTGTTTTTAGCATTTTTTTTTTTTAATAATTTCTTTTCTTTTCTTTTTTTTTTAAATTACTCTCTGCTGCCCACATACTCGCAGCTGCCCTGCTGGTGGGGGCGTGGGTCCAGGAGCACAACCCCGTCTCCCGCATGGGCAGCGGTACCCCATTACGGGTGTCACCACTGATGCCTCCCAGGATGTGTGTGTGTATGTATAAATAAAAATAATATAATTTTGTTATTGTATATGGGTCACTCTTTCCTGACTCACAAGCTTATGACAAATGAAATTAAAAGATAAGTCGATGGATCCAGTGTGATGATTAAGTGGGTAAATTCTCACCTTGCATGGACCAGGATTTCATATGCACACAAGTTCGTGGCCTCGCTGGTCCGCTTCCCAACCAGCTCCCTGCCTGTGGCCTAGGCAAGCAATCAAGGATGGCCCAAAGCTTTGGGACCCTGCATCTATGTGGGAGACCTAGAGGAAGGTCCTGCTTTGGATCGGCTTATTTCTGGTTACTGCAACCACTTGGAAAGTGAACCAGTAGGTGAAAGATCTTTCTGTCCCTCCTCCTCTCCATAAATCTGATCTGCCTTTTCAATAAAAATAAATTTTAAAAAGAGACAAGTCCACTTCGATATAAAAATCATTTTTGCATCAAAATATGCTGATGTTTGAATTCCGTTTTCCTCAGAACCTTGAAGCATCCTTGTAGTCCTAAACACTTGTATTATGAAAACATCTAAAGAAGTCAATGAAATCATGCTCAAAGAATGAGAGGACCGCAGGATGAGGATGACCGAGAAATAGGTCATGCCCACAAGGAGGCAGAGGTTGTAAAAGGCAGCGGATGTTAATCTTGGGTCTGAAAAGTACAGTGGATGTGATAAAACATTCGCTTAGAGGGGCTCAAAAACAAGTGGGAACTGCCAGAAAAAAATAATCGGGAACTTTAAGATGGATCAACAGAGACCACTCCACCTGAAAAGAAAACTAGAGACTAGACTCACTTACGAATATGTAATATCCTTGGAAAAGTACTATTGAATCAAATCCAGCCACATGGAAAAAAGGTTACACACAATAACAAGATTTATTCTGGAAATGCAAGATTGATGTAACACTCTTTTAAAAAAGTAACAGGCTTATTTTTACTTGAAAAAAAGAGAGAGAGAGAGAGAGAATCTTTCATCTACTGTCCACAAGAGACAGAGCTGGGTGGGTCTGAGACAGGAGGCCAAGGAGCTTCTACAGCTCTCACGTGGATCAGGGGTCCAAGGCCTTGGGCCATCCTCCTTCTGCTTCTATTTCAAGTGATTAGCAGGGGGTTGGATCAGAAGTGGAGCCACTGGGACTTGAACCGACGCTAATATGGGATGCTGGTACTGCAGGCAGTGATTAGTCGTGCTACCACGCCAGCTTCAGATGTAACACTCTTAAAATGATTAGTGTACCCTTCTGTGTTAGTAACAAGCATCCATATTATTATTTTAGTATGGCTGGATTCGGCATCCGACTAAATCTGATTGCCATTCATGAAAAGAACTCTTTCATCAAAGGTGGGGCTTCTCCACCTGCCATGGGTCACCTACAGGAGTTCTGCAATTGACCTGGTGTTGCACAACCATGCAGAGTTCTGTGCAATCTACAAGAACACCTGCAAGGCCGTCAGAGTTAGCACACATGCTCAGTAAGGTTGCAGAGTGCCAGGCACATGTATAAGCATGAATCATGTTTCTCTGTATCAGCTGTGAACCCTCTGGAAATGAAACTAAGAAAAGGATTCTATGTGTAATTGTGTGAAAGCTAAGCTTAGCCCAAAAGATGAAGCTGCAGGGCTGCTATTGTGGTGCAACAGGTTGAGCCACTTGTTGCAATATCGGTGCCCTGTATCAGAGTTCCAGTCTGCCTGGTTCTAGTTCCAACCACTGCACTTCTGACGCAGCTGTCTGCCAAGGATCTGGGAAGGCAGCATATGATGACAGAGTTGCAGAGAGAGAGGGACACACACACACACACACACACACACACACACACACACACACACAGATGTTCCATTTGCTGGTTTATTCCGCACATAGCAGCAACAACAGCTGGAGTTGGGTTGGTCTGGACCATCCTCTGTTGCTTTCCCATATATGTCAACAGGGAGCAGGATGGGAAGTGGAGCAGTTGGGATTTGAATTAGTGGCCATATGGGATGCCGCTGCTGCAGGCAGAGGATTAAGCTGTTATGCCACAGCACCAGTCCCAGGAATAATGTCTTTTTTTTGGCTATTCATCACTACAAGATGCCAGAAACAAGCTACTTCTGAAGAAGGAAAAACATTTGTTTTGGCCTGTGGAGATTTGTACTCCAAAGTCCATCAGGTCCCTCTGACTCGGCTGTGGGTGAGATCCTGAGGCAGCATAGAGCTTTGTGCGGAAAGGGACGTCTTTGTGTCTCTCTCGCCGTGCCCTGGGCCTGGGGCTCCCCCGGGGACCTAATCCAGCCTGTTCCTCTCCCATGGATGCCACCTCTTTAGCACCATCCTGGCATTCTGTTCTCACCCTTTTAGCGCCATCAACTTGAGACTTATGCGACTGAGCCTTCGCCACACTGGGCCTTGGGGTGCACATCCAAACTAAAACCCCCACCCTAGCATGTATAAACTAGCAAGGGGATCCTAAAACCTCTACAGAAGGACAAAGAAACTAGACTAGCCAAACTGAGAGTGAAGAAAGCAGACGAAGGGTAAACTCTGCGGGTGGTGTACCCAGCCTGTGGAGTGCTGATCCTTACTGCAACATGGGTGGATCTCAGATGCATCCCGCCAGGCAAGAGAAGCCAGCCAGCCAGCACCACAAGCTGTACCACTCTACACGGAGAACGTACCCAGGGAAGGCAGATCTCCAGGAGCTAGACCAGTGGCTGGGGGTTGGTACAGGGCAAAAGGCGGGTGAGTGGTCACGGGGGCAGAGTTGCCCCAGGCTGGGACCAGGAGATGAGAATGACTGCAAATGGGCTTGAGGAGTCTTTAGTGGACAAGGGACGTGTTCTCCAATAGGACTGTCATGCTGGCTGCACACAGCTTGTCAGTGTGTGTGGTGTCGTTGTACGTACACTTAAAATGCATGCATTTGCAATTCTTGCTCTGCCAAGTGACCGTGCTTAGCTGAGGAAATACGCCTGGGAACTGGGAGGAAAGACACGGTCTGAAGGAAATGGCTGCAAGTGTGGGGCAAGAAGCAACAGTGGCGGAGAGCTGGCTGTGAATTCCCAGCAGGCCTCTCTCGGGTGTGAGTATGTGCACGTGTGGGAGGTACAGGGGACCCCGGGCATAGAGGCTCTTCCCAGTGCTCCACCTGGACAAACTCAGGGGTCCTTTGGGAGGGAGGAGGAAGAGTCTGCGGAAGCCAGCCTTGGATGGAAAGTTTATATTCCTGAGTATATTGCCAGAGTAAAAAGAATGAGAAACTCCTGGTTCTTGGAAGAAATATGAAATTGCCAGGGGCACCCAAGGGATTTGTGGGTGTGATGTGAGTACCTGCATCGACTTTTACGCATACAGAACCACACATGGTCATGTATGTCTACCTGCATATACATATACATGTGTGGAAGCACGCTTATGTGCCCCAACATAGCCACTTGGTTGCATGTAACTGCTGGTGTGTACACTGCTGTATGCTAACCAGTGAGAAGCCCAGATGCCTGTGTGTCTCTGCTGGAATGGACTCTGACTTCAGAGCCTGGACCGTTGGTTTAGATTCCTATGGCCAGGACAGTTGAAGTAGATGCTCATCAAATTCATGACTCTATTACGCTTTCCTGGGTAGTCTCCATCACTCCTTCCATCCTTCCTTCTCTCTATCTCCTCAACGCGCCTCCCCACACTCACCCACACCAGACACCTTCTGTGAACACTCTGTCCCCCAGGCCTCTTTGAGAACATGTACCAGCATTCTGGGTCTAGCCAGGAGAGAGATCTGGCAGCCAGATGAACGTGGGAAGTTTAAATCACCATGGGCTTATGGTAAGAGTAGCCACAAGGTATGAGGCAAGTTCTAAAGAGGACATTTGGCAAGACCAGACCTCATTGGGAAGTGCAGGTCAGCTGCCCCAGTCAATAGGAGCTTTGCTGGTTGAGCTGGAGCTGGTCTGCAGCCCTGGGCAGGCAGGACTGGAGGGACCATCAGCAGTGAGTGGTGTGGGCAGACAGGGGATAGGACACCTCTGGGCTGCAGGTGGGCCCTGTGCACGGCCTGCAAGGGACCCAGGGGTCCAGCAAGGGCAGTGGGCCTTTGTACCTGGGTTTTTCTGCCAGTGGACCGTGTGCTGCCAGGCCAAGGCATGGGTTCTTAGCTCACACTTCTGACCATCATGCTGCCTACCGCTTGGTGGAACCTCCCAGAGTCTGGATGGTGCCTGCCACTGAAAAGGAGAAACACTTGGTCCCTCTGCTGGCCACAGGTGCACTGAGAGGCAGTGTGCTGACTGGCACCTGGCCCCGATGACCCTGGGAACAGTGGCAGTGTGCATGGCAGTGGGAGGGGGTAGTCCTTTTGGATTTCTGTGAAGTGCTGAATCACAGTGAAGGGATTTTCAGGTTGAGCTGTAGCTGATCCCCATGCCGGATCTCCAGAGTTCCCAAGGCAGGAGCGATTGCATCTGTGTTTTCTTTCTCTCCCCCGCCCCCCCACCTCATGAAAGAGCAAAGCAAGACCCAGACCTGGAGACCTGATTGAGATTTTCCGAATTGGCTACGAGCACTGGGCCATCTACGTGGAGAATGACTGTGTGGTCCATCTGGCCCCTCCAAGTAAGACTGGTTACCCTGTTGAAACACTGGTAGTGATGTTGGCGGTACAGCTAGCATCTGTTCCCCACTGGCAGCCTTCTGGAGCAGCCTAACACTCGAGGCATTTCTGTATTCACAGGCTCCCGGAGCTTGATCTCTGTCCAGCTCTATGAGCGACCCAAGTTCCCTGACTTCACAGAACATCCTTTCTTTGGAAGTAGGGATTTGAGAGCCTGGGCCTCCAGTCTCCGGGTAGTACCTGAAAGGGTGCAGGTGCTTATGTTGCCACTTGAGTCCTACTGTCACTGAAGGCTGCTTCCAGCTGCCTGGCCACCTGTGGCATCTTCATCCTTCCTCGTCTCCCTGTCTTTCCAACTTGTTCCCGGCCACTCCCTTCTAAAGACAGAACAGTCCTCCCACCATTTCTCTAGGTAGCATTAACACAAGGCTGAGACAGACTCAAGAACTCATTGGGTTTTAGTGGAGGCTTTGTGGGAGGAGGTGGTGATAACAGAGGAAGTGACATGGGGCCACTGGTCACCTTGGTGTCCCCAGAAGATGGGACATGTAGAGGGAGCTGGGAGAGGAGGCAGGGCTGGGGAGGGGGCTCCATTGCATGTTCTCTGAAGCTCTTTGAATTTTGTCGCATTTGATTAGGAAGCCTGTGAGCAGCACTTGATGGCAGCTCCGTGCTACTCCTTAGACCCAGCCTCTCCCCTTGCTAGGTTTTCCTCACAGACCCTCTCTCCTCCACTCTGCACCCTCTTCATTCTCTGCTGTCTCGAAGGAGATCTGAATAAGGCAGTTCATCTTCACTCTTCCTCCCCTGGCCAGGTCACCCGGGAGACGGCTAACAGTTAGGTTCTCACACCTCCGATCAGATCTTTCTTCAAATCTGAGCTCTGCCATTCCTGCTGAATTGCTAGCTCCAACTTGTGCAGAATCAGATCTTCAGATGCTTAAAAAGAACAAGGCCTGTCAGACAGCAAAGACAGAGGGTCCTCACGTTGGCTTGTGGTAGAAAAAAGTCATTGTTGAAAGTCTGGCTTTACTGAAAGGTTGGGAGGGGGTGGATGGGAGGAGGAGAGGAAGGAGAAGAAGAAGAAGAAAGGAGAGAACGAGAGAGAGAGAGAGAGAGAGAGAGAGAGAGAGAGAATGAATAGAATGAATATATCTTTATTTGCTGCTTCATCCAAATGCCTGTGATGGCCAGGGCTGTGTCAGGCTGCATTCAGGAACCTGACCTCCATCTGTGACTTGCGCCTGAGTGGCACAGACCCAACCACCTGGGCCATCCCGTGCTGCCTTCCAGGATGAGCCTCCTGCAGGAAACTGGACTAGAGAGAGAAGAGTGGGAACTCAACCCAGCCTGGCACTCCAACACGGGACACAGGCGTCTTAACTGCTATGACGAATGTCTGACCCTTACTTATTTTTTCCTGTTACAGTGATTTTTATCTTTTCCCTTTTTGTAGTTCTATAAAGAGAACAAATTCCATGTATTTTATATATACAGTTCCCCCCCAATACTTCCCCTCCCTCCTCCTTTTCTTATTTTTTTCTAATTTTTATAATGACAGGCTTTCAGGGTCCTTAACCATCACAAGCTTAACCCACCACTAAATAGGGAATTCAGCACGTAATAAGGAGAAAACCACTGTTCTTTCAAATTGACATGTAATAATTGTAGGTGCTGTTAGGTACACATCTGTATATATGTCAAGCTCGGAATAGGGAAATTAGCGCATTCCTCGATCTTTGACGGTTTCTTTGTCATGAGGACATTCCATATCCTCTCTGTTCTGGCTCCTCTAGCCCTTGGGTGGGTTCTGGACCCTCTCTGAGTTTCTGTCACCTCCAAGGACTGACCGTGATGATGCGACAGCCCTCGAAGCCTTCTTTCTTCAAGACTGTTGAGTCCCCAAATTGGCAAAAGGGTAAGGGCTGAGGAGTTCTTTGAGGAGGCTATTGGAAGAGGACATCTTCAAAGCCTGGGGGCTCAGCCTCACCTGTGTGTGCCCCTGAGGGAGGTGGTCACCTGTGAGGCCACTGAGGGAGGCGGTCAGGGGGCCACTGTGATTGTGTCCACGCCAGCCCTGACCTGACCAGAGGGTGGACACTGAATGTGGTTAGGAAGCCAGACTGATGTTAACACAGCACAACATGCCCTTAGGGCTTGGGGGGCAGACGCATCATGGTCCAGTACTGTCCCACAAGAGACTCTTGCGAGGATTGCGAGTGGGCAGGTCAGTACAGGGTGAAAGGCTCTGAGGGAAACTTGATACTCCATGATGGGTCAGGTCCATTTCCCTTCCTTTGCTTTGCCTTTGATGGGTGGTGAAATTGGGGCCTTCAGGGCAGACCCCTGAACCCCAAGTCTGAGATAGTGCCAGCTTTTCAGCTCTTGCTTATCCTTGGTGTGCAGGTGATGACGCTGAGGCCGGCAGCATCATGTCTGTCTTCAGCAACCAGGCCGTGGTGAAATACAGTCGGCTGGAGGACGTGCTGCACGGCTGCTCTTGGAAGGTCAACAACAAGCTGGACGGGACCTACCTGCCTCTGCCTGTGGACAAGATCATCCGGCGCACGAAGAAGATGATCAACAAGGTTGTACAGTACAACCTGATTGAGGGGAACTGTGAGCACTTTGTCAACAACCTCCGATACGGCGTGTCCAGGAGCCAGCAGGTGCGGCTGTGTGCTCTGTGTGGGGCGTCCTGTGGGTTTCTCATCGTCTGTGGCAGTGGCTCCATGCCAGTGTTCCCTATGCCAGCGGGAGTGGGCCTTGTGTTTCTATCTTACCTTATGGCTCAGGAGGTATTTCCATTCCTGTCTCCAGAAGGAGTAGAAAGGGCCCTGGGCTGGTCACTTTCCACATCTTCTGTGTCTGCACACTGCATTGTCTGCTTGTTTGTGCTCCATGCTTGTTTGGTGGACTCTGCTGTGAGGTCTTCCAGGAGCGTCTGTGTGTGGAGAGGGAACCCCAAGCCCCAAGCAAAGCCTAGGCCTGGGGATCCTGAGCCCTGAGCCTGGAGCTGGGCTTGGATGCTGTGTCACCGTGTGGCTCTGCTTCGTGACTCCCCTTCCTGGCTCTCATTCACTTTGTAGAATAAGGGCACTGGTCCTTTGGACACACGCCGGAGGCAGATCCTGGGCTGAGTAGCTCTGAAGTGGAATGGAGTCAGGAGGAATGCTAGGAGAAAAGGGAGCCCCTTGGCCATAGATGTCCGTCTCCAGCCCTCCTGGCTTATCCCGGGTGCTTGCACAGCTCCGGGCTTTTTGTAAATAAGGGAAAGTACAGTTGGGTCCTTCCCTGAAGGAAAAGACTTTTCCCTGAAGACATTTCCCTGAAGGAAAAGGCAGGCTGATCCCTAATGAGGGCTATTGGGGGTACAGGCGGTGGAGGAGGGTGGAAACCTAAAAGTGGCTCTGACTGTTGTGCAACTGATAATGCTTTGTAGGTGGAGCATGTCCTGATGGAAGGAGCGAAGGCTGCAGGTGCAGTGATCTCAGCCATGGTGGACAGCATGCGGCCCAAAGCAGTCACCGCCTGAGGATGCCGAGAACCTCAAGAGGAGGGAGAGCAAATGACAGCAGCCAAGACAGCAAGCCTCTTTCCCTCCCCTGGCCCTCCTCTCTTGACAGCCTTGTTTAAGACCATTGTGAGATTCCAGAAGATTCTAGTATGTATCCAATTACCCCTCCAGAAATATATCCAATTGATATGATCAGGGGTCCATGGACTCTTGAAATGGACAGAATGATGGTCTTAGGTTAGCTAGGCTTCCCACTCGCCCATTTGATGTTACATTCCTCACACAAATCTTGCATTTTTTTTTAGGATGGCCATAACCTCTGATGTTTCAATACCCTCAACGCATTCTGGGAACCTCCAACCCGAGCCTCTTTTTCCCAGTAACAAATAACTCTTTCCAGAAGTTCTTTGTGTTGAATGAGAATGTCTCTAGCTTCCTTCCGCTCCTCTTAGTCCTGCCCTTGCCAACCCACGGCAGAGTCCAGTGGAGGAAGCCTTCTGGGAACGCTGTGACTTGCACCCAGGACCAACTGTGTCTGAATTTAGGGTCACATTTTCCAAGAAATATTTTTTTTTAAAAAAAACAACTCTACCTCAATTTTGTTCTTTATTGCTTTTCCATCTTTCATTTCTATGGTACAAGTATTGGAAAATTTGAAGTGTATATTCTCATGGGTTTTAAAAAGATGTATTTGTTTATTTGAAAGGCTGAGTAATAGAGAGAGAGTGAGAGAGAGATCTTTCACCCACTGGGCTACTTCTCAAAATGGTTGTAACAGTCAGGGCTGGGCCAGAACGAAGCCAGCGACTAGGGCTCTCTCTGGGTCTCCCATGTGGGTGACAGGGACCAGGGCTGCCTTCTGTTGCTTTCTCAGGCACATTAGCAGGGAGCTATTTCGGAAGTGGAGCATCTGGGACCCAAATCAGCATTGTAGGCACCAGCTTAGCCCAATGTGCTGCCACACTGGCCTCACAAATTAACCTTCCAAATAATTCAATCGATTGTCCTCTATTGTATGAATGAGAGAGGGTGAGGAGTGATTTTTTGTCTTGAAGAGTGGATATGGTGGAGCATCTGAACTTAGGAGCGGGACCTCAATTGCACCTGTGTGATGAAGCCAATGGCCCCACCCCTGGAAGTCAGTGATGCTCCATATCCTCTTCCTGTCGTCTCTTTATTCATGGCACAATCTAAATCAGGACTGCCTCAGAAGCCGAATCTGACAACAAGATTTTATAGTTCATGAAGTGGATTCTTTTTAGCTTCAAGGTAACTCAGCTTCAAGCTGCATCCTTTTTCTTTTCCTTGTTATACAGTTACAAAGAGATTTAGATAGATAATAGATAGATAGGTAATCTTCTGTCTGTTGATCCACTTACTGCTCAAATGGCTGCAAAGGCTAGAACTGAGCCAGGCTGAGGCCAAGAACATAAAATTCCAACTGTATCTCCCATGGGAGATAGCAGAGGTCCAAGAAACTGGACCATCTTCCACTGGTTTCCAGGCATAAAAGCAGGGAGTTAAATAAGAAGTAGAGCAGCTGGGACTTGAACCAGTGCTCCTAAGGGACGCTGGCATCACAGGCAGAGGCTTAATACATTGTATCACCATGTTGGTCCCTTACTGCAGCCTCTGAGTTGGAGATGAATTTCAACTCAGAGATCACATTAATCTTTATTCAGATGTGCCTCGGTTAACTGAGTAGCCTTTCTCTTTCCCCCTGGCATCCAAGAGTGTTTACTCTCTTCTAAGCATGTCTCATCCGCCTCTTGCTTATGTTGGGGACAGAAAGCCACCTCTCCGACTCTTAGCATTCAATGGGACAGAGCAGATCATGCTTGAGTCTACTCATTCATCCCACAGAGAGTTCCGAGTGTTTACCAAGTGCCAACCCTGGCTTCTTCCACCTTAGCTCCAGCCCAGTGATTGTGGTCAGGGCTGGAGAAGACCTTCAGGACCCAAGGCACAGTGGTGCACAGGGCACAAACTTATCTGCAGCATCTTGCTCCCTCCTATTGGCACAGTAAGATTTTGAACTGTAGAATGCTGACTGTACGCTTGGAAGATGGAGTAGTTTGAAAAGAAATCCCACTTAAAAGAGGATGCACATATTCTCGTATCCACATTCAACATCTATACGCTTTTGAGATCTTCTGCAGGAGTTGGACACACAGCAGTCTGGCGATCATAGACTGTTCTGATCCTCACACAGTTCCTATTAAATTTTTCATCACTTTATCAAGGCAAAGAACAGTCACACAAACTAAAATGGCTTTCTGAGATGCTGAAAGCTCTGATCTCTCTCCACATCTCGCCTCCCTGTGCTTTCAAAGCCAACTCCCAGCTGAGTAGGATCTGTAGTGAGATGCCAGCCAGGCAGTTACTGGGCACAGAGCCACTGACTCTTGCTGTGTATTGTTCTTTTGTTTGATCACGATGGTATTTGTTTCAGAAACATTTTTTTGATGACTCGGATGACTTGATTCAAAATCAAAGTCTTAAATTTGCTTTTAAAAATACTTCTTGACATTTAAGTTTGAAGTTAAAGCATCTCTGACATGATGGCAATGTGGAATGTGATTTGTAGTCGCTTAAGTTTCAATGTGTCAAGACCAGAGAGGCCATGGACTCCTGCTTTTGTGTGTGTGTCTTAATAGAAGATGGTGACACCACCTTTCCCTGAACCTGTGCGTGGTGTGGGCTGGGCTGGCTGTACTAGTTCTGAGCTGGAAAGACCAGGACTCCAGGATTTCCATTGATTTTTTTTTTAAAGATTTATTTTTATTATTTTTTCATTGGAAAGGTGGATATACAGAGAGGAGAGACAGAGAGGAAGATCTTCCGTCCGATGATTCACTTCCCCAAGTGAGCGCAAAGCCTCTTCCGGGTCTCCCACACGGGTGCAGGGTCCCAAAGCTTTGGGCTGTCCTCGACTGCTTTCCCGGGCCACAGGCAGGGAGCTGGATGGGAAGCGGGGCTGCCGGGATTAGAACCGGCACCCATATGGGATCCCGGGGCATGCAAGGCGAGGACCTTAACCACTTGCGTCACCGCGCCGGGCCCGATTTCCATTGATTTTTCCAGAGCTGTAGCTGCCACACTTTTAAAAATTTCTCTAACACCCAGAGCCTGCCTTCAGCATAATATCAGCGTTTAAAAGAGCTGAGGTTAAAAGGGTGCAGCTCTGGGTGACCCAGGACTCATGGCTTCTGGAGGCCACTAGGCCAGGGCATTTGCTAGATTGGAAACCCTCACGGACATGCTCTACCAACAGCTAATGGGAATAAACTCAACAATGGGGAAACACACCGAGTGCTCTGGAACTGTTTGGCATGCCAGGAACCGTTTGGCAAACTTTAGGAGAATTCCTGGGAGTTCTTTCCCTCATCCCGTGGCTATGTGTTCTTCATCACTTCTGTTAGATGTTGTGACTTCCTCGTGCGCGCTCCCAGTGCAACCAGCTTTGCTCAGTGTTGAGAGTAGTACTACTTCTACTCCATGAAACGGGGAAGTTGAAATGAAGAGCCAATCTGTAATGGACCTGAGATAAGCAGGGAAGGGGGAAAGAGCGTGAATGCATCGTTAACAGCGATGGTTGGGGCAGGGACCAAGAGCTGTGCCATCTGTGGGGTCCACTGGCAGGGCCAGAGTCAGTTGCCTTCAATGCTAGTGTCAAGTTTTGGCTTTCGGGTGGATAGTGGTGTAATTCAGTAGTACACACGTTTGAAATGGATTTATGGTGCTTTTGAGTGGAAGATCTTAAAAGGCCTAGGTTTTGAATGTGAATAGTAGACCAAAACTGAATTTGAGAGCTAGGTAGATAGATAGATAGATAGATAGATAGATAGATAGATAGATAGATAGATAGATAGATAGATAGAGATTGTAAAGTGTATGTAACAGCTGGGCTGGGCCAATTGGAGCCAGGAGCTGGGAACGCTGGATCTCCCGTGTGGGTGACAGGGAAGTGAGTGCTTGAGCCATCAGCTGCTACCTCCCAGGGTGCACTTTCAGGAATCTGGAATGGGAAGTGAAGCCAGGACTTGAACCTAGGTGCGCTGACATGGGGTGTGAGCATTGCAAGTGGCATCTTCACCACGTCACCAAGTGCATTTTCTGAAGTGTAACCCCTTAGGGAGGGTGGAGTAGGGCAGGACTCTGTCCAGAGAAGAAGGGGGGCATGGAACCCTATTCAGCCTTTTGGGATGGATGCAGCCCAGGGACTTCCAACTAGAACGATTGCCCACTTTGTCTTGTGGCAAAGCCTTATCAGGAGGGGGTTTCTAGGGTTAAGTGGACCCTGAGGTGGCAGGCGCAAGCATCACCTCAAGGGAGTGCAGCTGGAAGTTTCTATCTGAGCCACGCAAACACAGGTGTCAAGGGTTTTCTCCTTCCACATTTTAGACACTGTGGATGGGTGTTCAGGGCATCCCTGAAGCTCATTCCTCCAAACCCAGGAACTTCACAGGACAATAAAGAAGCAGTGTCAGGCCCAGAGCAATAGCATAGCAGTTAAAAGTCCTTGCCTTGAATGTGCTGGGATCCCATATGGGTGCTGGTTCTAATCCCGGCAGCCCTGCTGCCCATCCAGCTCCCTGCCTGTGGCCTGGGAAAGCAGATGAAAATGGCCCAGAGCTTTGGGACCCTGCATGTGTGTGGGAGACCTGGCAGAAGTTCCTGGCTCCTGGCTTTGGATTGGCTCAGCTTTGGTCATTGCGGCTGCTTGGGGAGTAAACCATCAGAGAGAAGATCTTCCTCTCTGTCTCTCCTTCTCTCTGCCTTTCCAATAAAAATATATAAATCTTAAAAAAAAAAAAAGAAGCAGCAGCAGCAGTGCCCTGACAGCTGCTTGTGGGTTGCTAGTGAGAGATTTTTGGGGCTCACTCTTGGGACTACAATCGTACAAGGCAGGACTCAGCAGGGTTGTGTGTCTGGCACATGCACAATGCTAAGGAAAGTGTTGAAAACACGTGTGTGTGCGTGTGTGTGTGTGGCATTGTTGACCTGTTAGTCTCTAAATACGGGGGAAGAACCTGTTCAAGACTCCGTCTCTCTAAGTATTCCCAAGCCACAAGAAGACCACAGTTGCAAGGGACAGAAAGCCGAACTAAACAGCTTAAACAAAGCGAGCAACTCACTGTCTAAAGTGGCTGTCAAATCTTGGAGTAGAAAACAGTATAGGAGATTTAGAATTTCAGGATGTGGGTGTTAAACAAGATAAGGGGTCAGTTCTCCAGAAACAAGTGACGACTGTGGACATGGAAGCGGAGCAAGTATTGTGTGTGTGGAAAGGCACCTGACCGCAGGAGACCCAGCACCTGATCTGACTGCACAGGAGTCAATTCTTGATCTACCCTCATGGCTGGGATTCTTTCCTGGCGAAACCAGGAAACTGAAAAATGTGTTTTGGGGTCTGCAGTTTCTGTGGTTTGGTTCTATCCAGCACTAGGGAGAAGCTCTCTGGGAAACAGACTCGGGGCCTGAAGTTTTTAGTAGGAAGTTAATGGGAGAAGTGGAGAAAGCATATGGAATATTATAAGGCACAACTATTACTCAATAGGTTTTTTCTAAGTGTGTGTGTGTGTGTGTGTGTGTGTGTGTGTGCTTTACGTTTGAACTTTGATCCTTTGGGAACAGCTTGGCACAGTGATATTTCACGTAGGTGCTCAGGTAATGAATTTTATTTTAAATTTTTTAAAGACTTAATTTTGATTGAAAAGTCAGATTTACAGAGAGAGGGAGAGACAGAGAGAAAGATCCTCCATTCGTTGGTCCAATCTCCAGCAGCCACAACGGCCAGAGCTGATCTGATCTGAAACCAGCAGCTAGGAGCTTCCTCCAGGTCTCCCATGTGAGTGCAGGGTCCCAAGGCCTTGGGTGTCCCGAACTGCTTTCCTAAGCCACAAGCAGGGGGCGGGAAGGGAAGTGGAGCAGCTGCGACACAACTGGCAATTATATGGGATCCTGGCACATGCAATAGGGGACTTTAGCCACTAGGCTACCATGTAGGGCCCCAATGAGTGAATTTAAAGATAAAGGAACATAAGCTGAAGGTCCAATAGAGGTTGCTGCTGAATTGGATCACTTGATAACATTTTGCTTTCTTGAATCTTTTTAAAAAAGAGGTAATAATTTTAAAATATGTCTAACTTAATTGAAATTCAAAACAATCATATAGATAAAGATTTGTCTACTTACCCACAAGAATGTTACAGCTCATGGTTCACACTGTTTTACTGTGTTAAATTGAAATATGTGTAGAACTCTGACAGGCCACAAAGAACAATGCAAACAAGTAATTCGAGTGCTCAAAAAGCCATGTTTTCATCATTTCTCGATCCCACCAAAGGCCAGACTATGTGTGTCACGGGGATTAAGAATGTAGTAATGGCCACAGGAGGCTGATGGGATTCTGAAGCCCGTGGACTTCTCCTTGAAACAAACACGAGTGTGTTTGGCAGAGTCCACAGATGCCTGGGACCAACTGATTCTCTGTTGGGAGTTCTTGAACTTGTCATGCCAGTAGAGTGTGCTGATTACTAAGCAGAACCAAAGTAAGCTAACGTAAAGCCCCACAGGTATTGTCTGCAGCGTACACTATGCCTCCAACCATCTACAATTTAGACAAAATGTTTTTTCTTTTTTCCAGGTAGGAGGATTTTGCCACTCACAGTATTAAAATTGCTGATGGATGGTGACAATAAAATGGAGACCAACTCTTTGCTCTCGAGTCTCTGTCTAAGCATGCGTCCTTCTACTCCTTGGTTTCCCACAGAGTGCGAGAGTTTGTTTTCTCCATCTGCACAATGGGGCTTGTACTCAAATTCCTCCTTTACCTTCTCTCTCCCCAGACACTCCTTCCTCAGCCCCAGAGATGGACTACATGAGATGTCTGAATAAATCTAAGTCTGGACAAAGACTTCTGGACTTAAAGGCAAATATTTGCTTGTATCACTTTGTTAACCCTCCATGATATCTGATTGCAGTCTAGGTCTAATTATTCACTTGCAGCTACCTGACCTGCAAAGAAAGGCGGATCACCATTAAAGCTAAATGGAGGCATTTTCCATGGCTAAGGGGGACACAGTATAATTATGTCTGGATAACAGGTATAAGCTGGGTCTGCCCTGGCCAAACCAGAGTTCATGCACCCAGGTGCATAAATGCAAAAACAAAATGAAAAGAGGTAGGGATGTGTGTGTGTGTGTGTGTGTGTGTTTGAGGATGGAAAAAAACATATGTTAATACCTAAAGATTTATCTCATCCTACATAAAATTAAAACATAGGCCACTGCTAAATATTTTGTCTTTCAGATACACTCTCAGTGTACTTCTAGCATGCCATAGATTGCTTTAAATTATGCCTTTTTTTCTTGGCAGCATGAAGGACACCTCATGTCCAGTTATCATGAATCGCTAATACGTTTTTGTTTTCCTCAGTAACATTTTCCTGAGACCGTTGGTTCCATCAGCACTTCAATTTTATGTTTTTCTCTCACTTTTATGAGCTTCCCTGCTGTTTCCTGGTGCTCAGGAAAGTCAGTAACCGTCCTGAGTCAAGTAGTCCTTTACGCTCTGAGCAGGGTGTTTGCAAGGAGCAGCTGGATTCAGAATTCCAACACTTGTCATTCAGAATGCTTGTTTTTGAGCCCTTCTATTTGAGTCATATTTTTCCCACTTAATTTTTTTACTTTTATTTATTTGTAAAAGCTGATATGGGGGTGGGTGGTGTTGTGGCAGAGCAAGTTAACCCCCGCCCCCCCGCCGTGATGCTGGCACTGATTCTGATTGCAGCTGCTCCACTTCCGATCCAGCTCCCTGCTTGTGACCTGGGAATGTTGCAAAGGCTGTGACCTGGGAATGTTGCAAAGGCTGGCCCAAGTGCTTGGGCTCCTGTACCCACATGGGAGATTTGGAGGTATCTCCTGGCTCCTGGCTTTGGCCTGGCCCAGCGTGATCATTGTGGCCATTTGGAAAGTAAACCAATGGATGGACGATTCTGTCTGTCTTCCTCCCTCTGTAACTCTGTCATTTAAATAAATAAAAAATAAACATAAAAAGAGGTGAAAGGGAACATCACTGTACTAATACATGTAGGTACAGATGGAAGAAATTTGCCTGTTCTCTTCCCCCATCTAAGTATTTTTTTTTCAAAGCAGTATACACTCTTTTCTTTGTTTTTTTTTTAAAAACTATTTTAATTGGAAAGGCAGATCAGGTTTATGAAAAGAAGGAGAGACAGAGAGAAAGATCTCCCATTTGTTTGCTTTTGCAAGCAAGTGGCCAGAATGGCTAGAGATAAGCCTGTCTGAAGCCAATAGCTTCTTCTGGGTCTCCCACGTGTATGCAGGGTCCCAAGGCTCTGGGCCATCCTCTACTTCTTTCCCAGGTCACAAGTATGAAGCTGGATGGGATGTAGCTTGGTCATGAACTGGCACCCATATGGGATCCTGACACTTGCAAGGTGAGGGTTTAGCATCTGGGCTATTGTTCTGAGCCCTCTCAGGAGTATTATAATGGACACCCCAAAATATGTTGATCTAAAAGGTCAGAAGGGTAAGTTATCCAAGGAAAACAAAGCAAAACAAACAGAAAAACAAAAACAAATGCAAGCTCCACCTGTCTGTGTTCAAGGCTTAACTGAACTGTTGTAAATGGAGTGTGTCTGTGCTTCAATTAATCTTATTAATTACTAGAGAGGCAAGAATGGGAAATACATGCAATTTCATTAGAGTATCAGTATATAAAAGAAAAACCAAATCCAGCTCTCTCCTGAGAATCTGAACCTTGGCTAAAGAGATGCAGAAGAGGAGGAATGATGGGGCTGAGTCCTTCAAATGGCTTCAGAGAGAAGGTTCCAGATTACCGCCGCCCAAGACCAGGGATGCTCTTGTCCTTGACTTCCTGGCACCTCATCTTTCAGATGTTCTTCTGATGTTCTAGGGTGTCTATCTGTTTTGCACAACACTTCTTTTTGTGCATGGGCTAGCTGTTTGTAGCTAGAAGAATCCACACAGACATACATCTTGTTTGATTTTCATGGATCACTTACATTTGCGATAATCTTTTCAGCCATGCATGAGTTTCCCCTTCCTCATTCCTAGTTGGGAAAATTGCATTGAACCAGTTTGTGTTTGTCCTGTGTTTTCAGCGATAAAGAAGGTTGTGAAACTAGTCAAGGATGTGAAACTCTGAGGTAGGTCAGTGACTTGGCAACTCCTCTCCACCCCTTACAATAAGAATGTAACAGAGGCAAGGTTGACCTTGTGAGTCTGTGGCTTAACACCAAACTCAGGGCCACTGTACAATGTCACTCAACAGCCTCAATTACCATGAGGTAACCGAAGGAAAGATACCCTCAGAGTTCTCCATAGGGGTGAGCACCACAAACCCGCCCAAATTTTAGAATCTCCCTCAGAGTTCTTGGAGCTTGGAAAGATGGGGCAGGAAAAAGGTTTATCATCCAGGGAGCCCCCATCTGTCTGTGGCTGGCTATCGTACTTGTTGTCATTGCCAGTCTAATACTTAAAAAACGAGGAAGGAACATTGTGAAAGTAAGACAAACATTCCACTTTCATTGGTTGAACTTTACTGTGTTATAACTGAATACATGCAACTCACCAATTTTAAGTGCAGAGTTTTGACAAATGTGCTTTGTCATCTATCATCATGAGCAAGAAGAGAAAACATTTCCAGAATCCCCCAAAAGGAGCCTTTCTGCAGTCTGTTCCCTTTCTCGCCACTTGAATCTCCCACCCCTCTACATCCCACTAACACTTGGCAACTCCTAACCTCCCTCCTATCTCTCTAGTTTTGGACTTACAGTATAATACAATTTAGACTTATTGATATTCAAAGAAGGTGGGAGTTGAGTGTTTAAAAATGCTCACCGTTAAAGCAGCTGAAAGATTATTATTCAAACAAAAGATTCTCTGAAGATCTGAATGGGGTGACCTACAGAGACTCTGAATATGAGGGCATACTTTTAAAAAGTTGACGGGCATTTCTTTCCTTGATAGAAGCATAGAGAAGAGATGAACTTACCTGGGGGGGGGGAATTTTTGGTTGTCTTCTCTTTCATCAGTGGACCTCCAAAAACCATTCCAGGAGAAACACTGCCAGTTTGGACATGGACTGGTGGAGACAATAGGGACGGGCATATTTCATTGGGTCTACAAATATGACGGGTGAGGATCACGGAAGAAAAACTTAGAAGGCAGAATGAAGTGCCCAGAGGGTTTAGCCTAGGGGTTGGATATTGATCCAGGTCTGAGCACAGAATCTACGTAAATACCATGAAATCTGCAGCATTTACCTAGCTGGGTTTCAGAGCTCTTCAGAACTGCTGATGTCTCTCAGGGTTGCATCCTCCTTTGGAATGGGAATGTCAGGGTTGGCTGTATTATGCCCATTCTTCTGCTGGTATACGCCCTGGAAGGCAGCAGGTGATGGCACAAAAAACTGTATCTCTGCTACCTCAGTGGGAGACCCAGATCGTGTCCAGGACTCCTGGCTTGGAGAGTTGAGGAATAATTACAGGTTCAGTTTTCTTGTTATCAAAACTTTCTATTTCTTGCTGATTCCATTTTATTTTGTAGGTTGTGTGCTAGGAGTTTATCTGTTTATTCTAGTTTATCTAACTTGTTGGTGTGTAATTCTTTTCATTTAGGAGATGTCCATAATAAGTTTGCATTTCCTTTCTAATTTTATCTTTTGCATCTTTTTTTTCTTAGTATAGCCAAGTATTTGCTAGTTTTATCATTCTTAAAGGTGTGTTAAAGAGGGTAGAAATTGCCTTGAAAACATTGGTAGGAGAAATCTGGGCATTGAAGATGCTGTCCTTGAGGGCTCCCAAGGACACCAGAAAATGAACTTGAAGTTTGGAAGATGGTGATCTTGGTCACCTGAGTACAGGATTTAGTGACAATTTCTGAGGTGACGTGAAGGGCAGCAAGAGTACATCGTGAAGGTGGAAATCGAGCCAAGGAGATTGGCAAGTGCAATGCTGACAGGGTCAGTTGGTTTCTTCTTGCTGCTCATGGTAAAATGAAAGGACTCAAAATGTCAAAACTCAAGGGTTTTGAAGATGATAAACCTCTCCTAATGGCAAAAGATGGAAAACATAAAAAATGGCTGTTGGTTAATGTTCCGATCTAGAGCACTTCCTGGGTCTTTTGTTCCAAAGATGAGGTGGAAAGCGTGACTGTCAGTAGTGAGTCACACCACAGAAAGGCAAAATATGGCCCCTCAGAATAGTAGTCAGTGGTTTTAAGTTTTAAGAAGGAAGTTCAAAGGAAGTTTTAAAGGTTCATATTGTGCCCAACAGATACTGCGCACAACAGGGCTTCTGAGAAAACTCACAGTACCGGATCTTGGGTATGTAATAAGTTATCTAGGACAGGTTCATGAGTCTGGGTTTTTGCCAAATGAAATGCAACACAAGTTAACTCACAGAAGGCTCACAAAATTTGAAGGAAACAAAAATCAGCAATCTGTCTGAAATCTGCTTCAAACTCAGATGAAGGCAACACAGACAATATAATGATAGAAGGTTGTTTGATGCCCTGATTTCCACTGGTAGAATATTCTGGTGGGAAGAGAATATTCCCTCAGTTGCAAAACACAGGCCATATTTCACAAAGAAGGAAGGTTGTCAGAGGGTAGAAACAAGATCTCAAAGGGCACAAAAAGTCTTGGAGAAGTTGAGACATGATCAATACACTGCCAGCATTTGTAGCTTGGTCTTCAGAACAGATACCATCTCATGAGTCTGACATAATCAATACACTGCCAGCATTTGCAGCTTAGTCTTCAGAATGGATATGATCTTGTGAGTCTACTGTGTCTCTCTTCTTTCTTCTCTTGGGGGTCAGGAATGTCCGTACTGGTTATCTTATTCTGATTCAGCAATGTGTGTTAGGTATCTGAAGTGCCCAAGTTTCTTTAGATAGCATCACAGGCTTACAGACTGAAGGAAGCTGAACCCCAGGACCCAGGCGTTAGACCAGAGCAGCCTTATCCACGTTCTGACTTCAATGACGAGAGTCGGGCTCTGAGTGGACACCCGGATGGGATGATGGGATTGTGCATCGAGCATGCATTTTGCATGCACAGTTCATAAATCCTTAAGGATCAGAGGGTAGACTGTGGGTAGAGATTGCCTCTAAGATGTCCCATGACGTCATCCACATCGTGGCATCTCATTCTCTCTGTGAGCCCCTCCCTCTAGGTGTGCGGCCCGGACCTTCTATCCAGCTTCAACTTAAAATTCAAAGCAAGGAGGATGCAATGTCATCTTCCGGATTTAGTTTTAAAAAGACTGTGCTTTGCATCTTGCTGTTCTTTGGCCTTTTTTCTTAGAGCCCTTGGTGTCCTGGGGAAAGGTGTTTAGTTCTCACATGTACCTGAGTCCTGCCCAGAGTCACTTGTGTGGACTTGGAAATGGGACTTCTAAGGTGTACTGACACCTGCATTACTGAACTTGAGTATGGCTGTCTCTCCAGTGCCATTCCAACATCACAGAAGCCCCTACAGACCCTAAAATTTCCCTCGGAGCCCCCCACCTACCGATGTCCTTATTCTGGTGCCATCCTTTCCTCCTGAGTGTCAATAGGATATGTGTGATTTCTTTCCTTAGATTGATGATTGACTTCTCTCTCTCTTTTTAATTTGGAATCTTGTTTCTTGATTTCTCATCTTTTTTTTTGGTTGATTCAGTTGAGGTGTTCTTCACTCTGAGTCATAGTTTCTCATGAAACATCACATGGAAAACCTCCTATCCTGCTTCCTGATTCTAGAATTCTGGGCCTTTCTTGACCTCTCTTCATTCTTAATTCTCAGCTGTCTTTTCAGTAGAAGCTACTGATATCTCTGTGTTGATATCAGTTTTTACACAACTGTAAATTTTATGAAACTGTTTTAGACAAGAGAATAGCCCACGACTCCTGGGATCTTGTCCTGCCTCAGCTCCTCCAGAAATAGTTGAGAACCAACTACTCCTGCCTGATGTCACACCCATTTCCTGAAAGACACATCCATAAACTACATGAAGAGCCTTTCGTGTGACCCAGATATCATTATGAACCATCAATGTTGATCCTTCTAATGCCTTTTAAAAATTATTATTAGTAATTGTATTGCATTATGTGGCACAGTGTTATAGGCATTGGGATTCCCCCTACCCCTCCCCAAACCCTCTCCCCATGGTAGATTTCTCCACCTTGTTGCATTATCACAGTTCACATTCAGTTGAAGTTCTTTCATTGGAAGTATTTATAAAGCATAAAATCCAGCATCTTATTATTCTAGTGAGTTTAACGATTTCTTGGTGAGACCATCTCTGGTCTAAAGGTAAAGCCGGCAAAGTATTGTCCCAATCAATTAAAAGTCCCAACATAACATCAACAACAATTTACATTATGGCATTAATTGACATGGTATTGATTAACCAATATGTTAATGATACTTCTAATGTCTTAAGCAGACGGCCTATAGCCATATCTCTGGCTTAACCTTTAGACCACCTGTCTCTGGAAATGGTTTCTATATGAGCTTTGCTCAGAATCAGTTCCCCAACTTTACCAAAATTTGCCCTCTGGAGAGGCTGAGCTGTTTTTCAAAACCATTAATTCTTGAATCTTGTTTATTTAGTACTCTTTCTCTAAGTGCACATGGCATGAGGAAGCCAGACAGTTTCTCTTTTCCTCCTTTCCTTTAAGATCTGTCTATGTGAAAAGCAGAGTGTTAGAGAGGGAAAGAGAGAAAGAGAAAGGTCTTTCTGTACTAAAATTCACCCTCCAAATGTTCTGGGGCTGAGCCAGGCCAAAATAGGAAGCCAGAAACTCCGCATAGGTAACAGGTGCCCAAGCTTTCTCAGGTGCCTTGGCAGGGAGCTGGATAGGAGCATGGAATTCCAGCATTGCAAACAGCAGCTTAACCCACACACTACAACATGGCCCTCTAGGTAGCTACTACAACATATTTCTTAGAAACATATTTGGTTATCATCATGTTTAGTAGTCAGATTTTCTGATTACTACAAAACTTCAAGAGATAACGCCCTCAAAATTATGCCTCATCTAATAAGAGTTTCCCCTCCTGTTTATAAACATATCTCTCTTGGTCTCCTTAAGCTATCTTCTGACAAGCTCCATAAAAATCAAAACTCTCCTGAGAGTGTGTCCAAGGCATTTTAACATTTCGTTAATGTCCTCATGCCCCCTGCACGATTGCAAAACCGCTCACACATTTTTAGGATTTTGTTACGAAAGCACTCAAAGTCCAGATCTTAACATCTGTGCTAGTTATCCATTACTGCACTGTAAATTATCCCGAGACACACCAGCTAGAAGCAATAAACATTTATCATGTGGTTTGCATCATTTGGGAAGCAAAATCTGCGGAGTCATCTGAGTGTGATCTCTGAAGCAGGGGTCACATTTCAGTCATCACCCAAGTGGCTCGTTGATGGGCTTAGGTCTGTTTCCAGAGACAACTGTTAGGAGACTGCTTGATCACATGGCATCTGGCTTTTCTGATAGTGAGATACATAGAAAGTAGAGATAGAATTTGCAGAGAAAAAGAGAGAGAGAGAAATCTTTCACCTGCCAGTTCACTCCCCAAGTGGCTCCAAGGACAAGGCTGGATCAGGCCAAAATCAGGCTCCAGGATCCAGAGGCTCCACCGAATCTCCCATGTGAGTTTATGGGAGCAATCTCCCACTGCTTTCCCAGGTACATTAACAGGGTGCTGGATTGGAAGTGGAGCAGGTGAGACTTGAACCAGTGTTTATGGGATGCTGATGTCATAGTGGTTAGCAGTCTGTGCCACAGTGCCAGGATCAAAGACGTCATATTTAAAGCTTGTGGGATTTGATAATATTTCCTAGAAGGTGAATGCAGTGTTTCTAGAAGTGGTAATAACAAATTTGACTTGGTGGAGTGTCAGCCTCTGGTGACCTTGAAAATTCAGGAGAATTTAAATGCCTGATGGTGTGGGACAGAGATTGATAGAAAATGGAGAGTGACAGACCTTGACAGTGGGTTGAATGTTAAAGAGTAACTATAAGAGAATAGAAATTCCTTGGAGTTTTTGGAATCAAACTGATATTTCAAATATAAATTCCGACACTTTTAGTCTGTGGGGTTTCAATAAGAAAACCAATATGGCAAAAAAAAAAAAAAAAAGGCTTTTGCCCAGTTGTTACACTCACAAGCAAAAATTCACACATAAAATAATCCAGATTTTGCTTCACATCATACATAATAACTAACTTGCAAAGATGCTTTAAGTAAGGGTAGTGCATGGATAAACGGAACCAAAGGACATGTTTACTTTGATGTGAAAACTTTTGAAATTCATACATGTTTTTTCAAAATATTCATTTTATTTATGAGTTCTTTGAGGTGTTATCATATAGTGGGAAAAAAACCTAAATGTAAGTGTAAACTTATAAAATTTCTAAAACTTTGTGGTAAATCTTGACCTGAGGTTCCGGAATGTGTTCTTGGATATATTAGCAAATGTGTAAACATCGGAATAACAAATAGAACAGATCAATTTCTTCAAATTTGAACATGTTGTGCTTATACATAGTTGATAAAAGTAGTGGAATGGGAGCTGATGTTGTGTGTATCAGGTCAAACTTCTGCAAGAAGTGCTCACACCTCATATAAGTGCTTGTTCAAGTCCTGTTGCTTCACTTCTGATGGTTTCCTGCTAAAGTGGTGGAGGATGGCCTAACTGCTTGGGTCGTTGTATCCGTGTGATAGACACCTGTTTTGGTCTGGTCCATTCCCAGTCACTGTGGTCCTTTGGGGAGTGAACCAGTGGTTGAATGATTTTTTTTGTCTCCTCTCTTCTCTCTGTAACTCTGCCTTCCAAATATATGTATTTAGATATAGTGAAATAGTACCAAGAGAATGGAAGTAAACATTTCAGATCATTTGTTTCTTAAGGGACTTGTGTCCAGAACACACAAAGAAGCTTCAGAACTCAACAGTATCACTATGCAAACAACAAAGGATTTGAATACACTTTGTTTAAAAGATGATACACGCAAATGGACAATGTGCACATGAAAAATGCTGCCTGTTGTTAGAGAAAGAAAAATCAGAATAGAACTGGTAATGCTTCCCTCACACTAGTGTGGTGTTGGAGGACTAAGGATCTGTTCCACCACTTACGTGGGATTGTGAGTGTTATAGTCACCTCAACAAACTGACACATCCTTATGAAGTTCCCTTCAGAATTATCACACAGCATGTTGACTCTGCTCCAGGCCTTTGTTCAAGAGAATGTAAACACTGAATTCACACAAGAACTACATACAAACATTCATAGCAGCCAAAAGGCAGACTTAATTTCAACCATCCATCAATAGGCAAATGGATAAACAAAATGTGATATATACGTACAATGGTATATCATTTGAACAAAAGGAATGCAGTATTGGTTCATGATATACTTTGGGTGAAATTTCAAAACATACTAAGAAGGCCTGTCTCAAAGGATCACACATCATATAATTCTGTGAAGAAGAATAAGGAGGAGAGATATGGCTTTTGTGAAGGGACTGAGAGGGAAGGTACAGGGCAATATCTGCAAAAGAGAAGGTTCTAGAAGTTTTTGCTTTGGTCTGGGAGACATTTCTGAGCATTCTGTGTACGCTTCTTGGACAGAGCTTAGTTTTGCAGACGATCCCTTGTGCCCCCCTGCTTGTCCAAATGTTCAAACCATGCCTGCGTGCATTGTTCCTTGGGGCAGGCTTGTGAGATGGGGGAATCAGGACATCTTGCTAGAAAGGTTGTCTTGGGACTGCGGTTTTCCAGGCTTGCCTTGAATTTAAAGGCACTCCTTGTTTAAGTTCACGGCCCAAAGTCTTTTAGCAGTGATCGGTCTCTGTTTGGAAGCTAACTTTTCCGTGTTGCCATGAGAGGCTGTCAGTGGGAATGAAGGTAAGCACCAGCTCAGACAATAAATAGAAACAAGACACAGGTTACTGAACTCTAAACCAAACCATGGAAAAAGCCAGCAGTGCTAGACGGAGCGTGAAAAAAGCTGATTACCATATCAAAACTGGAGCCAACATTCCTAGAACTTGTAGAGATCAGGGCACCGGACCCTGGCAGGAAATCAGTCATGATGAGAAAGCAAATATCTCCTGTATTTATTGTCCTGAGAATAGGGCAGATAATTCTTGCACCCTGTTCAGGTCATTAGAACTGTTTGTGCCTTCCTTTCCCACGAGTAGCTGAACAGGTGGGTGTTTAAGAAGTACATTTATTCTCGATTTGTTGTGTCTGTCACTGGTTACTGTCTTTCACCGTGGGGAAATACCATTGGATTTCACACTTTCCACTGTCTGCTTATCAGTGCTGTACCTTTCCTATACAGCAGAGAACAAACACTCCTCACATCATGCAGCTTTTCATGTGCAGTGAATGACCAACCAATGGCATCTAAGGGTCACAAATCAACTGATGAGTACACTAATGCTTTTATTTCCATCATCGGTAATTGTGCCCTCTGTAAATCCCCTTCTTCCAAAGGTGTGTTAGAGTTTCCTATCATGTTTCTTTGTGTATTACTTTGGTAATTTTAGTTAACTGTTCATTGATTTTTTGTATGTGTCTGGTGGGGCTTTGTGGGAAAAAAGTGTGGCTTTTTAGCACCATCTCTGTCTTATCTAGTAACCAGAAAGCCAGAATTGACTCTGCCTTATTGAAGCATAGCACATTTTTAAGAGCATTGTCAGTCATGTCCAGACTCCCCAGTGTCTCTGCCCTCTGCCCTCTTTTTCCCGAGTACTTAAAATCACTGTAAGTTCCTGGTACCATTTGGACCAGAGAGGGTCATCAGGAAACAAAATACCATGTTCATATCACTTTCTGCTCTTACAAGGCAGATTGCTCAAATTGCAACTTGGCAATAAAAGTTTTTAATAGACAAAACCATGACTTTCAATTCTTTCCCCAGAAAGAATATAAAGCACCCTGCTTTTGATTTTCTGTCTCTGCAGGGAAAATAAGCAATAGGCAAGAAGACCAGAAAGCAGTTGGGGAAATGCTTATCGCATGCAGGTGTCATAATCACATCAGAGAAAAACATCTTCTATAGCAATAAAACCACTTAAATACGAGAAACAATATGGCAGGTTTATAAATCACACACCATCTTTAGGATGGGAACCAATGCAACCTCAAACAAGCACATAAGGTATTTTATTAATGAAAATGAAAAAGTGAGAATAAACTTGGACCAGTTGGAATTGATAAAAACACTTTTGAAAAACAGAGTACTTACAATCTCTTGACATTAATACTGATCAAGGCACAGGAGTTTGGAGTGAGTGGTGGGTATGTAGATTGAACAAAATAGACTATGTTGAAATAGATTCATTCGCACATGACCATTAGTATTCTCTAAGAAGCAAAACCGATAAAGGAGAGGCTATTGTGCTTCCAAAAATGATGCTAGAACAACCGGTATCTTTGACTCTTATGTCCCTGAATGTAAAATTTACTCAAACTGGATCAAAAGCTACTATTAAACACCCTGAAGGAACCATTAAGAGGGAGTCGTTTTATATTTTGTTTTTATAAAAATTCTCTTTAAAAAGGATAAAAACACCTCCATCAAAAGTATTGAGAAATGTATATCAAAAAAATTCATACCTTTGTCAAATTGAAAAAGACAGAATACACATTGTGAGGGAGATTTTGGAAACCTATTCTTGAGAAAGAATTTACATATGGAAATTATAAAGGTCTCTGAAGACAAAGGAATACTGCATGAATGGGTTCAAATGCTATAGTGCTGGCCTAAATGTGCCTGACCAGCAGTGGTGGCTCAGGAAGCTGCTGTTGTCCTGAGTGCACCTGCTCTCCCATCCTTTGGACCAGGAAAAGAAAACAGATTGAGAACCACCTCTCTAGAAAGCTGTGCAAATCAGAACATAGACATGGGACCTGAGGCCTGGAATAAGCTCTCTGTGCTTCACCAGAAAGGAAGGCAATGTTTTCCCACAATTGAAAAGACAATGAAAAATTTTATAATCTGTATCTTCTACTAACTACTTTCTCTTCCTTCCATTTTTTTTTCAAAGAGACTTTAAAGAAACTTCTCTTGGGACAGGCATGGTGGCTCAACTGGCTATTTATTCACCTGTGAGTGCCAGCATCCCATATGGGCACCGGTTCTTGCCTCGTCTGTTCCACTTCCCATCTAGCTCCCTGCCTGTGGCCTGGGAAAGCAGTAGAGAACGGTCAAGTCCTTGGGACCCTTGTACCCACATGGAAGACCAGGAGGAAGCTCCTGGCTCCTGGCTTTGGCCTGGCTTAGCTCTGGCCATTACAGCCATATTGGGAGTGAGCCAGCAGATGGAAGCTCTTTCTGTGTTTCCCCTTCCCTCTGTAAATCTGCCTTCTTAATTAAAAAAAAAGAAACCTCCATTTTCATCATTAATTTTTTTATCTCATTTCAGTAGTGCATTTATATCTTTCAAAAATGACTCACCAATGCTTTCCCCAAGGTCAGATATAGATTTTCATATCTTACCTGATTGATATTCTTTAAACATTCTATTCAACTTTCCTTCCGAATCTTGTACTATTTGCTTCTCTTCCTTTAACCCACTGTATGCTTTTGAAATTTCTGTAATATAATAGTCCCTCAGATAACTGGGAGACACCAGAACTCACTATATGGATATCTTCCATATTCTCAAGTATCCTGTCCAGTAGGTTTTGATAAAGGGTGTGCAATCGAGAGTTCAAGTCCACATTTTCAGCCAGGCCTAATCAAGTGACCACTTCCTTGCTGAACATCCAACTACTTAGTAATAGGCTTCCCTTCAGTGTGTTAGGCAGCCTCCAAGATCGCCAACCCTAAGATTCCCTCATTCTGGCCTTTTTCATGCCTTGAAAACCTGTCCATGTGAATGTAGCTGTATTAACTGCATGAGTTACATAGAACAAAATGCTCCAAAAGTGATGGGACTTCATTCCTGTGATTAACTGTAATAGGCTACACACTAAGATGCAACCCCCAGGTGACACTCACATGGAAGCAGACCTGGTCCTGCCCACCTCTGCATGTCCAGGGTTGGAAAGAGGCTGCTCTTATTAGACATGCCTGCGGTTGGGGCAGTAGCCACGCTGGGTGACAACTTCTCTGCGACCTCATACAAGATCTTGAGCAAGAAGTACTCAGGTAATGATGTCCGGTGTTCAGTAAAAAATAGGAGATTATAAATGCCTGGAGACAAAGCTTTGAGACCATTGATGCAGAAATATAGGTACAATCCTAAGTCTGGTAGTGGATTTTATTTGGACTCCCAAATGCAACTGCTTAGTACTGGTTTGACTACTGCAGCTCATACTAAAGTCCCATGGAACTTCTCCTTTATGGCATCCAGTCCACACCTCATCCACGACCCGCTTTTCCCCAGATCATCTTGTCTACCACCAATTTCTATATAAACTTAGAAGTATACTCCAAATTCTTGGAAAATTATGGATTTGTCACTATGATTATTCCACTGGTGAGTAAGGGGAAGATTCAATTTATTTTTAAAAAGATTTATTTGTTTTTATTGGAAAAGTTGGTTTTCAGAAAGAAGGAGAGGCAGAGAGAAAGATCTTCTATCTGCTGGTTTTACTCCCCAAATGGCTGCAACAGCTGGAGGTGAGCTGATCTGAAGCCAGGAACCAAGAGACTCCTCTGTGTCTCCCACACAGGTGCAGGGTACCAAGGTTTTGAGTTATCCCCTGCTGCTTTTATCCCAGGCCACAAGCAGGGGGCTGGATGAGAAGTGGAGCAGCCAGTACATGAACCGGCAGCCATGCGGGAAGCTGGGGCTTGTGGGTGGAGCAAAAGCCAATTGAGCCATTATGCTTGTCCCAAGATTTAATATTTTTTATACTACTTAATTTCTTATCCCAAGCTTTCTATGCACCTGCAGTTATGCAAATGTTTGTGCATACACTTTTCTTTAAAGTATGACAATTGTCTTTAAACTTATGGCTATTACATGTTTCTTAAATTTAGTAATTAGCACAATTATCAACAGCTCTGATACATCTCATGGCATTTATTTATTATCCAAATTGCATTAGTATGTGGGAAAGATCTCAACCTTTGCCTTTATCTTGCTCTTTGATCATCGTTCTGGTCCTTGGAGTCTCTAAAGCTTTGTCACTTTGATGAAGGCCTCTTCCTGCTTTGCTTTTCTTGAGACTTTGGTCCTGGAATGGAAAAATGAAAACGAAAGCAATAAACAATTCAGTACAAAAATGGAAAGATCTGGAAAACATTTGTCTGTGTGTTTTAGAGCATGAGGATCCTTTACCCAACAACTTTGGTAAAAACCAGGAACTTTGCCTGCAGGGTTTGAATAAATCTTATCAGTAAGAGACCTGATTGGCAGGGTGGGAGCTGGGTAGGCAGCTTTAGTAGTTTTTATTCCCAGTCTTGGATGCCGTGGCCTTGAAATAAGGGTGTTTTGGAAGAGGGGAGGAAAGCTCAGAGAAGTTGGCCAATTAAAAACATGATTTATTACCATTTTTATTTCTTCCTCTGGCACACTTTTATTCTTAGTGAAAGCCTGGTAGAATGAATCTAACAGGCAATGCAACTACTCTTGTCTGTGGCAGGGCCTCTAGTTGCACATCTGGAACCCCCTAGGGTATCTATAGATCACAGATCTGCTCAGACTGGCAGCGCCCAGAACTTACCAGTACTCAAGAGGCTGTGGTACAAGGGATTGGAGTTTAAAATTAAGTTTGCATCTGTGCCTGTGTGTGAAATACCCCCAGGATTGTTTGTGTTACATTAGGGAACGGAGGGCAGAGGACGCATATGTTTGTCCTCGTCACCACTCAACCTGCCTGTGAGAACTGACGCATGGAATCTAGAAAGCCTCCAGGGATGCTTGAGGTCACTGTGGGAAGGAATGGGTCTGTACATTAATCCTAAATCAGCCCAGGACACAGTCCCCCTAACTGGTGTTGGTCTCCTCATCACAGACATACAGCACACAACTCCCGGCAGGGCCAGCTGGCGGGTTCACTCACTCATTCTCCAGATCCTGGATGGAGTCAGGCAGGGGCTTGTTCCTGGTCTCAGGAAGGAGCAGGACGGCAAGGCCGGCGAGGATGGAGCAGGCTCCGTAGATGATCCAGGGTGAAGGTGCATAATACACCATTAGGATCATGAAGAGGGGAGCCAGGGAAGACCCAAGACTTCCAGCAATGCCAGCAATTCCGGCAACTGTTGCCCTTGAAGTACAGACAGCAACACAAGAAATTAGTGAAAATCTATGCCTGGAACTTGTGAGTCACTGTTTTTTTTTTTTAAATTATTAATTATGGGACATAGCTAACATTGGTACATCTAGATGTATGGTAATTGACGACTTGTGCTTCTGACATGTATATTACTAGTCAGCACATTTTTGTCTTGCTCACAGTGTTTTAACACACTCTGTTGGGGCCAGCGCTGTGGCACACTGGCCTAAGCCCCCATTTAGAATGCTGGAATCCCATAGCAGAGCACTGGTTCAAGTCCTGGCTGTTCTACTTCCAACTCAGCTTCCTGCTAATGCACTTGGAAGCAGCAATGATGACCCAAGTTCCTTGGACCCCTGCGGTCCATGTGGGACACCCAGATGGAGTTTAAGCTCCCCCCCCCTTTTTTTTTTTTGCCTGGGCCAGCCTTGGTCATATGGCTGTTTGGTTTAACAACCAGTGCATGGAAGATTTCTTTGTCTCTCTCCCTCTTTCTCTGACTGCCTTTCAAATGAAACAAATCTAAAAAGAAAAAAGACAATTTAAAAAGTACTGTTGTTCACAGAGATGCATTTGCTTGGTTGGGATTACATGAGATGCTATCTTAGCTTTCAGAAGGCTTTGATCATGATTATTTGTGTGTGGCTGTTATTATTTTTCTCATCACAACTGACTGTTTTGACAGCTGTCAAATCTTCTTGTTCTTCCTCGACCAGTGTCTGTTAGCTGGGAAAAGCCTATTCTCAGCCTGCCAGATCACCATGGAGGTCTGTACCTGATGATGGTGGGGATGAGCTCATTTCCGTGGGAAAGACAACTGGTGAGAGCGCCAAAGGAAAGCCCTCCTCCCAAAGTCGCCACGACCATACGCAGGATCTGTGTTTCTGCAGAGAAGACCGGGGGACGCAGGAAATGTGAGCTCGCCCAGCAGGGTGCTCACAGCTGTCTGTCACACAGGGGACATCATAGCTGTGTGTCACAGGAAAATCAGAGAGGAAGAAGGTTTGCAAAGGCTGATGAGCTGAGAAACGCGGCTCATCTCTTCCTGTTGGTGTGTGGCAAACAAAGATTCCTGAAACATCGCATTTACTCTCCCGCCTCTCCGGCATCAGCCAAAGGAGAAGGGAGGGTAAGTCTAAGTGTTGACTTTTATTGTGTGTGTGTGTGTGTGCATGCGTGTGTGAGCATGTGTGTGTGTGTGCATGTAGCATTTTCTCTGTGCTTCACACAAGCCGTAGGACTGCATGAGGACAATTCCTGAAGATGTGTGAATTAGGCATTCGCTTAAGGTATAAAATCTGAGGAGCATCTACAACACTGCAGAAAATGATCATGGAAGGACAGAAGTCCATTCGATTGGATAATCTGGAAAGTAACTTGATCTAGAATAATGTTCCAGAATTAAAGGTTAGGACCACGGCAAAGAAAAAAGCGTCAGGGTTTGGAAACATTGGTGTGGGTTCAATGGTAAGGCAATGAACTGACCTTGTTGGACACATTCAGAAGGAGGGTTTTTATAAAACGCATGTTAGTGTAAACCACAGTGGCCACTTGTGCTCCTCTGTACACCGGATGTGACCATTCGACTTAGAAAAATCGATTCTAAGAGTCTTCTGTGCTTAGATGTTGTTACTACTGTATACTTTTTCTCTGCTTAAAGACCAAAAATTTTTATTTCCTTAAATTGAGATACTCCCCCTCCCCTAACCCCACTCCTCCAAACCAGTGTTGCAGTTATAACTTAATAAAAGACGGATATGTGGACACACAGAGACCAGGGAATACATTGTCACTGTATCTAGAGCAATAAGGTAGAGCCTGGCAGAGGACACACACACTCTTCCTCTAATAAGGATGAAACAGACATTAGAAGCACCCAATTTCTAGAGCTTTCTTAATAATGTTTTTCTTCAAGAAGGTTCTTGATCTTTCTTAACAGTAACGAAGACAATCGCATATTTCAATTTTACTGACCTTTAACCCTTTCCCCAGCAACTTAGTGACAGCTGCTGTACTAAAACCCAGACACCAGGGAACAGACTGCTTCTTTGTAACTTTAAGTAGTTGTGATGGGGAAGGGATAGTGGGGTTTTTTCCTTGTTTACACCCCCTCCCCCCCATGTTCTCTGCTTACCTTGAGGTACAAAGATGAGGGCCAGAATACAGATTCCCACTAGCACCATGAGAAGCAATTGACTGATTCGACGGCCCAGATGATTCAGTAATAACAGTGCGACATAATTGGCTGGGAGAGTCACTGCACCAAACAGAACCTGGAATAAGAACACGTTGCTCCCCAACTGCTGGAGGTGGAGGCTCAGGCCAAAGAGGTGCATGAAGGTTGCAAATCTGTAGCGATCACAGAGAAAAGATGTATCAACAGGGTTAGCACTTACCTCCTACTGAAGAGAGTCCTGTTGGCCAGGGCAGCCGGGGAGTGGTGTTGAAATGTAAAGGCATGTCTACTTTGTGGAATAGTTCCTTGCACATGACGATTTAAGACATTTCATTCAATAATTGCATGATAATGGGTAACATGACTGTTGTTCAGGCTTTTTTTTTGAAGGGGGAAACGGTTTTGTAGGTGGATGGGTGGGGATATTGTGGAGGAATCAATGATGGACCTTGTAGAATTTTAGGTTATTTTTTATATACTACGATTTGAGCTGTGATTATATCCTAACATCTGTAAACATTCATTGGGCTGTGCTGAATGCTTTTGCCCTCACTGATTGAATGAAAATGGAAACCAACACTGAAGAGGCTCAGAGCCTAAGTCTTGGCTATGAATGACGCTCCTAGCGTCACTCTCTGATAAAGAGCCTGGGTTGGTGATGGTGACACATCTCAAGGAATTCATCTTTTCATACTTTCAACCCTCGCCCTTCTTTCTATGTCCTCCACTTATTTTGTCTTCAAACCTGTCCTTCCCACATACTGTGTCCTTTGAAACAAGCAATAGGTTCACATCTCCAATGCTTTCATAAGCCCAGTACGAAGCCTACCTCACAAAGCACATTAAACAGATGCGTTTCCGCAGGATGGGCGAGCGGAACAAGTCACGTGCGGAAGGCTTCTTCTGCACGACCTGCAGCTCCTCCTTCATGGCGGAATTCAAGACCTTAAACATGAACAGCAATCATGAGAGTTTTCAGGAGTTACAGTATGGTGGAGCACAATCTGACGGAAATGTGGACGACTGCTGTTTGGTGGAAAATATTGACCTTAAATTGTAACTGCAGGTGTAGAAATTGCATGAAAGGGGACTTGGGAGCCTCAGGAGCCTCAGGGAAGTTATACAGCAAGGACATTTTATTCTATTGAGAAAAAGATTTGTGCAATGTCTCACGTGCAGTGTTTCGTCAGAATGAGCCTTGAGCAACACGCCCATATCGCCCCAGGGAAGGGCAATGTGGAGAAAAGAAGGAAAACTTTTTCCAGGCAAAGTTTCTGTGTCTTCCCAAAGCTCAGAGATCAAGTTTTGTCTGAGGTATCGGCATCCTTGATTTGTCTTTTTTATTTTCCTAAGAGTCTGTACAGAAATTAAAATATGTTTAAATGGTTTCTTAAGGAATGGTGTGTCTAGGCAAATAACTTATCATCTGTTAATGTGACAAAGCTAATTCTGGAAGCGGTTATGTTTCTACAGATTTTTTTACAATTCTGGTATAGAGGGCTCACCAAGTGGCTCAGTGGGTTCAGCTGCTGCCTGTCAAGCTGACATCCTTATATAAACAGTTTTGAGTTCCAGCTGTTCTGCCTCTGATCTAGATCCCTGCTGGTGCAGCAGCAGCAGTGGATGGCTCAAATCCTTGGGCTCCTGCACAGGCAAAATCTGGATGGAGTTCCAGGCTCCTGGATTCACCTTGGCCAAGCCCAGTCACTGCAAGCATTTGGGCAGTGAGCCAGCAGATGGAGTATCTATCTATCTATCTATCTACCCACCTATCTATCTTTGTCTCTCCCCCAACTCTCCCTGTCAAAAAAAAAAAGTAATGAAATATTTATCCACTGATTTAATTTAAATTTTTAAAAATTTATTTATTTGAAAGGCAGAGTTAGAAAGATACATGCAAACAAATACATGAGATATTCTACCTGCTGGTTTACTACCCGGAAGGCTGCAAGCTCCTGGGATTGGGCTAAGCCCAACTGAAGCCGAGAGTCTAGAATTCCAACTGGGTTCAGGAGTCCAAAGATGTGGGCCATTTTCTGCTGCTTTTCCATTGGCCTTAGCGGGGAACTGGATTGTAAGTGAAGCAAATAAATGAAGTAAATTTTAAAGAATTTTAAAGTAAAATTTAAAGAAGAGGCTCAAGTGGATGCAGAGCATGAAAAATGAGGAGTAGGCAAAATGTAAAAATTAAATGAACAATTACATTTATGATGATGTAAAACTTTAAAGACTTGTCAGCTGAGTTTGGTTTTTTGTTGAATATGTCTCAGAAGGGAGATAACTTTTTGAGAGTGTTTAATTTTTTAAAGGTTTATTTATTTATTTGAAGCACAGAGTGACGGAGACACACATACACACACACACGAGAGAGAGAGAGAGAGAGAGAGAGAGATTTTGTACATCTTGGTTCATTTCCCAAATTGCCACAGCAACTTGGACTGGGAAAAGTTGAAGCCAGGAACCCCAACCAAGTCCACCATTTGGGTAAAAGAAAGTCAAGTATTTGGACCATCTTCCTCTGCTTTGTCAGACACCTGAGCACGCAGCTGGATCAGAAGTGGAGCAGTTTGGACTTATACTGGCACCCTTATGGAATGCTCACAGTGTCTTGTTCTGCTGTGCTATAAATATGAGTCTTAGAAGCCTTTGGTTTTCACATTATCCTTGTTTAAGAAGGTCATGGGATATTATGTTTCCAAGAAAGAAATGCCTAGAATTAAATCTGGGATCTTGATATAGTGTTAATGCTCCATTTGGACTGAACTTGGAGTTATACAATGACCCTGGCACTTGCCAGGTATGTATTTGAGGAAGGCAATTAACTCTGTCTATGCTTCAATTTCATTGTCGTTAAAGTAAGAATAGCAAGCAGGAATAGAAGAATCAGAGTCTAGAAAGGGAAGTCAGAGAACAATAACAACAAAATGCCTTTCTCACAAGGATTACTAATCCGATTATCACATTGCTTCTAGCCCAACTCAGGCACTAACTGATTTTTCAATAATCCAAAAGTAGTAATTGAACTGCCAGTCTACCTCCTCACTTGAAAAAAAGACACCATCAAACCCATTTGAAAAGTTCCACGATGAAAGCAACTCGGAGAAAGGAAAGGCCACTGTAACTGAGTCATCTTAAACCGCTGATAGGTCCTTTGCTTGAAGTTACAGTCTCAGAAGCAAAGTGTTGGGTTTATCCATTTGTTAGAGATGAGTCATGGTGGCTGCTTCCATGTTAAAAGATTTTGTTACAGGTGGTGTTGTAAGAACTGGCCCCCAGAAGACATTACATTTGGGCTGGAGGACAGCCTACACTGCTGATGAGACTGAGCTTCAGGCTATGCTGGCTCTGCATTTTTTGAAAAATAAGTAGAAATGTGAGTATTTGTGAAGGGGCTGTCAGATCACTTTTGGGAACTTGAAGCATTTCTTACTTGGTGATTTTGTTACTCATAGGGTTTTCTGGATTCTTTAAAAAGAATGGATGAAAGTTTTCCTAAGTTCTCCATCATGTGCTATAAGAAATCAAATTTATGCCAGTCATAATGCCACTCCACTCAAAGACAGGAACCAGCCTTGCCTTTCCAATCTTACCAATGTTGGTGTTTAGATAGAAACAGCTCATATCGGTGCTCAAGAGCCCTTGTTTAAATTTTTAGATAATTTGCAGGAACCCACTGACATCCTATTAGTCTGAAATCCATTCTGGTTGAATCACATTGACTACAAAAATTGTAATTGTCACACTAAAATCTATAAAACACTGATGGAAAAAATTGAAGACATAAGTAAATGGAAAGATACCCCACCTTCATGGAATGAAAGAAATAATATTGCTAAAATGTCCGTAGTACCCAAAGCAATCTAAAGATTCACTGAGATACCTGTCAGAATGCTGCTAATGTGCTTCACAGAAATGAAAAAAATAGATGGAGAAAAATGAAATGGCAAAAAAACCCCGGAATTTGTATGGAACATCCAAAGATCCCAAATAATGAAACCTTTGGCAAAAATAAGAATCCTGAAAATATCAGACTACCTGAATTAAAAATGCAATACAAAGATATTTTAACTGAAATAGCATGACACTGGAACAACACAACCCCAGACATATAAACCAACAGAAGAGACTAGAGAGGCCCTAATTAGGTCGATGCATTTAGACAACTGATCTCTGACAAAAGTGTGACACACTGGGGACAGGGCAGATTCTTCAATGATGAATAAAGGTGTAAAGCCAACAAAGTTGGAAAAACTCAGTATCCACATGCAGAGGAGACCTTTGTCTTTCACCACACAGCAAGATTACTACAAAAACTCCGAGAAGAAAACACTTGGAAATATTTCATGGCATTGGTATAGGCAGAACATTTTTGGGTAATATTGTAAAAGCATGGATAACTAAAGCAAAACCAGACACATGGAATTATGTCAAGCTAAAAAACTTCCTGTACAACAAAGAAAAATTACAGCAGTAGTAAAGAGACAACACGCAGAATGGGAGAAAATATTTTCAAAGCCTATATCTGACAAGGGGTTAATATATAAAACAGATGAGGAATCAAACCAATGGAAATCAATAGGTTACAGACCTGAGCAGATGCGTTTCTCCAAAGAAGACGTGCAAGTGGTCAATAGTTGTATGAAAGAAAAATTCTTACCATCACTAAGTATCAGGGAAATGCAAGCCAAAACTTCAGTGAAATATATCATCGCCTGTTAGTTCAAATGGCTAACATCAAAAGGACAAAGACTAAGAAATGTTGGGAAGAATTTGGAGAAAAGGGAACCCTCACTATTGGTAGGATGTGCTTTAGTACAGACATTACAGAAAACAGCAGGTTAGTTCCTTGAAGCATTTAGCACACAACCACCATGTTATCCTGCAACCTCACTACTGGATATATATTTAAAGGACATAAAATCAGTATATTGAGACTCTATCTTCTTTTCCGTGTTTGTGGCATCACTATTCACACTAACCAAGACACAGAATTAACCCAGTGTCTATCAAGGAATAAATAGCTACAGTGTGGAATACCTATAGGTCTCGGACTATATTGGTCCGACTTCTGATTTTTGACTTTAGAGTATTCTGTACAAGGTGCACTGTCAAATTTTGTTCTTTTGTGAGGCTGGTGATGTGCCATATGATGCTCTCTTGTGATGTAGGGTCACTGTGACGATTCCAAAGCTTCCTGTGAGACGTGCAGTTGGGTGAATAACAATGAATACACCATGGAGTGCTATGCTACACTACTGCTTGCCAGGCCAGGCCTGTCAAGTGTATTTTCAAATCATGATGTGTTATTGGGATCTCTCCGAGTCAGTCATCCATCAGTACATGCTGAAATACTATTCACCCATTCCAAAGGATGAAATCTTGCCACTCTGGTACCATGGATTGAAACTGGGGTACAACATGGTAAATAAAATAGACTAGATTCAAAACCACGGGTGCCTTATGATCTCATTCACATGTAGAATCTGAAAAGTTTGCTCTCACAGGAGTACAGATGTAATGGGACCTGCCAGGCTGGGGTGGCTGGGGGTGGGGTTGTCAAAAGATACAAAGTAACAGATAACAAGAATTAAATTTCAACACATACATTACACAGCAAGGTGACTATAGTTGGTGATGACATACCCTATTCTTTAAAAAAATGTAAGGAGAATGGTTAGTATGTGCTATCAACACAAAAATGAAAACTGTGTATGCTCAGAAATTTCCTTGTTGGATTTAGTCATTCCGTAATTAAATGCCATGCTTCATGTGATAAAAATACACAAATTACTTGTCAGTAAGAAAAGTGATTTAAAAAAAATAATAACAAAGGGTAAAATTCTGTGGGGAAGATTGAGTAAATTAAGTAGCAAAAGGGGGAGCATCAGTAATGTGTATCTTCTGAGTAAAATGGCCACATTCTTTCTTTTCAGCAAAAATATGTTGCATGTGTAGACCTCGACAGATGTATGTACCATGCTACAGCTGCCCCGTCTCTCATGACCAGCTCCCTTCATGCTCACCTCCAGGGTTAGGAAATCTCCAGAATTCTTCACTCCATTCCTGTGGGCAGCTCTTTGAAGTTCCTTTAAGGCTTCCTTGGGCTTGTTGTTGATAATCAGCCACCGAGCAGATTCTAACACCCACCTGACCAAAGAAGATGACAGAAGTGTCATCAACTTTCACCTGCTAGTTTGTACACAGCTTTTGTCCTGTGATGTTTTGCATTTTCAAAATAGCATCTATTGCTTGTTTCATTATGAAAGGAAACATTAGTTGACACTGTCCTGTACCATAACTGTAAAAGTAGGGTATGGTTCCCACCCCACTCCCCCAAGAACACGTTCACTGCTGGGACCAGACTTGGGATTCTATTGGCTGCCTTATCATTTAAATTCAAGTTCTCCATGAAGCTCACAGGGCTGGAGCAGGAGGGACATCTGCTTACACAGATGTTTGCCAAGTTCCTTGTTAGAAATACATATGTATAATAGGCTCATTTCCTAAAATGATGCCCCTTACTATTTTTGTACACTAAATATGTCACGTAGAATGGAATAACTCCTGCTTCTATCACCACCAATGAAATGTGGCTATGTGAGCAAGCTAAATCTGTCTCATTTTCTCATATACGTAATGGAGATAAAATAGTGAACTATAATTCATTGATTTGCTATGGGATAAACATGTCACAGTGAATGCACCTGCCCAAGGGTATTCTCTTGTCAATCTGAACTTACTTTGCTGTAGAAATATGTAACTATCTCTCTGAGGGTTATTCTTTACCCTCCATGAAAGCAACCTTGCGGGGGGGGGGGTGGAACATAATAATCCTTTCAGAGTTAATTAAAGAGAGGAAAGAAAGAAAATCCACAGAACAAGTCATGCAAACCATCCATTCTGCTTGTATTAAACAGTATGAATAAGAGTATGTTACTTAGAGAGAGACCCATTCACTGGCTTGCTCTCAAAATTTGCACTACTTTTTTGGTTGTAGCCAAAGTCAGGGACTTGGAATTCAATCCAGGTCTCCCACCTGGGTGGCAGGTATCTAGCTACAGGCGATCACTGCTGCTTCCCAGAGAATGTATTTACAGGAACCTGGAATAAGGAGCTGGAGCTGGTAACTGAACTGAACCAAGACTCAGACATGGAATACAGGCATCTTAACGGCTAGGCTGAGTGTCCACCTCTGCCATGCTACTTCAGTTGCACAGAGCACACACTTAAGTGTGGACTAAGGTTGAATGGAATCTACTGTCTTAATTTTAGGTACATTTTCAGTTCATGGTCCCATAAGACAATGGGAGAAATGAAGTTCATACCTTGAAATTATAAACAACACAAATAATGGCACGGACATCACTAGCTGGAGTGTACACCAGTTTCGGATAGCGAAAGCCAAGCCTCCCAATATTATCTGTCCAATACTACCAGCAGACACGACAAAGATCATCCCCATGGCTTGGTATCGGGGCACCGTCCATTCCATGACTGAAACAAAACACAGGCTGAATTTTGGCTTCAAACAAAGATGGAATATCACACTAAAGACTTGAAAAATGTCCAGGATTCAACTTGTTGACTTACTGAGCATGGAATTATTTGCTAGGACCCCAATGGTAGACATCCCAGACAAGAAGCGTAGTATGCAGTAAACAAAGAAGGCAGGTGCAAAGGCTGCACAGGTGTCAGCCACGGCGATTTGGAATAAACACCAGGTGAGTATTAGTCTCCTCCCATATCTGAAACAAAGGCCAAATTTTATTATAAAACAATAACAACTTCTGTGAAACTTGGCAAAAATAAGGCACTTTGAAAACACAAGAAAATCAAACAACCAATATTTTCAAAAACAACGTTCCCTGTTTGAAAATGGAGACCCCACGGATCTAAGATTCTCCTCTGATTTGTTAACATTTGACACCATTTTTCTTTTAAAAAGATTTGTAAATTTATTTATTTTTTATTGGAAAGCCAGATTTGCAGACAGAAAGGGAGACAGAGAGGAAGATCTCTGTTTTACTCCCTAAGTGGCTGCAATGACCAGAGCTGAGCCGATCCAAAGCTAGGAACCAGGAGCTTTTACTGGGGTTCTCACCTGGATGCAAGGTCCCAAGGACCTGTACTATCCTCTATTGCTTTCCCAGGCCACAAGCAGGGAGCTGGACGGGAAGCAGAGGAGTCAAGATATGAATTAGCACCACTAGGCCAGCACTCCAGGCCAGAGTTGATTTGTTTGAAAGGTAGAGTTGCAGAGAGGAAGATGGAGAGATAAAAGGTGAGAGAGATTGTCCATCCACTGTTTCACTGCCCAAATGCACACAAGAGCTGGAGGTGGGCCCAGATTAAGCCAGGAGCCTGGAACTCCATCTACGTCTTCCACATGAGTGGCAGGGGTCCAAGTACGTGAGTCAGCCTCCACTGTCTTTTCAGGCACATTAGCAGGGAAGAGGACCACAAGTAGAAGAGCCAGAACTTGAACCTGAGTCCATATGAGATGCTGGCATGGCAGGCAGAGGCCTAACCATTATGCCATGCAGTCAATTTTAACTAGATAATGTGGGCTGCCATGTTAGAAAGGTTAACAGATCGTACATGTCCTACGTATGGATACAAGCATTTAGCATAGCAGAATTTACTTTATGTACACGCTGCAAGATACAGTCATTGGCAATGGGGAGTCTACGTCTGCACAGCTCATGGCTCATGTGATGTAAATGAAATGTGTTGGGACAGTGCTGGTGGGCTCTCTGAGTGCCCCTCCTCTGCTGAGTGTGGGTTTGTTGGCCATGGGCATTGGTCTGCTTCTAGCACAGCATGCCGTAAAATCAAAACTCAGACAGCAGAATGTAATGTATGGGGATCTTGGGGCGGGGGGGGGGGCGGCGGGTGATGAACTAGGTAAAATGGAAAATGAGAAATACACAAGGAAGATATTTTAAAAAGAGAGAAAAGCAATTTTTATTTTTCATGGATTTCTGGGAAAGGAAATCCTTCTGATACCTTGGACAAAACTTCATGTACTTATTTTATATGAGGTGCTATAGAAAGTTGAAATTGGGGCTGATGAATTGCTTTTATCAATTTCCTAGATCCTGACTTTGCTCTGACTTACGCTCTGCCACTGGGGGCCCTGGAGGGTAAACCAGTGCTTGAGAGGTCTTTGTTAGTCTGTGTTTATCCCTCTTTCTGTCTCTTTGGCTTTTAAATAAAATAAATGAATAATACTATAAGAAAACCCACTAAGTTTATAACATATAACTCAAAATGAGTTATAAAAACAAAGATCCAAATTTGAGCATAGCTCATTGGTGAACAGAAAGTAAATGAAAGGATGTAGAAGGAATATAGAGACTAGGTTACCACAAGATGGAATTGGACTTAAAAATAAGTGGATTGAGATAAGGAAGAATACATGTAAAAAATGCCAAAACTCTATGTATATGAATATATTTCCAAATAAATACATGTATAAGAACATCACATGATACTCCATAAATAAGCATAGTTTTAAACGTCAGTCAAAAACAAAAACATAAAAGTGATTAAAAGGTGAGACCACCAGCATTGTGGCACAGTGAGCTAGGCTGCCACCCTCAATGCTCCTGTCCCATAGGAGCGCTGGTTTGAGTCATGACTCCATCCGGATTCTCCACAGGGGTGGCAGAAACCTAAATATTTGTGCCATCTTCCACTGTTTACCTAGGCACATTAGCAGAGAGCTGGATAGGACATGGAGCAGCTGGGACTCAAACTGGTTAACATGGATGTTAACTCCTGACCTGTAGTTCTTTCCTTATAACAGAACTACCCAGGCCTGACTCCTGTGGTTTTGTTGGAAATTTGAAACCAATTAGCATGAGTCCACCTTCTATGATCTTCCATCTCAACCTTGTCCTGTCACATACTGTAACAGTAGTTGTCATTAGGTTAATTACCTTAGGGTTGAAAAGATCACCTTTAAAAAGCTCTTCAGACAAAAGCAAAAATCAATATTATTGCCATAATTTCCCAATGCATCACCAATGAAATCTTGAAATGTACTCAATAAGTTTTGTGGGTATGTCTACATGTCATACTGGGCAGCTGAGACATGAAGCCCATTCTCTGGATACCACAGGTACTTTGTGTGCTAAGTCCAGAAGACACCAAACGTGGCAGCTCTGTGCACAACTGGCCACCCTGCTTTCCTTATTGGTGTCTTCAAGAAGCTGAATTCAAAGAGGTGCAACCTCATTCTTTCTGTTACCATGACTGACTCTTGACTTTCTAAACCACGTGTTGTGGCACCTTCTTCTTCCCTTTTTTTTTAAAGATTTATTTATTTTTATTGAAAAGTCAGATATACAGAGAGGAGAAACAGAGAGAAAAAGCTTCCATCTGTTGATTCACTCGCTGAATGGCTGCAATGGCCGGAGCTGAGCTGATCTGAATCCAGGAGCCAGGAACTTCTTCCTGATCTCCCATGTGGGTGCAGGGTCCCCAGGCTTTGGGCCATCCACTGCTTTCCTTAGCTATAAGCAGGGAGCTGGATGGGAGTTGGAGGGCCAGGATGTGAATGGATGCCCAAGTGGGATCCTGGTACTTGCAAAGAGAGGATTAGTCAATTGAGCCGTTGTGCTGGGCCCCATGATACCATCTTTATATGCCCTCTCCTAAGATCCCCTTGTGTGTTAAGACGATGTCACGTTGTGTTCTGCATTGCACACAGCTCTCACATGTTGAAAAGTAGTCCTTACCTCACTGGCTGCAACTTTCCATTTGTGTTTGGAGATCTGGAAGGGGGCAAACTAGTTCCAGGACAGGGTCATTGATAATGTGCATTTTGTAGTGGATGAATGACCCAAAGGTTAATAATACACTCATTTAAAAAAAGAGAGTGGTGAACCGGTCATACTCACTTGTCTGTTAAATGGCCAAATACGAAGCTTCCCACAACCATTCCGGACATGAACAGGAATCTAGTCACTGAGTTGAGTGGCTGAGAGTCACATACCAGGTCCCACTGCGAGAGGAGGAAGCCGGAGGGCAGAGAGCTCAGGGTAATTTCGTCAAAACTGGTTCAACCAGGCTTAAAATGTTCCATCTGCATCTACCCTCTGCTCCAGCTTCCTCTTCCAACTTTACACGACTTTCGTTTTCCAGTCTGCGAGTAAACACAGCTTTCTCCTGGAAACCCCCCGGACATTCTTATTAATGTTGCATTTTATCCCGTACTATCTGGTTCTCAATCTTGGCCGCCCAGTGCAATCACTAAGGATCTTAAAAATCTTAGAGATGCCTGGTGCAGGCTTGGCATGGGGAGTTTTTAAATTTTCAAGTGAGTCTCCTAGACCATAGGCAATCAGAGATTGCCCATGACTATCTGCGTATTTAAGCAGTTAGACAAATAAGTTTAAGTAACTACTTAAAGTATTCAAGCTAAATATTTCAATACTTTTTAAAGTTAAAGTATTTGAGTTACTCACTTAAACTGTTTTTTCCCCAAATAAACTGCTTTTTATAGCAGGGTTTTGAATTCATCAGCCTTTGACTTGTGTCACCTCCTGACATTTAGCAAAGCAGCAGTTTGCATTTGCTGCAGGAACCAAGACGTGGCAGCTGTTCATGACGTGCAAATTCTAAACACCCTCCCGAGAAGAAAACAAGGCGTCTTACCTCTGTCACGGTGGTGGAGACGAAGGTGCTGCGGTCGTACACCCAGCCGTCCACACAGGGCTCTGTGTCTGGCTCGTGTGTGTTTGAGAAAGTCCCATTGTGCTGCAGGAGCTGCCACTGGGGCTGGGTGAAGCGACGGCACTTGTCTGGCTTCAGGTTTGAGTCCAGCGGGATGGAGACTCTCAGGAGAGCGTCCTGGCTGAGGATCCCAGTGTCATTGCCAGAGATGGTGGTGTGATTGTCCAGGAGGGGGACCCAACAGCGGTGCCCAGGAACAGCTGCCGTGAAGTTCTCCAGGAGAATATGAGGGTACACTGCGACATTGCAGATCATGAGAAAAATCATCTGAAGGATCTGAAACCTCCCCCAGCTGCCAACTTGATCCAAAAGGTCCTGAAAGGCCATTGGGCATTGAATGCTTGTTCACAATCAGAGGCCAGCGAATGTGGTTAGGTAAGTTCAGAGAGAAAAGATGCTTCCGGTCAGTGAGTCACACCACTCGACAGGTGTGGACCCTGACCACTTTCTCCCATACGGGGCCCGACTTGCCTGGGCAGCAGGATCACCTCACCAGTTTCCTTAGTCATTTTCAAGTCAGGTAGGTAGCTGTTTTCTTTCAAGCCACAGAGATTTTTTTTTCCCCTGAGACACTGTTTGCAATGAAATCTGTTAAAGATCTACTTTGTTGACATCCTGTCCTCAGCAATGCCCCATGGCCATTGGACATTGGTCCGTGCATTCTTTGTAAATAACCAGCTGTGTGGTGTGCAGACCTTTCCAGAAAATGGGATCTGTGAGACTGCAGAGGGAAGTGTTGTTTTGATCCTGTGGGAGGAAGTGACAGTCAGGCATTTGTTTGTGGAGTGTTGGCTTTTTCGAAGAGAATTAATGAAAAGAATTCTGTGCCTAAATGAATGCAAATGGAGTATGATGCAATCCTTCCCTCCTGCTAATTGATTTTCTGCTCAGGTTAAAGTGGTACTAATTCACCCTGAAAATGAGTAACCCAAGGTAGAGGGTGGAGAGTGGTGAGGGGCCGAGGATGCACCGGTGTAACTCCTAGATAACTTACAGTAGGCCTGTTGATTCATTCCAGTTGTATTTGTAAGCACCTTCCTTGGCTAACTCTAGTGCCACAGCAATTCGTCTATTCATTATATTTGGATATTTGCATAGACATCTTACAGAAGGTGGCACAAGTTGTTACTGAAGAATTGGAGAGAGGATCTGGGAAAATATATCACCTTGGTTAGCATTAAGATTTCCATCCGAATTTATTTTTTTTCCAGCATTTTTTGAGATACAGTTGATTTATCATGGAATTCGCCCTTTCCAAGTGTACTAGTTGGTGAGCTGTAGTCATTCCCGGGTTGTGCAATCATCGCATCCTCCCCACAGAGAGACTGTTCAACACTGCAAGAGAATTCTGCATCCTCCTCATTTATTTTCCACTTTCTGCCCCGGATGTAGTCCATCGAAGCACCTGTCTTCTTTCTGTATTGATGGATTCACATGCTTTTAAATCTACCCAGCCATTAAAAACAATGAAATTCCATCATTTGCAATGAAAGGGTCCCAACTTGAGACCATTATGCTCAATGAATCAGTTCAATTCCCAAAGGACAACTATCATATGTTCCCTCTGATATAAGGCAACCTTCATGCAAAATACGGGATCCACAGCCCTTTCAATACTCTTTTTGGTACGTCTCAGGGGGGTTGATATTTTTGTTTTTATTTTCATTGATTCAAAAAAGTTTTTGTTTTTCTTATTCATTTCCTCCCTGACTCATAGGTCAAACAATCCTTATTATTATTATTATTATTATTTTTTTGCTTTAGGAAGGCCTTTGTCTTTTTCATTACTTCAGCAGCATATTGGTTATTTGAACAACCTAGGTGTTTTCTGCTTTTGTGATTCTGCCTTAATGGCTTGGTTGAGGGCTATATGAACTCCAGGCCTGATAGTCTATGTGACACCCGGCAGGACACCTGGCAGGTCACGTAGGCAGACCACTCCTCAGGAAGGAGGTACCCGGTATTTGATAAGATTCACCACCCTATAGCTCATCGATTTGTACTTTTTGAAAGTTGCTTGTTTCAAACCCACCAATAGAAGCCTGCTAGATCATGACTGTATAATTAATACCCTAAAGTGTGTAAGAATGCTGGGTTGTTCAACTGTGGGGGGTGGGGCTCTCTCGCTGGCTCTCTCTTCCTTCTTCCTTCTCTTCTCTTCCTTCTCTCTCTCTTTTTGCCCTCCCTGTGGATCCTGCAGCAGCCTCGGCTGTGGCTGCCCCTCCCCGGCCCAGCCCTGCTGGAGGAGGTGGCTGGGAGACCTAGATTAACCTGAATAAGCCACCTTTATGCCTTAGCACCGACTTCAGACTTGATGATTTTCTGGGGATTTCTAAATCCGGCACAACATAGTCAGTAGCATGTTATTAAACTTCATGTTGTTGTAAACTTTCTATTTTTCTCTTTGTTTTTGATTTTGTTTATGGCTTTAAAAAAATACTTAAAATCTTTTTTTTTTTAAGATAGATGCGGATGCTAATCGTTTCCTCTGTATATGAATTTGGAAGAGGGGAACAAGCCGTTAGGCCATAACAAGAAAATAGTGGAATATTGGTAGAGAAAGCATTGTATAAGGTGAGAGATGAAGCACTTACTTGGCCTCTGGTACCTGATCTTTCACTCATCGCACTGTCAACGCTGATCATGTTCCAGAACACACAGCTCTTCACTCTTCCTCACCGAAGGACTGTGAGGAAACAGCACTACAGTCCTGTTTCTCCACTGGCAGAAATTGGAGTTGATCCCAATTTTGATTATTGTGAATTAAAAAAAAACAAAACAAAACTGGAGATCAAAAGCCCAATGATTCACTCATTTTTATTCCTAAGAGTTTTGCATTTAGTGTGATTCATTTTTGCTTATAGTGTAATAAGCAGGGCTAAATCAGTTCTTTTTATCTGGAAATCCAATTGCCTCAGCACTCTTTCAGCAAGATTGTTCTTTCTACCGGTAAGATTCCGATGTCTTTTACTGAAGAATAATTTTAAAATGCTGTTATGTTGTGTGACATGCATATATAGATGTTATGAACCCAGTGTGATAGCTCAATGGCTAAATCCTCCCCTTGGAAGTTCTAGGATTACCTATGGGTACTGCTTTGTGTCTTGGTCACCCCACTTTCAATTAGGCTTCCTGCTTATAGCCTGGGAAAGCAGTGGAGGATGGACTAAAGCCTGGGGACTCTGTACCCACATGGGAGACCTGGAGGAAGCTCCTGGCTCCTGGCTTCAGATTGGCTTAGCTCTGGCCATGGAGGCCACATGGTGAGTGAATCCCATGTGGATGCAAGCTCTTTTTCTATGTCTCTTCTGCTTTCTGTATATATGCCTTTTCAATCAATATAAAGATACTTTCCTGGAATTTGAAATTGATTAGTATGACTCTATTCTGTATGGTATTCCCACTCAAGGATGTTTGTCTGTGAATTTCTATATTAATCTATATTAATAATTAACTTATTAATTATATATTAATTAAGTATTGAGCCTTAAGAAAATTCTATGTATTGTTTTAGTTACAACATTAAACTTTCTGAAAGATATTGAGATATTTCTTTAGTTAATTAGATACTCTGATTTTTTCCCCCACAACATTTTTGAGATTTTCATCACAGAATTCTGGAGTCTCTCTTAGTAAATTTTTCCACAGTGTTTTGCTTTTTTTGATGCTATTGAAAATGTTGTTTAATTTGTGCTATTTTTCTATTTGTTTGTTGCTGGTATACTTTAAGCAGTTAAGTTTTAAAGCTATCTGGAATCTTCAAACATTGGTGAATGTATTTATGAATTTTGATAGATTTTAGTGGATTCTTCAGGATTTTGACACCTAAGATGTTAGGGATGCTATAAAAGAATGCCACAAGTAGGGTCTTTGAGACAACACAAGCATTTACTCAGTTTCGGATGTTAGTAGCCCAAGAGCAAGGTGTTGGCAGGTTTGTGTTCGTCATGGCTTTTATTGTTACTCTGCACATTGTTAGCTTGCTGTTTCCACATTGTTGTGTAGCTTTCTTATTTTTTCCAAGTGTTTACGCTTTTTTAAAAACAGATTTATTTAGTTAGTTGAAAATCAGAGTTACAGAGAAAGAAGCAGAGACAGAGAAGGAGAGAATTCTGACTTCTGAGTTCAGTTCCCAAATTGTTGTGCTTGCCAGAGCTAAGCTAAGCGTGGAATTCTACCTGTGTCTCCCACATGGCTGGCCTGGGCTCAGCACTTGGGTCATCGTCCCTTGATTTTTCCAGGCATGTTAGGAAGGAGCTGAATTGGAAGTGTGACAGCTGGGATTTGAACTGCTCTTGTATAGGATGCATGTGTCACAGGTGGGACAGTGCCAGCTCCTGCAGTCTGCTTTTCTCATAGGACACATTGGCCTAATAACCTTCCTAAGGATGTGAAATATCTCATCTATGTGGATCTGTGTAACTTTTGTCCTTCTGAATTGGTATATTTTTTGGGGGGAAGTATATTTCATTTAGCCTCATCTTAGTTTTATCCCGTTTTTCCTTTCCTTCTTAAAGGCTGTATATTATTGCATTGTGTGTTCATACATGACATCCATGGACATTTAGGCTGCTTCCTACAGGTGAAAAAGAAAGTATGAAATCCTGACATTTGCAGCAAAATAGACGGGATTGGAGAGCAATGGGTTAAGTAGAATAAGTCAGACTCAGAAAGTAAAACATCATGTTTCACTGTATCTGTGTAACGTAATATAGAATGTAAAAACTGTGTGGCTGTCACATCGTTTGGTATAAAGTTACAATTCACTTCGCTGAATCATATCGTATAAATAATAACATCCCCTCCTTCCCCATGTTGTGATCTTTGTCATGAATCCCTTACCCTGTGATATCAACGTTTTTGTTTTCAAGAAAAAAATATATGTGTATGTATATGCCTACATTTGAGGTCAATGTGGCAAAATATTAAAAATCGTTATGTTTAAAAATTAAATAATGTGTAATGATAATGACAGTGAAAATATATCTGATATTCAGGCTTCCTTTTTGTTTTTTTTAATTGCCACATTTTATTTACTTATTTGTGGTGAAAATATTTTCAATTTTATTTTTATTTGAAAGAGAGAATCAGAAGGGGGTCAAGAGAAAGAGAGAGATGCTCTACCCTCTGGCTCACTCCCTAAACGGCCTCTACGGCTGGAGTGGCTTGGTCTAAAGCCAAGATGCAGGAACCTTCTTTGGGTCTTCCGCATGGATGCAGGTGCCCAACACTTGGGCCATTCTTTGTTGCTTTCCAAGGCCATTAGCAGGGAACTGGATCGAACATGGGGCTGCTGGGATTTGAATCGGTGCCTGTATGGGAAGCTGGTGCTGGTGCTGCTATGTTACAGTGCTGACCCCTAATAATACATTTTAAAAATCCTTTTATTTAAAAATAGAATAAATGTGAGAATGTGAGTGATTATCCATGTTTATATCTCGAGAGAAACAGCCATTCCTAGGCAAGGCCAGGTCAAAGCTATCGTTTGGCAACTGAATCCAGGATCCCCGTATGGATGGCAGGAACCCAGCCACCCAAACTATTGTCGGTTGCCTCTCTGGGTGTGAATCACTGGAAGCCGGAGTGAGAAGCAGAGTCAGGACTTGAACCTAGGAACTCTAATTTGGAATGTTCGTGTCCCAAGTGGTGTCTTCGCTGCCACGGCATATGCCTGCCCTGAAGATGGCTTCAAGAAGTGACAGTCCTGGCTCCTGTGTACGTCCAGGCAGCTGCCCGTGGAGGCCTGAGGCATTTGACTGATGAATACGATCATGCTAGAATGCACAGACAATTCAGCGCGAGGCTGTGTTTGTAGATCTCCTGTCTGGGCCTTGGTCTGTACTTAATAGAATGGGATCTACAGCTGTGGAAGAACCGGTGCCTTCAGTTTTACATGAGGTGTTCAAAATCTGGGAGATGCTAGTTACTTAGAGCAATGGCCTTCATTCTAGCTCACACAGTAGCAAAAAATATATAAGCAGCCTGAGTGCTTCAGTTACTCTACAGGGAAGTGTGATTTGGGCAGATGAGAAGTATTTAATTTGCTGAACTCCCAGACTCCCAAGTCTGTGGTAGTTCATGGATCGATCTTGATACAGCATGAATCAGTTTCACATTAGAAGGACTGTTTTGAGCAAATATCAAATGGTCCATCAGATGGAGGTTGGAATGAAGACTAAGTCTACACATTTCTAAAATATCTTATTTTTTAAGATTTATTTTATTTTTATTGGAAATTCAGATATACAGAGAGGAGGAGAGACAAAGAGGAAGATTTTCATCCGCCGGATCACTCCCCGAGCAGCCACAGCAGCTGGAGCTGCACCAATCCAAAGTCAGGAGTCTGGAGCCTCCTCTAGACCTCCCACATGGGTGCAGGATCCCAAGGGTTTGGGCCATCCTTGACTTCTTCCCCAGGCCACAAGCAAGGAGCTTGATAGGAAGCAGGGCTGCCAGGATTAGAACCAGCACCCGTTTGAGATCCCAGCATGTGCATGGTGAGGACTTTGGCCATTAGGCTTGGGGAGTTGTACAATTTGTTCTGCTATAGTACTGGATGTCCTCTGCAGGCTTCCATGAACTGCCATATCTTCCATGTGTGTTTGGGCATTTAGTTCACTGCTCTATCTTAGCGACTGAGGAGGCCCCGTTCTGATTTTTGCACTCCATGGTCAGACCACAGATCCTATGATTCTTCCTATGGTTGGAGTTCTGAATCCACAGTTTCAGTTGGTAGGGATCCCCAAAGAAACCTTGTCTGAGGTGACCCTTGACCTGACTCTCATGTGTGCTACCCAGTATGAAGTGTGGCTCAGTTCATCACCTACATCAGCCTACATTCACAGGGTGGTTGCAGTTGCTGGGTCAGTTCTGTTTCCAGTTCCACCTGCTATGCAAACCAATGGATACTGCAGTCCAGCCCAACTCTACCCAACATACTTGGCCCTCATGTACACCAGTGGAAGCTATAGTCCATTCAAAGCAACTCCCCAAAACCCTTCACCAGGCCTGCCCTAAGCCCTGGCTCCTACACATGCTGGTAAGTGCAGCAGACTGGTCCAGCCTGCATCCCATTTGGCTTTTGTTTACACCCATGGGTGCTACAGCCTAACTCTATCCAATAAACCCCACTATCCAGCCCACATTCATGTTGGCGGATACTACTACCTGTCCAACCAGGCCCACCCCCGGGGCGGTTCTCATGCTCATTGGTAGTAGTTGCAGCCCATTAGTGAGGTGAGGTTTCCTTACAAAACCCACACCCAATCTTGGATCTTACACTTTCCAGATGGTTCTGCAGTCTAGCTTGATAGGATTTTCCCCTGCTCCCAGCACCTGCCAGCTGATGCTGCAGCAAAGCCTAACCAGCCTGCACTTACCCTTGTTCATGAGTGCAGTGGTTATTGTCGGTTAGCCCAGCCTACCTCTCACCCTAATCCAACTCACATGCATGCCAATGGGTGTTGTAGCCCCGCCTAGCCTGGTCTACCCTGATCCTAGTTCCCTCGCTCACCAGTGTGAGCAGTGGCATAGTAGGGGAGTTCCTGCTGCACTCTGCTGGGTTTGCCAGTTCCTCCAAATAATGGACACCTCCAACTTTGATTATTTGGTCCCTGCCAAAGGGACCTGGTGGGCTTGCCGAATCGGCTTGACGCCCTGTGGCTGTGGGAAGGCATTGAATGGTCGCAGCAATGATTTTGTATTTTAATTGTGTTGCTTCCAAGAATCATATATTGGGAAGAGATATATCCCCCCGAGCTCCCTAACCTATTCCTGAGCGTCAAGTGAGAACCAGTGACTGCTGTCACCCTGGTCACCCTAATGGGCTGAGTCTTACGGGAGCAGGTACGGGCATCTCCGCCTTGGTCCAACAAGACAAGAAGCTGCAGACATTACAAACTGCTATCGACCTAGATATACAGAGGATGGAACCACCCATAAGTCATTTACAGGAATCTTTAACATCCTTATCTGAGGTGGTCCTTCAGAATAGACGAGGCCTCAATCTTCTCTTCCTCCAACAAGGCGGACTTTGTGCTGCTCTCAGAAAGGAATGTTGTTTTTAATAGTGATAGTTCAGGAATAGTTAAAGATTCTACGGCCAAGGTTAGAGAAAGTTTAGCAAAAAGGAGAACAGTATCAAGAACAAAGGTGGTTCGAGTCAAGTCATGGTTTAATTCCTCTCCATGGCTCACCACCGTAATTTCCACCCTTGCTGGTCCTTTGATTATCTTATTACTTCTACTCACCTTTGGCCCCTACTTTTTAAATAAACTTGTTCAGCTTATTCAACAGTGCTTTAGGACCGTGACCCTATTGGCTGAAGTGGTTGAAGACTTGGCTGCTGACCACTGCCCGCCCAATGCCTGGGTTCATGTCACTCTTCAATAAATCGCCAAAATGGCCTAGCACCCCATAAGCCCTTTAAGCCCATCTCATTGGCTTGGCCAGCTAGCCAGTGATGGGTAAGACCCTTGGAGGAGGGCAACGTATGCCAGGCATGGTCACCCAGGGTCCTGTGAAGCCTGGCTAGCCAATGACGTGTAATACTCTCAGAGGAAGGCAACCTAAAACAGGCACAGCCGCTATGGAACCCTGGCCCATTTAACAAAGAAAGGGGGAGATTTGGGGCTCAGGGGCAAAGAGGTCACTAAGTCCAGGTCACTGGCAGGCAAGATGGTGGCCAAGGACAGAGCTCTGGGTGCGAATCAGGGCAGGAGTCACATAGCTCCAAGGAAATACTGATTGGCCAGGGCCATCTCGCTCACTTACCCCTGGCCTATGGGAGGTGGCTTCCACAGTCATGCTCCTAGCAATTAGCTCCTAGTTTCTCCACTTCTGGAATTAAGTTTTTGACATTCCTGACCTGAGGCTAATCCTTACCCTATATAAGAAATTGAATTTGCCCAATAAATTGGAACTGCTTAGACAGAACCCCTGTCTGTCTGTCTGTCTCTTGCAGGCTGGGAGGCTGGGTGGTGGTCAGCAGGCTCACTCCCTCTGGTAACGGGGTACTAGAGGAATCTGTGGGGGAGACCCCACAGAATTTTGGCCCAACCCAGCCTGTCCTGCACCCTGTTTTGGCTCTCAGACCTGCCAGTGGGTATTATGAATTGGCTCAGCCTGGCTTGCCCTCAGACCTGAGCCACACGTACATTGGAGAATACTGTAACCTGGGCTGATCTGGGCTGCTCCCAACCTTGCACTCACCTGCAGAGACTGAGTTCTGACAGAGGAGTGCTCTAAATTCCTCTATCAGGTCTCCTCCCAGTGGCAGATTTTGAACACACTAGTGGGTCCTTGGCCCAACCTAACTTGGATAACATCTGTTCCGGCAACAATAGTAGTCTTGACTGATTGGCCCACAGCCATCCTGGTTCTTATTGTTGGGTGCTACAGCTCAGCCATATCTGGTCCACGCTCATACCCAGCCCTCACATAGTTCAGTGGATGCCAAGATCTAGCCCATCCTACACCCGCCCTGGCTCTCTTGAGTACCAGTGAGTGCTGGAGTCTAGTCTAATCTGGCACACCGCAGACCTAGCTCACACCCTTGCCTAGGGACACTGTGTCATGTCCAGGAATTTCTGTCTCCATTCTGGCTCTCACACTCACCAGTGGGAACTACAACCCAGTTGGCATGTCTCCTTAACTCCCCAGCCAGGCCTGTTCCCAGCCACAGATCTTGCATATGCCAGTGGTTGCTCTGACCCAGCCCGGCATAGCCCATCCCCAGCTTGGCCTTTGCCATTGCATGCTGCAGGCTGGCCTGACCAGCCGACACCCTATCGCAACACTCGCTGATGCATCCTGCAGCTAACCCTACCCCGTCTCCAGTTGGCCTCATCCATGGCTCATGCAAACCAGGAGGTGTGATAGCCTAGCCCACATGACTTGCACTCCATCCTGGCTCCTGTACTTGCCAGTGTGCTGGTTTGGCCTGGCCCTGCCTGGTCTGCTGCCTCTTCCCTTTTTCCCTTCTCCCAGCTTCAGATACCAACCCACACACTTGGCTACAAGTGGAGCTGCCTTGCCTGATCTGACCAACATCCAGACCTGAATTACATGCTCATCAGTGGGCCAGTGGAAGCTATAATCCACAAGAGGAGTTTCCCAAGCTCCCCCACCAGGCCCACTCCCAAACAGATCTCATATGAGCCAGCAGGTGCTAAGCCCTTATGTGGCATAGTCTGCCTGTTCTATCTCAGCCTTTGTGTGTGCTGTGTGCTACTGGATGTTGCAATCCAGCCCACTCCACACCCAGTTCTTGGATGTACCTACAGGTGCCCAACCCCAGTACCCATGAGTGTTTTGGGGTTCTATGGTCATGCCTAGCTTAACCCATCACTATTCCCAGCTCTTGTGCAAACCAGCAGATATTGCACGTCCACAGGGGTGAGCCCACATATTCCCCACAGGATCTGCCCCCAGACCTCTCTCTCACATGCCCAGCCTAACATTATCTGTCCCCTGTTCCAACACTCACTAACTGGTACTGTGATCTAACCCTTTCATCCATGACTTTGGTGTGCACTAGTGGGTGGTGATTGGCAATGTGCTATGCTGACTAGCCCACCTCAGGTCTTCTACATGCACAGGTGCATTGGTCCAACCTGGAAACATCCTCCCAGCTTCTGCCCTCCAAACTGCTCAGTCTCAGCCCCCTCCTTCACCTGCAAGTACAGTGACCTTGCTGATGGTAGCCCCTCAGAAGTCATTCCTTACCTGCAGCATACTCCCTCAGTGGTCCTTCCTCCCACACATCTCTTTATCCCTTTCTGATCAATCTATAATCCCTGGCAACCCAGCAGTGCATGGGTTCTCTAGCCTAGCCTTGTGAGGCCCAGTAGTCCAGTGATGTGGTGATTCTGGTCTGTAGCTGTCTGACCATTAAGGACTTAAGCTAACTGGCTCACATGCTGGCCCAAAACGCTATTCCTCCACACACCCAAGATTTAGGCCTTTTCAAAGTTCCCCGAGCCTGGTCCGTCCATCAGCACACCAGGCCTACACGATTACCTAGGGTTGTCCCTTCTCCCCCATCCCCCTCTCTTGTTTGGGGCCAAGCACATGGGGGGAAATTCCCAGGCTTGCTCCACCTGCCTGTGTGTGAGTCCCCAGGTCCCTGCACACCCCTGCCAGTGCCATCCCCAGACCTCTCAAGACTGCCTATGCCAGCGCAAGGCAGGCTTCCACACCAGCCAATCCCCAAAGTTTTATGTTAATGGTTAATGGTTAATGTTAATGGCTAATCAGTTAGGAGTAGAGTCATGATCTACTTATGGTGTCTTGGAGATGGGCTGTGGGAGACATTTTGGTCATTGGGGTGTGTTCTCAGAAAGTGACTGTGACAAAGGCATTGGCTTCTTGAGCCCAGTTGGAGTTAGCTTCTCGCTGTGCCTCCTGATCAGCTCTGTGCTGTGTCTTTTGCCTGTGTCTTGCCATCCACTGCCCCATCAGACACCAGACTGAAGGGGCTGCATCATCCAAAACTGTAAGCTGGAATGAATGTTTTGTCCCCCAGTGCTCCTATCAGGTATTTTAGAGAAGATAATGAGAAACTGGTTAACACGCATCCCTCTAGCTCCGCTTATATTCCGCATGTGCTTGGTTCTTTTCCCATCACAGTCTAACACATTCTCAGTAATTTGGAATGTGTGCTGATTGTCCTATCTGAGCTGATCTCTGATGCTCCCCTTGATTCTTCAGATTGTGTTTTTTTTTTCTTCCCCTTTTGGCATAACTTGCAACTTCTTGTAGCAAGTTATGTGATGATGTATTGGATAAGTGGATACCTCTTAGTGTGAGATATAATGTTTATCTAGCCAAGAGGAAGGCTGTTTTTCTTAATGTTTTCTGCAGCTATGGTTGTTAGGAGGGTCAGCTTCCTATTGTGAATTTGATTTTTTTCCTTCCCTGTATCTTTACATATCTGTAAAAATTAATTATTCAGTGAAATCTGTGTCTTGTAGCGCTCAGGAAATTACCGTTACTAGTACTTGGATGTGGTGGTATGTTGTTAGGGAAGGAATGTTCCCCATATTGCCATTATATATTTATCATTAAAGTCTATTTTTTGATGGGCTAGATTAGAAGAGTTCATCTTTTCTCTATTCCTTTATGTGAGACATAAAGTCTGGAAGGGGCTGAGGAGGGCAAATTTCCCTCCCTCAGGTCAGATAAAATGTCTGCTACTCTGGTTTTCTCCAGGTAGCTAAATGTCTTTGCAGAGATTAGGAACAAGACTAGATCCTTCGGTTCTGGGAAGATTACACCACGCTTGCATTTCCTGTGCTCCTCCAGAAAGCCACAGGATATATTTTTTTCTGATCTTTACAATAAGAACATGGCATGTCACCATGAATGTGTGGGGTCCACCCCTAAAACTTTTTCATTTCCCCCTCCCACCCAAGTGTTTAATCCTTAGAATGGTCTATAGGGTGTTCCCAGTAATTAATTATAATTTAAGTGGTTCCATCTGCACCAACTACATCTGGTTAGCTGTGTTTTTCCAGAAGGCACTGTGTCTTCACATGCAGGGATCATAAGTATTTGTCTCTTGAAGTTCACATGTTGAGGGGTTGGTTCTAAGCAGAATGTAAACCTCTCTGAGGTGTGGTCCAGTATAACAACCAGGTCATGGAGAGTGGTGGCCCTGAATGGGACTAATGCCACACTGGTGGGGTGCGTTATTTCTCATGAAAATGGCGGTTGGTGAAGAGCAAGACTGGCCTTCCTGACTGCAGCTTCCCATCCCCCACGTGTGTCCTTGCCATGATGTTATCTGCTCAGATGCAATGCAGCCATGGAGTTCCTCATGAGAGGCTGAACTGAGGGAGCCACCTGATCTTGGGCTTACCCTCCAAAACGGTGAGCTGAATCATCCTCTTTATAAAGCATCCAGCCTCAAGAACTTTGTTGTAGCAATGGAAAATGGATGAATACACATGGGCTTTAATTTTTTTGATAATTATTGTTTTATTGTTCTGCAGTTTGTTTTTACCAGATGTGCAGGTTTTATTGTATTGACAACTTGCAGAACCTTTACAATTCAGAGAAAAGTGAAGTCTTCCCTATTAATCATGTTAGAGTAAGTCCCACAAGTATGATTGTGGGTCAGCGCATGTGAAATTCAAGCTGTGACAACTTTAAGTTACTATGTTGCATTATATAAGCAGAAGATATGATAATAATCATCTTACACTGAACAAAAATGCTTATTTTTAAGTGACATCAACCTATATACTATTCCTTTTGCCAAGTGTTGACCACCAAAATTAAAACAATAGTATTTACTAATTTCCACTTTAGAAATGGTCAACATCAACATAATAAGAAAAATGATTCTGGAATGTGTGAAATAAAATTATGCATTGTCATCTCTTAAAAATATTATGCGCAACGTAAACCCTAAAATACTTCAGTGTAACTGTCAGGTGGAATTTGTGATACAAACAAAAGCCACCCAACTTCTGATTTCTGTAAGTACATTTAATAGATGAACAAAAGGAAGGCGAATAGGCTATAAGAGATAAAAGCAGTCAACTAGTGGGATTTTAAAATGCTTGCATTTGCCCATATCTCATGTGTTTTCCCTGTTTTACTCCAGGAATTTCGTGGTTTCAGGTTTTGCATCTAAGTCTTTGGCCCATTTTGAGTTGAATGTTGTGTAGAGTGAGAAATGTGTGTTTGGGGCAAGGGGATCAAGTTTCAAAGATCAAGTTGCACAGAGATAAGCAGTTGTCAAATCATCACTTATGGAAGAAGTTATCCTTTTCCTAGTATAAATTTTTGGCTCCTTTGCTCACTGTTGACTGTAGATGTTTTGACTCATTCTCAAGATTTCTAGACTGTCCTTTGGTCTATGTGTGTGGCTTTGCATGCCAGCACCATGCTGTTTTGGTTACATAGTTCTGCAATATGTTCTGACATCTGGTGTTGTGATGTCTCCAGCTTTTTTGATTGCTCTATTTAGATTTTTGTGTGTGTGTGTGCTTCTCTGTGCAGTACTTAAAGACAAGATCCTATAAGCACACACAATAAAACAGAACTAGATAGATGAGATTATGTCAAAATCAGGGGCTCCTAGACAGCAAAAGAAAAAAGAAGCAATGAGCAGAGTTGATTGGATGGGAGGAAACATTAGCAAAATACTCATCCAACAAAGGATTAATATTGAAAATATAAGAGAAAGTAAAACAGCAACAAAATCCAGTCAAGAAATGGGCTAAGGATTTGAAGAGACATTTCTCTAACAAGTATGAGAGATTAGCAAATAACAGCAGCCACGAATGAAATGTATATCAAACATGCACTAAGGTATCATCTCATTCCAATTACAATGATTATTATCAAAACAAAGAAACAAAGAAAAAAATGCTGGTGGGGACGTGGGGTAAAGGGAAAGGTTATGCATAGTTGAGAAGGATGAAAATTAGTATAGCCATTTCTGAGAACAGTATAGCAGTGATCCAAACAAAAAGAATTGATCTGTTGAGCCATGCTCTGGCTTCCCGAACAAGAAAAAAATAAATCTACTTATATGAACCAGCTATCCCGCTTACGAATCTATAAGCAAAGGAAAGACATCTACCTTCTGTGTTCATTGCATTATTAGCAATACCAAACATATGCAATCAAACTAAGTGGCCATGGTGAATAAATCTGTGAAGAAAATATGGTATATATATATATATATATACATACAAAGGAATATTATTCAACACTCAGTAAATGAGATTCTGACACCTGCAACAGCTGGAATTCATTATGTTAAGCGAAATAAGCCAGAAACAAAAAAATCCCCCAAAAAACAAACCCCCCCCAAAACAGTTCATGTTCTTTCTCACACAGGGAAGTGAACAACTAGTTGGTCTGAACTTCAAATAGTGATTACTGGAGGCTAGGAAAGGTGGGATACAGGAAGGGGTGGTTGGATAATTGGCACCAAAACCAGTCTTGTGGAAGTAATGGGTTCTGGTGTTCCTAGCATGATAGGGTGATTGTAGCTCTTAATAATGTATTATGTAGTTTATGAAGATTACAGTAGATTAGCTGGTAGACTCTAAGACAAACCAAAGACAAACCAAAGAAAAAGAGATGTGACCAGCTTATTCTATGTGTTGAAATATGCCACTATGCTGTATCAAATGAGTATTATCTGGATAATTCAAAAGGTTTTATAAAAAAGTAATACAAATAAAATGTCTTTGGGGGATAGGCATTGGTTAAACATCAAGTTAGGGTTGGTGTGTGAAGATGGTGTGACAGTCCTGCTTCACAGGGTAAGCAGATCCTCTGGCTTTTCCCTTACTGGTCTGGCTGTGGAATGACTTCTTGTGTCTCTGCATCGCCCCTCACCCCATTTGTTTCCTGGTGAGCTGCAGGACCTGTGTGGAGGAGGACAAGCTCTTCTACTCCATGGCATGTCAAGCAGCCTCTGCTCCTTAATGATGTACTTACTCTCAGAGCACATTTTAGGAAATGCGCCTCCTGGAGCTGGTGATACTGAACTACAACCCGATCATTGTTGACCCCATGGTTTTAACAATTTCTTGATTTCAGCCTTTCAATGTTGATTTCCTTTTAGTAACCACAGGCCTCAATAGTCATTTCTTTTCTCTTTTTCTTTTTTTAATTAGAAAGACAGCTATACAGAGAGAAAGAGATAGAGATAGAAAGCTCTACTCTCCATTGGTCACTCCCCAAGTGGCCACAACTGCCAGAGCTGAGTTGATCCGGAGCCAGGAGCCAAGAGCCTCTTCTGGGTCTCCCATGTGGATGCAGGTTCCCAAGGCTTTGGGCCGTCCTCTACTGCTTTCCCAGGCCACAAGCAGGAAGCTAGTTGGGAAGTGGAGCACTCAGGATATGAACTGGCACCCATACGGGATGCAAGGTGAGAGTTGAGTCAATAGGCTACTGTGCCAGGCCCTAAGCGTAATTTCTTTTCCCTATGTACATTTTCTTTAGAGGGCAGTTTTGAGTTTCAGATCACAGAAATCTGACATTGTGCTAGCATCAAGTTCTAACCTAGCAATCTCTTATCACTTCACGTTAGTTATTACAGGTAACAGTAACCCAAAGACTGAATAAGCCAACACGTCGGGAGTTCCATCAATACCTTTACACGGATAGCAACAGAGATGTACATTACCACCTAAGAATCAGAAGCTGCTCATTCTTTTGATGCTTTTTCTTTCCAAGTCACGTGTATCTATGAGGCACGTATACTCTTACAAACCCCAACTAATTAACATCAAGTCTTAAGGAAAAACAAAACAAAACAACTTTTCCCTGAGTTCTCAGCCTCAATAATCAAGTCAGGTGACATCTGTGGTTCCAAATGTCTGGGGATTTCTCCCCAAGAACAAGCAAGCCATCAGGTTCTGCGATGGACACAGCTGGGTGTTCTCTAATTCAGGGCAGTTTTAAGACTATCCCCATGGGGAGGAAATCAGATGCCACAAATTGTGAGCTCAGTTTCCAAGACTTTCTGCTACTCACTTCATTGCCATTCAAAAGCTCCAGGTGCGTGTACCTGTACTTCTGATGTATGGGCTGAAAAAAAAAAAGCTGAGGTTCTTACAACCCCCTTCTCAGGTTTGACGAACGTGCTAAGTGGCTGATAGGATGCAGGGAAATATTTATGTTTACTGGAGTATTACTGTCAACTTTGAAAGCAACTCCCGGCACTCTTCATATGAGAGAAAGGGATGAAGTGAGCCCAGTCACTGCCAGGCATGGATGCCGATAGCATCTGAGCTGTCAACTGTACCGGTTTAAAACGAAGCAGGAAGAGCAGGCGCTCCCACAAATTGCTGCTGGCATTTAGGCAGTAAAGTGGGATATGGGTCCCAGCTCTCTGCCTTGCAAATACAATAAATAACAAAGAAACTAAAACAACAACAACAGCAACAAACAAGCCAAAAAAAAAAATAACATCAGCCACTGTAAATTTCTGTGGCCAGAACATGAAGAGAGCCAGCATTTATAAGGGAGTTTGATATAGAAGAAGAGGAGGTAGAATTTTAGGAGTTTATGCAGCAAATGGAAGCCAAGAACTTGGTACATTTCTTTTCAACAAGGACACCAGGACTTCTCCATGTAGCAACGAGTGGTTTTTCATTCAATGACATGGGAACTGCATGGGATATCTATATGTGAAAGAATAAATGCCAATACTATCTCATTTATTTTTCACATAGTTACCCATTTTTGAGATTTTGTGTTAACAGGTGGGCACTTGGCCTGGTGGTGAAGTCAGTACCCCACATGCCACACCTGAGGGCCGGGATGGGCGTGCAGGTTCCGTTTGTGTTCCAGCTCCCTGTGAAGTGCGCCCTAGGGGCTGGTCAGCCATGTCAAAGAGCCGGACTGAGCGAGAATGAACCAGTGCACACGATATCTGTCTCTGTGCCTCTGTTTCACTTTATTCATCTATTTCAAGAAAAATTTAAAAATAAACTTAAAAAAACCCCACATAAACCAGAAAGTCTCATGTTTCAAAATGTAGTCTGTAAAAAATAATTTTTAAAAACTACAGACATTTAAGTTGGACCCCAGATTCTTGGCTGGACATTTAAATCACAAGCATCAAAAGGAAAAACAAATAGGCTTTGTACAGTTAAGCAAGTTAAGCTTTAAGATACAGCAGAGAAAGTGTGACCCTACAGGGCATTGTGCTAAGTTAAATAAACTTAACCTAGAAAGACAAACATTACACTGGATCCCATTTGCATTAGGAATCCAATGTAGTTGGTCACAAATAAACAAAAAAAAGATTTCCCATCTTAGCAAAATTTTGAATATTCAGTGCAAAAGTGCTCACCATAGGAATTATGCAGTACAATGGGTCTCTAGAACAACCTCATCTTAGATAACTAAAGCTTTGTACCCTGGAGCAGTACCTCCCCGCTTCCTACCCAGAATTTATAACAATTTTATCCATAATGACAAAAACGATGGAATCAGCCCAATATTTACACATTTTTAGATCTAAAAATTTAGTTCAATTATATAACGTTTGGCAATGCGAAAGGAGCAAGTTAATAATACATGTTGCAATATGGGTGAGGTGTCAAAACAACGCTGTGTGACGAAACCCTTCCTCTAAAGACCAACTAGTGGAACCACAGACCCACATCAGCCAGCAGCGGGGAAGAAAGTTAGCTTCATTCTCCACTACAGGATACAAATCATGTCACAAGATTCCCAGCCAGAATATCTCAGGTCTTAGGACAGAGGCTGAGTGCATCAGGTGCAGAGCTCTGAAAAGCCATAAAGAATAGCAATTCTGAAAACAGAGACTAGAGAAGTGGGGCTGTAGATCTCCAAGTCGGCTAACAACAAAAGCAGAGTGGGCCCAGAGAAAGCCTGGCTGGAATTCGGCGGACTGCGTCCCAGCAGGGGATTGGAGGAATCCTGGGAGTTTGTCCAAACAGGCGCCATTCTGTGGGAGATTTGCCACCTTATTCCTCCAGGAGCAAATCCCATACGAACTTGACCATTCTCAGGTCCCAACAACTTGGCCATCTTGTAAACTGAAAATACTATTGCGGGACCTATGGGCTTAGGCTGCCATCTAATGCCAAAAAGGAAGCAAGGAAACCTGGTGGTCCTCACAAACTCACCAGACAGGCCAGACTTCAAAAACAGACTCCAAACAAGATAGCAAAGACTGCAAAGGGCACCATTTGTTCAGTGCAAAGATACAGACTCATGCCCCAGGAGCCGGTGGGATGCACCACCTCAGCAGCCGCAAGCAGCCAGACGCCAGACACGGATCTACCGCAGAAGAATTCAAAACAGCCGTTAGGGGAAAGCTGAACAGAATCCATGAGAACGCAAGAATGTGATTCAGAAATTTATCAGAGAAATTAAAAAGAGAGAGAGATTGAGATAACAGAAAGAAGATTGTGGAACTGAGGGGCTGGTCGGAGACATAATAAACTAATCCCATATGGGCACCAGTTCTAATCCCGGCAGCTCCACTTCCCTTCCAGCTCCCTGCTTGTGGCCTGGGAAAGCAGTCCAGGACGGCCCAAAGCCTTGGGACCCTGCACCGGCATGGGGGGAGATCCAGAGAAGGCTTCTGGCTCCTGGCTTTGGATCGACTCAGCTGGGGCCATTGTGATCACTTGGGGGAGAGAACCAGCAGACTGGGGACCTCTTTGTTTCTCCTAAGCTGTAAAATCTGCCTTTCAAATAAAAATAAACAAATAAAAAATGCACTTAGAATCAAATGGCTTGATGAAGGTGCCAAGAGCGCACATCCAGACAAGGATCCTGTATTGAATAAATGATGCAGAGAAACCTGCTTGCTCACAGGTAGAAGAATGAGGCACGACAAAGATTTGAATGTTAAACCTGAAATTCTAATGATACTAGAACACTTGGTGGCGGGGAATATGGCCTTGATTTGTGTAATGATGTTTTGAACAAGTACATAAATGCAAGGACAGCAAAATAACATATAGGGAGATGGGATTACATGGAACTACAATTTTTGCACAGCATAAGACAATAAGCAAGTGTGAAAAACAACTATAGAATGAGAGAACATGTTTGCAAGCCACCTGATCAGGGATTAAGATCTGTAATATAAAAGCAAACAACAGCAGGCAAAGCAAAATAAAAGAAACCCTAACGATCTGATTTAATTATCTGAATAGTTAGAGGAGATGTTCAAATGGCCCACAAATATGTGAAAAAAAAAATGTTCTACATTCCTAATAAAAGACAAAAAGAAAGTGACAAATGGTGGCATAGATGTGGAGAAAAAGGAGCGCTTAATATTGACTTTTGGGGAATGTAGGTGAGCACAGTAGCTATGGGAAGTAGTATGGGTTTGCTCCAAGAAATTAAAAATAGGACTACTCTGTGTTCCAGAAATCCCACTAGTGGATCTGTAGCCAGAGGAAATAAAATCCATATACCAAACACCTACTGTACCCCGTGTTTGCTGCAGCACCATGTGTGATGGCAGGAAGTCAGTAAAGCGTATTTCTCACTTCCTTTTTTTTTTTTGCTGTATCCAACAGACTTGGAAACGTTAGGTTTTTGCTTTCATTTGTTTCAAGAACTATGTAAGACTCCTTTCAAGTGTCTTTAATGATTCCTTGGTCATTCAAAAGCGTGAGATAGGATCCACGTGTTTAAACTTTTCCATGTTGTTCTTGCTGATTTCTAGTTTTATTTCACTGCTGTCTGTCAAAATACATGATATGATTTTGATTTCTAGAAATCTATCAGGACTTGATTTGTGACCAAATATACCTTCTCTCCTGGAGAGCATTCTGTCTACAGATGAGAGAACGTGCACTTTACAGCGGTTGGGTTAAGGTGTTCTTATCAACGCTCATTTGAGTCAGTTTGTCCTATCGGATGGTTCAACTTTGATGTATCTTTGGTGATTTTTCCATCTGGATGATCTGTCTTTGCTTATAGTGGAGTGTTAAATTCCCCAGATAGCTTTGCAGTTATTTGGTTAATTTGATGTTGAATGTGTGTGTATTTACTCTTTCGTCTCTTCTTGCTGAATTAATACTTTTATCAATATGCAATGACCGTCCTTGTAGCTTTTTAGTTTTTGTTTGAAGTCTGTTGTTTTCCATTTGTATGGAAAATCTTCTTCCAACCTCTCAGCCTAGTGAATTGGATTTCTTGGTGGCAGCACATCATTCAGTCTTTAAAAAAATCAATTCAGTCTGCCTATACATTTTGATTTGGAAAATGAATTCACATATATTTGTTAAGGTTATTACTGATAAGAACTTTCATTCTCTTCTTTCTCTCTTTACCTTCATTTTTTTTCTTTTTAAAAAGATTTATTTGTTTTTATTGGAAAGACAGATCTGCAGAAAGAAGGAAAGACAAAGATTTTTTCTTCACTGGTTTACTACCCAAGTGGCTGCAACAGCCGGAACTGAGCTGATCCGCAGTCAGGAGCTTCTTCAGAATCTCCCGTGTGGGTGCAGCGTCCCAAGCCTTTGGGTCACCCTCTACTGCTTTCCTAGGCTGCAAGTAGAGAGCTGGATAGGAAGTAGAGCAGCCAGGACATGAACACACGCTCATATGGGATCCTGGTGCATACAAGGTGAGGAACTAGCAACTAGGCAATCACTCCAGACCCTTCTCTTCTTTTTGTAAAGATTTATTTCCTCGAAAGACTTACATAGACAGGGAGAGAGACAGATAGATACAAGTGTCATCTGCTGATTTACTCCTCAAATGATCACAGTGGCCATGGCTGAGCCAGGCTGAAACCAGGAGCTTGGGACTCCATCTGGTCTCCCACATGGGTGGCAGGGGCCCAAGTACATGGGGCCATCTTCTATGACTTTTGGTGTGGATTATCAGGGATCTGGATCCGAAGTGGAGTGGTCGGGACTTGAACTGGTGTTCATGTGGGATGCTGGCATTGCAGGTGGCAGCTTAATGTGCTGTGCCTTTCCTGTCATAGTCGTAACTACTTATTGTTTTATAATTCCTTGTGGCCTCTGTTTCTCTCTGATTTCTCTCTGCTTCTCTTACTAACATTTGTGTTCTCTGTCATTGTAAAATGTAATTCTTTCCTCTTTCTGTTGATGATCCTCATCTGCTGGTATGTTTGAACGCTCATGGATTTTCTTGTAGTCATTAATTTTTTTCTGATAATAAATCTATTTTGGGGCCCGGCGCGGTGGCGCAAGTGGTTAAAGGTCCTCGCCTTGCACGCCCGGGATCCCATATGGGCGCCGGTTCTAATCCCGGCAGCCCCGCTTCCCTTCCAGCTCCCTGCCTGTGGCCTGGGAAAGCAGTCGAGGACAGCCCAAAGCTTTGGGAACCTGCACCTACGTGGGAGACCCGGAAGAGGCTCCTGGCTTCGGATTGGCATAGTATCGGCCCGTTGCGCTCACTTGGGGAGTGAATCATCGGACGGAAGATCTTCCTCTCTGTCTCTCCTCTCTGTATAATCTGCCTTTCCAATGAAAAAATAATAAAAATAAATCTTTTAAAAAATAAATCTATTTTGTTTTTGAGGATGTTTGCACAGTTAAGAAGGAGGCATGCCCGTGTGCACTGATTAGGGTGTGGAAGGTCAAGGAATGGGGAAAGTGGATAAGACAATTGTTTCCACTCTCCTTTTTACTTCCTGCGTCTAGGGAAAGTGAGGAAAGAAGGGGAGAGGGCTGCTCACAGTAGCCCAAACACATTAGTACCCGCAAATAGGGGATGTCCACCCAGTATCATCTCAGGGTCCCTGATGTGGAGTGTGTTCAGAGGGTACTGCTTAGGTAGTTTCAATAGTTCTGAGTTGCTGTTAATTTTGCTGCTCCAAGGATGAGGAAATCCTTCCAAGGTCCATTGGCTGACATAGTCCACCTTAGAGTCTCCACTTGCCTACGATATTCACTATCAAAGCACAGCCAGGAGAGCTGCCCAGCTTATTTTTTCCTTCGTGGTACTAGACATCCTCTACAGGCTCCAATGAAGTGGTTGTCATATTTCTCATGTGCCTCTGGGCCTGACACTTGCACTCCACAGTCAAGCCACACACCATGTGATTTTCCCCATGGTTGGAGTTGTAAGTCCAGCAGTTCAGTTTGGGGAGCGGGTACGCAAAGGCATCTCACCAAAGGTGACCCCAGACCTGACTCGTGCTTATCCAGCCAGTGCAGGGTCTGGCTCAGTTCATCACCCACATTAGCCTACACACATACTGGTGGTTGCAGCCACCCAGTCAGTCTGCCCCCAGCCCCGTCTCATACACAAATCAATGAATGCTATGATTCAGGGCATCTCTTCTCACCACTCATTCGGCTCTAATATGCATCAGTGGGAATTGTGGCCTGGTTGGAGCAGTCATCAGTAACTCCTATCAGGCCCACCTCCCACCCTGGTTTCTGTGTAGGCCGGTGTGTACTATAGACTGGTCTGGTCTGTCCCACATCTCATATGGCCCTTGTACACACCAATGGGTTTTGGTGTGTTTTGCTCACCAGCAGGAGCAGTGGCCCAGCAGCAGATTCCTCACAGCCTCCATACCTGGCTCCTCTCCCCTGGATTTTATGTGTGCTGGTGGTTGCTGCTACCCGGTCTGGCATGTCTTGCATCATATCAGCATACACTAGCGGGTGCTGCAGTGTGGCTTGGTCTGGTCTGCCTCCAGACCCAGCTCATGTTGGTGGTTGCTACAGACTAGCCAAGCCCAGGCAGCCCCCAGTCCCAGGCCTAATGTGAACTGGCTATTCTCCATCCCTGATTCTCACATTTGCCAATGGGTGTTGTGAGCTGGCCTAGCCTAGCCCACCCCTAGACCTGACCTAGACATATGCCAGAGGGTAGTATAACCTGTCCTGGTCTGGACTGCTCCCAGCTTTGGTTCTTGTGCTCACCTGCAGGGATTACATCCTGATAGAGGAGTTCTTCAAGCTCCTGTATCATATCACCTCCCAGTTACAGATCTGACACACTTTGATGGGTTCTTGGCCTAACCTGACTTGGCCCACCTCCTGTCCTGGCAGGTACAGTCACCTTGCCCAACCAGCTCACCCCCATTCCAGTTCTTACTGTTGAATGCTACAGCCCGGCCCTGCTTGTCACACCCCCAGACCCAGCTCTCACGTGGTTCAGCAGGTACCAAGACCTAGCTCAGCATGTCCTATGCCCACGCTTGCTCTTGTGACACAAGTAGATGTTGGAATTTAGCTCAGTCTGGTACACCCCAGACTCAGTCCACATCCATGCCGAGGGATGCAACATTCATGTCCAGTCCAGTTTGTCACACCAATTCAAGCTGTTGCACTCACTAATGGGAATCACAGCCCAGCTGAGGCTTGCCCTTAGCTCCCCAACTGGGTCTGCATCCAGTCACAGATCCTGCATGTGCTGGTGGTTGCTCTGACCCAGCCAGGGATAACCCAGCACTAGGCTTGGCCTGTACTATTGATGTTGCAGGATGGGCCTGGCCTGGCCTGCCCCCTGTCCCAACTCCTGCTAGTGGATGTTGCAACTTAGCCCTGCCCAGCCTGCCCTCTTCCTTTTTACATAAATCAGTAGGTCTGATAGCCTAGTCTACCCAGCATGGTCCACACTTCATCCTGGCTCCAGCTTGTGCCTGTGTGCTACTGCCTGGCCTAGCCCGGACAAAGCCACACCCCCATCCCTAAGCCAACCCACACACCCACTGACAAGTGCAACAGCCCTGCCCAGCCTGACCAATACCCAGCCAACTCACATGCTCACCAGTGGGAGCAATGTACCACCAGGGAAGTTCCCCAAGTTCCCCCACCAGGTTCATTCCCAGACCCAGATCTCATGTGTGCCAGGGGGTGCCAGGCCCTTACCTGGCACAGTCTGTCCCTCAGCGTCAGCCTTCGTGTATGTGATGGATGTTGCAGCTCAGCCTGTCCCACGCTCGGTTCTTCCATGTACCTGCATGTGCTACAGCCTGGACCAGTCCAGCATTTTCCCAACCCCAGTATCCACGATTGTTGCTGAGTTTTATGGTCATGCCCAGCTTGTTGCATCACCGTTCCTAGGCCTTGAGCAAATCAGCTGGGGTGGCAGTCACAAGGAGTGAGCCCACAAATCTCCCACAAAATTTGCTTTCAGATCTGGTTCTCTTGCATGCTGGCTAGTGTCATGGCCCAGCCTGATGCAGTCTACCCCCTGCCCTGACACTCAATGCTGGGTACTGTGGTCAAGCCCTACCATGCAGGTCCCCAAGCCCTAACTTTCATGTGTACTGGTAGATGGTGTTTGAGACCAATAGGCCCAGCTCAGCCTTCCACATGGGCGGGTGTATTGGTCCTGCCCTGATAAGTCCTCCAGTTTTCCTCCTCCAAACCACTTGGTGTCAGTTCCCTCATTTACTTGAAAGTGCAGTAGTCTGGTTGGTGGAAGTCCCCCAGAACTCTTCACCTGTCACAATCTCCCCCAGTAGTCCTCCCTCCCGCACACCTGCAGACTCCCATCCCTGAGCAACTCACAACTCCCCATGCCCACTAGCACGTAGATTCCTAAGCCCAGTCCTCTGGCGGGGTACCGTGCCAGCCTGGGGCTTTGTCTGCCTGCCTGGATCACACATACATTCTGGCCTGGGTTCCTAGCCTCATGCCAATTTTACCCCCTACATATAAAAAAAAACAACAAAAAAACCCCCAAATGAACAAACAAACAAACAAGCAAGCAAAAATAGACAACTATGCTGGCACACTGACATGGCTAACACGAATTTGGCATTAACCAGGCCCAAAATGCCCCCGGCTCTTTTCTGCTTTTCTTCCAGCAACAATGTAACAATGCAATCTAGGTAATTTTTTACTGCTGGGGAATAGTCATTAATTTAAAAAATTCCTTTATCAAAAGGATTTATTGGGCCTGGTGGCGTGGCCTAGCAGCTAAAGTTCTCACCTTGAACGCGCCAGGATCACATATGGGCGCCGGTTCTAATCCCGGCAGCCCCACTTCCCATCCAGCTCCCTGCTTGTGCCCTGGGAAAGCAGTCAAGGACAGCCCAAGGCTTTGGGACCCTGCACCCGTGTGGGAGACCTGGAAGGGGTTCCTGGTTCCTGGCTTTGGATTGGCACAACACTGGCTGTTGCGCTCACTTGGGGAGTGAATCATTGGACTGAAGATCTTCCTCTCTGTCTCTCCTCCTCTCTGTCTATCTGACTTTGTAATAAAAATAAATAAATCTTAAAAAAAGGATTTATTTATTTGAAAGGCTTCATTACAGAGAGAAAGAGAGAGATTGGTAGAGAAAGAGAAAGGGCTCTTCTATTCGCTGGTTTACTCTGCGATGTACAGGGCTGGGTGAAGCCAAAGCCAGGAGCCTGGAACTTTCTATCTGGTGGTAGGGGTACTGTTCCAGGAGCATTAACAGAGAGCTGTATCAGAACTGGAGCTGGTAGGACTTGAACCCACACTCGTACAGGTTGTTGGTGTTGTGGGTGGTAGCTTACCTTGCTGTGCCACAATAGTAACCCCCGATCTTTTATTTCTAGTGTAGGACTCCCTTAAACATTTCTGTATGCTTGCTCTGGCGGTAATGTATTCCCTTAGGGTTTGCTTGTCCGCTGTTTTTGAAGGGTGGATTTCATTCTACTTCCCATCCAGTTCCATGCTTGCAGTCAGAGGCAGCAGTGCAGGATGGTCCAAAGCCTTGGGACCCTGCACCTGCATAGGAGACCCGGAAGAAACTCCTGGGTCTCAGCTTCTGATGATCTCAGTTCTAGCCATTGTGACCATCTGGGGAGTAAACAAGTGGATGGAAAAATCTTTCTCTCTGTCTCTCCTTCTCTCTGCAAATCTGTCTTTCCAGTAAAAACAAACAAATCTTTTAAGAAAGGTCAGAAATGTGGAGTTGTGCAGCGACGTATCAGGCTAATCATCCACTCTGTGGCACCAGCTGCTCCACTCCTGATCCAGTATTCTGCCTATGGGCTGGGAAAGCAGTAGAGGATGGCCCAGTGTCTTGGGTCTCTGCACTCATGTCGATGACCCAGAAACAGCTCCTGGTTCCCATCTTTAGATCAGCTCAGCTCAACAGGTCTTTCTCATTGTGGCTATTTGGAGAGTGAACCACCAGATGGAAGACCTTCTCTCACTATCTCTCCTTCTCTCTGTAATAGCTACCCGGTGTTATTTCTCAAGTATGTTGTGGAACCATATTTGATGCACCTGCTGCAGAGGTGAGGTAGGACCCATGAAGAACAAAGCAGGGTCAGGATCCACACCTTCTGCTGTTACCAAGGGAAGGTACTCTGTCTCTGAACATCCCTACACAAACCTGGGCCTTTGATGGGACTCAGCTGCTCATCCTCAGGAGTCTTTCAGATCCTTTTGGAGCAATCCAGCAGCCCAGAGAAGTTCCATGTCCTCACAAGGCTTTTCTTTATACTCAGCCCTTGTATCCAGTTGGAATTAGTTTTCTGTTGGGGAGATGCGCTTCAGCTTTCCTGGGCCAACAATGCTGGCTACTCCTCCTGGACAGCGACCTGGCTCTGACCACAGCACAGAACTTCTCAGCCAGGACGCTCTCCTGGGAATTTCCCTCACCTTGGACTCAAACCTGAGGCCAGAGAGGCATCAACACTTCAGTCAATCGTGGTGACAGCCGCTTCACCTCAACAGGTCTTTCTTGAACATGAGTAAGCCAGACACATTCTGACTGGGTGTCAACCATCGTGACTGAGACAGGAGCCCTCATCTTCCTCTCGTGAGTATGGTCCTGGGAACTTAGAAATAACACAAGTGCTGGGCATGCTCTAAATCTTTATCACCATGTAGTTGCTTATTCTACATTCAGGAAATATTAGTTGCTTCCCTATTTGATGTCAGCACATACATATTTAATGAGCCCTGTGAATTAAAAATCAGATAGAACTTAACCATCATAGCACTTTCATTTCTGGGAAGATCAGAGTTTAAGCAGGTAATTTACAGAAATTGTGATAAATGTCCCAATTCAGTAAGCTTCAGCCTGATTTCAAAATAGAAACATCTAGGAATTGATCAAAGCCCCAGAAAATTCACAAGAGTGGTTCTGCAGTGCTATTTAATACTCAGTATATTCTTACATGTTGTCAAAGCATTTCACTGTGTGACTAAATTGGAAAACCACCATTAAAACCTGTGTTTGTAGAGAAAACATTCTAAAGACAATCATGCTTGAGCTGGATGGGAATGGTAGGATACAGAGAATGTAGGTAAATGTTTATCACCTAACATTTTAAGGGGAAAAACCCCACGGAGCTCAGGTTTGTGATACATATCAGTTTTCCTGGTGTGATTAATTGCACCATAGTTGACACTGGCTATCAAGCACTTAGCAACTGCCTTGTAAACAACCACCAAGTTTGAAGGACTCCTCTGAACTTGTGCAAACTAACTCCAGAACACCAGAGGGTATGATTTCAGGAGCATGATGTTGCATGCTTTTTGCACACGGTGGTATGGTGATGGATATGTATACATTTGCTTTAGAAGCAAGGCAGGTGAAAGCCATAGAGAAAATGCATCAGTAAAAGTGATGATCCAACAAGCTTCCATTTAAAAGTGAAGTTCCCATTTCCTGAGTAAGGATTCTACTATGTAGGAGGAGCTCTTTGAGCTCCATTATGCTCTCTGGCACCCCCTTACATATATTAAAAATATTTGGTACCAAAATACCTTCATATTGTCTGTGATAATATGTTGGAATAGGATCCAAATCGAGGCACTAACAATCAGGCATCAGCTTGAAAAAAACAATGTGAACTCTACTAAAATTAAATCAGAAACAAACATCAAATTTGTGGTGAGCCTTGGGCAGATGAATCATCGGTACTTTATGAAAAGTACAAAGTGAATGAATAAGTATAGAAAAACAATCCTGAGTTCACTGCTGATTTACTCCTTGACCTGATCTCAGTTCTCTCTTTTCCTTTTTCCTGTTTATTTTAAAACTGGGGAGAGACAATGATGAAAGGAGAAACTTCCCATCTTCTGATTCACTCTCAAAGGCCTGTCATAGTTAGAGCCGAAAACTCAGTCTGGGTCTCTCACATGGGTGGCAGACACCCAATCACTTAAGCCAACATCTGCTGCTTCCCAGACATTGCACTGGAAGGCAGTTGGGATGAGAGGACAGTGTTAGGATTTAACCCTGCACTGTGCTGCTGGATGCGGGCATCCCAAGTGGTACCACTGCCCCAAGCACTTGTCCCCACACGTAATTTAAGTTTGCTCTTGTTCTGACTTAACCTCACTCAGAAAATCGGTTGCCAAAATAAAGACTATACTGTTTACTGGCCCAACATTGGCTCAAGATTATTTCCTTGGGGTCAGAAAAATAATAAAATAATAATCAAATAAATAAAATAGTAATAATAAAATAATAAAACCACTGTCTGTGACTCTGGTATCTGATTTGGGCACCAGTTCGTCTCCGGGCTGCTTTACTTCTGATCCAGTCCCATGCCTAGGAAAAGCGGTGGAGGACAGCCCAAGTCCTTGGGCCCCGCTATGCACTTGGGAGGCCTGTAAGGAGCTCTGGGTTCTGGCTTTGGCCTGGCCTGATTGGCTGACTGGGGAGTGAATCAGCAAGAGAAGAGCTCCATCTCTCTGCAAATCTGATTTTCAAATAAATGAATCTTTTATTGAAAAAAAAAAAGATTATTTCTTTCTCGCTATTTCAATCAAGCAGCAGCACTAAACAAGCAAGCAGGTTACCACTGGTACTTTCTACAGGTGAAAATGGCACTTCGTATTTTATTTTCAGAAACTACTTATTCCCCAAAGCACTACCATATCAAGTCCACATTACTTGCTTTTTTTTTTTTAGTTTTGTTTTGTTTGCTGAGAATGGGGAGATTAAAGTTCAAGCCTGATTTTGGCCACTGCTGACAACCTGAATTTTTACAAAGTAGAAATTTAAACAGCGGTGTTTGTGAGCCATTGGTAATAATCCAATCAGAATGTTTCCCCGCCTGCTTCCTTGGAACTTTGAGGCATCACCGTTCACACAGACCTGTCCGGGTCAGGAGGAGCATTGACTAAGGCCATTTAGTGAAACCACACACTTTCTGTCTTTGCTCTTGATCTGCCTCACGTCCCTGAGCCAGTCCTTGGAAGCACAATGGCCTTCAATGACCTCCTGAAGCAAGCTGGAGGCATGGGGAGATTCCAGATCCTTCAGTTTCTCTTTCTCACAGGCATATTCACTATAACTTTCATTCATGTCCAGATGGAGAACTTCACTGCAGCCATCCCTGGGCATCGTTGCAGAGTTCCCCTCCTAGACAATCACACTGTTTCTAACGACACTGGGATCCTCAGCCAGGACGCTCTCCTGAGAGTCTCCATCCCGCTGGACTCAAACCTGAAGCCAGACAAGTGCCGTCGCTTCACCCAGCCCCAGTGGCAGCTCCTGCAGCACAATGGGACTTTCTCAAACACACACGAGCCAGACACAGAGCCCTGTGTGGATGGCTGGGTGTACGACCGCAGCACCTTCGTCTCCACCATTGTGATGGAGGTAGGTGATCCACCTTCCTCTCTTTGAGTGCCTGGCTGTGATGTCACAAGTGGCACAAATCATGAGCATGCTTCAAGCCTTCAATTGCCATGCGACTGCTTAGTCTTCGTTCTTTCCACGCATGGTAATTGCCTTTCTATTAATTGCTGAACTCCTGTACAAAATAGAGAGAACTCCAGTATCACAGTGCTAGGATTCATGAAGCAGATCGGTCACTCACACGGTGTGTTACAAATGTTAGGCTGAGTCAGTGATCTAAGCCGTGATCTGCAGTTAGAAGCCCCAGGGAACTGAATAGAACCGTGATGCTCATTCAGGTCCCAGGACACAGCATCTCAAGTGAAACTCAGGATTCAAGCTATTCTTAAATGTCCCCAATCAGTTCTCTGTGCGAGCTTTTAACTTTTTTTCTCTTTTAAAAAAAGAAGTGACTATTTTATTTATTTGAAAAGCAGAGTTACAAAGAGAAGGGGAGAGAGGGAGGGAGGAAAAGAGAGACACGAGAGAGAGAGAGAGACTGAGTTTTCCGTCTGCAGATTCCTTCTCCAAATCACCTCAACTCTGAAACTAGGAGACGTGAATTCCATCCGGTTTTCCCATGGAATGACATGGGACCAGGCACTCGGGCTGTCTTCTGGTGCTTTTCCACACATTATCTGGGAGCTAGATTGGAAATGGTGCAGGAGGCAGCTTTAGCGGCACTCTTCCTTAGAGTTTGAGGGCAGACTTTCTGTAGAACGATGCCCAATCTGAGACCTGAATGGTGAAGTGGAGAAGATACGAGTCTGACTTACTGATACTTGCAAGTGAAATCAGGGGTTCTTGATCGGGTTATTCTGAGGGATCCTAAAGTCAGCTGTGCCGGTTCCTTCTCTTACAGTGGGACCTGGTGTGTGAAGCTGAATCAATGAGTTCAATGGTTAGATTCCTACTCATGGCTGGAATGATGTTGGGAAACATCATATTTGGTCGTTTGACAGACAGGTGAGTGTGTGGTTCACTAATGGGTGATTTCATCAGCACGTGAGCCATTCATCCATCGTGAATAATCACTGCACATTATGCTACCTTAGAGCTCCCTGCTGTTCAGGAATCCACAAATACCACTCAGCATTGGCAGCTCACTGTGGTGAGCGCTGCTTGTAAAAGTGTGAGTACAGGACACAGAAATGATAGCTCTGCAATACATGGGTGGGTTTCAATAGAGGCTTATGGAGAGACTGAGAATAGCACACAGAAAGATGAGAAAGAGTTAATTATGGGAATAAAGTGGCAGGTGTTTCAAGTAGTAGCATTCAGCTTATTTGAAGATGCAGATATGGAAATGAGTATTGCTAGCATTGGCCAAGGTCACTGTGCTCTGTTGTTGTTGTTGTTGTTGTTGGTGGTGGTGGTGGTGTGTGTATGTGTGTGTGTGTGTTTGTGTGTGTCTGAAAGAAAGAGAAAGGCAGAGAGCACTTCATTTGCTGGCTCATTCTCCAAATGGCCATTAACACACAGGCTGCGCTGGCTGAAGCCAGGAGTCAGGAATGCCATCTGAGTGATGATAACTCAATTACTTGGTCCATCATCATGGATTTCCAAGACCATTAGAAGGAAGTGGGATCCTAAGTGGAGTAGGCAGGATTCAAATTGTCAGTCTGATGTGTTAAAAAGCAATGGCTTAACATGCTGCGCTATAGCACTGACCAAAGTGTGTTTAGTGCTTCTTGAAGTCAAACACTTGTGGTGTGTTGCTGTTCAAGGTAACACCTGGGGAGTATATAGAAATGTGCCATTGTGGGTGAACTGAAAAACATGCCACTATATGGAATCTTAGTTCTTGCAGTTTTAAAATTAAAAAAAATAATTGTAGGGAAAGATACACCAACTACTGTTGTGACCGTGGTGTCAGAGATTTGGAATATCCTGTGTCTGACAGCACCTCTTCCAAAATAGTCAACTGTTGCCAATGCTAATAACATGTAACTAGAAGGACAGGAAGGAATTAAGGTCCCCCTCTCCATCTTCCAGCATCATGCTGTCTATGGTCTCAGCTGCAGTCTGATACATGTATAACCACAAAAGTGAATGCAATTTTAAAGAGTTGAGAGGAACTATCATTTTAAATAGTTCACTAGCGTTGAATGCCACGAATGCCATGAGAAAAATATAGAAAAATAAATTTTGTTGAGTCATAGTATGGCAGCAGTGGGCGATTTAGAGGGGCATTGTGGGAGATGGTAGTGAAGACCTACATGAATCTGAGTGGCTGCCATGCCCAGGGCAGGATGCCATCCTCAGGGCAGGATGCCATGCCCAGGGCAGGATGCCAGAGCCCGTGGAGCCCTCGATTCACTTCTCCACTACTTCCTGTTGCCAGCTGTTCTCGTCCTCGGACTTCTTCCAACAACTTGTTAGAATTTCTAGATGTGCAGAGACAGGCACAACCTGAATGGATTACCAAGGGATGTTGGAAACTGACACTGAAGTGGCACCCAGATGAAAATCCTGGGAATAAAGCAGAGGCAGAGATAAAATTCAGTCAAATATAGCATGTCAAGAAGTGAAGACACATTGCAATATGCGTCTTTACTCTTAAATAAAAGAAGGACTCCCAATGAGACTGTTAAATATATCTTGACCATAGGATGTTGAACTTTCTACCATTGTCTATACCTGCAATGTCAGAATACACTTCAATAGCAGCATGATGGACTGGGGACTTGTAATATAGGAGAAATTATGAGGGTGGGGGAAAGAAGAATGGGAAGGGTGGAAGGGAAATCTCTAAGCCTGTGGAACTGTGTCATAAAAAATAAAAATATCAGTCAAGTATTTGATGTGTTTTCAGATTAAAAAAAAACATGGCATCCATGACAAATGTGGCAAAGAATGATTAAAGGAGGAGGTGGCTGGGGTCACTGTTACCATCTGAGTTTGGCTTGCTAGTTGTTCAGCTAGGCAGGCATCTGCTGCTATTGAGCTTTTCTGAGAGCCAGTCTGAACTCTTCTTAGACAGGAGACATCCTTAAGAATGCAGTCCTGAGACTACGTCTGTTTATGTCTACCTGCCGTAGACAGGATTTTTTTTAATACAAGTTGTCACTGTGTGTAGATGACGTGATTTTATATGTGAAAAATTCCAAGACTTTGCCCAAAAGCTTTTGAGCTAATAAAGATTCAGCAAAATTGTCTTATAAAAAACCCAGTGTAGCATTGTTATGCATCAATCATAAATTATCAGAAAAGGGAATAAGGAGAGCAATTTCCGGAGTCAACATGATGGTTTATCACGTTAAGCCTGCTGTCTGCAATGTTGGCATCTCAACAGATTGTCGTTCAAGTTCCACCGTTCCACTTCTGACCCAGCTGTCTGCCTGTATGCTTGGGAAAGCACAGGAATACAAGCCAAGTGCTAGGGTTCCTGCCACCCACACAGGAGATCCAGATGGAGTTCCTTGCTCCTAATCCAGCCCAGACTGCTGTGATCATTTGGGGAGGAAAATAGTAGATGAAAAACATCCCTCTTTCAAAAGTAAATAAACCTTAAAAATAATGAAAATAGGACCTGGAGCAATGGTTTAATAGCTAAATCGTCACCTGGCAAGTGCTGGGATACCACATGGGCACCAGCTCGTGTCCCAACTGCTCTAGTTCCCATTCAATTTCCTGCTTATGGCCTGGGAAAGCAGTAGAGGATGGTGCAACATCCTGAGACTTTGCTTTTGTATGACAGTTTTGGAAAAAACTCCTGGATCCTGGATTTGGATTGGTTTAGCTCCAGCTGTTGCAGACATTTGGGGAGTAAATCAATGGATTAAAGATCTTTCTCTGTGTCTCTTCTTCTCTCCATAAATCTGATCTGTCTTTCCATAAAAATAAAATAAATCTTGAAAAAATATTGAAAGCAATCCATTTCTAACAGTTTTTAAAATTTACCTAAGTTTTAACCAAAAAGGTGAAAGATCTCAGTGAAAAGTCATCGATTAAAGAAATTGAGGAAGGCACAAAGAAATGGAACGGCATATCATGTCCATGAATTGAAAGAATCAATATTATTAAAATACATATATTCCACTATTTTCAGTTCTCCTGTCAGATTGGTTGGCTATACAAGCGTGGACTCAATTTTGGGGTTTCTATTTTGTTCCGTTCATCTTCTTTTTCTGTTTATGTACCCATACCAGATCATTTTGATTAACACTGTATTGAGGTGTGGAATTGTTATTCCCTGAACTTTATTCTGTAAGATAGCTTTGGCTCTTTCACGTCTCTTGTGTCTCCAGATGAACTTTCATTTCTTCTTTTCTATTTATGATAAGAGTGTCATGGGGATTTTGATTAGGATCCCATTGGGTCTGCATATTACTTCTGATAATGTGGATATTTTGATGATGTTGATCCAGAAGCATAGTAAATTTCCCCATTTTTTAAAGATTTATTTTATTATTATTTTTTATTAGAAAGGCAGATATACAGAGAGGAGAGACAGAGAGGTAGATCTTCCGTCCAATGATTCACTTTCCAAGCAGCTGCAATGGCTGGAGCTGAGCCAGTACTAAGCCAGGAACCTCTTCTGGGTCTCCCACATGGGTGCAGGGTCCCAAAGCTTTGGGCTGTCCTCGACTGCTTTTCCCAGGCTACAGGCAGGGATCTGGAGGGGAAGTGGGGCTGCCGGGATTAGAACCGGCGCCCATATGGGATCCCGGCGTGTGGAAGGTGAGGACCTTAACTACTACGCCATTGCACCAGGCCCAATTTCCCCATTTTTAAAAATATATTTCTCTATCTCTTTTTTTAAAAATGTTTTTTAAATTTTCATCATAGAGGTCTTCCACATTTTTGGGGAAGTTTACTCCATGGTATTTTTCTTCTTTTCTGTGTTAAAGGTGGGTGTAATTAAGTTCTTTCTCAGCCATGGAGTTATTTGTGTATATTAGGGCTATTAATTCATGTTTATTGATTTTGTATCCTGCTGCATTGACTTATGAGTTTCAATAGTCTTTTTTTTTTTTTTTTTAAGATTTGTTTATTTTATTGGAAAGGCAGAACCACAGAGAGAAGAGGTCTTCCATCTACTGATTCACTGCCCAAATGGCTGCTGTGGCTGGAGCTGAGCTGATCTGAATCCAGCAGGCAGGAGCCAGGAGACTCTTCCTGGTCTCCCATGTTGGTATGTGGTCCCAAGGACTTGAGCCATCCTCTGAAGCTTTCCCAAGCTGTGCATTGGGAATTGGATGGGAAGTCGAGTAGCTGGGACACAAACTGATTCCCATACAGGATCTCAGTGCTTTTAAGGGGAGGATTAGCCAATTGAGACATTGTGCTGGGTTCCAATGGTCTCTTTACTGAATCTTTTCTTCTCCGTTTCATGACCAAACAGGGATAATTTTAATTCCTCATTTCTGATTTTAATTCCTTTAATTTTTTTTTCTTGCCCAGTAGCTATGGTGAGAACTTCTAATACTATGTTGAAGAGCAGTGACAAGAGCAGACATCCTTGTCCAGTTCCAGATCTTAGTGGGAAAGAGTTGAGTCTCCTTCATTCGATACGATGATTGTGCTGTTTTTTCTTTTCATTTATTGCTTTGTTTCTGTTGTAGAATGTTCATTCTATGCCTATTTTGCATAGGATTTTTTTAGCATGTAGTAATGTTGGATTTTATGAAATGTCTTCTCTGCGTTTATTGAAGTGATCATATGGTTTTTATTTTTAAATTTATTGACATGGTGTATCATATTTAATGATTTGCATCTGTTAAACTATCCCTACAGGATTTATCTTTATATAGTTTATATGTTAAACCATCCCTACAGGGACAAATCCCACCTGGTCTGGATGAACAATCTATATGACGTACTACTGGATTTTGTTGGCTGTTATATTGTTGAAGATTTTTGTGTCTATATTCATCAGGGCTATTGGTCTGTAGTTCTTTATTTCTGTTGTGCTTCTATCTGACTTTGATATTAAGGTGGTGCTGGCTTCCTAGAGTTTGGAAGGATTGCCTCCATTTCTATTATTTGGGATAGCTTGTGAATGATTGGCTTAAGTTAGTGAAACATTTGGTAGAATTAAGCAGTGAAACCATCTGTTCTGGGGTTTTCTTTGTTGGGAGGGCTTTGATTACTGATTCAATTTCCATCCTGGTTATAGGGCTATTTAGATTATTAAATTCCTCATGATCAGTTTAGGTATATAGTGTGTCCAAAGTTTATCTAATTCTTGTAGGTTTTCTGATTTGTTGGCTTACAGTTACTTGTACTAGTTGCTGATTATTCTAGGTATGTCTGAGTTATCTGTTGTTATATTTCTTTTTTCTTCTCTGATTCTGTTCATTCATACCTCCCCCCCCCCCCACATTTTTTGATTATTTGGTCTAGTGGAGAATCTATTTTGTTGATTTTCTCAAAGAACCAGCTCTTTGATTTGTTGATCTTATGCATTGTCCTTTTGGTCTCTATTTGGTTTGTTTCCTCCTTTATTTTGGCTATTTCTTTTTTCCTGATAACCTTGGGAATGTTTTGATCTTGTTTTTCTTACCTCCTTCAGGCACATGATTTGCATGTTTAGTTGGTGCTTTTCTTATTTCTGAACATAAGCATTGTTTGAGGTGAACTTTCCTCTGAACACTGCCTTGGTCATGTTCCCTAAGTTTTATTTAAATTTTTGAATTATGTGGTACAATTTTATATAGACTGGGATTCCCTTCCCAAACTCCCACCCCCAAATTTTTCCCCATTTTACCACAATGATATAGTCCTCACAAGGAATCACAATTCCATCATTCTCTTACTTAAGTGCACCCCAACATTGCTGGTACAGACAATGTCAGACAGTCCAGCATCCCATTGTCTACATATTTCCAACAGTTTCTTTGGGAATCCATTTTTTTTGTCTGGAAGCAGGAATGAATGTAGCATTCTACCCCCACATCTGGATATGGTGGACCCCAGCACTCCATTACTATATACATTTCCATATTTGAGAAGCCATGAAACAAGGTCAACAGCTGGTGTGAGTTAGAACAACAACAACCACAACAATGATAAAAACAAATTACAGCACCATGAAAAGATGCACCACTGAGTAACCAACACATGGGTGACAAAAAGGAAGCACAAAAGTCTCTTGGGAAAAATTATTCCATCTGCCAATATGACCCAGCTAACCGCTCCTAGAAATATACCCAATTGAAATGAAATCTGCATATGAGAAGGAGATCCGTAATCCGTAGGTAAAATCTGATTTGTTTTCTTTTGGGGACTCTAGGGTTTCCACCCCATAATTTCTTCATCTGCAAATGATGCATATTGTTGCATCAACTTGATCCAATGTAGATATGCTAGTGGCCCAGACTGATGCGGTTAACACAGGAATGAGGAGGGGAGTGTCCATAATGAGGGCATTCCAGTAATACAAATGATAGCACCTGAATCAAGATAAATATTACTCTTAGCACTACTGGGGTGTGCCCTTAAATCAGAGGAGTTCCTTTAGACTGATAACACAAGTGGGTAGCACCCATCCTCAATTCCAAGGACAAGATAGGCACAGAAGCTGTTTTTGGAGGACAGAAGAACCATACACAGGAAAACCCTGGTTTTCAATCCCAGTGGTGGTAGAGACCCACATGCTCTTTATTTGCAGGGAGGGGGAAGCAGGCGGTCAAAGTACTCTCTTTTCAGTCAGTCTCAGTAAAACAGTGTCACTATAGAAGTAGCTAGTCCAGGAGGAAGACAGTGGCAAGTTTGAAGCTCTCTTGGTACCCACTGTCACGCTCAGCTTCCACCAAAGGCTGCAGCAAAGCCTCCAGCCATGCTAGAAGGGGTGCAGGAGATTGCAGCTCCTCCTTTGGGCAACTACTCTCAATCCCCCAGAAAGAGCTGATCAAGGAGCATGAGGTCTGGGAGGGTACTGCTGCTTGGAGTCTTGGTGGTAGATGGACCCACTTGTGGCTTGTTGGTGGGGAGTGTCAGCTGTTGCTGTGCCTGCTCTCGTTTCCAGCAGTGGTTCCATCTGTCAGAGGCAATGGTGTTGAATGAAAGAGCAGAGATCCTTGGTCTCAGGGGACAAATGCCCTAGACTTTGTACCCCAGGGTGGCACTTGTTGTTGGGGTGCTGAAGTCAGTCAGCCTGAAGGGGATCCAGAGGCCAAGGATGAGGATAGACAGAAGGCTTTGGCTCCTAGGGCAGTAGAGAGGTAGGTAAGACCTCTATCTTAAGATGCCAAGATGTCACTCATCCACCACAGCCTGGCTCTAGAATTTCGTGGTGACATTTCATATGCCTCTGCAAAGTGAAACTGCTATGCTGATTCCGGGTGGCTCTGAAAAGGTGGTTGTAGGCCCACTGGCACAGAGTCTACAGCTAGGTTTTCTGCCATGATGGGGCCCTGTTACGACTTCCTTGTCACACTGCCTGCTGCTTCAGGATCCCTTAGGTGAGGCAGCCAGGCTTATGGTGGCTGATGTGAGAATGGACATGTTCTGTCTTTATGTATCAATACTTCTCCTTTTGACTTTCCAGGTTTCCACCCATTGCTACACCATCATTTCAATAATCAAAGCCATCTTTGCATAGATTTTATTCCTTTTTAGAAAATATTTATTTTTATTTGGAAAGAAAAGTTACACAGAGAGGAGAGGCAGAGAGAGCTCTCCCATTCACTGGTGCACTCTCCAAATGGCTGCAATGATTGGAGCTGAGCTGATTTGAAATGAGGAGCCAAGAGCTTCTTCTGGGTCTCCCATGTGGATGCAGGGGCCCACAGACTTGAACTGTCTTCTTCTGCTTTCCTAGGGTATCAACAGACAGCTGGATCAGAAGTAGCAGCTGGGACTTGAACCAGTGTTTATATGGGATGCTGGAGCCACAGACAGAAGTTTTGCTTGCTACACCAAGGCCTCTACGCAGATTTTATTTAATTGAGACACAAATTTTGAAGTGAGACATATATTGCCATATGAACACTCAGAGTAGAAAGTATTTAGTAGTTCTGTCATGTGAATGTGCTCAGAGAGCAGGCATGATAGCAGAGCAGGTATTCTATCTCAATGTTTGCCAAACAAAAAATTAGTTATAAATTATGTAGAATTGGCCCAGGGTGTTTTATATTGCTGCTTATACAAAAGTCCCCTTTGCTAGAAACCCTTGGGACAGAATTCTTCCTCCATTCACGTTTTAATTTTCCTCTTTTCTGCTCCTCCACACTCACCTTAATGCTTTCCTCTTCAAACTGTCTTTAAACTTCTTTGGACAATGTGGACAGTGTGTAATCTGTTCTAAAGGAAACCCATTACCAAAGGTCTACAACCTATGACTCAGCACACAGAGGCTGTTGTGAGGCTCATCAGCTAATCTGCTGGGGCATTGCTCTATGGATTTTGTTTTCACACAAGTTTTGCCATGGTCTGTATTATGCAAGAGTCCCAAGTGCAGACTTAGATCCTGCGTTGTTTAACCAGGGATGCCATATTAAAACGCCATACTCCGTGGCTTACACAACAGAAATTGACTTTCCTGCAGTTATGGAGGCAGGGGAGTTCAGGATCAAAGTCCTGGACAAGTTGGTTTATACTGAAAGGCTCTCTTCTTTGGCTTGTAGCCAGTTGCCTTCTCCCTGTGTCATTAAGGAGGTGAGTGAGACAGAACAAGAGAGCTCTTGGGAGTCTTTTTCTTATATGGACAATAATCCCACATGCGGGACATAGCTCAGGCCCTCATTATCTTCTAAGGCTGATTTCTGAACATGTAAATGTTGGCAGAGCACAATTCCTTCCACATATGTACCAAGACAATGCATAGGCTTTCTTCCTGTTAAATATATAATGTTGTACAAGGGAACTTTATAATGGGTTAAATGTCTCTATAATGCAGCTGGCCTTATATGGCTTCAACTGGGGTCAAATCTATTGGTGAGGGACTGGAAAACAATCTTCAATACCAGTAGCCATTGTTTACCAACAAGGGTTGGTTACTTCTGAGGTCTGCTATTGATAAAATGCGGGTGTTTTACTGTTAACACATCCATTACATTTAAAAAGTGTGCTTTGTTTTTGATATTTTTTGCAAGCTACCATTCCCATTCTCTAATCTGTCCCCATTTCTCAGGTTTGGGAGGAAGTTAGTGCTCACATGGTGTCTCCTCCAGATGGCCATCGCTGATACCTGTGCAGCTTTTGCTCCCAGCTTCCTCATTTACTGCTTACTGCGCTTCCTGACTGGGATGTCTGCTACGACCGTCATGGGAAATATTGTTATGCTTAGTAAGCCAACACTTTGGATCTTGGGCATTTTCCAAGGCCTTGACTTTGGCCTTGAAACTGAATCTTTGTATGAAGTGAAAATCCTCCTCTTTGTGTTTTCTTTCAGTTATAGAGTGGACATTGCCCCAGTTCCAAGCCCTGGGAATGACATGTGTGAGTTCCGCTAGTAACCTTGGACAGGCAGCCCTGGGAGGCATAGCTTATGCTATTCGGGACTGGCAGATACTCCAGCTGATATTTTCGGTGCCATTTTTTGTCTTTTTTGTATGCTCAAGGTATAAACTTCCTCTCTTCTTTTTTTTTTTTTTAAAGGCTTTTGAGGTGCAAGGCACATGGCAGCAGGAACCATGGACTCTACTGGGCAACACTTGATCCAACACTTGTTCTGCTCATCTGTGCCCCATGCACACTTTGAGGAGCACAACTAGGTTGCCTGATCATATTAAGAACATGCAATTAAAGTATAAATTCAAATCGTCAAGAAACATTTTTCTACTTGAGAGGGTTGGGACTGGTGCTCCTACCCTCTGCTTCACTCCCCACATGTCCTGAGCCAGGACAAAAACTAGGAGCCAAGAGTCAGAAATTAATCCAGGTTTGCCATGTAAATGTCAGGGGTCAGATTACCTGAACCATCATAGGCTGCTATTCAGGGTATGCATTAACAAGAATCAAGAATCAGAGTCAGAGTCAGAGTCAGGCACCCTGAGGTGGAATGTGTCTGAATCAGCTTAACAGACTAAACACCTACCCAATACCAAATAAGTTTTATGTAATAATTTGTGTATTATGTGATTTTTGGGTGCCTTAGTTACTCTCCTTTGTGATTATGAAGCTTATGCTTGAGAGTTTTATTTTTCCTTTGCTTATTGGATAAAATATACTATTAAAATTTTGACATAAATGTCACCAAAAGATTGCATAAGGCACAATAAAGACCTTTTCACTGTATATCTGTGAAATTTTTAAAGACTTTTTCACTGCATATGTTATGAAACATAAAATTTCATAAGGCATAGCATACTTGTGTTTGCTGAGACCAACAGCTGTCCTGAATAAAGGAAGAGCAATATTACTCCTGGTCTGCATTCCCTGCCATTAAGGTGTACTACATGGTGAGGTCGTCCTTGCATTTTCCTAGTAATGGTGCAAGAAATTGCAAGATTATATTCCCTGGATAAACAAATGATGGGAATTAGGATAGGAAAGAAATGTTGGGTTCTATGAATGAGAGTTGACTGTGCACTTTTTTTCCTTTGATCAGGTGGATTGCAGAGTCTTCTCGGTGGTTGATTGTTGTCAACAAACCTGAGAAGGCCCTAAAGCAACTCAAGAAAGCAGCACATAGAAATGGGATAAAGAACGTGGGAGACACCCTAACTATGGAGGTAAACAGGGAAGGGGGCTGGCTATGGGATTCAAGAAGAACATAGCCTGATGTATGCACTTGGTAATGTTTATTGGGTAAATAAAGGGTGGGAGCATAGGGTCTGGCATGGATCTATTTCACTTCACTGTGTCAGCCTTCAGAAGATATAAATATTCACCATTTCACTATTGAACAGTCAGTGAAAGAGAGCGTGCTGTTCAGATATTGGGTTAAGATATTGTATTCAACAGAGGTAGAAGGTAATTATTATTAATAGTTGTAGTGATTGTGCATCAATCTCATTTTACCTGGGAAAAAGCAACAAGAACAAATCCGTACTTTCATGTTTATCACACTTGGGCCTTTTCTTTCCACAGGGAAATAAGGCCCTTAGAAGGAAGGGTTGGTAACATGCAAAGTAGAGGTTAACATATTTTTTTTTTTGTTTGTTTGGTCACATCATCTGTCCATCAAGAGGTATTTGCTGAGCATGTTGCTGTGTCAGGTTCTGCACGACTCGAACATATGGCAGTGACCACTGTGGTCCCAACCCGTGTTTTGTGGTGTTTGAATTATTCTACTTGTATGTTTCTAAGGCATGGCTGAGTGACAATGACTCAGAGAAGTCTTTTCTATTTTTCTATTCAGAGTTCAGAAAGAAAAATATCACTAAGGACCTTAAAAAAACTCATTTATCATGTACTATACATATAAATCATGTGTTGAAAAATATTGTGCTGAGCAGGGTGTTTAGGAATTACAGTGGAAGCCATAGTCCTGGGTTTTAAGAAACATCCACAGAAACAGGGAATCTCTGGTTTGGTTCTTGCATCGCTGAAACACAGCAATCATTGGATGGCAATTTCCTATTCACCTCTTCCTCTGTAATCATTGTCACGGTGTGATTCCCTGAGCGTCACTCTTAGATACCTCATGATGAAGAGATGAGGCATCTTGAAAAGAACAAAGCAACACATTCTCAGCAGTGTAAGAGTCCACATGTATTGCATTGGATCTCTCTTCCTTGTGGACTTTTTCTCCACTTGGCTTTATGGCATTCTTTCATTTGTAGAAGTTAGTAGTATTTGGAGAATATTGATAGTATCTGAGCAGTTAATAAATTATCAAATACCTGGGATGTGAAGGACATCATTTTATAATCGTGTACGTGACCTTGTGTGTGTGGCATAGGAAAATCTTAGAAGACAAATGTTATTTTTTCTCTTTCTCTTACATTTAACCTTATTATTTTTCAGAATTATTTTAGGTCATCAGTCTGTTTATAGATATGTCTACCCCAAATTCCTTGATTTCACTCTGGTCATCTCATTCACAGAGACACAGCCTGCTAGGCTTTCCCTCAGAGGCCAAGAGAAAAGCTAAACAAACTCTCAGGAAGTTTTTTCTTGGAGATATTTTTTCCTACAATGAGCAGTCAGCTGAGAACTAACTCCAGGGATCACCTCTCTAGTCCTCTGTCGTGAAAGGAGCTTTGAACACTGATCCAACTGACTCTACACTTACTTTCTATCCAAGCCTCCAGTGTTTTCAAAATCCTGAAGCCCTCTTGCTGTATTTGAGATATCCTTGTCTATGCGTAATTATCCCAAGATTCCTTCTGCTTTTGATCACTTTTGCACTCATCAATGCTTCTTTCACACCTTTATTTCCCACCAAGAGCAAGAGAGGTCATTAATACCGTCTGCAGCGGGTGCTTAGTGCTCCTTCAGGGGTCATCACTGAGCCGTCTGTCGTTGCTTTGGAAGGTTGTGAGGTCCACCATGAAGGAGGAGCTGGCAGCCGCACAGATAAAGCTTTCTCTATGGGACTTGTTCCGCACATCCATCATGCGGAAACGTATCTTCTGCTTGTGTTTTGTGAGGTAAGTTTCACACGGTGCAGGAGGAACACAAGCCAGGGAGACCTGAGCCTGGGATGTAAAAGGGCCATGTGCTTGGCGGAGCGGGCAGATGTGGGGAGAAAAGATGAGAACAGATGAGACCTCTTATATGTTTGAAAGCAATTGAAAGAAGCACAACACGATTGGGAAGCTTTTTATTCTACATCTCCTACCACGGCCATCACTACCCAGGAGGGTGATTTTCAAAACAGCAAAGATTTTGCCGTAAGTATAATTTTTGGTGTGTTGGCTTTTAGTAAGGATAAAAGGACAAACAATGGCACCTGGCGCGGTAGCCTAGTGGCTAAAATCCTTGCCATGCTCGTGCTGGGATCTCAAATGGGTGCCAGTTTGTGTCCCAACGGCCCCACTTCCCATCCAGCTCCCTGCTTGTGGCCTGGGAAAGCAGTCGAGGACGGCCCAAAGCCTTGGGACCCTGCACCCGTGTGGGAGACCCAGAGGAGGCTCCTGGCTCCTGATTCCTGGCTTCAGATCATTTTACCACTGGCCATTGAGGCCACTCAGGCAATGAATCAATGGATGAATCTTTCTCTCTGTCTCTCCTCCTCTCTGTGTGTCTGACTCTCCATAAAAATAAATATATGTGTTTTTAAGTACAAGCAATAAAGATCACAAATGTATATTGCCCAAGCTAACATGTCCATCAGCTCACATGGTTATTGTGATGCATGTCTTTGTGATAAGAGCATGTAAGATGCATTCTCTTAGCAAAAATCCTGAATCAGATACAGTGCTGCTAGCCATCATCTGTCAAAGTGTCATGTCACGCTTCTAAGCAAGTTTAACAAAAATATGGTCTGCACATGATGGAGAGTGAATGCCTAAGCAGCACTTAATTCAAAATATTGAAAAATTGCAGATAATTCTATCAGCTAGGATCTCATGGCCCACCTAATAAGAAAAAAGCTTAAAAACAAAAGGTGTTTTAGCATAATTTTAAAACAAATGTCACATAAAGTATTTTCTGTTAAAAAAAAGTCACAGGTTTATGCCCTAACATCCATGACTGACTGACTAGACCAATAGTGTCCTATTTGTGGCTCTAGGTTCCACCCCCGACACCATGTATCTTTTTTGGTTCCTCACAGATTTGCCAACTCCACGGTGTTTTATGGCCTGAGTCTCAACATTCATCACTTGGGGAACAATATCTTCTTGATACAGGGTCTCTTTGGATTAATCAACATCTTGGCCAATTTCGTTGCCCTTTTGGTTATGAATCACATAGGCCGTCGAATAAGCCAAGCGGTGCTCTTGTTTCTCACGGGGATCTGCATTGCTTCTGTTACGTTTGTACCTGATGGTAAGGAAAGAGGCCACGTGGAAGGAAGGAGATTATCTCACCCTTTTCCTCAGCTATTCCACTGATCACACTTATCCAGAGTCTGGAGAAAAAGAATTGGGTCGTACGGTTCTCAAAAGCCATCTGTGATTGTAGGGCACAGTCTGTCATTCAGTTGCTGGGAACAGTCCGTGGTTGGCAAAGCTCAGTGTGAACAAGTGGTTGTCTTCATCACATCCAAGAAACATCTGGAAATTGGTGCCACTGATTCCTGCTACTTTCTTGAGCACATCCATTTCTCACTTGCCCCTGGGCCAATCAAACTTGTCATTATGTGTGACGATGTTGCATACTCTGAGGAAACAATATTGTCACTACCTCCACCTGAGCTCTTTTCTCTTGCTAAGCCTCAGGGACAGAATCCACGACTCACAGTTGTGTGTCAGGGCACCATAACTGCAGCCTTGGCTTAGCAGTGTCTTCTTGACTTCAAGGAATTAAAGGTCCTTTCTTTTTATGCTGGGTGTAAATGTCCAGTAGGAACAAGGTATGGAGAGGAAGGCAGTTTAAGCAGACCTTCATACTTCCCTGGCTCTCCTGTTCCCAGTCCCTCGTTCCCTCCCTCCCGTCCCTTTCTTCAACAATATTTGCAGAGTCATAGTTTAGTTCAGTCTCGTCACGGGCTCAATGTCTGTGTTTGGTGTTTTGGGGACAGTGATTCTTTCCACTGTGTTTATTTTTGTTTTTAAGTATTCCTGGTCTTTTTCTCCAGAAATGGAGACCCTGCGTGTGACACTGTCTACTTTTGGAGAAGGAGTCAGCGTGGCAGCGATCCTCTGCTCTGTTACCCATGCAAACGAACTGATTCCCACTTCATTCAGGTATAAAATCTCAGGGATACTCAAGGAGGCCAACATGGATTTTTCTAACTCCTTGAGACTTACACAATAATGTAGAAAAGTTATGTAGACAGCAATTCCGATAGGCACATTGCAGTACTTTTAAAGGGGGGCAAATGTAATGTATTATATAGATCAAATTCTAAGACTTTCTTTTCCTTATTTTTTGAGATACATTTTCAATTTATATTGTAGTGAAAGGCTTAGTGCTTCATTATGTAAAGAGTCCAACAAACACAAAGTAAAAACAGTACTGTTTGGTTTGAATACAGACAGGCTATAGACAATATTGAAATAAAAATGTCAGTATCAGTCATGCAAAGTTTTTCTGCAGTTTTTATTCCTCTCTGCTCACTACCACAAATAAGAGAAAACTTTTTTTTAAAAAAGATTTATTTTTATTATTTTCTTATTGGAAAGGCGGATATACAGAGGGGAGAGAGAGAGAGCAAGATCTTCCATCCGATGATTCACTCCCCAAGTGAGCGCAATGGCCGGTGCTGTGCCGATCCGAAGCCAGGAGACTCCTCCGGGTCTCCTGCGTGGGTGCAGGGGCCCAAAGCTTTGGGCTGTCCTGGACTGCTTTCCCGGGCCACAGGCAGGGAGCTGGATGGGAAGCGGGGCTGCCGGGATAGAACCGGCGCCCATATGGGATCCTGGGCATGCAAGGCGAGGACCTTAACCACTTGTGCCACCGCGCTGGGCCCAGAGAAAACCTTTGATATTTGTCTAACTTCAAGCATGATGATCTCCAGTTGCATCCATTTTGTTGCAAAAGTCACAAATTCCTGCTTTTTTTTTTATGACTGAGCAGTATATTCTGGGACATGAGCTGGTGTCCATGTCGGATTATGGCACCACAGGGAGAGGATTAGCTTGATATGCCACTTTGCCAGTCTCATATCCTGAATATTTTGTCATGTGTCCATTGGCCATTTGTATTTCATTATTTAAAAAATGACTACAAGAGTATTTTGAAATTACTGAAAATGTGTTTGGTGTTCTTGAAAATATTTGCTATTGAATAATAGAGTTTATTTAAAATGCAAGATTATAGCGTGAGCAGCTTGCATCGCATCTTCCATAATAAAAGAAAAATACTGAATCATGACATGTACATATGCATTTGTGTTGTTTGCATCCAAAGGGCAACAGCTTCAGGAATAATTGCGATTGCTGGTAACACTGGGGCTGCCCTGTCTCCCTTGGTGATGATTCTAAGAACATATTTTGAACCGTTGCCTTGGATCATCTATGGAATCATATCCATCCTCTCGGGCCTCACTGTCCTCCTTCTTCCTGAAACCAGAAACAAGCCTCTGCCCGACTACATCCAGGATTTGGAGAATGAGTGAGTGAACCCACTCACTACCTGTTCTGCCTCTGTGCCACAGATTTGAGACAAGAACAACAAACACCAGGCTGGGCTGCTGTTCTGGCACAGCCTTGGACCGGGGCCTGTGAACCTGGCTTCTTTTCATGTGACCCATGGCATTGGCTTAGGATAGCATCACTGCATCTCCCACTGACCTCCATCATCCACAGGGGCTCTCTGATCCTCTAGGCCAGGACTGGCCAGTTTGCCCCTGTAGGACTAGTGGTGAGGAGCCCAAAATAAGGGTTCTTCTGTGGTGTCTGTGTTGATGGGATGCATACATTCCTGAAGGTATTTAAAAATCATGTCCCAAATCTAATGCTGCATCTCAACCCCTAGACACTGACTGTCCACAGCTCAGAAATTATTATAAGCTGTCTGGAACTACAGAGTCTGCAGTTTGCTGAGCAAATGAGGGGAGAGTACATGCGGGATTAGGACTTCTACTACAAATGACACTACTATGGAGAGCAGCTGTTGTGTTGCCTGGAAGAGTCCTTCCTTCTGGATTTCATTAGGAGGACGCGTTCAATAAAGACAGGAAAAACATGGCAAATAAGATAAAAGACTTTGCAAATGATTATGAATTGGTTAGGACCGTCAATGTTTTGTGGGCTTCCCTGTTACGTCCAAGGAGGTCACTGAAGAATGGCAGGATGTCTGAAGGCCAGAGGATAGGAATGGTCAGATCTGCTTTCCCAGCCCCTTTCAGAGAATTCCTTAAATCTTTAGGCAGGGGTGGTGGTTTCTGCCAAAGCTTGTGGGTGAAGGATGAGGGTGCTTGAGGGAGCTGCCATCTCCATGGACTTCCACGGCTTGTTTATTTGCTTGTGGTTTTGATTGTGTCTCTCCCAGGAAAACGACCTCAAGGAAAGCACATGGGGAAGACACCACAGACAAGGTGACACGGCTTTAAGGAACTGCGGCAACTGATGGCTCACAACAGTGCAAGAGATGCCGAGAATGCTTCGATGAGCCACCCCGGGAGAAGCGATACGTTCCTGCAGCAGGAAAGCAAGGACTTAATTTACAGTTGTTTTACCAAGTTACTAATATAAATTACCAATAATTAATCACTGTAAGAAGTTGAAAAGGAATCATGATTTCGATTTCATGTTAGGCCACACAGTTGCCCACAGCCCTAACTTAATTTATGAGAGAAGATACTGATTTTTTTTTATTGGTTGTTTCCCATAAGTATAGTTGTTGATGTTGTATCTTATTACATGCATTTTTTTGTTTGTTTTACTGAAATTATGTAAAATTATACATTTTTTTTCCTAAGGAAAAAGATCAAATAAACAAAAATTGAAGCATCAAAATAATCTTTTTTTTTTCCTGTTTCACAATACAGTTTTTTTTTAACTTTGTTTTAAATTATTGTCATCATTCTATGGTATAGTTCCATAGGCCTTGGGATTTTTCCTGCCCTATTCCCAAATATCCTTATCTCACTACTGAATTCTCCTATATTATTACTATAGCATAGCTATTCATAAACAGTCACATGCTCATCATTGCGGACATGGGCAATGGCAGAGAGTCCAGCATCCTATTGTCAAGATAAAACTAATAGTTTCATTAGTAGTCCATCTTTGATCTGGAAGTAGGGATGAACACTGCACTGCATCCTCACATCTGGACATGATAGTCTCCATCACACAGCACACATAACCTTAAATGAAAAGCCACAATATGAAATCAACAACAGGAAGAAAAAAAGAAATTTACAATGCCATGAATTTCTCAAGAGGTTTTGATAGTTCAACAGTCCTGAATAGCTGGCAATCCTTCCACTCCAATCACAATGAAATCTCTCCAAATAAGTTCAACGGCTTCTTGTGGAGACCATCTCGCCTAAAAAACTGTGTCATATAATGCAATGTAATAAAAAAATAAATAAATAAAATGAAATTTAAAAAAAAAAAAAAGAAATCTCTCCAAAATGCACTGGCTGCTATAGGCCACCTAAGGTCTCTGTCTGCCCAGATCTTCACTGCCAATGCTTGGCTGGTTAATTGATCAATTTGTTCTGTCCTCCGTCCTCTGCCATGGTACCAGCTGTCCTCTGGAGACTCCAATGTACTGCCATATCCTCCATGTACATTTGAATATGATGTCCACTGCTCCATCTAAGTCACTGAGGAGGCCTGGCTCTGACACATGCGCTCCACAGTCAGACCATGGAACCTGCAATTCTTTCCATGGTTGGGGTTTTGAGCTCAGTGGTTCAGTTCAGGGAGTCACCAAAGAAACCTCACCTGGGGCCATCTCAGACCTGATTCTTATGTGTGTTTGTCAATCTGTCACCCAAATCAGCCTACGCACACACTGGTAGTTACATTTGCTGGGTCAGTTCTGTCTCCAGCCCTGTGTTTTATGAAAACCAATGGGTTTTGGAACCCAGCATGATCCTGTCCACCACATACTTGGCCTTCACACAAACTAGTGGGAGCTGCAGCCTAGTTGTAGTGACCTGCAATAACCCCCAACAGGCCCGCATGCTTCACTGGTTCCTGTGCTTGCCAGTATGTACAGCAGACTGGTCCCATCTGTCCCACATCCCAGTCAGCTCTGGTACATGTTAATGGGAATTGGAGCCCAGTTCATCCCAACCAGCCCCACTATCCAGTCCACACTAGTGCCAGCAGGTGCCACTATCTGTCTAAGCCATGCCTTCCCTGACAGAATTTGGCCCCTATGGCAGCATCTGCCAGCTGATGCTGCAACAAAGCCCAACCAACACATACCCACACTGGCTTATGCATGTGCTAGAAGGTATAGTCAGCCCAGCCTGGCTTTTCCCTGATCCAGGTCACATGTACCCCATAGATGTTATGGCCTTGCCATCCTGGTCTGCCTCCATCCCAGCTCTCATGCTCACCAGTGACCCAGTAGGGGGAGCCCTCGCAGCACCCCCACCCCACTGGGTCTGTGCCCACACTGCCACCCCGGGTTTCACAAGTGCTGGTTGGGTGCTGTGGCCCAGTCTGGCACAGACCGTCTCAACTCAGCATTTGCCAATGGGTGTTTGTAGCCTGGTTGGGCGAGCCCACCTTCAATTCCAACTCTTGCTGGTGGGGAACTATAGCCTAGCCCTGCACTGCCAGCCCCAAGTCCCTGCCCTTATGTGGACTGGCTGGTATTGCGCACTGACCTGGACCAACCAACACTCCATTCTGGCACTTGGATTTGCAAGCAGCTGACATGGATTGACCCAGCCTGGCCTGCCCCCGACCTGCACCAAATGTACGCCAATGGGTACCGTATTTTGACCTGGTCTGGGCTGCTTCCTATCTTGGTTCTTGCACTCACCTGTGGGGAATGTGTCTCAACAGAGGAATTACCTAAGCTCCTCCATCTGGATCTCTCCCAGTGCCAAATCTCACAAACAGTGGGTCCATGGGCCAGCGCTACTTAGTCCACGTCCTGTCCCACAGGAACAGTGGCCTTCTCTGACCAGCCCTCATCCATTCCAGTTCTTGTTGTTGGGTGCTACAGCCCAGCCAAGCCTTTTCCACAACCAGACACAGCTCACGCATGGCTTAGCAGGGGCAAAGACCTAGCCTAGCTCATCCTACATCTACCCTGGTTCTCATGAGCACCAGTGGGTGCTGGAGTTCAGCCCAATCTGGCACATCCCAAACCCAGCCCACACACATGCTGAGGGACACTGCAGCCATATCCAGACCAGACTGCAGCCCCGACCCTGGCCCTTGTGCTCACCAATGGGGATTACAATCAGGTCAGGGCATCCCCTTTGCTCCCAAACCACTCCTGTTCCCATCCATAGATCTCATGTATGCCAGTGATTCTTCTGAACTGGCCTGGCAGAATCCTCATCTGTCAGCCTTTGCCTTTGGATGTTGCATGCTGGCCTGACCTAGTCAGTCTCTAGGCCCTACTCTCACTGGCAGGTGCTGCAACCTGGTACTGCTCAATCTGCTCCCATCCCTGGCTCATGTGAACAAGTAGGTGTGATACTCCAGCCCATCATCACCTGCACGCCAGCCTGGTTTCTGCACTTGCCAGTTGGCTAAGGTCTGCTCGGCCCTGCCCAGTCCACTCCCTTCCAAATCCTACCCACAAACTTGCCAATAGATGAGACTACCTTGCCCAGCATGCTCAACCTGTAGGTTTGGAACATGTGCTCACCAGTGGGAGCTATGGTCCCATAAGGTAGTTTACCAGGTTTTCCCTCTCAGCCCACTCCCAGATCTCACATGCTCCAGCAGGTGCTAGGCCCTTAACCGGCACAGCCTGCCCCTCCATCTTGGTCTTTGTGTGAGCTGGTGGATGTTGCAGGCTGGCCCACCCCACACCTTGTTTTAGTATGCACATGCAGGTGTTGCAGCTTGGACCTGCACAGCCTCTTCTCAGCCCCAGCATTTATGAATGTTGGCAGGTTCCATGTTCACACCTAGTTCAGCCCGTCACCAATTGTTGAGCTAAGCAGCAGGACTTGTATTTCCACAGGGTTGGGCCCACTTATCCCACACAGAATCTACCCCTGGACCTGGTTCTCTCACATGCTAGTAGTGTTATGGCCTTGCCTAATGTGGCCTGTCCCCTGATTCGACTCCTCAATCAGGTACTGGGATCTAGCTCTGCTAGACAGGCCCCAGTCATGCCTTTCATGTGGTCTGGCATGTGTGGTCAGTGATGCTCTGTACTAATAAGCCCATCTCAGGACTCCCATGTGGGGTGGTGAATGAGTCTGACCCATGCAAATCTTCCAGTCACTCCCCTCTATACCACCAGGTCTCAGTTCCCCCACTTAGTACAGTGCCCCTGTTGATAGGCATCCCTCAGGATTTATTCCTCACTTACACATATGGAGTCTGTATCCATGGATATCCCTAGGCAATAATTCGTCACACCCAAGACCCCAGAGCTCATAGGCAGGCAGCCAGCAGGCAAAGCCCGGCCCCCAGTGGGTGCACTGGCCATCTGAGTTAAGATGCTGCTGACTGCTTTTGAAGAAGTTGGGGGTGGGCCATGCCCTCCATTCATCAGCCAAGAGTAGCCAGCGAAGCAGAGTTTCCGTTCTGCATGCCAGGCCTGCCGCTTTAAAATAACTTTTCCTAAGTTTTCATGTTATGCTTTTCTGGGGGATTTTTCTACTTCCTTCCACATTCTCAAATATATTGGCATCAAGTTTTTAACACTTCCCTTTAGCTTTTCTGTATCTGATTGTTAAAGTGGTCTCTGTAACTTGATTTTGCTATGGTCTGTTAAATCGAGTAAAAATCAATGTCAGTGTTTGAGTTGAAAAAAATAATAATCTTCACCATTCTCTTGGTTTTCAACCACTCTTCGGTTTTCTTCTTGTAGAATTCAACAAAAAGATTCCCTTAGAATAATGCAATGCACTTGTATTCAAAGAAAAAGGACTCATGACATAATGTTTGTATAATTGTGGATGTTCAGCATGTTTTTAGATTAAAGGAAACATAGATTTTAAGCACCAATTCTTCCCAAATTTTTGGTAGGGTAGTTGGAAAAATTTTTCCAATTAAAAACTCTGTTTTTAAAACAAATTGATAAAAGTTTTAAATTTATCTAAAAGTGAACAGATCAGAAGCCTTAGAAAATGCTATTCATGAAATAATGCCGGAGCAGATTGGTGTAACTTGGGATGTTTTTATTAAAAGTTTTTGTTTTTATTATTGATTTCCTCTCTGACTCATAGGTCACACAGTAGCGTCATTTGCTTCCTGAAGCAAATGTAATAGCAGATAAACGGTACAAATGAAACAAGTCCATAATCACTGAAGCCTTAACTGGAGCAACCGATACATATCACTTCAAAGAAACGTTTCCCCAGAATCTAGAACAAAAAGCATGTGAATAATACATCAAATGCCAGAAGCTTAAAAGAAGAGAATTTGACTGAATACTTATATAAAACTAGTGAAAGATAAAATACTCCTAGGTTATGGGGAAATCTAGATAAATATTCACCAAGATATTAAAAGTTTTGGTAGTGTGACTATACTTTTTTTTTTTGACAAAATTTTTTTTTTGGTTTCTGTAGTAGAAAGGATTATTCAGTGCTTAAAAACTATGATGGGTTACTGCTAAAAATAAAGTATGAGGACAAACTGTTGTCAAAATAAATATAATGCTTATGGAGATTCACAAAGAGGAAGACACAGTGTAACACTTAAATGTTCAGAAGGCAAGAAAGTGTGATTCACAAAAGGATGAATCATTGAAAATTCAGTATATTAAAAATCTGAGAGATGGGCAGGCATGTGACATGGTAAAGGTGTCATTTGGGAATCTCGCATTGCACATCAGAGATTTTGGCTCTGCTTTCTGCAAATTTGCGTCCTGGGATACAGTGAGGAGTGCCACAACATGTGGGTTCCTGCCACTTATACAGAAGGCCTGGATTTAGTTCTGGGATCCTAGCTTGGAACTGGCCCGATGCCAGCTGTTGTGGACATTTGGGGAGTCAATCAGAGAAGAGAAAATCTTTCTGTTCTTCTGCCTGTGTTTCTCTCCTTTAACTTTTTATTTGCTTTTCAAACATAGAAAAATAAATTTTGAAAAGAAAACTCGTTTAAAGTAATTAAAATCAAATACCAGATTTTATTTTGCAAAGATTTCTTTTTTAAAAAATTCTAATTTGTTTTGTTATTTATGAGCTAGTGGATTTCCCTTCCCCTTTGTCCAAGATCCTACCTCCCACTGAGTTCCCTTGTATCATTAAAATAAGATAGTCCTTCACAATCAGTCTAAAGTCCATCGTTCTGCTATTTAAGTGTATCTTGACATTATAGGCATGGACAATGGCAGACAGTTCAGCATGCTCTAATGTCAAGATACATTTAATAGTTTCAATGGGAGCCCATCTTTAATTTTAAAATAGAGTTGCATACTGCTTTGTATCTTCACATTTGGAGATGATAACCCCTATTACACAGTTACTATATATCCCTATAAATAAAAAGCTGTAAAACAAAATCAACAACAACAGGGAGAATAAATAGAAAATTAGCAACACCATGAAATGAAATAACATGCTACTGAATTATCAATGTGTTGCTGAAGAAATGAAAAAGAAAATCAAAAGCCTGCAAGAAGCAAATGATGTTACCATGTGACATATGAGTCAGAGAGGAAATTAATAATAAAAACTTAATAGAAACAAAAATAGCAACCCCCCCTGAGATGTAGCAGAAGCAGTTGAAAGAGCTATGATCTTGTAATTTGCATGAAGGTTGCCTTATATCAGAAAGAACATATGATCTTTGTCCTTTTGGGATTGACTTATATCACTGAGCATAATGGTCTTAAGTTGGGAGCATTTGGTTGCCAATGGTAGAATTCCATTCTTTTTAATGTCTGAGTAGATGTACCACAATTTCTTTATCCACTCCTCTTTTGACGGGTATCTGGGTTGTTTCCATATCTTTGCTATTATAGATTGTGCTGCTGTTAATATAGGACTACAGTTCCCTTTTTCATATATAGATTTCATTTCTTTAGGGTATATCCCACAAGTGGGATAGATAGGTCATATGACTGGTCTATTTTCAGCTATCTTAGCATGCTCCATACTGACTTCTGTAGTAGTTGTACTAGCCTACACTCCTACCATTAGTGAAAGAGGGTACCTTTCTCCCAACATACACTCCAGCATGTGTTTTTAGTAGAGTTCTGAATGTAGGCCAATCTCACTAGTGTTAGGTAGAACCTTAATGTGGTTTTCATTTGTATTTTGCTGACAGCTAGAGAGCCTGAATCTTTTCTCATATGTTTATTTTTTTTGAAGTTTATGTGTTTTTATTTAAAATGAAAATTTATAAAGAGAAGGCCCAGCACAGTGACCTAGTGGCTAAAGTCTTCATCTTGCACACTCCAGGATCCCATATGGGCACCAATTTTAACCCCGGCCACCCCACTTCCCATCCAGCTCTCTGCTTGTAGCCTGGGAAGGTAGTCAAGGATTGCCCAAAGCCTTGGGACCCTGCACCTGTGTGGGAGATGCGCAAGAAGCTTTGGGGGCTTCTGACTTCAGATTGGCACAGATCCGGCCACTGTGGGCACTTGGGGAGTAAGACTTTGGCCGAAAGATTTTCCTCTCTCTCTCTCCTCCTCTGTATATCTGACTTTCAAATAAAAATAGACTAAGAGAAGTAGAGACACACACACAGAGAAAGATCTTCCATCTGCTAGTTCACTACTCAAGAGGCCACAATGGCTGGAGCTGAGCCAGTCTGAAGCAAGGAGCCAGGAGCTTCTTTTGGATCTTCTAATGGGTGCAGGAATCAAAGACTTCAGCCATCTTCTAATGCTTTCCCAGGCCAGAAGCAGGGAGCTGGATCGGAAATGGAGCAATCAGCACTTAAACCAGCTTACACTTGGAATGTTAGTGCCGGAGGGTAGAGAATTGACCTGCTGAACCACCAAGCAAGCCCCTGCAAAAATTTCTTCATGTGTACTTCCCAAGGCTGATGAGGGGATTAAAAATGGAAGCTTGGTAATATTGGGATTACAAAATAAATGTTCTAGAGATCTGAATAAAAGACTATAGGATGCTATTATTAAGAATTTTATGCAGTGTGCATCTCTACTTTCAAATAAAAAATGGACTCCCAATGAAGCTGTTAAATATAGCTTGACAATAGGATGCTGAATTCTGCCATAAGCTATATGTACAAGAACAGGATACACTTAAATAGCAGAATGATGGACCTTTGGTTTTGAAGGACTGTAATATGCTTATAATACAGGGGAAATCAGTAGGGGGGGGGATTTGAGAAGAGGACAGGGGAAATTCCAGAACCTATAGAACTGTGTCATAAAACACGTACATTTTTAAAAATTAAAAATTCTTTAATTCAGGACCCATTTGTTATGCATGAGGAATGAAAAACAAAAAGAATAGGAGCAGATGCCCTTATGAGCTTATGTGGAATAACATTTTTGTAAGCTACTGACAATTTTTGTAAGGTTTTCATCCTCTCTAGATCAGTGTAAAATCACAAATGAACTAATCTGTGGGTGGGGAGATGTCTAAAACCATATTACTTCAGATCTAGAATGGGACTATGTTTATAAATTATATTTAATGTAATATCAGAAGCATTAGCAGGAAAAATTAGAGAGGAGGAAGAAATAAAGGACATTAATATTGGAAACAGTAAGCCAAGATATCTATGTGTTCAGATGACATGCTATGGTATGTGTAAAAATATAAGCACTTTACCAAAAAAAACTGTTCGAATTGATACACCAAGTCAGTAAACTTGCAGGTTAAAAAAGTTACAAAAGCCAGCTTTTCAAAATATACCAATGATGGAGTCACTGAAAGAGAAACCAAGAAAGAATTCCAAGCCACAAAAGCCACAAATGAATCATATAATCAAATATCCATTCCAAGACATGACAGATATTTGCAATGAAAAAATGCAAAATATCCATGAAAGAGATCAGCAAAGTCATAAAAATGGAAAGGTATTTGTTGTTCACCGAGGGTAAGAATCAATATCATCAAAATGTCTATTCTGTGATTAAAAATGTTTATTCTACCTAAATCCATTTTCAAATTCAATGCAATTGCTATGACATAAAAATACTGCCCCTTATAGAATCAGAAAAATAATCCTAAAATAATATTCAATCACAAAAAACCCAGAATAGCCTAAGTCATCATAAGGGAATCAAGCTAGAGTCATTAGCATACCTGACTTCAAAAAATATTGTAAGACTACAGTGATTAAAGCACAATGATGCTGGCATGATGACAAGCCATATATCTAGGGAACAGAACAGAGAGACCGGAAGTTAATTCACATAATATAGACAACTGATTTTTTAAAATTAAAACTTAGCAGTTTATAATATTCAAGCGAGATTTTACAGAACTTCGTGCATTTTAGGGTAATCAAAACAGTGCTATAACTCTAATAAGCTATATATTAACAATTGAAGAGTAGAAAAGTCTTAGGCAGGTGAGCAGAGAAATCTCTGATAACTTAGTAAGTGAGGAATAGCTGAACTCTGTGTCCTGCCTAGTGAGTTTTGGGAAAAGCCAAAATCGGGAGCCTGACCAGTAAGATACAGGCTGAGCAATTATAGGCCAGCTGACTCTTTCCTTTCTGTTCAAAACTTTTTATATTACTCTCTCTGTGTCTATCTGAGCTAATTTTGGGGCTCCTGTGCAAACCTACTGGTCAGTGCAAGAGAGGATGGGGAGTCAAAGGTTTGGAACTAAGTAAGGACCAGAGAAAGCTCCTCTCCTGATAGACAACTGATTTTTACAAAAGGGCTCAAACTTCTACATTAGAGTAAGAATAATCTCTACAAAAAAGTGATGCTGGAAAAACTAGATGTTTAAATGTAGATGAATGAAATAAGATCCACATACAAAGATCAATTCAAGATCGATCAAAGACTTAAATGTAAGACCTGAGGCTAGGAAGGTACTAGAAGAAAATGTAGGGGAAACACTCCAAGTCATTGGTGCAGGGCGTCGGCTCAGACCCCCAAAGCAAAGGTAATGGGGATGCTGTCTTCGTAGCTCTATGTTTCTGGGGTTGGTTACCTAGAATAACATCATGTCATGTGGTGAGCATATTTACTGGTATAGATCCTGCTGTCACGAACTGAGCTTCCTCCCAAAAAATAGCCAGGAAAGGAGCCATCTCAAAAGTAAATTTTCCTGTATGAAGTCAAGTTCTTAGGTAACTCCATCTCCCGCTAACAGCTGGACTTTGCCTTCAAAAGAGAATTTAAGCCAATTGCATCAATCTATTCCAGAATTATCAACCTTCAAGAACTATAAAGGACAAAATAAAATTGCCACCGAATCTGCTAGATTTAAGTGTGCTTCTATTTGTGTCATACCTAAGTAATATAGACTTTGCTACCATGGGTGAAATGTTGCCGTAATAAATTTCTGTAAATGTTCTCATGCTTTTACAGTAAGACAGTGAGTAAAAACTAAATAGTTTCTTTAGAGGGGCAGATAAAAAATCTTGTGTTTTTTCAAATAAAAAATCTGCAGATCCTTAAAAACAGGTTATCTTTTCAAAAAAAACTATACAAGAGGGCTAAAGAGAAGTGAAGAAAAATAGATGTGATTTGGCTGAAGGGTGGGAGATCTTTGTTAAGTAACAGTAGATCAGAAAGAAGTGTCCTGGAATAGGAATTTAAAAACTATGATCTATTTGACTTGTAAGAGCTGGATTACATTATATTATCATATTTTGATTTATGTATTGTTTGTGTTGTATGCATCTGATTTATGCAAATCTAATTTAAATAATAGTCTACCCTTTGAGCCTGCTCACTTTGAGCTGATATTATAATGATGAGGAGAAGTTTGGATCCTTGAGATACATAAGTGCAATTTTCATAAAGAAGAAAAATAAACAGAAGCCATAAGGAAGACTCTGATGGATTTTTAAAAATACGTACATGCATTTTTTATTCCTCCCAACAGCAGGCAGAGCCTAATTCACATTCTCAATAATACAGACTAGACATACTGGCACAATTAAAAAAAAAATGAAGTAAAGCAAAGGTGGTATATTTGTCTTGAGATCACATCAAGAGAAGATAGTGGGTTTCAGCCTGGATCTCATCCTTTGTCATGAATCCTGCTCTTTGTCAGAGGTCACAAGGGAACACCACAGAGTTCACGCAGAAATGGAAATGAAAGGTAAACCTAAACAATGCAAACTTCATGTCTCAGCGTAGTCTTCATGAAGTTTAGGACGTTGTTGTAAGCGATGATACCAGCTGCCTAGTGCATCCCTGAAGCACTTGAGGCTTTAGGAATTTAGCCATGTCAGTACAATCATTTTTACACTATTAATTGAAGAAATGGGGACTACCTTTTAAAGATTTGTTAATATTGGAGAAAAAGAATTCAAAAGAAGCACAACTGGGATGTCTGTTTCTTTTAAAAAGTGTCACAAAATTGCTTTTATTTAAGCAGGACAACTACAATGGTGAAGGACCTTGAGTGTTTTTCTTGTCAAAATCCCATCATAAATGAGCACATGGGATAAGTCTGGTCCTCCAAAAAGTCAGAGTTACCTTGAGCAATCTCCCTAACTGTCACTACTGTCTCAGCTCTTCTCTTGTCCTTTGTGGTAATACTGCTTTGAGATTGCTTTGTCTTGAAGATCATTGCACTGAAGATATGCTTTATCTCTCATTTTAATTCTTTTTGGAACTCTTAAGCGTTTCAATAGCACTTCTTACAGTTCCTTGGAAATTGCTGTATCGGTCTGCAGCTGATTTGGGCACAGCACTTTCCAAATCCACTTAAGCAGAACACCTGCTCCATTTAAATTTTTCAGTCTGAAGTGGATCAGTTGGATCAATGGAGAGTCCAGAGTTTCTACTTTTATTCACTGTGCCACTTTGATTAGGGGATAGAGAAGATTGTTTTTTCCCTACAAGTTCTTTGGGTGGTTTGCTGCTATGAGCTCCATGGTCAGTATCACCTCATCCCTTCTTCAAACAAGTCATCCATTTGTAAATTGCTTTCTTTGAGGCATTGTCCTAATACCGTCTTATAAAGCATCATGGATTTCATTCTGCCATTCATGCTTTACCAGGAATTTGAGGTTTCTTCTTGCTTTAATTTTAGCAGAGTGCATGTTGCTCTTTTCAAACCGATGTGTTATCCATATTTGTGCCTCAAACAAAACCCTGTCCAGATATGTTAAAATAAGATTTCATAAGTTTACTTGGATGTAAAAATAAAAATTCTTCAAACCAGTACATATCTTTCTCATAATGTATTTCCCATTATCCTTTTTTTTTCTTGCTAAGACTCCTTTGTTTGATAACAACACCCAAACAGTCTTTTGGTAAAAATCCATAATTGGAAATCTTCTAAATGTCTCAGAAAAGCTACTTAAAAGCTACACATAGGTTTCAAAATTTTATGTACCAAACAAAGCTTATCTTTTAATTCCTTTTCTCCACAAATTTTTTTGATGTCCCTCAGACTTGACTACATAACCCTTTATTCAGACTGACAATTTGTGATGACAAAATAACCACATCCAACTCCGGCTTGTTCTCTCCTGACTTATCCTTATTTCATGAAACTCATTTTTTAGGAATCATTGTGTTAATTATTCATTTTTAGACAAGTTTTGAGCTACTACATTTTTAAGTTGTTTCGAAACTGTTGGCATTCACACTAGAATGATTACATCAATTATTATTATTAATGAATTGGAAAAGACTCATTGCTTTAAATCTACTCTACTTTTCCATCCCACAATATGTTAAGTATTTACCATGGCACATCGTGTCATGATTTCCTTTAGAGTAGGATTTTTTTCTAAAATGTTTTACTGTGTTCAACGATGAATATTTTATAGACAGTAAGTTAGTGCCACCATCCTAGGTGGGAACCGTTTTTCTGTCATAGCTGTTTATTCAGTTTCAAGTTTGTGAATATTACGGAATGATCCTGATGGCTTTGCTTTGTCTTGCGCTTTGATCGATCAGCAGTCGGCTTGTGGAATCCGCTAGAACTGTGTCACTTTGATGAGGCTGTTTTCCTGATTGGTTTTTCTCCTGAGACAGACACAAAGCAAACCACGACTAAGCACAAACATGGAGGGCCACGGGGAAAACAGGCAGTCCCTGCACTCTTTGCTGACGGGACGCCAGCTTTGGTAAGAACTGGGACCCACCCGCCCACATCCAAGCTCTACAGCGAATCTTGTGATGTCAGAGACAAGCTCGAAGTCAGGAGCTGAGAAGGCGTCACCGAGTGCCCATGCTCACGCTAGGACATCCTTCCAGTCTCCAAAGGGGTCTTTGGAAATATCAAAGCCCGCAAGAGATTTACAATCCTACCCAATCTTTTATCATTTTTTAAATGTTCCTTTATTGTACCTTTCTTGTCTTTTGCAAACTTGTTCATTCCCGGGGAGAACCACAAGGACTCAATCTCATAGGCAACGTAATAGGACTTTATCCCTTAGGTACACTGCCATTTCGGAGAGTGACTACAGCTTAGTAGTTAGCCACGTCCCCGACCCACGCCCCCGCCCGCGTTTTTTTTAAATGATTAATATATACTTAAATAGCATCTTCCCAACAATCTTGGAACCACAGGATTCCAGCGACTGGGGCAACCTCTTGTGTGAATGTGTATGCTATACTACAGAAGGGAAGACAGAAAAAACTCCATTTCAGCTCTTTTCTGCTAAACCTAGAGGTGCACAGCAGCAGGGGAGAGCTGAGATCACTGAGGGGTGACTTAATGCAGCCTGGTGCTTTGTCTTTTTCGTCACAAGCTCCTGGCACGCAGATGCTCTCAGCACAGCTACCAGATTCACTCACTCATTCTCCAGATCCTGGATGGAGTCAGGTAGGGGCTGGTTCTTGGTCTCAGGAAGCAGCAGCACAGCAAGGCCAGAGAGGATGGAGCAGACTCCATAGATGATCCAGGGCAAGGGCACATAGTAAATCCTTACAATCATGATCAGAGGAGCCAGGGCAGCCCCGATACTACCGGCGATTGTGATAATTCCTAAGGCTGTTGCTCTTGGAACACAACACAAAAGCAATTCAGTCAAAATATATTCCTATGTACTGTGGTTTGTTATTTGATCATGTTTAGACACATGCAAGTTGACAATCCAAAACATTCAGATCATTGCTGCAAGACTCCTGTTATTTTATTGAGTATCTTTGTGTTTTATGGATACTTTAAATATACAAGACTAATATTTTTATATCTTGTCATGTTCACTTGATAGCTTTAGATATTTATCCAAATCACTTAAAAATGCATCCTCTTCTTTGCTAATTATTTTCAAGTCTATTAGTGCATTCAGATATGTTCTATTTTAAAATATTATAGGCAAAAAAGGCAGTTTTCAGAAAACTTGAGCTTAATTAGGATTCATACTATTGTAACTGATAACTTCTAAGTGAGAATTTTGGTAACTTACAAGTCTTAGTTTCCATTCCCCACACAAGTCCCAACTAGCTGGAAAGATCCATGTGTAACCCTGACAGATTTTCCGTACGTTTCTACCTGATTGCTGTGGGAAGAAGTTCGTTTCCATGGGTAACACAACTGCTGGTAGCTGCACTGGAAAGTCCTCCTCCGAAAGCTGACAAAGCCATACGCAGGGTCTCCATGTCTTGAAAAGAGACCAGTGAAATTCAGAAAATCAACGCCCTACAAGCTTTACAGCCCCCCAATTCCAGTCGTACACACCCTGCAGCTTGTAGAGTAAATACAGATCCGAGTGTTTGTGGTGTAAAACGCAAGGACCAATAGCTGTGTGATTTCTCTACCTGCTGTGACTGATATATTTAAATAAAGCAGCTTGATTGATTCCATGATTTATCCCTGCACAACAGAGACTTGCCAAACCGGGGGAAGACTACGAGAGCAGCAGGATCTTGCTCTCATTTTTCCTTCTTGAGCCTTCGGTTTCTTCGTGGGGAAGGACTGCCATAGAGGAAAAATTACTAAGGGCTAACAGGCTCATACACGTCCCAGAGGAGCTGAGCAACGAAGTGCAAGTACGACATTGACAAGAAAATGCTGTTGTAGGAGAGAGTGAAAAGTCAAGAGGATGTAGAGGACCAGTTCAAGAGAATGTTGATCTAGCATAGGAAGGGATCAAAAATTCGGACCTCCATTTGGGATTTTTCTTTTCAAACTTTGTAAAACATGATGGGGATTTCAGAGTCTACTTCCAATGCAATTAAAAAACAACTCTTCTGGGAGATTTAGGACTTCAGAGTTCTGTTGCAAGGCAGCAAGCATGAGGACATCCAGGAGCAGGGGCGCTCCTGTGGAATGCACTGCTTCTCGGGGATGTAGTTGAAGTGTACAGGATACAGTAGCTACTTATGCCCTAGAATGCACGACCATACAGTCATGCCATGTGGAATGCATCCTGTGATTTAGGTGAGGTATGGTGACAACCCTATTTCCCCAATTCATTACATAGGATCATTCATTCTGTAAACTTGATTCTAAAAGTTATAATCACTTAACACTTTTTATTCTGGACACTTTACTGTGTGTTGATAAGGAAATTTAATTTCTTTTTCTTTTTTTTTTAAAGATTTATTTATTTATTGGAAAGTCAGATATACAGAGAGGAGGAGAGACAGAGAGGAAGATCTTCCGTCCAAACATTCACTCCCCAAGTGAGTGCAACGGCAGATGCTATGCCTATCCGAAGCCAGGAGCCAGGAACTTCTTCCAGGTATCCCACACGGTTGCAGGGTCCCAAAACCTTGGGCCATCCTCAACTGCTTTCCCAGGCCACAAGCAGGGAGCTGGATGGGAAGTGGGGCTACCGGGATTAGAACAGGTGCCCATATGGGATCCCGGGCACATTCAAGGCGAGGACTTTAGCTGCTAGGCCACGCCGCCGGGCCCAGGAAGTTTTATTTCTTGAATTCGACTCTTGCAAATCAAGGTGCAGTGCATGACCCACAAATGGACACATGCAGATGGAGGAGTGTATTGTCTCCAAAGCTGGAATACCATGAAAGAGGAACTGAAAATATTGTTTCCTACATGGGATGAGTCATACTTAGTAGGTACAATCATGTCATGTATATTGACAAGTTTGCTTAGTGAAAAGTCAAGCGGAAAGTCTCTGTCTACCAGCAGGGTCCCAGATTCAACAGCACCAGTGTACAGGTCCTTCTCGGATGTGGGGAAGGTAGCCATATGTTCACACCGATTTTACTGATTTTGAATTCTTTTACCAGCAACTCAATGGCACAATCAGTGCTGAATTTTCAGGTTAGGAAATCTTCACAACTCAACTACCTTGTTCCTTCTTGTTCCAGACAGGTACAGCCAGTGTGGCAACTGAGTGAAGTAAGGGTGGTGGGCCCAGCACCATAGTGCAGTGGTTAAGGTCCTTGCCGTGCATGTGCCAGGATCCCATATGGTCGCCGGTTCTAATCTTGGTGGCCCCGCTTCTCATCCAACTCCCTGCTTGTGGCCTGGGAAAGCAGCTGAGGATGGCCCAAAGCCTTGGGACCCTGCACCCCCATGGGAGACCTGGAGGAAGCTCCTAGCTCCTGGCTTTGGATTGGGTCAGCTCCAGCCATTGCGGTCACTTGGGGAGTAAACCATTGGAAAGAAAATCGAAGATCTTCCTCTCTGTCTCTCCTCTTCTCTGTATATCCACCTTTCCAATAAAAATAATAAATAAATCTTAAAAAAAAAAAAAGAAAGTAGGGGTGGAGAGAATAATTTCTTCTTCCTGCTTGTTTTATTCTCTTACCTTGGGGCATGATTGTGAGGGACAGAATGGAGATCCCCAGAGTGAAGCAGAACATGGCCTGGCTTCCCCGACGGCCTAAGTGGTTCAGTGCCAGCAGTGCCACAAAGTTACCCAGGAGGTTGGCTATCCCAAAGAAGCCCTGCAACAGGAAAATATTGCTCCCAAAATGCTGCAGGTGGACATTTAGGCCAATAAAGACCATGATGTTTGAAAATCTGTAGTGAACAAAAGAAGAAAGATGTATGTCACAAAACCTAGAGCCTGTGTTCTACAAATACCAACATTTCAGTCCAGGCGGTCACTTCTTGGGGTGAAAGTATAAAGGTGCTACTTGTGTTGTAGAAAAAAAATAATTGAATGGCCATTATTTTTAAATCATCAGAAGATATTGTAGAATGAGAAAAGTCCTAATTCTTGTTAAGGTTTTTTTTTTTTTTGAGGGTGGAAGTATGATAATGGATGTTATGTGGTAGAGCCTTCTAGAATTCTAGATTTTCTACATTTTTCTACATTTTGACCTGTATATTTGTAAATATTCATGGGGCAGCATGCTGTATTTATTTAAAGTTTGTGACATGACATTCTGTGAGATGAACATATTGAGACATAATCGCTAGTGTCCTTTACTGTAATTTTGCCCCCGTTAAGAAGGAAACAAATCCCCCTAAAGTTAAAATATATATAATTATAAAGTTAACGTGGTCAGTTTCTTGTAATATCTCTAGTAGAGCTATGTGAAAACAAAGTTCCCCATCCTGTACTTACTTGGTTCCATGTCAGTTTTACATCCCTTTGCTCATCTCCAAACATGTACGATCTTCACAGCGTTCTTACCTTTTCTCCCCAAGTCTGTCCCAACCACTTGTTGCACCCATTGAAATAACAGCTTTCATGTTCCTCAGGCACTCTGTGACGCCTACCTCACAAAGGACAAGAGTATGATCCGTTTCCGCAGGATGGGTTTTTGGAATGAGTCACACACAGAAGGTTTTATCTGTGCAGCCACCAGCTCCTCCTTCATGGTGGATCTCACGACCTTCAACAACATCAACAACACACTACTCAGTTTTTACAAAGAGTGGGCCAGGATGGGAGCACAGGGCATGACTAGGGCACCCATAGGACATGAGATCTGCTCTCTTGCTTTCTGGTAGGAAATGCAAACATTAGAGATGCATTGACAAGTGCAAAAGTGGTAGAAAGCTAAAAGAAACATCAGAGTATTTAGGCAGTGATAGCCCAAGACTGGAAAGCACTGTAGGGCTGGAGATTCAGGTGGGGGATGGGATGCACCTGGGAAGTACACTTGTATTAGGGTCCGAAGTCCATTCGGACCTGGTCCCTGTGCTTAGTTCTCAGATGGCTATTTGCTGTGTAAAGAAAAGCAAGTTACATTGTGAAATCTGATTTCGATTCTTCTGTTAGCCTCTGTCAGGAAAATTCTAGCGTATCCTCTTTCCATGAGTGAGAAACCGACAATGATGCCTAGGCAAGCGTGTGGAGGGGAGATATTGGAGTGGCATCCTCTGCTGCCAGGCTTGATCATGATCAAATGTTAGCTCTGCATTTGCCGGGCATATGCCTTGAGGGAAGTTCTCAAATACCTGTAAGCATCTATTATCTTGCCTTATTTCTTTTTAAAATATTTATTTATTTGTTTGAAAGACCAAGTTACTTCGAGAGAGAAACAGCAAGAAAGGGAGATACAGAGACAGTAAGAGACAGTAAAGTGAAGAGAGGGAAGGAGATGGAGAAGGAAAATCTTCTTGTGTACTGGTTTACTCCGCAAATGACCACAATGACTAGGACTGTACATGGGCAAAGGCAGAGGCCAGGAACTTTTCATCTGGATCTCCCACGTGGGTGGCAGGGACCCACACACTGGGTCCATTTTCTTTTGCCTCCCCAGGTATATTAGCATGGAGCTGGATCAGAAGCGCAACAGCTGGCGCTCAAATTGGCGAACATACGGCATGCAAGTGTCACAGCAGCTGCTTACCTTGTTGGTCTTCATAATTTTGTTTTTAAAAAGAAGGGCTAAAAATAGAAGGGTCGAAAACTGGAGAAGTTGACAGAGAAAACAAATAACACCTCTGTCAGAAGAATTTGCTAGTCCATCAGCAAGGACCCCTCAGTGCCACTCTGGACCCCTTTCGTGTTCCTTGTATCCACAGTGGAAACTGAATATTACCAGCACTGTTTGAAATCTTCTAGAGTCAGCTCAAAATTATGTACTTTGAACTAGACTGCATATAGATGAAATGGTCATTTTTTTTTCCCATGGAGTTATTGTTTATAGTCTGTATTTCCACAAACCAAGGTCTTTTTGTTTTTGTTTTTGTTTTTTTTTTTTACCTTTTACTAATCCTTATCACTGTAAAGTTAAAAAAATTACCCCCAAAACTATAAAAAACATAAGGAAGAAGGAAAGAGGGTGGGAAAAAGGGAGAAGTGGGAAGGGGAAGGTAATATCATTAGAGTCCTAGAATTATATCTATATATCAGATTAAATCTGTTAACAATTAATTCAACTTAAAATTCCATTTAAATTTGTTAAGGGAGAATATTTCGTCTTATTTCGTCTTGATCACACTCAAATATTTAAAAAACTATTATTTTTTTCTCTTATTATTGTGAAACCACCTTGATATTGGGACCCTGACGTAATAATACAGTTATTCATGATTAAGCAATGTGCCTACTGTACTATAATTTTTCAATACTTAACATACTATGTGATGAACTATTTATGTTGCTATCTAATGGTTTACTTCTATGTAAATAATTTTTTCATGACATACAGTCCTATTGCTTTCTAAAGGAGAGGTCTGAGAAGAAGAGAAAGACTTTTGAAGCATGTCCACTCAGTTGTGGGCTTGGAACTTTTAATAAGTAAAATGTAAGCCTCTTAGGACAGAGGTTTGGACTGACACAATCACTTCTGTGGTGCCATGAGAAGAGTGCCAAGTATATCTTGAATGAAGGGTCATGAGGTGAGTGATTGGATACGTACATTTTCTTCTGTGCTATTTTCAGCATCATGAACCCATCCTTCCTAGCCCCCCTGAGGAAAAGGACCAAAGACTATTAAACAGCAAGGAGTGATTTGTTTGTGTTACTTTCTGTGACATAGAATGGGATTCGTGCGATTTTCACAATTAATACTAAGTGCCCACTCTCTCTGTAAGTGAATCACCCATGTCCGCTCTCTTTATTAACATGCATTCTCTTTCACTATATAAACGGTGAAATAGTAAGTGTCAATATGTATTGGGAATCAGGATAATGAAGCGAGGCACTCCCATGCCCAGTCCCGAACTCCCACCCTTATTCACCTGCTGAATACTGACTAGTGTGTATTTCAGGTAATGTTTCTCCTACACTCCGTTACCAGTTCCCTTCCTGGTTCACCTCTATGGTTAAGGTGTCTTCCACGTTCTTCCCATTCCTGCGTGCAGTTTCCCTGAGCTCCTTCAGGCCCTTCTCTGGTTTGTTGGTAATAATCAGCCAGCGAGCAGATTCTGCCAGCCACCTGTCCAAGAACAGGAGAAACATGCAGCCAGTTTTTGCTTCATCATTTTCCCCTGATCAATATCCCGAGACAGCTTCCCTTTCCTGTGAAATGCCCGTCACTAGTTAGGTTATATGTAGAGGCATAAATACATTGTCTCTTGCAACATTACTAGGGAATTACAAGAATGACCTCACCACTTATTGAACTTTCTTTGCAGATGTTACAGAACAGGATTCATTTGTCCTTGTCTTATCCAAGGATTTTTTGTTGTTGTTTTAGCAAATAAAAATGCACTCTGCTTAGGTAAATATTTACATAAGTAAATAATGAATAATTCCTAAATAAACTACATATCAGGCAATGTTTTTGTTGTATTTACACTAATCACCACGTATTTGAAATTTGGACTTGGTAATTAAGCATAAAATTAAAAGACACTTGGATACATAGAAAATTTCATGCACACAATGAATAACACTCAGTGTAGCTGTGGTTCAGGCAACATATGGAGTAGCATATGGAATATATTTGTCTTTTATCTGACAAGCAAATGTAAATCTGTATTCTTAATGTTATCTGACAACTGTATCTGTTACGCTTCCCAAATTGGACACAGAGAATAGATTAGTATAGCACATGCTCAAATGTTGACCAAGGACATAGCAATTCACATGTACACAAATTCCACATGTATTGCCTATACCTTGCACCTCCACATCCTCTAATATAAAAAGTGAACAGGCGTATACCTTGAGGACAGAAAGAAGATGAGAAATGGCACAGAAAACACCATTTGGAGGATGTGCCACTCACGGATGAAAAAAGCCAGGCCACCCAGAGCTATCTGTCCAATACTGCCAGCACTGGTTACCAGTATAACTCCCATGGCTTGGAACTGGGGCAATGTCCATTCTAGAACTGAAAGAAAACACAAACAGGAGGACTTTGCTTTACACAAAAGTAGAATTTCAAGGGCAAAGGCAAAAGTTTGTAAAATATCCAAGATCCAAAATGTTGACTTACTGAGCAAAAAACTATTTGATATGATGACTGAGATAGCCACCCCAGACAAGAAGCGAAGTAAGCAGTAAATGAGGAAGGTGGGAGAAAAGGCTGTACAGGTGCCAGCGATGCCCAACAACAGGAGGCAGAATCTGAGCATTAACTTCCTCCCAAACCTGAGAAAGGAGAACAGGTTAGCAATTGGAAACCATAACCATACATAAAAGTTTTCGAAAAGTAAGCCTGCTTTGACATTTGGTGGGTTTTTAACAAGCAACTCTGCACTTCAAGTGTTAACAGATTATCAACGGCAGCTCTCAGAACAAGCCTTCTCCATTTGTAAGTAGACATCAAATATTTCAAACATTCTTTGCTAATGTGCTACCAGTAGATCTCGAAGATCAACTCAAACTACTGAAGATGGGCTGCAATGGTGGAAAATAGAACTCATCACAACTGTCTTCATATTAACAAGATCAGTTGGCATAATGCAGAGTCTGTACAGTGTCTAGAATGGGAGAATTCTGATATGGAATGAGTTGGCCTATTGAACACTGGTTTTCAAAGAGGTGGCGTGTGGAGAGGTTGTCTTTGGGAAATGAGCAGGCATAGACAGGAATAGAGGAGTAAGGGTTTCATCTGACATTGGTGCCCTTACAGGTAGAGATGACAAAGAGCTTGTTTGCAATCCCATTAACACCTCTATGTGAGGATGTAGGGAGAAATCTGCTACCTACAAACCAAAGAGAAAACCTTCAGTAGAAACCAAATTGGTCATGACCTTGATATTGGAATTCCCAGCCTCCTCTATTGTGAGAAGTCATTTCAAATCATCCAGCATGGAATTTTGCTATGGAAACCCTGGCTAAGTAACACAAGCTCTGAATCAGGAATTGGGACTCCGGGGCCACACAGGTCATGTCTAAATAGGTGTGAAAAGAATGGTGCATCACAGTTGCCAATGGGCTTGTTAACAGACCCTGTCTTCTGATTCTGAAATTACAGATCCTGCAGGTTATGTTTCCAGTAGAACAGGACGCAAGACAGCCTCCAACCATAGAGGTAGAAGTGGAAAGAATTGGGTAGGGTGAGCATGAAGAAACAGAGAAAAGATCTTGAAAAATACACATGTATCCATTGTTCCAGGGGTGCCTGGGAAAGTGGACACCTCCGCAGACAACTTGGACATGATGACATGTGCTATTTCTGCATGACCAGTAACCCAGTCCAATGAACAAAAATGGAGACTCAGAAAATGATTACACACTTGTCTGTTCTCAGAGCACAGTCACATGGTGGCACTGTTAAGTCTTGTGTAGTTTGAGCGTTTACCACACGTATGTCTAAGTTCTATGTTCATCTTTCAGTTCAGACTGGAATAGCGTCTATACAAACAAGGCTATGATGAGACTATAATAAAATCTCACAATATGAGAAATATGATAATTGCTCATGCTTTACATTAAAAAATTGTGTTGTGCACAATGTAAAGAGTATTTCCTCATTGACTATTAATGCACAATCTGACTAGATATTACACTCTGTTTTTCTTACAACCTGAAGGTATAACAGGATTCTGTTTCTGATTCTTTTAATCCAGTTGGATTCATTTAATGGCATTTCAACATGGGCTGCAGAATCACTTTCATGTGACTTCAGGTACATCTAGATAAATTCCCTTTTGGTTTTATCCATTCTTTCTAATGAAACTAGAAATGAATTGGACTCTTCACATTTGAAGGTTTTTTTTTAAGTTTATTTATTTATTTGGAAATGATAAAGAGAGAGCGAGGTAGAAATCTTCTATTCATTGGTTCACTCCCCAGTCAGGTGCTTCTTCCAGGACTCCCACATGGGTAGCAGGGGATCAAGCACTTGGTCCATCTTCTGCTACTTTTCCCCTACCATTAGCAGGGAGCTGGGTTGAAAGTAGAACAGCTGGGATTTGAATTGGAAAGATTATAGGGTGCTGGCACTGCAGGTGGTGCCCTCTGCATTATGTCACAACACAGCTCACAAATTTGCAGATTTCAAACACATAGAATGGAAGGAGCGTCTTCCCTGACCCCTGCTTAGAGGATGGTCAGCAAGGCTATCTAAACCTACTCTGGACTCCAGCAGTAGAGAACATCAACCTTTATTAAAGGAACCAACTGTGACCTGGAGCTGTTAACTCACACAGCAAGGTTATTATTAAGTTGTTATTATACTTGGTATAATAATATTATATTTAATAGCTTGAGAATATCTATGTGAGTTTATTTTAAATCATGTTCCCCAAATTTATTTGAAAAGGCTGTTCATTTGAAAAGAAAGTGTGAAGTGCATCTGTGAGCATCTAAAGATGTTACAAACTTACATAGACCTACATTCCAATCCTATTTAAAACATACACTGGTGAATATATAAACATATCTACATATCAGCAAGAAAAACTATCTGTACTTGCAGACTGTATGGCTATGTAGAAGACTTGAAGGAATCCATAATAACATGACTGGAACTAATGAGTGAATTTATTGAGGTGGCAAGATAAAGGCTCAATATAGAAGTCAGTTTCATTTCATATAGCAATAATTACTAATCAGAAATTAAAGTTACAATAAATTTATTACCTCAACGATTAGTTAAGTAGGAATAAATTTGATGACTTAGAAGCCAGAGAACGTTACAAGAACAATTAAATTTAGTGAAAATGGCGTAATACTATTAGATTAGAATATTCAGTATTTTTCTAAATGAAAATCTTATCTGTTTTGGAATAAATAAGACGACACCCAAACTCATGTAGATCTGTAAACCCCTCAAAGTCTTGTGCTAACATTTCATGGATTAATGCTGATGTTGATGTATTAGTGTGGACTATTGATCTAATTACAGCACCGGAGAGGTAGGTCTGCTGGGAGGTATTTAGGTCATAGGGTACTAGCTAATTCAAAGCAATCCTCCTGGGAAGACTGGTTCCTCTCTCTCCCAGTCTCTGTCATTTTGCCTTTCAAAGACAATAAGTCTTTAAAAATGGCTTGATACTCACATTACTATGCAGAGTAGTTTATTCTCCCCCTAGGCTGTGTCAAAAACCCACTAACAGAATAGTTTCAGTTTTATCTAAATTTATGCATTCTATAATGAGAGTAATTCTAGATGATTTTTAGTTCCAGGTATTATGCAATGTTACCTATGTTATTTTAAACATGTTCATTTCATCAACTTCATCATGTCCCTCTGTTCACAATGTCATTCAGTACTCTCAGCTTTATGGCACATTTAAAAATACTTAAATGATCGTGACTCTGCAGATTCATTTAGTTCTTCATCACTAGCAAGTAGCAGGCTCCTCCAGTTCTCCATTTTTATCGCCTGTGACCAATCAGAATTTAACTATCTCACACAGTGCCAGGTTACTGAACTCTTAGAATGAAAACTCTTGTCTTTCACTCACAGCTCTAGACAACACAGTCCACAGCTAAGTGGCATAATGATGGAGAATGGTAAGGATCCCTTTAAGGTAGGAATCCATTTTTATTTCTCAGTGTTTACATGGCTGGTTAATGGTTGTCTGTTTGAGGAGACAAAATTCCCCCACTCTGTAACTCCACAACTGTGACATCCATTGTTAGATCAGTTTCTTTGCATGGTTGTGAAGTTTAACTCTAGGGACTGGTGTTGAGATGTGGCAGATAAGGCTCCTGTCTGTGACACCTGCAACCCCTATGGGTGCAGATTTGAATCCCAGATGGTCCATCACCACTCTAGCTTCCTGCCTGATGGCCTGAGGAAAGCAGCAGAGAATGGCCCAACTGCTTGGGCCCCTGCCACATACTTGGGGGACTCAAATGAAGGTCCTTCCTCCTAGTTTCAACCCGATCCAACACTGACTGCTGTGACCATCTTCGCGAGTCAACCAGCACATGGAAGATCTTTCTCCCTTTTTGTCTCCCTCTTTTTCTAACTCTGACTTTGAAAATAAATAAATAATGTTTAAAAGATTAAAATGGTTTTTGTGTTTTAACAATTAAGAATGCTGATAAAAGGTTTCAATGCTCCACCAGTGACACGTGAGTGTTATAAGAATGTCTGTTCAACAGACTCAGTCAACAAAGATGTGCTGAATATTCTCTGTTCCACAAGCATTCGGTACCTCGGATCCAGAAAGGGCTAATGCAGTAACTCTCGCCAATGCTAACAACACCATGTTCCTTCTGTGTGTGTCTTTGCTTAGGCTGAATCCCAAGAATTGCAACATAATCCTCATGTCTCTAAACCACATGCTCTGGTACCTTTTTAAAACACTCTCTTAAAATACCACCATGTCTTATGAAAATGTCATTTTGTGTCCCATGGTTCTCAGAACACAAACCTCAGAAAACTGCCCTCACTACAATTGACAGTAGTTTTTCAGTTGTGCTTGCAGGTGTCTGGAGAGTAAGTTCTCCCCAGGACAGCATGATTTGCCAAAAACATTTTATTGTTGATGAACAATTCAGAAATTGCATTCTAACAAAGAGAATGGTGAAGCAGTCACTCACTTATCTGTTAAATGGCCGCAGAAGACGCCTCCCAGGAGCATCCCCGTCATGACAGAGAATCGGACCACTGAGTTTAGTGATTCTGACGCACACACCAGGTCCCACTAGAAGAGAAGGAACCAGCACAGCAGAATTCACAGGACCTCAATATGGCCAGATCAAAGCCCTTTTAACAAGAACGCAAGCTTCAGGATGTCAAGTGCCTATCGTCTTGTCTAGCATTCCTTTTCTATAGTTACTGAATTTTGCCACTTAGACACAGCTCAAACATAGTTTTCTTGAGGCATCCTGTCTAAAGCTGCAGATTATATTAATGACCTCATATTAACTTGTTCTCACAGGTGTTCACAACGTGCAATCATTTGAGGATATTTATGAACTTACTGAATTTTCCACATGTCACTATAGGCCTCCTTTGTATAGACCACTATGACTGTTCTGGGGATAGGATTCTGAGAGTGAAGATTTTGATCAATTTCCAAGATATTTTTCATTCAAGATCAAGGCTGAGCTTTCTTTAATACATCATTTACAAAAAATATAGGACTTGCTGAAATTGTGACAGGAAGCACGTGATGGCACAGTCATATCTACTTTTGACTTTATTAGACTCATCGAACATACTGAACATTAAACATATAGAACATTAAACATATATGACCTTTAATATAGAAGCGATGGCTGGCTGAATAAATGAACAATGAGTACCTACATGATATTCAAAGGCTTGAAGTATACTCATAACGTGTGTTATTTGTAAGTACCCAGGTCACATACTCATTAGAGAAAAATGGGTTCTCTTACTTTTGTCACGATGGTAGAGTAGAAGGAGCTTTGGTCATACACCCAGCCATCCATACAGGGTTCTGTGTCAGATTCACTTATAGTGAGGAAGGTCCCGTTCAGATGCAGGAGCTGCCGCTGTGGATGAATGAAGCGATGGCATTTTTCTGGCGTCAGGTCTGAGTCTAGCGGGATAGAAGCTCTTAGGAGAGCTTCTTGACTGAGGAGCTCTGTGTCATTGTCAGAGACAGCGTGATTGTCAAGGAGGGGGACCCAACAGCGATGCTCAGGAATGGCTCCAGTGAAGTTCTCCAATTGCAGATGTGGATAAGCGAAAAGGGTTGCAATGACAAAGAAAACAGTCTGAAGGATCTGAAATCTCCCCAGTCCACCGACTAGATCCAAGAGATCAAGAAAGGCCATGGAGGCACAACCAATGATCCCTGAGAATTGGGACACTGGCTCCCAGGGGGGAAAAGAATCCAACAGATAGTGTCTTTTTACCAGGTGATTCTAGCCCTGCGAAGGGAAACGGATCTGCACATGATTTTGGGCTGAGCTAAGTTATTGTGTGAATTCAAGTCAAAAAGAGATGTTTTGATTGGATAATTACAACTGTACACACATCTGTTTAAATTTCTACTTTGTGAAAATCCGTGTCAACAGTGCCCAAAGCTAGCATTGGACTTTGTCCTGCACATCCTTGTATAAACAAAACCAATGTGCTACAAGATATACTGTCCTTTTTAGACAGTCCTGTGGGAAATGCTGAATGTACTTTACTAACTGTAGTAGTGAATTCTGACTTAGGGAGCAAGAGAAAACCATCATGAATTAATTTCAAGCATCAAAACATGGCACAATCTTTTCTTTTTGCCAAATGACATTTCGCTCCAGATAAATGTATCCGTGAAACTCTCAAGTGACTCATAATGAGATGATGAAGGTGGTGATGGAGTCCAGTGGTACCCACAGTCTGATGTGTTTTCTTTTGCTTGTGTATTTATTCAGGGTGATCCAGGAACACTCCAAATGAAATGAAAAGGTAAGTTTATTTTAGTACCAAAAAATCCTAACCTGATAAATTTTCTTAGGATATGTTTTTTTTTTTTCATGAACTTTTTTGGAGACCCCCTTATAAGTATAGATCTAAAACCTTGTTTTGCACTCAAATAAGTTTAGCTTTGAATTCCATTTTCCATTAACTTTTTGGCATCCCTCTGCATTCAAGGACCTTGGTAGAGTGAGTGGTAAGGCAAGAATGTGATTTGACTTCTGAACCCACGCAAGACTTTGAGTCTCCATGTCAATACATTAATAGTATTAGAAGGGTAATAGTATTAGAAGGGTAGGAATTTGTTCACTCAATTGCATCCCATATGTCTCTTAAGTTTCCTTCATGAATACGTTAAGCCATTCATGAGATTAATGGATCAATGTGTTATGGGTTATGACTAGAGTAAATCTGCCATAAAAGTCAATTTTATAACAGGTGGATTAGGTCTTTTGTGTACTCTTTCACATCATCATATACTCTGTGTTGCTTCAGGACTCAGCTCTCTTAAGAAGGCAGTGCTGATGCTAACCCTTGACTTTCGAACACAGCGATGAGCTAAACCAAGCCCATGTTATTTTTAACTTGCCATGTCATGTGGTATTGTGTTATTAAGAGCAGGAAATGGACAAAGACAGAAACTCTTTTTTTTTAAAGATTTATTTTTATTATTTTTTCATTGGAAAGGCGGATATACAGAGAGGAGAGACAGAGAGGAAGATCTTCCGTCCGATGATTCACTCCCCAAGTGAGCGCAACGGGCCGATACTATGCCGATCCGAAGCCAGGAGCCTCTTCTGGGTCTCCCACGCGGGTGCAGGTTCCCAAAGCTTTGGGCCGTCCTCGACTGCTTTCCCAGGCCACAGGCAGGGAGCTGGAAGGGAAGCGGGGCTGCCGGGATTAGAACTGGCACCCATATGGGATCCCGGGTGTGCAAGGCGAGGACCTTTAACCACTTGCGCCACCGCGCCGGGCCCAACAGAAACTTTTAACACTGAAAATGGACATCACTAATAACTAAACCAAGAGATTTCCAGAAAAATTGATAGTGACTACCAAATAGTGAGGCTTGGCTGTGCAAAGTGAAAAATGATGAGTACGTTGGGCTAAGCCCAAACCAGTCCTCTGCTAGCACAAGTCTGTGATCACATTGCTTAGCTAGTTGTCTCTGTAGCCTTAGCACATGTTCAAACACTCAACAAACCTTGGGGCCTGGAGGCCTGGCAAGGAGCATGTTTCTACAGTTTGTTTCTATGAGGGAACATCAATACAGCTTCATTTCCTGAATCTAAGACAATCACTTTGTCTGAGAATCTAATTATGCTAACAGGTAAAGTGTTATCATCCTAGTATAGCTGCAAGAAAATCGTTAGTAAATGGACATACAAGTTAAGGAACAAAAATAAAAGAATGAAAATATTCACAGAGGAAGAGAATAAAAGATCTGCAGAGCAATCAGAAGACATTTAACAAAATGGCATTGTTAAGTTCTTATCTATCAAAAACTACTGCAACACAAAAAAAGGAAAAACAATGTAAATTCACAGCTCACATTTACTCAATAGTAACAAGTCATCCTTTGGGGTGAGGGGGAGTTAAGAATGACCACTCTTGCTACATCAAGTCCTTCACAGAACAATTAGATGGGGAAGAAATCGGAAAGAAGTCCTTATCACATTATTTCATTTATGAAAAAGCCAAAACAGATCGTAAAAATTGCTGCAACCAATGACTGAATTCAGGAATGCTGCAAGATATCAAACTAATACAGAACTAGTAACGTATCTCTACACACATAATGCCCCAAACAGCAACAAAAGAAGCAGTTTTATTTATAATGCATGAAAACAGAGTGCTTAGGAACAAATTTAAACAGGGAGATGAAAGACTTATACCAGAAAAAAATTAGAATATTGTTGAAATAGATTGAACTGGATTTACATAAATGGAAAGAACCAACATTAATGCATTGAAAGAACTAATTTCATGAAAATATCTCTGTGATCCATAGTGATCTATGGACCTAAAGGATTATCAAAATTCCAATGACATTTTTATACAGAAATATTCTAAAAATTTCTAAAATCTGTATAGAACCATAACAGACTACAAAGAACCGAAGCAATATTAATCAACAATAACAAAACCAGAGAAATTGCATTGCCCAGTGTTATGCCACAAAGCTAAAGGAATCAAAGTAACACAACACTGACAAAAGCTGAGTCAAAGACCAATGAAACAAAATAAAGAACTTGGAAGTAAAGCCAGATGTTCAGTCGAGTAATTTTTGACAAAATATCAAAAGTGTACAGTAGAGAAAATCTATTGAACAAGCTGTGTTGGGTAAACAGAATGTCCACATGGAAAAGAAAGATATTAGGCACTCTTTTCACACCACATACAAACTCCATGCAAAACGGATGAAAAGTTTACACATAAGAACTTAATAAAATTACTAGAAGAAAACAGGGGGATCTCCCATAACCTCAAAAACAAAACCACAAAAATAAAAATTGAAAAGCTGGAATACACCAAATTACAAAGCTTATGCATGTGAAAGGAAACGATGAATAATGTGAAGAGAACCTACAAAAAAAGAAGAGAATATTTGCTGCCTCACATCTAGCAAGGTGTTAATAAGAAACTCAAGCAAAACAACCCAGTTGAAATTGGGCAAAGCACTTCAAAGGACATTTCTCAAAGAAGCCATAAAAATGGCCAGCAGATAGGCACAAAAATTTTCAACACCACTAGTAACCAGAGAAAAACAGAGGAAAACTGCCTCACACCTGTTTGAAAAAGCCGTTATCAAAAACACAAGCGATGGAAGGTGTCACTAGGTTAAAAGAAAACTCTTCTAACACCATAGGTGGGAATGTGAATAAGTTGAGCCATGACAGAAAACATTACGGCAACTCCTCAACTAATTCACTGCAGAAATACCATGTTATCTAACAAGCCCTCTACTAGATGGCTGCGCAAAGTAATCAGCATGTCAGAGCGGCACCTAATCCCACGTGCTCAACAATATCATTGCCAATAGTCTGGGAAATGGATATACATGGTCAGTGTTTCAGTCCAGTGTACAACATGGTGAATGCAGTCATGTACAAGTCATGCATATTTTCAAATTGCCAAAAGGTGGAATGTAAATATGATTACCAGTAAAAAAATGTCAAGAATATGAGGTGTTGAATATGTTCTACCATGTATACATATAGCATTAACAAGCTGCACCCTGTTTGTATGCATAATTAAAGTCAACTTAAAATAATTAACAATGAAACATACTTTCTTCAACTGTAACAGTATAGCATTTTCTAAAAGATTTATTTACACTTACTAGAAAGGCAGATTTACAAAAAAAAAAAAAAAAAAGATTTCCGTCTGCTCGTTGACTCTGCTCTGATTCACTCCCAAGGTGCCAGCAACAGCTCGAGCCAAGCTGATCTGAAGCCAGGAGCCAGGAGTTTCCTCTGGGTCTCCCACATGGGTCCAGGGTCCCAAAGTTTTCGGCCATCTTCTGCTGCTTTCCCAGGCCACAAGTAGGGAGCTGGATGGGCAGCGGAGCAGCCAGGACACAAACCCAAGCTCATATGGGATCCTGGTGAATGCAAGGTGAGGATTTAGCCACTCAACCATCACCAGACCTAGCAGAACATTTTCTAATCTGGCTTTCCATGTCTCAGTTTCGACACAGTACTCCTGCTCTGATGGTGTTGCCTCAAGTCCACCAGTGTCCATCGCTGGGCCCTTTGTCCTGTTTTCCTTTCTTGTATACTTTCTTCGCTGGTTTTCCTAGCTACCATGACTATCAGGGCGGGACTAGGCTCAGTGGATAATACTTTTCACCATCTGCATTGAATTTCCATTTTATTCTCAAGTAGAGTCTTATGTATGGGTTTCATTTGAAGGCAGAGTGGATGGTATCCAGAGTAAAATCCATGGCATTGAAGTTGGTAGCTCTTACACTAGAATCAGTCAGATAACCCAGAGATACCTGGATTTTGCCATTCAAGACTGGCATATCTGCTAGTGCAAGGTGTCTGTAGCTTCCTTCTGTCCTTAGGGTATGGGCACATTTTATTTTTGAGCTTTTTCTTTTTCTGAAAACAAATTGTTTTAATTTTTTGAATTTTGGGGTTAATATGAAATACACGTACACTTTATGGGGAAAAATGGGACATTTCCACAGATGTATGGGAATGGAAACCCCTTACACCAGACAGCCAATTATACAGATAACACTAACTGCTAACCTTCTCAGGGGGAAGTTTTGTTTGTCTGTTTGCTTGTTTAATATTTACATATACTTATTGAACAGGCAGATTCACTGAGAGAAGGGGATATAGAGAGAAAGATTTTTGGTCCTCTGATTCACTCCCCAAGTGACCACAACAGCTGAAGCTGAACCAAACCACAGCCAGGAGCCAGGAGATTCGTCCAGGTCCCCCATGCGGATGCAGGGTCCCAAGTCTTTGGGCCATCCTCCACTGCTTTTTCGCTCCACAAGCAGGGAGCTGGATGGGAAGTGGAGCACCCAGAACAAAACCCAGCACCCATATGGGATCTCAGTACATGCAAGGCAAGGATTTAGCCACTGAGCCATTGTCTTAGGCCTGGGGAAAGTTTTTGAGAAAATCACTTCAATGGGGTTCCCTTTCTGAGTGAGTAAATAGGCTGTTGTCCATAAGTGACAATTAAAAGGAAGAAAACAGGAGTGGTTTGTGGAAGGGTGATGTTTGCTGTCTGACATCAGCAGACACCTGTCCCTGAGTAATGAAACTAGAAGACAATGATATCACGTGTGTCCTTTGAAATGAGAAAAAGCATCATGTTAAAATGCTAATATTTGGGAAAATAGCTTTACGTTATTGTATGTGTCTCCTTGCTTGAATGTGCACGTGTTTTTGTCAGGCTGTGTTCTGTTTTTCTGTGGGTGAAGGTTTATGCTGCAAGTCCCATCAATGGGCATTTAAATTAAATCATCGCAATCAATGGCAAAAAAAAAAAAAAAAAGAAAAGAAAAGAAAGACGAAGACAATGAGGAGGAGTCTAGTGGCCTGGAGTCACGAGACACCAGCAATCTTTGAGAGGACAGAACAGACTGTCTGTCCTCCAATGTCATCAAATTTTATGAAAATTCTATCTGCAGGATGAGGTCTGTCCCTGAAGATGGCGGCAGATCCCTGTGTGGTTCCCAGATGAAAGGCTGGTTTGCAAGGCTTTGTGCCTGAGGTTGTGAAACATTTCACAGGAGCTGAGGAGTGAGCAGAAATGGGGTTTATTTGCTTTGAAAGGGAGTGAAGGGGCCAAATCCTGCAGATAATATGAACCCTGAGAGATACAGAATTTATAAGCTCTTTCTAAAAAGGGGTTTAGAATTAGCAGGATTGCTTAGTGTTTGTGGTCAGAGCAAAGCAGAATGCCATTGACTTTGGGACATCTTGAGTCAGCACACAGGTTGAGACCCAACTGGATACAGGTGATTATTCTAAGGACTGGGTAGTTGTCTCACCCAAGTGAGAGCACAGGGAGAGAGGGGGGATTGTCACTTTCAGGAGTGAAATGGAGGGGATTTTGAACTTAGGATCCCATCAGTCTGTTTTGGACTTTTCTTGCCTGTGCTTTGGGGGTCTTACCAAAAATAATTTGCTGATGTCTATGTCTTGAACTGGGTCCTTGTGTTTTCTTCTGCTAGTTTCATCATTTCAGGACTTTGCATCTCTGACCCATAATGAGTTTAGCTTTGCACAAGATGGGACATAAAGGTCTTCTTTCTAATCTAATTTTCCAGGTACTATTTGTTGAAGAGACTGTCCTTTCCTCCAGGGTCCTTTGTCAAGAATAAGTTGGCCAGGATTGCACTTGTTTATTTCAGGGGTTCCTATTCTGTTCCCTTTCTCTTTGTGTCTGTTTTTAAGCTAGCACTGTGCTGTTAGGGGTATAATAGCTTTATAAGAGCACTTGAATACTTAGGCTTGTCTGAAAGGCTTGTGAGAACAGATATTCTGGCTACCCCAAATGTGAGCTGTGTGCCATTTGAGACATACAAGCAAGAGTAGCAACAGAACTTTTCCTTAGATGTTGGACTTTACTGTGTGTCCACAGTGTGATTCCTGGGAACCTATTTTGACAGCAGAGAACATAAAGTTGCGTTATGGGCTGAGATGGTGGTTGTGCAAGTATTTGTGTCATAGGTGACTTGCTCAGTATTTAGAGTTCACAGGCCATACGCTTTCTGTACCAACTTCAAGGGGGTGGAGGAGGTTGACTTCCCAGTGCACGAGCAGTAGTAAATCATTAAAGAAGAGCAGCTCTGTGGCCCATGTATTTATGGAGCAGTCCCAGAGATCAGAGTTCACAGGAGAACATTATTTCACTTCCCCTGACTTAGAGTTATGCAGCAAGCAAGTGTTCCTAAGACCCCAAAATTCCTCATCTCATGGAGAATCTTTCTCTAAGTGCAGGGTCCAATCTGAGTCCAAAGCCTATTTCCTAATCATGACTGGTTGCTTCATGGTTGTGTCATTCTCATATTTCCTCATTACCCCATAGCGTGGGACACCCAAAGTCCTTCTGTGCTGACCCACCACCATCTCATTCAGATTCCCTTCAAGGATCCCAGGCATTTCCCACACACTGCAAATATCTTCTCCTCCTTTAGAGTCTAAAGGGTCTAAAACCCATAATCTCTGATCTCCTTTGGAAGGGACTCCCACGACATGCCAACGCTCCCATTAACACTCTTATCTTAGCCATTTCAAAGCCTTACAAAGCTACAGACTCATTCAGGTAGCTCACTCAACAGTCATCTCTCTCCATCCAGTGGCTCCCAAATGTCACAATCAGCTTTTCACCATCTCCAGTGATAGTACTTATTTCTCAGTCCTGGATGCCTTTTTCTCCTGGATGTCTTTTTTTCTGCATTGTGCTACATCTACAAGCCCAGGAACTCTTGGCCTTTCTGTGGATGGACTGATTCCCACTCCTCTTCCCAACTCACTTGGACTGTCCTACCTCAAGGATTGAATGACAGCCCCAAACTCTTTGATTGGTTCTCTCTAAGGACCTATAATCCCTCACTCCCCCACTCCAAACTTATTCAGTATGTGCATGACCTTCTCCTCCACAGCCCCTTCCTCTGGGATAGCCACACCAACACCTTTTCTTTATTAAATTTTCTACCTGGTGTCTCCATCTAAGGTTCAACCACCTGTCTCTCAAGGTAGGACTCCTCATCACTCCCACACTTAAGGCTATCACCCAGAATGAGAAAACTTGATCACCGCTGCTGCCAACACCAAAGCGATCCTGTCTTTCCTGGGTATGGCAGATTTCCTCTATGTGCCCTGGGCACCAGATGGGATCAACCTATACCCCAGTTGCATACCTGTCCAAAAAACTCAACCCAATATTCTAAGGATAGGTCCCCTGCCTGTGGGTTCTGGCTTCTGCTGCTCTTCTCATTCAGGAGTCAAAAAAATCATAAGGATGTATTTCGGGTCACCTTTAGTTAACCTCTTCTCTCATCACCTTTCTGAACTCCTCAACTTCCACTCACTCTTCTTGCACAAACTAACCACTATGAAATAGACCACCCATTGGCTCTCGGAGGTATTCTTATCAGAACTGCCCTTTGAGTTAACAGCTCATTACGAGCCTCAAAATGTACCGACTTTGACATCACATTTCACTATAATGTGGAGCCTTCAGCAAATATGACTTGCACAGTCATGATCAACTGCTCCCCCCTTTGCTACATTACAGTCTGTCAATGCTTGCCTCCATGATGGCATGGGGTTTATAACACCACCTTATTATTTCCTACTCTCAATGTACTCTCCAGAGAAAAAGAAGCACCTATGCTCTTTTTTCCATCTATTTTTATTTTTACTTTTATGATACAATTCCATAGGTTCTGGGATTTCCCTTACCCGCTGCTAAATCCCTCTCCCCAATAGATTTTCCTTATATTATTATAATAACATAGTCCTTCATAAGCAGTCATAAATCCAACATTCTGATCTTTTACTGTATCTTGACATTGCAGGTACAGACAATGGCAGAGAGTCCAGCATCCTATTGTCAAGACATATCCAACAGTTTCGTTGGAAGTCCATCTTTGATTTGGAAGTAGAGTTGCATACTGCATTGTATCTTTATATCTGGATATGATAGTCTCTATTACACAGTTATTATAAATGAAAAGCCATAAATGAAAAGCCTTAAAATGAAAAGCCATAAAACAAAATGAACATCAGGAATGATGTTTTTTTTAATTGTTATTTTATTTTGATAATCTTTACATAGTAGATTAGGACACAAAGGGTCAAGGGCTTCAGGAAAGTGGGTAAGACCATTGTTTACACATCCTCTTGGGAGTTAAATAGCATGCTGCTGAACAACCAATGTGTCAATGAAGAAATGAAAAAGGAAACAAAAAAAGCTTTCTAGAGAAAATGATGCTACTGTGTGATCCATGAGTCACACCTGTGCTCTTAATGGATCAATTTGTTGCTCAAAATCCCAAGGTAGCTGCCACTCAGCCCCTTATTGATTCCAATAGGGACTACCAAAGGACTGGTCAGGGGGGCTAAAGGTCTGGCCACATCCTTCACTTACCATATAACCTGTCCTTTCAATACCTGCATGACCTATAGGAAGTGACACAAATTATCCTAATTCCCCAAGTACAGTTTAATTCACTGGCAACTGTAGCTCTACAAAACTGCCTAAGCCTGACTCTTCCATTGACTACAAAGGATAGTTGATCTCTCTCTCTCTCTCCAGGAGAAATGTTGATTCTATGTCAACCAGTCAGGGATTGTAAAAGATAAACAGCTTAAGTAAAAGCTTAAAGACAAAAGTCTTACCTCTCCCTGGACTCTAGAAAGCCCCCTTCTGCGGTGTGCCCTGCCCCTCTCATAACCTCTTGTTGTTGGAACACATCCAACAAGATGAGCTGGGGTGACAGATTCAAGCTGGGAACCTATTGAGAAGAGGCTCCAGGAAGAGGAAGCAAAGGGCCCTTCACCCAGCATACATGTTGCTCCCAGTGAATCCTTGCAGGTGTATTCATGTTCTCCTTGATGAAAGGTGAACATTTGTGCTCTGTCTAGTCAGCTAACTGATGGCAGACAGTATTCCTTACTTATTCCCCATTCCAATAATGCTTTGACCAAGCATTCTTGTTAATTTTCCTTGAGCTCCCTGTTTACAGACATGACCTAAGTCTGAGTTGTATTTGAACTATTGTTTTACTAAGAATATAGGAACTATAACCCTAGAAATAAGATTTGTCAGTTGCCTGGGGAGCGCTGTCCTCCCCATCTCATTTGGTCACTCTACTCTCAAGGGACCCACAAGGGAAACTGACACTCCTACTCATACTTTTCCTTACTCTTATATTTGCTCTACGTGTCCCCTCCATTCTCTTCTGGACTGTCGAGTTTCCTGTGAGTGATCTCCTGCGAGCTTAATTGGCATTCCTTTATATACCAATTGATTTTTTTCAAGTGCACATTTAAGGATCTTTTTCATGTGTTCAATTGAAGAGAGCTTGATGGTCATATGTCGTGGTGAAGATCGCTTTTGATCAAGCCTGTTGGGAGTTCTGTGCCCCTCCTGGATCTTGTTTTCCAATTCTTTCTCCAGATTCAGGAAATTTTCCTTGATTATTTCATTAAATATATTTGTAAAACCAGTTTCTCTTTCTGCATCTTCTGGGACTCCCATAACTTTTATATTAGGCCTCTTAATACTTTCTTTCAATTCTTGAGTGCTTTTTCTGGCCTGATCCAGCTCTGCTTCCAGCTTTTTGTTTGCTTCCTCCTGGTGACAGGAGATATCTTCCAATTCTGAGATTCTTTCTTCTGCTTGCTTCATTCTATTTTGGAGACTGTCTGCTGTACTTTTAATTTGCTCTACTGTGTTCTTAATTTCTGATATACCACCTTGATTTGCTTTGCTGCTTCCTTAAATTCTTTGAACTCTTGCATGAGCTTCTCAATTTTGATCAGAATCTTTAAAATGAGTCTTATGAATTCTGTGTCCCCCATTTTCTTGATGTCTTCCTCAGTTAACTCTGAGATTGGCAAAGGGTTTTGCTCCTTGACAAGGGAGTTTTCAGTAATATTCATTGTGCCTTTGTCTCTTCTTTTGCTCTTGATTCTTGTACTTCTGGTTAGCAGAGTCTTCTTCTTGGGGCAGTTTTCTAAGCTGTGCCACCCACAGGTCTACAATGCGATTTTACTTATTGCAGTTGGTACACAACATTTTGCTTGCAACCACTTGTGCCACTCCCTCCAGCAGGTTCCAGATCTGGGTTCTTATGTCAGATTTCCACCGTGGTCTGCACAGCCCCAGTTCTTGGCTGACCACTCTCTACCTCCTGTGATACCGTGCTGAAGCTGCACTGTTGTATGTACAACCTTTCTCCCACTTCTGGCTGGAGCAGGTCCCAGGATTAGAGAGACACCAAGTGTCCTATCTAGTTAGGTTGTTGGTGGCAATGATTTTGTCAGAACCTGTTGGACGTTATGTCTGAGTGCCACACAGACCTATTTTGACCCATACGATGCCACAGTCGGTATTATTTTCCTCTGGAACCTCAGCAAGTTCCCGTGAGCTCAGCACATGTTCAGTTCACTGTTGTCCCCTGCAGTCCCAAAGCTATTGCCACAATGTATAAAATGGCACCTGACATACCACAACTACAGTCCTTGATCTGTTGGCCATCAGATCTGAGGGCTACCCAGACCTGTCTTGGGTGGAACCTGTAGAATGCCACGTCGTTGCAGTTCACCAATTCAGAAATGAGCTCACTCCCAGCTCAAAGCACACTCCGTCCTTTCCCTTGCCTTTTCCTCCTTACGCAAAATGGCACCCAAATCAGCTCCAGGGGGCTGACTGGGCTATGAAATCCATCCTGTTCTCGCACTGCCCAGTCTGAGATTTGCTGCTCTGTCTCTGCTCCTGGTCAAATCAAACAGAGCAGCAGGACGGACAGTTTTTTCTGGATTCACTTACCAAGCTTCCAGTGAAAGTCCCTTCCCACCTCGTTGCTGGTGGAGTTCTGACTGCTGGTGGAGTTCAGATCACTGTGCTGGAGTATCAGTTACTGCAACACCACACTGCTGTGCCTGCTGCTTTCCAGTGTCTTTCAGTCTCCAGGTACCCCTCTGCCGTTATTCTGTCCTTTCCTATTTCCTGAAATATGTCCTCTCCGCTTCATCCTGATTAAATGTTTCTCTATTGGTTTAAATGTGTCATTACCTTATTCCACCATCTTGATTCCAAAGATTGGTTTCACAGGTGCAATGCAGCAGGCACTTAAGGAAGGTGATTTTTTCTGTTTTCCTGTTGTCTATGAATGGGATGAACCTGAATGGGAACCGTTCCCTCATAAGCTTATTAAAGAGGGACTAGCAGCAAAGTGGGTGACTCCGTATGATTGGTTTCAGGTTGCCAAGGCTTGCCTCACAGGAAGAAATTTCCTTTTGTGGAGAATAGAATATGAGGAATTAGCTAAAGAAGAAGTAAAGTCTCAGCGATCTGTGGGGTGTGGCAAGCCTTTTACCCTAGACATGCTTTTAGGACAGGGCACTCATCTTGGTGTTTCAGAACAACTTACTCTGCCTAAGGAGACATTACAGCTTCTCTCCTCCATGGCATTGGGAGCATGGAAACACTTGCCATCTCCAGATCAAAAGTGTTCAGGTTTTGTAAATGTTAAACAGAAGCCCAAGGAGACTTTTGCCAATTTTGTAGCTTGACTCACTGAGGCCATGAGATGGACAGTAATGAACGAGACATCTACAGATCTCATTGTTAAACAGTTAGCTTTTGAAAATGCTGCTCCAACTTGCCAAACTTTACTTCAACAGTGCGAAGGACAGGAGACTTGTCAGATTATGTTCCGGCTTGGGCTGAAGTAACTCCATCTTACATGCAAGGGTTAACTATCATTGCAGCTCTTCAAGGTGAAACTGCCACTCAGAAATTTAAAGAATATTAGAGATAATCAAAGAAATAAAAAATAAGCAATTGCTATTCATGTGCTTAAGGCATTTCAGGCATAACTATCCTGCCAGAAACTCATCCCAAAATTTCAAACAGGAAAAAAACTTATGTGGACACTCCTAAACCTAATTTAAATATTCCTTGCAGCATCTGTCCATGGTGTGAGATGGGATTTCATTGGCAAAAAGCTTGTGAGTCTAAATTCCACAAGAATGGAACAGTTCTATTGCCACAAAATCAATCTAAATTGAGTAATCAGTCTGTACAGGGTCAGATGCAGGGAAATGAGAGGTGGGCCCTGTCCTGGGCCCCCAAATAGCAAGAACATGTGTGGATACTATCTCTGAAAGGTATAAAACTAAAATATTGAGTGCTACATTAAGCAATGGGTTAAAGCAAAATAGACTTAAATTTTATGATTGTGGCAAATTGGGACATATGTGGAAAGATTGTAGGAAATGAAACACTCAAAAATCTGGTGAACAAGTTATGGGTTATCAAAAGGTCTGTCACAACATAGGGAGTTTGAAATATTCTGCTCACCTGGCAGGGTTTCAAACCACTGCTATCCAGAAGCAAATGAATGCTAAATCTTTTAATTGTGGAAAGCTGAGACACCATCAAAAACAATGCCAAAGAGCACTTCTTTTAGCTCAAAAATGTGGCACTAGTACTGCTAAGGATCATTGCCCTAAAATATGTCCTACATGTCATAGAGACACACATTGGGCAAAAGTATGCAAATCTAAAATTGATGGCCAGCATCCATGGTCAGGAAACTCCTGGCAGGGCCAGTCCCAGTCCCTGAACAATCAGAGGTTTATGAAACAGCAAATTCTCACCCAAGGTGCGCCTGTAGCAGACTTAAAACCTGATACTGATTGTGGAAATGTTAATTAAAAGTTGGCATCTTCCTTGGAAATTAATTATACTACCCACTGTTCATAACCCAACTGGATGCTTTTGGCAACAAGGGTCTTTAGAGTGGCTACACCTCCTTTCCATGCTTAAAAAGGTTATTACTCCTTATTGTTCTTTGGTCTCCACCTTAATTACAGGGTTGTCATAGGAATAAGGAGCTTTTTGCAATGATGTGAATAGAATAATTATTCCTTATAGTTCTAAACAGCTTAGTTATTTAATATCCAAGGATGAGACATGGCAAATAACACTTTTAACCCTATGGGTACAATTTCATAGCATTTATCTAAAAATCCTCTTTTAAATTTGTTAAAAGTTGTCCAGTTATATTTCTAAATATTTGTTCCTTAACCTTGTGCCCCAACCTGCTTCTTTAGTCTTTACAAATGGGTCATCTAACAGAATAGCTTCTCTAAACATAGATTTTGAAAATGTCCTTACTGGCCAATGGAAAGGAACCAATTTCCTCTTAATTTTGGAGGAGGGAATGCTTGCAGTTTTTCACAGGGCTTGGATGTGCTGACTTGGATTCCAGATCCACTACTTAGACATTCTTGTCTGGTTTACATTTCCACCCCCTGCATTTTGCAGCAGCAAACAGCCTCTACAGAAGTCCCTCCTCCTGCCCAGCAACTTCAGGGTTAAACTCTGACTCTTCTCTACAGCAGGTACAATTACTCTTCCTGACATTCTCCTGCTCCTCTCAGTTAGGTGACTCATCCCACAGGTGCAGTTTCTCCAGGATGTTTTCCTCTTTCCCCTTTGTCAAGCCTCCCACCTCCAACCTTTTTTAGCCAAAAGCAGTGGGGGTAGGAGATGAACAAAACTGAACACACAGAAAAATATCTAGCCTCTTGTACTCTATAAACAATGTTTTTTCATAATTAATTTCTTTTTAAACTCTATTAAATTTTTATCTTGATTTTTAATGTTATGAATATAATTCTTAAAGTCTTGCTTAAGGCATTCCTTTAAAAATGTAACATTTACAGCAAATATAAATTGGTATAAAGGTAACATCTAATCCACTGTTAAATTTTTTCCAGGTATGGGGTGCACCCATGTGCTTTTATCTGTTAGTCTTTATATTGAGATACATAGTCTTTAAATTACTGTTGGCAGCGTTTTCTAAAATAGTCATTATTGATTCATGGAGTTAAAGTCTGATCCTCTGTTATAACAACAAAGTTTTAAAGCACATGTTATTATAACATCTCCTCTTAAATATTTTTATCTAATTAATGATTAAATTTTTCTAGTTAGCTGCAGCAAACTCTAGATCTGGCTTTGTTGAAGCATCTCAGAATATGATAAGTTTCTATATTGAGGTGATCTTTGTGTTTTCTGCTCTTCAGGATGTCCACATTACTTAAGATTAATAAAAGTTATGTACTTATTTTATAGGTATTTAAAGTGATCACTTAATATCAATAATTACATCTAATCTATATTGTGTTATATAAAGAGATCCTATTTCACCTAGGCATTATAAGTCTTGACATCCTTGATATGTATCTAATAAGTTCAAAAGTTTCATTTGGTAGATGCAAGAACTGAGTAGGCTTTTGGATTATTTTGAAGATATTGTCAGATGCCAAATGGAGCAAAATTTTGTCACATTAAAATATTACTACACATATAAAAAAACTTTTTTTTAACAGAAGTCTGATTCAAATTTCTGTATTTGCAAAAGTTCCAGGACAGGTAATTTTTAGCAACAATGGAATGCAAGCCAAAACACCAGAAAAAGTTCAATGTTTACAGTTTTGTATATATGTCTAGGCTGATAATTCCATATGTGTTAGGCTAATTTATATTGTTAGGATAACTGAAATCAGAGTCTTCAGTAATGATCAATTTTTGTCTCTCAGGGTTTCAATCCAGACTGAATTATCATTGTTGACTTTTCACTTACTAATTTTTTTAACGGGTGCTGCTATCATCAAGCTTGTTTCATAAAGATTCCTTAGTAAATCCTAAAGAGTGTATGTGTGTGTGTTTGCTTTACTGTTTGGCCTCTATGTTTCTTGAGAGTAGATGCGAAATGGGCACATGAGAGATCTTGCATTTATGTCACTTTTCCCCAGCTAGTGGTTTTATAAATTTTTTAAATTGATATCATACATTACTGTCTGTTTGCTTGTTAGAAAATGTTATACTTTTAACTGACTTTTAAAGATTTTAACAGAAAAATTATTTAAAGAACAGACATACTTGTTTGATATATGTTTGTTGCCAGCCGCATCTGTATGCACTGGCCACATGCCGTACCCAAAATGGCGCCGGCCAGAGAAGCCACACCTTGGTGCCTGGTGGAGAGTCACGTAGCTTTCACGGTACTGCGCAGGCGCCTAGCGCATGCGCATTAGGCACCTGCGCAGTGAGCTGCGGCGTGGCTGGCACGTGAACACTGGGGACTGACGAATCCGGTCGCCCAGGACCCTGCGTGATCATGACGCCGACCTATCATCGGCGGAGGCGGGGCCAGTCAGCACATAAGAGCAGACAGCCTGCCAGGGTCCCCCCCCCCCTTCCTCCTCATCTTGGTGCGCGCAATAAAGTTTACCGCAGAAGGCTTCACTCGCGTCTGCCTCTTATTGCTGGGCGATAAGACACGTGGGCGCGACATATGTTCCCTAAGTCATGCTGCTAAAATCTTTATCATAATCCCTTTTGTATTCTCCTCCATCTATATTTATAAACCATCTGACAACCATGGCAAACTTACATTACTACAAACGACAGGTAATTCTAACCAATTTATCATTTTAAAATGTCTAAGGATCTTATATCATTACTGAAAATACTTTATTGTTCTGTCCTAAACTAAGATTGTTTTCTTGCTCACATAATCTAAATCTCAGACTATCTTTGAAAGTGCTTTAAGTCACCCATATGCTTGGGTTCAAGTTCACTTGATAAGGTTACTTATGTTATATTCTCATTGCCATTTCAATGTACTATTGTACATTTATTTTAAATTTATAGCAAACATTAGACCTTTGGGTAAATATTTTCTAAAGCTGTTATTTCATACTTTTCACCTGATATTGTTGCTGAGAGTGATCTATATAATTATTTCTAACTTTCCATCACATCTCTTCTATTTCCTCTCTAAAACTCCAAAAGGCCTCTCAGAATATACAGTTAAGGGCCCGGCAGCATGGCCTAGTGGTTAAAATCCTCAACTTGAACACACTAGGATCCCATATGTGCACCGGTTCTAGTGTTGACAGCTCTGCTTCCTGTCCAGCTCCCTGCTTGTGGCCTGGGAAAGCAGTTCAGGACGGCCCAAGAGCTTGGGACCTTGCACCTGTGTGGGATACCCAGAAGAGGTTCCTGGTTCCTGGCTTCGGATTGGCACAGCATCCAGCCTTTGTGCTCACTTGGGGAGTGAATGTTTGGATGGAAGATCTTCCTCTCTGTCTCTCCTGCTCTCTGTATATCTGACTTTGTAAAAATAAATAAATAAATCTTTAAAAAAAAAAGTTAGGTCTCCAGAATTTACATAGGTATGGCTAACTTATGAGCCTGACATCCAAAAGACTGCCTCTACAGCCCACTTTCCCCGAGGCCCAGAGGCAGAGCAGTGAGCTGGGTACCATGAGGAACCCTGATGCCATGTCTCCTTCCTGCCTCCCTCTGGCCAAAACAGCAGAAAGAGTTTCACTAGCCTCTGTGCTACCCTTGCTGAGGACAACAGAGACTTCCACCCAGAAATGTTTTAAAGGCCAAATCTGAGCAGAAGATCAATACCTGCCATGATGACATGTCACATGTACATCTGCTGACTAAGTTCTACCACTGAAGACATCACTGCGAAGGACTCAAGCTACTTTCCAAAAGGACTTCTGACAAGTAACTTATCCCTCCCTTACAGAGGGAACCTTAGGCTCCCTCTCCGTTTCCTGAAATGGCTCTGTATACACTGTAATTTGTATTAGGTGTATTGTTACCAATTGTCTTAATTCTATGCTGGTGCCTGGTTCTTTTTGAGAAGGCTTTCATATGTAATGTTATCTGTAAATTTGACTGGACCATGGTATGATGTTTCTGCTCTTTATGCTTTGGAATTGTTTTCAACCATTTTGTTGCTTTGATGCTCTTTATGCTTTGTGGTTTCCTTATCTTTGAGCCTCACTGCATTTAATACTCTTATTGGATCTCTTACAGCTGGTACAGTAAGTTCATATAGCTGATCATGCTGATACCCTTTCTCATAATGTTAGTCTTGCCCTATTTACCCAGAGGCTAAGATTAATGCACTAGAAGAAGCAGTGCTTTATACTGGCAATGAAATGCAACACTTAATCACCAGATTTGGTACCACTTACCATATTGCTTGCAGATGGGTTTGTGTTACTCCTTATAATGACATGTCTCTTGGAATAATGTTAAAACTCACCTCTGAGGTGTATGGAATGACACGTCTACTAGACTTAGCATTCAGAAATTACATGCCCAGATTTCTGCCAACCCTCTCTTATATTCAGGATCTCTCAGCAGAAGGTGCTACTAACCAAATCTTACAATCTTTTTCACCTTTAATTTCTGATAAGACCTTCTACTCACTTTTTATAAATTTATGAATCACACTAATTGTTCTGCTCTTTGTATTGTCTTTTGGCCCAGTCATCTTCCTATGTTTGAGCTCCATGATTCAAGCCACTCGCAGAGAACTGAGCACCCTCCAACTTAATAATAAAAGAGGGGGCGATGCTGGGGTCTGTACAGTGGGTGTGGAAGACAGGAAGGTGTGAAGAGTATTTTACATTGCAGGCAGGGCCACAAGGAATTTCCCACTGCATGGCAGGGACAGCAGGTGTCTCTGCATTCACCTGAATGCAGCCCTACCTCCCTTTGCATGGACACAAGACAACCCCACTGAGATTTCTATAATCTATCCATTGTCTGCTTATGTGGAGTTAGTGTTTATTACCAATGTGAGCTTGGAAGTTGATGTTGCTGATACCCTTTTTAGCAAAAGAATCTTTTATTATTTCCACTGTCTCTGCTGCCCCCATTGACCATCCTTGATCTTTAACCCCCTCCTTCTGTGATGCATTTCCTCCCTTAACTGATTCAAGATTCATTTGTAGGATGAAGATTGTAGTAGGAATGTGTTACTGATTGATATGCACCATCTATTGAGAACTTCCTTTAAGGTGAAACAAACAGCACAATTATCCTTGGAAACACCGACTTGACCATGATGTAAAAAGTCTGAGCCAGAGTTTGACTGTTTTTGTATAAATAAAGAGGATAGCTTTCTTGCATTGTCCATTATGATCTTGGAATTTTAGTGGTCTGTTTCATTCCTCTTTGCACCTCACCACTCACCCTTCTCGATTTCTGAACTCAGCTAGAGCTGGACTCCAGCACCACTGCATTACTGAGCTTGGCACTGAACTTCAGCTTGAGCAGAGCTTTCCTTAGAAGTCCTAACTCTAGGGGCTGGTACACTGGCTCAACCAGCTAATCCCCTAACTCCATGGAACCGCATCCCTTATGAGACCTGGTTCTTGTCCCAGTTGCTCCATCTCTGATCTGCTGCTTGCACATGGCCTGGGGAAAGCAAAGCATGGCTCAATGTTGTGCACTCATGTGGGACACCTGGAAGATGCTCCTGGCTTCAGATGGGCTGAGTTCCATCTGTTGTGGTCATTTGGGTGTGACCCAGGGGACGGCAAATCTTTACCTCTGTTCTCCTTCCAATAAATCTGCCTTTCACTAAAAAGATAAACCTTGTAAAATTCTTACTCTAAAGCATATAAATTGTATTGGAGTTTTTTTGTATTCTCTTAAGATTCTGCACCTTAAGAACATCCCAGAAGATTAAACCAGTGAACAACCCATTCCTATAATGACAGGACCAAAATACCACCCATACATATTAAACTCTGAATGTAAATGACTTAAGCTCAATGAAATTTCATAGATTAGTAGACTGCATTTAAAAACAAAGCCCATCTGTTTATTGTCTGTAGGAGACACACTTCACCAACAAAGATTAGCGGAAAATATATTGCATGTGTTTTGTTGTTTTCTGTTGGTTTCATCTCTTCAAAACACTTTCTTCTGATTAAAACATTCAATGACTTGTAGATCATGCAGTGACATCATTTTCTTCAAGAAGGTTCTTGATTTTCATTTCTTAAGCTACATGTTAGTCATTTAACAGCATGTTATTTAACTTCTTGGTGTTGTTAATTTCTTTTTTCTCCCGGATGTTGAGTTTGTTTTGTGGCTTTTCATTTAAGTGAATGTATAGTAGCTGTGTAATGGAGACTCTCATTTGTAGTAACATGTCATTTAACTTCATGGCATTCTAAATTTCTATTTTTTTTTTCTATTGTTGATTTTGTATTATGACTTTCATTTAAGGGAATGTACAGTAGCTGTGAAATGGAGACTAAAATCCAGATGTGAGGATGCAGTGTGGTATGCATTTCTGCATCCAGACAAAGATGGACTTACAATGAAACTGTTAAATGTACGTTGACAATAGGATTCTGACTCTCTGCCATTGTCCATGCCCGCAACAATGGGCATATGGCTGTACATGAAGAACTATATGTTAGTAATGATATGGAGAAACTGGGTGGGTGGAAGGAAATTTGGGAGGGGATAAGGGAATATGGAACTGTATCATAAAATGATAATAATAATAATAATAATAATAAAATGTAAAAAAAATTAAAAAATAAAGTTCATAGAAAAATGGAAACAAACAAACCAAAAAAAAAAAAAACAAGAAAAAGCAATTCTGCACTTTAGTATTTTTCCATCCATGACCTACATTAAAAGTATTGAAGAGGAAATTTTTTTATATTAAGCCTCTACATGGTTTCCTTGATATGTATAATTTGCCCTTTGATTAATCATTGTTAGTCCGAGCAGCCCCTCACTGCAAAGTCTCCTCCATATCCACAATTCACTGGTCAATAGAGCAAAGGAAGTTTCCTAATTCATTGAGATCAGGGAATAGAATATCTTTTCATAAATGCAAGAAGATAATTACTTTCAAAAGTGTGTTTTAGGTGCTTAAGATTAAATCAGTTTGAACATTTACCCTGACCATTCCTGTCCGAAAGAACTTGCGGAAATTAGCTTTGGACTTTGGTAGGTATAGTCTCTGAATGAACCAAAACAAACCCAGTAAGCAATCACACACACACATACACACATCAAGCAAAGTGAAATGTGGTGACATTGATGATTTTTGGTAAGTGATAGTATGTTTAACTTAAGCCACATGAACAATTTTTTTGTAATTGTAAACTATGTTAAATGTGGTTAAAGAAGGAAAGCAGGGTGAGATCACTTGAGGGCTAATTTCCTTGGTTATGGTTATTCATAAGTTTAGTGACTGTGGTTCTTTTATGTGTTCAGAGTATTTATGAATTAAATTTTTCTCATGATAAACTATCTCTGGTAATACTTCTTAATTTGACATATGGGTTGTATAGTATTAATATGGTCATTCTAGGTAGATCTTGAAAGTTTGTTTTCAATTGAGCCATAATAATTACATGTATTTATAAAATACAAGGTGAAACTTCCAAACCTGTACCATTGTGGAATGATCATATTGGATAATTACCATATCCCTCACTTTCAGCATCTGTAATTCTTTGTGATGATAACATTCAAAATCCTCTCTACAGCTACACTGAATATGTTGCAATTAACCTCACTGTGCTAAATCATATGAGACCTCACTCATTGGTCACTCTCTCAAATTTTTTCAAACTTGTTTCTAACCTCTGGAAACCATTGTTTTGTATCTGATTTCTAGGAAATCAACTTTGTTATATATTTCACAAAGCATGAGATCATGTAGTATTTGTCTTTCTGCATCTGGTTTATTTCATTTGACAGAATGTCTTCCAAGTTTATCCATGTTATCACAAGTGATATGATGTTGCTTTTTAAAGCCACATAGTATTCTAATGTGTATATAATGATGGACACACAGGTTGATTCCATGATGAATGGTATGATGAATGGTGCTGCAATAAACATGGGAAATCAGATGTTTTCTGCACTGATCCATTTCATTCAGAAATATTCATAATGTGATTGGTAAATCACGTTGAAGTCATACTTTTAGGATTTTTTTGGTGGGTCTTCCTACTGCTTTCTGTAATGACTGTTCTAATATATGTTTCTGTGAATACTGTCATGAATAATGTGCAAAGTGTTCCTTTTTCCCATGTCATCACTAATAACTGGCATTTCTTGACCATCATCTCCAATCTTAATGCAGTGAGATAATCTCATTTTTGTTTTTGAGAGAAAAATTTAAAAATTTTGCAAGCTTACCAGCCATCTGTATTTCTTCTTCTAAGAAATGTCTATGCATGACTTCTGATCATTTTTGAATCAGGGTTTTGTTTGCTTGCTATTAAGTTATCTGATATTATCTGATATTATATTATCTGATACTATATTATCTGATGTTATAATACCTGGTATTATATTAACTGATATCTGATACTATATAATCCAATATTATGTTATCTAATATTAGATAATATGATATGATATGATGATAATTAACCCTTTACCAAAGGAACAGTCTCTTTGTTTTCCTGAGTATTGTCTTGGTTGTGAAGAATCTTCTGATTCCACTTGTCAGTTTTTGCTTTTGTTTTCTGTGCCTTTGAGATCTTACCCTGATTTTCATTGCCCAGATCAAGATCCCTGCTTCATTTTGAGTTGTTTTTTTGTGTCAGGTGTTAGGTAGGGATGTTTTGTTTTACTTCTGCATGCCTGGATCCAGTTTATACAAAAGTATTTGTTGAATAGTTTTCCAGGTATTATATTAGCTTTTTGTAAAAAATTATTTATTTATATATGCCTGGATAAATTTATGGGTTTCTGTTGTGCTCCATTACTCTAAGTGTCTGTTTTTGTGCCTGTGCTGGAATGATATAGTATAATTCCTCTTCAATATCTTTCAATCTAATATTACGATGCCTCTGGCTTTATTTTTGTTCTTTGCAAGTATTTTAGTGATCCAGGCTGTTTTTTATTTCTAATAAATCTTTAAAGTAAATCTTATATTTTATTTTAAATTATTTTATCGATATAAAGTGAACACATTTCATGTATTTCACAATACAGAGTTAAAATTTTTTCTAGATGTGAGAATGACCTTATTACTTTTCCTTTGATATTAAATGTATAAATTGTGTGAATAGCATCAGACTTTTAACATTAGTTCTTCCAATTCATGAAAATGGACAATTTTTCCAAACTTTCTTCTTTTATTCCTTCGTTTAGTCTTCTGTAATTGTCAGTGCAAGGATTTCACATCTTTGTTAAATTATTTCAAAGTATCTACATTTTTATAGCTATTGTGAAATGTTTTGCTCTTGCTAGTTCTTTCTCAATCATGGTTATTGATTTTAGTATTGCTGATTTTATATCTCTCAGCATTGCAAAACTCTCCTATGTGTTGCAATAGTCTCTTCTTGCAATCTTTGGTTCCTCTTTCCCCCTCCTCTGTCTCTCTACATATATATGGATATATATATATATATATATCCCATGGTTCACTTCCCAAGTGGCCGCAATGGATAGAGCTAAGGCAATTTGAAGCCAGGAGACCAGAGCTTCTTCCAGGTCTCCCATGCAGGTACAGGGTCCCAACACTTTGGGCTATCCTCGATTGCTTTCCTAAGCCACAATGAGGAGTTAGATGACAAGCTGGGCTGCTGGAACACAAACCAGTGCCCACATGGGATCTTGGCACATTCAAGCCAAGACGTTAGCTACTAAGCTATTTCACTGGGTCTCCACTGTACTTTTAATTTACTCCATTGTATTCTTAATTTCTGATATATCAGCTTTCATTTGTTTCATTTCCTCTATAACATATTTCTTAAATTCCTTAAACTCTTGTATTACGTGCTTTTCATTGTTGACAAGAAGCTTTATAATAAGTCTTTTGTATTCTGTATCTCCAATTTTCTTGATGTATTCCTAAGTTAACTCTGAGATTGGCAAAGAGTTTTGTTGCTTTGCAGGAGAATCTTCAGAAATATTGTGCCTTTGTCTCCTTTTTTGCTTTCAGCCATTGTGCTTCTAGCTATCAGATTCTACTGTGGTTGGTATATGGCTCTTTGTTTGCAATCACTTGTGCCACTCCCTCCAGTGAGTTGTGGTCTGGCTTCTTATGTTAGACTTCTGCCATGGTCTCCATAGCCCCAGCTCCTGACTCACCACTCTCCACCTTCTGTAATACCATGCTGAGGCTGCAGCACTGTCTCTATAACCTTTCTCCCACTTCCAATTAGAGCAGATTCCAGGATTAGAGAGACACCAGGTGTCCTATATAGATAGATGGTTGGTGGTGATGATCTTGCTGGAACATGTTGGCCATTAGGTCTGAGGACAACATGGGCTTATTTTGCCCATACGATGCCAAAAGCAGTATTGTTTCCCTGTGGGTGCAGTACAATGCACTGAGCTCAGTGCATTTGCTCCCAGCTCAGCACATGCACAGCTCACTGTTGTCCCTGAAGTCTTAACACCTTTGCCACACTGCACAAAATGCCACCTAAAATGGCACCTGATGTGCAACTCTAGAGTTCTTGAAATGCTGGCTGTCAGGTCTGAGGACTACTTAGACCTATCTTGGATGGAACCTAAACTGCCATGTGGCTGCAGTTCACTGAACCAGAAATAATTTCACTCCTAATTCAGTGTATGTGCAGTCTTGTCCCAAAGACTTTGGGTCCCCATTCAGCTCTCAGGAGCAGACTGGGCTGTGAAGTCTACCCTGTTCCTTCAAGCCCATCCGGAACCTTCTGCTTTGTCTTTGCTCCTGGTTAAATCAAACGGACTAGTAGGGCAGGCAGTTCTTTGTCCAGGTTCACTTCCTGAGCTCTTGGTGTACTCCCCCTCTCACCTTGTTGTTAGTTTGGTTTCAGCTGCCAGTACAGTTCATATCACCCCTCACTGAATGCCATCGGGGTATCGGTCACTGCAACACCACATTGTTGTGCCTGCTGTTTTCCCTTGTCTGTCAGGTCCAGGTGTCTCTCTGCTGTCATTCTGTCCTCTCCTATGTCCTGGAATGTGCCTTCTCTGCTTCACACTGACTAATGTTTCTCTATCTGTATAAACATATCCTTACCCTATTCCACCATATTGATTCTCTGCAATCAATTTTTGAAGTTCGGTAGGCTTCAACAGTGAAGACATCTGGGCCTGGGCTTTTCTGTGTTGACAGCGTTTTGATTATTTATTCTATATCTGTTTTGATATTGATCTATTTATGTTAGCTAGGTTTTTATGAATCAATTTTGGTAGATTGTATGTTCCCAGGTCTTTCGATTTCTTTTACATTTTCCAGTTTTTGGCATACGCCTATTTGTGGCAATTCCCAATGACTGCTCTGTTTCTGTTGCATCCATGATAACATCTTTTTCACATAGGTTTTAATTTATTTGGTTCTTATCTCATTTTCTTAAGTTAATGGAGTCAATAGTGTACTATTTTCCCCTCCTACTAGTGCTGTATTTGATCTGTTGTTCTTCTAGGTCCTTGAGATGTATTGTAATATCACTGATTTGATGCCTTTTTAATTTCAGGATGGAAGTGCTAATTGGTATGAACTTTTCTCAAAATGCAAATTTTCCTATATTTTCTAAGTTTGAGTGTAACTTTATTGTCCTTATCATTCATTCTTACTTCCTTGCTAAATTTTTCTTGTGAAATTTTACTTTTTTAAATATTGTTTATATTGTTGAGATTGATGCATGCCCATATAGGCTTCTGATTTGAATGGGAAGGTTCCATTACAGAGAAAGGTGAGGGGGACATGTTTCAGTTTTTTATTTCCTTTGTCAGCAGGTGAAGAGCAGGAGGAAGCTGCTCCTTGCTGTCAAACTGCATCAGCACCTGGGCATAGGGGATATTTCTTTGATGATGCCTTAAAGACCCCGACATGGGAATAGTGTTCTGAGGGTGTTACTTGAGTGATTTTGATAGTTCTGAGACATTGTTGGCTTCATTGTATCAGGAGACTGAGGAAATCTTTTCAATGTTTCTCTTGGTTTTCAAAGTCCCCCTTAGTGTTTCCAAAACCCCAGGAATATGCCATAAAGCTTTTCTAAAATTTAAAAGATAGTAAGGAAAAGAAAAAGCTTGGCCAAGGGAACTACACAAGTTGTTCTGCTTTTCAGTCCCTGATGAGGCAGCTGTCATCACATGTTGACTTAGATGAGCTGTCCATCATGTCCCCCATGTGCATTTGTGCATGCTGTCCCCTACATAGGCAACATCAGCTGAGGATGCCCAATCCTGATACTAGCACCCCAAGATGAAACCACACATAATGTGGTTTTCAAGGGTGGCCAGCGTTCCAGTTCAGAAATCCCATTATGGAGTCCCTGAGAACCCTCACTTGGGGTGACCTCAGGTTCGACTCTTTCGCTCAGCCAGTGCAGGTTTCTTGTATCACCTGCATGAGACCGTACATCTGACTGTGATTGCAGCTAGGTTAATTCTTCCTCAGCCTTGTAAATCATGAGAGCCAACAGATGCTGTGGCTCATGCCTCATGCCAGTCAGCATGCAACAGACCCAGTCCTCAAATATATTAATGGATGCAGCAATCTAGTCTAGGAGACCACAAATAACCCTCTCTAGGCTGATCCATAGCCTTGTTTTTTGCATGCGTCAGCCTCTACTATGGCCTAGTCCAAACCATGCTACATCTCATCCAGCTCTCATACACACACCTGTGGATTGTGTTGCTCAACTCAGCCCTGCCAACCTCCAGACCCTTCCCTCACATTCACTGAAAAGTGCCACTTCTTTATGCCTCTTGGTGTGCCCCCAGCCCTAGTTCTTGTGCTCACCACTGATAGCTACAGCTCATTGGTGGAATGACCATAGTTCCCCTGCAAGGAAGGTTTCAGACCCAGATTTGCACACAGTCCCAGCATTTGTCAGCTGGTGCTGAGACCCACCATGCATGGCCTGCTCCATTCTGGCTCTCATCTCTCTAATCTCATTCATGCCAGTAGGTACAGCAATCTATCACAGTCGGGCCCACCCCCACACCAGCTCAGCCCCAATCCCAGCTCTCACACTCACTAGTGGAAGCAGCATAACGAGGGAGTCCATGAATTCCACTATCAGGCCCACTCTCAGCCCCAGGTTACAAGTGTGTGAGTAGGTATAGCACCCCAGTACGAGATGGCCTGCTCCTAGTCTTAGCATTTGCCAGCTGGTACTTAGTCTTGGTCAGCCTGGCCTGCTCCCAGTCCCAACTCTCACTGGTGTGTGCTGTGGTCTATCCCTACCTGGCCCACACCCACTTGTGAATTGGCAGGTATTGGAATCCAAACAGGCCATGCCTGCACCTTGTCCTGTCTCTTACTCATGCAAGTGTGTGCTATGAACTGACCCTACCCAGCCTGCCTCTAGACCCAGCACACACTTATACCAATGAGAGTTGCAGGCCAGCCTGATTTACTCTGCTCAAAGTCCTGACTTTTATACTCAATGGAGGGAACTGCAGCCTAGCATGGAAGTTCACCAAGTTCCCCTTCTAGGCTGCATCCCAACCACAGATTTTATGTGTGCCAGTGGGTGGTGCTACTCAGATTGACATGGCTGGCACCCCAGTTCTGGCACTCACTGGTGGATACTGTGACCTAGCCCAACTGACCCACAAACAGTTTGGTTAATATCCAGCTGAATTCCATTGTCTTTAAAAATATACTTGCTAGGGCCTGGCGGCATGGCCTAGCGGCTAAAGTCCTCACCTTGAACAAGCCAGGATCCCATATGGGCACCGGTTCTAATCCCGGCAGCTCCACTTCCCATCCAGCTCCCTGCTTGTGGCCTGGGAAAGCAGTCGAGGACGGCCCAAAGGTTTGGGACCCTGCACCCCAGTGTGGGATACCCAGAAGTTCCTGGATCCTGGCTTCGGACTGGCATAGCATTGGCCGTTGTGCTCACTTGGGGAGTGAATCATCGGACGGAAGATCTTCCTCTCTGTATATCTGACTTTCCAATAAATAAATAAATCTTTAAAAAATATATACTTGCTAATAGTTCATTTTTTAAAGTAGTTGAGTCTTCCTTTATGGCCTAGCTTATGGCCTGTTCTAGAGAAAAGTCCATGTATCAATCAAAAGAATTATCTGTTCTCAAGATGTAGGCTGAAATGCTCTGTAGACATCAGTGAGATCCATTTAGTCCATAGTGTAAATCAGCTCAGTTGGTTCATTGTTGAATTTTGGTTTAGTTATCTGTCTAATGTTAAAGTCATGTGTTCAAGTCCCCTTTATTATGTTAGAATGTGTCTCCATTTAGATCCGTTAACATGTGCTTTGAATAACCAGGCCTCCTGGCATTGGCTATGTACAAATTATTAGTCACATCTTCCTGTAGAACTGATCCTTTCAATATTACATAATAGCTCTATCTCTTTTAACAGTTTTCATGTTAAAGTGTAGTTTGTCTAATATAAGAATGGCTATGATTGCTTGTCTTTCCTTTCTGTTGCCCTGGGATATATTTTTATATCCTTGTAGTATCAGCCTGCATATCTTTATTAGAGAGGCGGAGGTTGTTGCATATGGAAAATACATGTTTCTAATTTTTTCAAGTCTCTTAGCAAGTGCATGTCTTGCAATTGGAGAATTTAAGCATTTGCCTTCAAGATTATTTTGACAGGCACAACTTGGATCTTATAATTTTCCCATAAATATTCCTATTGTTGGCTTGGATTCCCCTTGGTACTTTTCCTAGACTTTCTGTCTTCACATTCCTTCACAATGAGCATTATAGTTCTTTGTTTCTCTGTGTCATACATTCTAGGTCTATCTGTCTGGTCATCACGCTCTTATCAAATAACACCTTAAAAAATGGCTACCTAGCTTCAATATTTTCATGATTTTGAGTAGTCAAGTCCTTTGTAAGCCACAAAAGTTGCTAATTAGTTATGGGTTTTTGCAGGTGGTCAGTAAATATTCTATTCCCTTTTTGTCCCTTTTGCACCTCTGCGATATACATTTACTTTTTGAATGTGATCTCATAAAGCTACATGTCATGTCTTCTTCCTGCTTCAGAATATTTGTTTTATGATAGTTTCTGTATATCTGGTAATTCTTCTGATAAATTTCTGATTTGTCTCCTTGTGTTTCCTGACATGTATTTAATTTCTCAAAAGTCTTCTGAATTCTTTTTATTGTAATTACTTATTCTTTATTTTTAGTGATATGCTTCACAGTCATGGGGATTGCTGTTCAACTTCTCCATGAGCCAAATAACACCCCCAAAATTATTACAATATTATATTCCTTTAGCAATAGCTGCAACTCCAGCTTCCTGCTGTTTAAGTGTGTCATTTCATTGAAGATATGGACAATGTTACAAAGTCCAGTATGCTATTGTCAAGATATATTTAACTGTTTCATTCAAGTGTTGAGATGCAAACTGCAATATCACTTCACTTCCTAGAATGCTAGTCTCCATTATAGAGTATATGTTTACCTATATATATATATATATTCAACTTGCATTTTGCACAAAAGTTGTCTTATATTAGAGAAAATATATGATATTTTTCTTTTGGGAATGGCTTATTTAATTGAGCATAATAGTCTCCAGTTGGGATTGTTTTGTTGTAGATGGTAGAATTTCATTCTTTATAATGGTTGATTAGTATTCCGTGGAGTAGATGTACCACAGGTTCTTTATCCACTCATCTTACAGGCGTCTGGATTGTTTCCATGTCCTCACTGTGGTGGATTGTGCTGCCATAAATACCTAGGTCACTTTCTGATATGCAGATTTTACTTCCCTTGGATATATTCCCAGAGGCGGGATAGCTGGGTCATGTGGCAGATCCATTTTCTGTTGTCTTACTTGCTGTCATTGAGTTTCAGAAGTGCTGTAAATTCTGGATATTAGTTTCCTATCAGTTGTGTAGTGTGTAAAGATTTTCTCCCATTCAGTTTGTTGCTACCTTCCTTTGTTGATAAGGTTGTTTGCCTTAAGAAGCTTCCTGGTTTGGTATAATCCCATTTGTTTATTTTGATTTTGATGGCCTATGATTTTGATGACTTTTCTAGGAACTTTTTATGAATCCATCTATCCTGTGGAGTGTCTGCTTTGATGGTTTCTGGGAATAGATTTGGGTTCTTGATCCACTTAGAGCTTTTTTTTTTTTTTAAATAAAGTGTGAAGGGCCTTACTTCTTACTTCTGCATGTGGCCATCCAATTGGCCCAATAGCATTTGTTGAAGAGACAAACATTTTTCCCTGGGTTGTTTTGTGTGTATTGTTGAAGATTAGCTATTCCATTATTAGTCTTTTTGTAAACGCATTCTTTGATGAGGTCTTCTTATTTAAAATTAATCACCTTCAGTAAATCTTTTTAATTTTGTTTTTAATTACTTTTAAGTGTTTTTTTTTTCCCATGACACTGCTATGTAGTTAGAGATTTCCCTCCTAACCTTCCTCTTTGTCCCCTATTTTCCTTTCCGGCTATTTTCTTCCATATTACAAAAGTAGCATGGTCCTTCAGCAGTCGTCACAAGTCTTACATTCTGCTGTCCAAGTGCATGATGGCATTGTGCAGTTAGGTAAAAGTATAAATCATATTGTCAAGGTATGTTTGCTTCACTGAAAGTCCTGTTATATTCAGAAATAGAGATCCCTCTGAAACATATCTACTTCCTGGCACACTAGTCTTACTACTCATTGTTGGTTATTTCTTTGCCTCCTCTGCCCATCCTTCTCTGTCTCCTATAATGTTTCCTCCTCCTAATCTGACACCTTGTACTTTCTCTTTAAAAAAAACCCTCTAAAATAATTGCTTCCTATTTTGTTAAACTTATCAGAGGCTGCAGAATTTTTATTTCTTTTGGAGACAATATATAGCTAGAATATACTTTGTTAACTCCTTAAAATGTATGATTTTCAGGGTGTACCATTGTGCAACAATGAGTTAAGTAGCCACTTTGATGCCATCATCCCATTCAACTGGGTTTGTGTTCTGGCTGCTCCACTTCATATCCAACCTTTCCTATTCAATGTGCTTAGGAAAGCTGCAAAAGATGTCCATGTATTTGGCCCCTGGCACACATGTGCAGACCTAGATGAAGCTGAAGTTTACTGATTTGGGCTGACTTATCCTTGGTTTCTGTAGCTGTTTTGGGAACGAACCAGCAGGTGGCAGAGTTCTCTTTCTCTATATCTCCTTTCTGCAATCAGAATTATAATTATAATTAATTATAATTTTAAAATGCTAAAAATCATTAACTGAAGAAAATTAAAATTGAAGCATACTAGTTTATATCTACTAGTTGCATCTAGAGTTTACTATTGATATTCACATAGAGCAGCTTAAGTTCCAATATATGGTTAGTGCATGTATAAAATGATATGACAGCTTTGAAATATGTTTCCTGCAAAGTCAAAATAACACTTACCATGTGACCTATTGTAAAGAAATATTGCCAAACAGATAAAAGTTATGTGTCCCTCAAACATTTTATATATACATCCTCATAGAAGCTGTATTTTTTTTTTAAAAAAATGTAAGTAGAAATAGACCAAATATTCCAAAACAATCCATTAAAATAAATGCATCAAATAATACAGGAAACAAATACTCAATACCCATAGCCTGTAAGGCTAACACAGGTAATGAAGGAAATAATATGATACAAACAAAAATATGGTTTATTTCTTATACATGATATGGAAAAGTGACAAATGGAAACAATGTCCACAATATCCATTTGTGTTATGTTCTACAAGAGAAAAATGAATTCCAACTGATATTAAATCGGCAAAAGCAATGGCCAAGAGAAATGCTCCATTTTTTTCTGGGTCTCTGAAATTGATCTGCATGTTAATAAGATTATGGTTAGTCTTGGCATGTAACTTCATAAAAACACTTTGAATTTCACCACACATGCTAATTTGTCCTAAAGTAAAGGAATTATAAATGGAACTAAATTATTTGTCTGAAAATGAATAATGCAAAAGAGAAAGCTGTTATTCACACAAGGACAGGAACAGATGATATTCTGGATAGTCACACGAATGTTTTCTTTGTTACTGCCATGTCACATTTTGTAATTAGGATGATAACTAAATGGATGCTCTTCATACAATAGTTACTTAACATGTATGTATGTATGTGTTTCCTATACTCTTTGATAAGACAACTTCAATATTTATATAAAGTCAAATGTTTGCATGTAGTAATATTTTGAAAAATCAGAAGTAGTTGACTTTATTACTCACATTTTGAACATATTATAAGAAAAAATGTATAAAAACACAAAGCTTTGGGAATAGGAGGCAACAGACTGATGGGTAAGATGGACTATGTGTTTCCAACAATCTGAATATGACTCAGAAAACATAGATACAAAGGACATAGAAAGGTATGTTCTAGAAAATTGTGATGAAAACAGAATATTGTGACAGAAAAGGAGATATCTTTGCATTTGCTACAATAGAGCCCATTAAAACGAACAACTAGGAAGATGTCCTTGAAAGGTGCAGTTCAGGATTCTCTTGCCATTTCGATTTTGGCTCCTTTGAAACAATAGGAGGCAAAGCTGGAAAGTTGGCGAGCATAGGGAGGGGGCAAACTCCTAGAGCCTTAGGCTACAACTTCATTGGTGAGAACATCTCCTCTGTCATTCTAGCCCCCACTTACCTCTCATTTCTTTTAGGGTCCTTGGGCACTCTAAGATCTAAACACAGGCATCTAGTTCCTCTAGTGCCAGTTCTCCAGTCTTTGCAGTGGCAGGTTTCTGTGTATGATGTCTAATTCGATGGTTTGGAAAGGTGTGGGGTCTCCCATACTTTACAGGTTAAATACTTGATCCACTAGAATCTTATGTTCATAGATTGGGAATGGAGACTATTTCAAATATGGTATCTAAAGGTATGAATTGTATGATGACTAGATTAGATAAGGTCGTTGTTGTGGGCCTTATGATTGCATCATGATGGCTTTATAAGCGGCACATGGACATAGGGAACAGACACATTACCTGTCTCTGCTTCGTGTCTTGTAGTTTAACCCTCTTTCCACTTGTGATTCACCCTCCATCTCACTGAGCAGAATCCAGAGCAGTGGGGATGCCCTACCTTGAAGCATGAAAGTCTAAAACTGAAAGCAAAAATAAACCTCCTTACAAGTTACCATATTTCAGGGACATTAGTTTTTGTCATGAAAAGATGAAAATTTGGGCCTGGCATGATAGTGTAGCGGTTAAAATTCTCACCTTGAATGTACAGGATCCCATATGGGTGCTGATTCTAATCCTGGAAGCCCCACTTCCCATCCAGCTCCCTGCCTGTGGCCTGGGAAAGCAGTCAAGGACAGCCCAAGACTTTGGGACCCTGCATCTGCATGCGAGACCCAGAGGAGGCTCCTGGCTTTGCATTGGTGCAGCACCGAACGTTGCGGACACTTGGGGAATGAAACATCGAATGAAGATCTTCCTCTCTGTCTCTCCTCTCTGTATATCCACCTTTCCAATAAAAAATAAATAAATCTTTAAAACAAAAAAAGATGAAAATCTGAATTGGAATCTAAGATGTTTGGACCTTGGCAACTTGGTTCCCCATATTAAATTATGTTCATTAATAAACATTATTACATAGACTTTTCTGTCTACAAATAGACTTTCTTCTTGGATTTTATTATGATTTTTACCCTTAACATTCAAATCCCTGTCAACTAAGTGGGACATATGATAAGGCTCCTCTGTGTTACCTTTTTTTACCTGTAGAACAAGGATATTGATAACCATCTCACAGGCTTTTGTGTTGAATAAATCGCAAATGCATGACAGGCCTGGAACCCACTGTTGGTACATATGAAATGTTAATATATTGTTAGTGATAAAATTTTAATCATCAACATTTCTCTATTTCTGCATCTTCCTTTGTTTCTACAAAGGAAATACAATTGCAACAATGTATTCCTTTTTAAAAAGATTTGTTTTTTTATTGTAATGTCAGATTTACAGAGAGAAGGAAAGATAGAAAAATCTTCCATCTGCTGATTCACTCCCCAAGTGGTCACAATGGTCAGAGCTGAGCCAACTCAAAGCCAGGAGCCAGAATCCTCCTCCACGTTTCCCATTTGAGCACAGGGTACCAAGGCTTTGGTCATCCTTTATTGCTTTCTCAAGCCAAAAGCAAGGAATTGAAAGGAAAGTGGAACAGCGAGAATCTGAACCAATACCCATATGGGATACTGGCACATGCAAGGCAAGGACTTTAGCTATAGGCTATGATGCCAGGCCCAGCAATGTATTATTGTTTGTTCTGTGGAACATTAATTCTCATTTCTTTTGATGTCTTCACCTCATTAGTATGGTTTTGGGGGCTTCCTGACGAGCAGGCCCTCAAAACCACCAAGAGAGTGAGGTGTTCTTCAGCCGCAAGAACCACCAGAGACTGTTTGATTGAGTATGTGCATTTACTGTAATGCAAGCACAAACTTATATAGACTAAGGAACGGGAAGGCAGAAAGACAATACCAATATTCCTCACATCCAACAACCATATTGTAATTGGCTAGAAGGCGTGTCTGTCTCTCTAAACCCTCCAATCATGTCATAGGTCATGTACAAAACTCATTGTATGCTTATGACCTCCCACATAGGCCAAGCAGGCAAAGACCCAGGGGTGATCTCCCACATCGCCCCCCTCTTCTCTTGGAGTGAATTCTGCCACCAAAACTTCCACTGAAAGGGCAGCCATTGTTCTGTGACCCTAAGATGTAGGAACAGACCCTGGAGGACAAAATTCAACACAAGAACACCATCTGTTATTGCACTAAATTGCAGGCAGAGTGCCTGTTACAACATTAGTTGTCCTTGATGCAAGTCCAATTTCTGTTGGAGAGCTAGGATGGTGAGTCTATAAATTGGCCTAGTTTTGCATTCCAGGAGCATAGGTGGTTAGCATGTTTATATTATTTACAGTTTTTGTAGTCTGAATAGTCTGAGTCAAGAATAGCACAGATATTGCAGCGACAGCCACTGTGGTCACAAGGGAAACAGCAGAAGTGATGATGAGGCCAAGTGTGTGTTGTGTGTAGAATGGAAAAGACAATCCTTGTAATGTGCTTGTTCCCTGGGTCTCCTCCACTCACCATTTAGCTGGATTGCAATCCACAGTGCTTGCACAGTTCTTGTTATAAAGATTTTAAAAGACATATTAAGGCATATAACACAAGTGGTGAGATGCAAAATGGAAACATCACTAACATTAGTAAACAGTGTGTGATTTCAAATGCACAAGTGGTCTCTTTGAATCACCTATGGGGACAAGGAGGCCACACACTGTAAAGAGAATGAAGTAACATTTTACAAAGGTAACTTCACCAGGGACCAGAGACCCTAACTCCCTATTATCCCATCTGACTCTTCACATTCCCTCCCTTAGAAGAATGGACCAAAGTTGCTGTTATGGCCAGAGGGTGATAACCACTCTGTCTGCTTCATGCTGAGAAGTGGGTGGAGGGGCACCAGCAGCCAGATAGTCTTCAGGAAGGTGGATCTAGGGTCTCTAGTAGAAGACAAAATCATTAGGTATCTGAAGTACTGCCTTGAGCTTACTGGCTTCTCTTTGTTAAAGTCAGTTGTTTGGGGGTCTTTGGGGCTTGGGATCAATAGGACCATAAGATTCATAAACATTGGAGTTATAGTAAAATGGTGTGATGTGGCCTGGCTCCTGACAGGAAAGCTCCAGCTAAAACATGGAGACCAGGAACAGAGGCCCAAAATACGTGTGAATTTGCCTCTTGACTGTTGGTCATTAATGCTGCACACAACCACACCATCAGAAGAGGCCTAGTGGGATTTGGGGTTGGGGACATTTACTGGACCTGATTCACAAACCCCTTAAGATCTTCTATGTTACTCAGTGTGGGGAGGGGGCTGGCCTCTTCCTTTTCAGGTGTCTCCTTGATGGTGATTCATTCAGGACCAGATTGGAGAGGCATCCTTCATTGGGGGTCTAGGGCTTGACATTGTAGGCAGGCAAGACACAGAGGTTGTGGCTTAGGTCCAGGCAAAACACAGGCAAACCCTCTTCCCATAGTTAGCAAGGGGTCAGGGCCTTTCCAGTGGAGTGACTGGGTCCTTCCATAGAGCTAAAAGCATTTGTGTTGGGACACAGTGTGATGCACACTGACAGCTAGCTCACTTAAAGAAGAAATATGAAGAAAATATAAAGTGATCAAAGCCAAATTAACATGTTCATGGGGGTGGGTAGTATATTCCAGCCTCCCCCCTCTGCTTTTGAGGCTTGTTTTGTAAGGTCTTGATGTTTTCTTTCAACTACACCCTGGCCTTGAGGATTGTTGGTGAGGTCTCAGACATGATGAATGGCAAACTTTGAGCAAAAGTCATCAAATTCTTTAAAGGTGTAAGTGGGGCCATTGTCAGATTTAATGCAACGAGGCAGGTCCATTATTAAAACACACACACACACACACACTAAGAGGTGGGCCACAATCTTGAGGACACTCTGCCCCATTGAAGGGGTGGCCATGATGAATACAGAATAAGTATCCACAGTGACATGAAGATACTCTTGTTTGCCAAAGGAGGAATAATGTGTCACACCCATCTGCCACAGAGCATTAGCCTTAAGGCCATGACGATTGACGCCCCCCCCACATGTTGTAAGGATTGTAGAAGACACAAATGAATCTCTTTTCAGAAAAGGACAGATCTATGGGCATGCATATATTAACCAATCCAACTGAAACAAGTTCACTCAAGTCTCATGAAGCCCAGGGGTTAGATTCATTCGGAGAAGTGCTTTGTCTAACATCTTGTTAACAAGTGTAGATCCCTTTGCCAGATTGTTGCATCTGTGCCTCAATTTTCAACCTAGCAGCTGCCTAAACATAAAAAAACTGGGAGAAACTCTAATCTCTGCTCTTATGCAGGTGTGAGAAGGGGCCTGCTGTGAAGAAAGTGGAGTCAAGGTCTACACAGTGTCAGTGAACTTGGGGGAAGGAAACATTGTCTCCTCTGAACTTCTCTCCATAAAACAACTCTGCCTCCCCTTGGAGACAAGCCCTTCAGCCTCAATGGCCTTTAATGAGCTCCTGGATCAAGCTGGAACTCTGGGAAGATTCCAGCTCCTTCAGATTACTTTCTTTTTTGTTGCCAACATGATAGCATACCCTCATATTCTGCTGGAGAACTTCATTGCAGCCACCCCTGAGCATCGCTGCTGGGTCCCTCTCCTTGACAATCACACTGTCTCCCACAATGACACTGGCATCCTCAGCCAGGATGATCTCCTGAGAGTCTCCATCCCCCTGGACTCAAACCTGAAGCCAGAGAAGTGTCGTCGCTTCATCCATCCCCAGTGGCAGCTCCTTCACCTGAATGGGACCTTCCCCAACATAAGTGAATCAGACACAGAGCCCTGTGTGGATGGCTGGGTGTATGACCAAAGCTACTTCCTCTCCACCATCGTGACAGAGGTAAGAGTCCTCTTGTAAACCTCTTTAGAGAAGTGATCTGAACTGAATATATTTTAATATAGATCTCTCTATAGAGATGTGATAAGAACTGAAAGTGTTGGAGTGAAAAGTAAAAATGGACTGGGACTTCTCTTACCCACTGTGTCTTCAGAAGGGTATGTAGTGCCCATTGCTTTAGCAGTTAGTTATTGAACATCTATACCACAATATCATCACAGGTGTTTGATTATATTTTTGAGTTCATTGAATTGAACAAACTATGCATAATCTGCTACGACATCACATCATTAGTGATGATCACTGTATTAAAAGTGATTGAGGGGCCCGGCGCGGTGGCGCAAGTGGTTAAAGGTCCTCGCTTTGCACGCCCGGGATCCCATATGGGCACCGGTTCTAATCCCGGCGGCCCCACTTCCCTTCCAGCTCCCTGCCTGTGGCCTGGGAAGGCAGCAGAGGACGGCCCAAAGCTTTGGGAACCTGCACCCGCATGGGAGACCTGGAAGAGGCTCCTGGCTTCGGATCGGCATAGTATCGGCCCGTTGCGCTCACTTGGGGAGTGAATCATCGGACGGAAGATCTTCCTCTCTGTCTCTCCTCTCTGTATATCCGCCTTTCCAATAAAAAAAAAAATAATAAAAATAAATCTTTAAAAAAAAAAAGTGATTGAGGTACTACCAGGCGTGTATTATGCTACATCAGTGCCATTCGGTACTTACTTCAAAACTAAACACACAGCAAGTGAATCAAAACATCTGGGCATGGGATCAGGGCATCACTGTTGTTGAATCTCTTCAGCTGACTCAACATGGAATCAATGACAAAGACCAACTGATAGGTGGGTAAATGCTCAGTACAACAGCACTCCAGAAATGAATGAAAATCAAGCCACAATGAGGTATCACCTCTGTCTCAAAAAAGTATAGCAATGGCTACCTGTAAGTAGATGAAGCAGAGCTCTTCTGAGTTCTCTTCTCAGAACTTTTCTTGCTGAGAATGTAAATCAAAAATAGTACAGACATTGGAAAACCAGGTGATGGACTGCCATAAAACCATAAAAATGATGTGAAATAATTCCATGATTTCTTTTCCATCATGGTTATTGCTGTTCACAGTAGCCAAGATATAATATCAGGAAAGGTTGTCATCAGCACATGAAGTAATGATGAAAATATATGAGCCCATCTTCATATTTCAGTGAGTTAAAAAAGTATTCTGGAAAGATGAAATCCTGAATGAGCATCAGCATCTCTCCTGTCAGAATTAGTCCCTGTTCATGCACTTGTGATGTTCCTGCTAATACTTCATGTCCTTAAGTCCTGGCACCCATATGGGGGTCTCCAGTAATCTCCAACTCCTGGCTTTGGAACTATAACAGTCCAAGTTGTAGTGGGCCATTTATGGAGTGACCAGTGGATGGAAGCTCTTTTTCTGTGTGTATCTGTCTCCTTAACTCTATCACTTGCCTTTCAAAGGCAAAATGAATTAATATTTTTACAAAAGAAAATGTTATGTACACAATAAAATTCCATTCTGTTATTTTAAAAGGTTGAAATCCTACCATTAGCATCCAAATGAGTGGAATGAGGGACATCAAGTTAATTGAAAAAAGACACAGGAAATCCATTTTTAAAAGAAAGATTAGGTCTTTACAGCAAAATTAATTTAAAAATCATTGTTCCTTTAGTACCCAGAAAAGTGCTTCTCAGGGCCAGAGCCCCCTTTCATCATATAAAAAATAAACCTCAAATGAACATAAAATGAACATGCTTGCTACATACTTGGAAAGATGGGGGAGACAGAGGAAGTGAACTTTGATTTCAGCAAAATAGGAGAAATTTGCATTGGGTAATGGATAACGGAAAGTATCTATGGAATTTACAATAATGGAATCTGAGTGTGGGGTCATTTGAACACTTTGTACAATTCCAAATGTTAAATTTATATAAATTATTCCAATATCAAAAATTTAAAAAGAAAAGCTAAGAATATTAACAGTATAAATTATAGTGTCCTTCCAAGAAGCTGACAGTAACACAGTAAGGATTTTGTGATATAAGAGAAGAAAGACTACAGACACATGGCAGCAGATTGCCTGAATGGCTTGGGGTGAGTGAGGCAGTCGCGTGGCAAAGGCTGAGTAGGTTCAGTAGTTCTGGAGTGTGGGCAGCCCGAGGAGAGTGATGGCAGGTGAAGCTGGAGAGGGAGCAGCCCCGTAGCAGGAGGCCATATGTCATATGTAAGGATTTGTCATCAGGTTGAACAAAAGGGCTTAAACTCTCCTAAACTTCCACTGGGTTGCTTTCCTCTTCCAGTGGGACCTGGTGTGTGATTATCAGTCCCAAAAATCAGTGGTCCAAACCCTCTTTATGAGTGGGTCGCTGCTGGGAAGCCTGATATTTGGCCGTCTTTCAGACAGGTAAGTGCCATCTCACTTTCTTTTGGCCTGTTGATCACATGCTGCACACACTGATTTTAGAAATCCTTGATAAGCTCATGTGATGTACTTTAATTTATGCTGCATTCTCTCTGCTTTTTCTGATTTTAGGAGACTACAACCAAATAAGAGTGTTTTTATATGTGACCTGGATAATGTAATTTGTTGTTGTGAATCATTCGTTCTTTTCATAGACATGAAAAAAGCATCTGGGTTGATTCCATAAGTTTTTATTGTGAATTGACCTGCAATAAACATAGGTATACTAACCTCTGTAGTACACTGATATAATTTTGTTTTGATAAATTCCCAAGCCTGGCATGAGTAGGTCATATTGTAGACTTATTTTCAAATCTCTGAGGAATCTCCCAAATGCACTGCACAGTGTTTGCAGAAGTTCACATTACCACCAACAGTGTATCAGCCTATCACCACAGCCTTGCCAACCTTTGTTGTGTGTTGGTTTTTGGATAATGGCCACTGATGTGAAGTGAATTCTTGTTGTGTTTTAAGTTGCATTTTGCTGATGACTAGTGATTCTGAGCACCATTTCATATGTCTGTTAGTCATTTGTATTTCAATTTTGGTAAAATCATACTCATATTCTTAGCTCAATTCTTAAGTGAAATGTTTGACTTACTGAGTATCTTGTGTTCCTTATATATTCTGGATATTAATCATCTATCGAATACATACATACCTTCCAGTATTTTTTTCAAAGATTTATTTATCTTCATTTGAAAGACAGGTTTTGCAGAGAGCAAAGGAGAGATGCAGAAAGCCTTCCATCTGCTGCTTCACACCCCAATGGCTACAAGTGAGTTGGCCAGAGCTGAGCCGACCCAAAGGGAAGAGCTAGGAGCTTTTTCTGGGTCTCCACATGGCTGTAGGGACCCAAGACCTAGGGTGATTCTCTGCTGCTTTCCCCAAGAGGAAGGGTTGGGGTTTTGAGACCAGCAGCCCAGTTGTGGAAGGGAGCACCAAGGAAACTTTAGAGAGATGACCCATGACCTGGCTCCTGTGTGTACCATCCAATGTGGGGTCTGGCTCAGTCTGTCACCCTCATTAGCTTCCACATGCACTTGTGCTGGCAAGTGCTGGGTCAGTTCAGATCCCTATCCTACCTCATATTCAAACCAATGGATTTTGTGGTCTAGCCCAACCCAGCCCACCACACACTCAGCCTTCATATGCACCAGAGGCAACTGTGATCCTCAGTAACCCCACCAGCCCACTCCCAGCCTCAGCTCCTGTGAATGCCAATATGTGTAGCCAACGGGTGCAGTCTGTCTGCATCTTAGTTCACTTTTATACACAGCAGTGGATGTTGTAGTCTAGCTCAGCTTTACCAAGCCCACTATCCAACCCACATTCGTGCTGTCTGGTACTATCCCTTGCCCCGCCAGGCCCACCACTAGTTCTGCTTCTCTTGCTCACTAGTGGGAGATGTAGCCCATCAGAGATTTGGCTACAATTTCACTACAAGGTCCACTCCCATTTGTGGATCTTGCACTCTCCAAGTGGTTCTGCAGTCTAGCCTGACAGGACTTGCCCCCATCCCAGCACTTGCCAGCTGATGTTGCAGCAAAGCCTGAGCAGCCTGCACTTACTCTGGTTCATGCATTCACCAGTAGATATGGTGCTTAGCCTAGCCTGACTTTTCCACTAACTCAGGACACATTCAGGTTAACAGCCTTTTATTTTTTTTAATTTCATGATACAGTTCCACAGGTTTTGGGATTTCCCTTACTCCCTTCCTAAATGTTCATTCCCTCCACTGATTTCCCTTATATTAATACAGTAGTATAGTTCTTCAAAAACAATCATAAATCCAGCATTGCAGGCATGAACAATGACAGAGAATCCAGCACCCTATTGTAAAGGTATAGCTAACAATTTCATTGGGAATCCATCTTTGATATGGATATACAGATGCATACTGCATTGTAACCTCACATCTGGATATGATAATGTCCATTATACAGTTACTATACATCCCCTTAGATGAAAAGCCATAATACAAAATCAACAACAGGAAGAAAAACAGAAATTTACAGTACAATGAGTTAAACAACTTGCTACTGAGTTACTATTACGTAACTGAAACCACAAAGAAGGATATCAAAAACCTTCTTAAAGAAATGGTATGACTTATGAGTCATTGAAGAATTTAATAAGAAAAAAACTGCTTTGTGGAAATGAAAATAAAAGCAAAAACATCAATGTCCATGAGATATAGTTTCTGTTGTTCCTTTTTGGTGTGTTATGTCACCTGTAGGCAACAGATAGATGGGTTTTGTATTTTAATCCGGTTACTAATTTGTGACATTGGATTGATGAGTTTAAGCCATTTACATTCAGGGTTAGTATAAATAGGTGGTATTTTGGCCCTGTCATTTTAGGGTTGTTCATTTTTTGATTTAGACTTCTGTTGATATTTTACTGGGATGATATTCACATTTGCCTTTGGTTTTGGTGAGTGCTATTACTTTTTTTATGATTATAGTTATATTTAGCAGTTTACAGTATTCAAGATAGGTTTTACAAAACTTCGTGCATTTTAGGATAATCAAAATAGATTTATAATTCTAGCAAGCCATATATTAACAATTGAGGAATAGAACAGTGTTAAGCAGGTGCACAGAGAAATCTCCAATATCTTAGCTAGTGAGGAATAACTGAACTCTGCGTCCTACCAAGTGATTTCTAGGAAAAGCCAAGTTGGGAGCCTGACCCGTATGGTACAGGCTGAGAAATTATAAGCCAGCTGAATTTTTCCTGTCTGTTCAAATCTTTATGTATATTAGTCTCTTTCTGTCTATCTGAGCTAATTTGGGTGCTCCTGAGTGACCCTGATTTTCATTGCCAGAGAGGGTGGGGAGCCAAATTTGAAACTAAGTAAGGACTGGAGAAAGCTCCTCTCCTGAGTCCAGAAGGAAATTTGCAATTCTTCTACCTCTGAGGACCTCCTGGGCTCCTCTCTGTTGTTCCAATGTCATCAGACTCTATGAGGAGGGTTCTGGGATGTTTCAGTCCCATGTGGGAGATCTGATAGAAACTGGCTGACCTCAGAGTTCTCAGCCTAGGAGGGCATTCAAATTCTCTGTGATTTTCTTGGCAGTCAGGATATGGTCCTTATGCCCATACTAACAATCTTTGATAATGTAACCACTGCTTCTGTGGCAAAAGCACTTGAGAGGCTTCTGGGGGTCTCTGGGACTAGGATATAGACCTCCTCTTACCCTCTTGTTTCACTCTGGGGTCCCCTTCTGCTCTTTGCATATGACCTCCTATTAAGAGGCTGTCAGGATACTGTCTTGGGTCCTCCATCCTGAACGTCTCTGTATTTTTGCTAATGTCTAATGTAGTTTAGAACCTGTTATCTAGATTAGGGGCCTTGGGGTTGGGGATGGCTGGCAGCACCCCATGGTGTAGCAGCCCTGTGGGGGGCTGCCCCTGCTGGGCTGGATCCAAGAATGAGGACTCAGCAGGCCAAGACCACTGCCGAAAGGCAGTAACTGAGTCCTTGGCTTTGGGCGGCCAGTGCACCAAATGGTGCCGGGCTCTGCCTGCTTGCTGCCCAGCGACGAGCTCTGGGAGTTTTAGGAAATGAAATTGCTGCTTAGGGACTCCTAGGAATAATGCCAGCTTTATTGTATGTGAGAGATGAATTCTGGGTGATTCCCGGTTACAGGTTCCTGGAACTTTCAGGTAAGCATGGGGACTGAGACCTGACGGTTTCGAGGGGAGTGTCCATAAGAGCTATTTGAGCCAGACTGAATCACCAGCCACATTAGGAATCCTGAGAAAGGCTACTATCATAGACCATCACTGACTGCCACATGCTGGTCCACACCAAAGCTATGGATGGGGGCCTGTCTAGCAGGGCACCATTATTTGACTGGGTGGTGGAGCAGTGGACTGGTCACATTCAGCATGATCAAGACACTTACCAGAATGCGAGATAATTTGGTCTGGGTGTAAACTCTATGGGGGAAGTATGGAACTAACCCTGTGGAAATACAAGTCCCACAGGTTAGCTTGCAAGCTGGGGTGGTGAGGGGCTAAGCTAGGAATGACCATGGCACCTACCGTCACTTATGGGTAAAGGAACCAATGGCATTCTGGGTAGATCAAGGCAGCATCACCCAAACGAGCATCGTAAAACAGGATGTGGAGTGGGTCGAGCTGCAACTGGAAGGGGGCAGAATGGGCAGGGCCAAACAAATTTCAACTCTTAAAAAAAAGAATAGAAATCAGGATGGAGCACATGTCATTCCAACCCTGGCTCTTACAATAACTGGTCTACAGGAGGCAGGGAGACTATGCCACAGCATTGAAGGCAAAGGCAGAGACAGGTGAGGGGAACGCCTTTGGGCCTCATGTGAGCTAGATCTGGGAAGGACCTGCATGGGCTGACTGTTACAAATGGTGCAAGCAAAATTAGAGTGAGTAAAGGTTGGTAGGGTTTTGCCACATCATTAGATGGCAGAGACTGGCATCGGGAGCTAATACTGTTAAGTTAAATGCAAGAACCTCCTGGAGAGTGCACAATCAAGAAGTTGGAGTGGCCCAGTAGGGAGATGGTGGGCACCTCCCTCATGGCTAACCACTCCCACTCAAGAGCACAAAATCCAGAATAGGGGCAGAAGCTGCTAAACAGAAAGGCACCTGCCAGTGTGTGTGTGGGCTGGATAGTAGGCTGGTTGGGTCGAACTAGGCTTCAATGCCCACTGACAAGTACCAGAGCTTAATGGGAGGTGGGACAGACTGAACAAGCTTACAGTACATACTTGCATGCATGGCAACTAGGGAAGGGAGCAGGCCTGGTGGGGGCTATGGGGAGTTGCCCTAACTAGGCTGCAGCTCCCACTCGTTTGCATGAGGACTGAGTATTTAGTGGGTAGGATAGAGCTAGACCAAAATATCCATTGGTCTAAGTGGTGACAGGGCTGGAAACAGAACTGACCCAGCGGAGACCAGTCACATTAAGCAGTGCCATGCCATCAACAAACGCTAGAGAACCATATCTGGGGGAAGACTCTGGGGAAATGTATGGGCCAAACCTATGAAAAATCTAGCCCCACAGGTTACTTCAAGAGATGAAGTGGTGATGAACTAAACTAGGTGTGACCAAGGAGCCTGCCATCAATCACAAATTAAAGAACCAACAACAGTCTGGACTGGTCAAGGCAGCAGCACCCGAATATACATCCTGTATAGGGTGTGGGGCGGGCTGGGCTGCTACATTCACTAGCTCATGCAAGGACAAAAGGAAGGCCAGACTATGCCAGGCACTGGCCTAAAACCCAAAGGCATGTATGAGAACTATGTCTGGGAGGGGATCAAGGGGAGAAACTTGGAAAACTCCCCTGCGAGTCATAGCTCCCACTGGTGAACAGGTAGTCCAGACCTGGGGATCAGACAACCTGGGCAAAGTAGCTCCAACTGCTCATCAGTGTATGAAAAGGTGATGGAACAGGCACACTGGGCAGTACTGAGCAAACCTTAGCCCACAAATAAAATTAGAAATCAGGATGGAGCACAAGACATGCCCTAGTAGGTTCTTTTTTCTTTTTAAATTTTATTCATATATCTAAGGTAAGGGGAATATTGAGGGAGAAGCCCCACCCAGTCTCCCACCCATCCCAGGTCCCAGATATGGAGCATGCTCTGAGATCCTTGCTCAAGTGGCCTTGATAGTTCACCAGTTATGGATCGATGCCATTCTCGCTACTCCAGGCATGATGATGTCGTTGAAGAATCCACCAATTGACACAGTCCATCACAGAGTCTCCATTTGTCCAGCATTTTGCTGCCAACATACAGCTGTGGTGGTTGATTGGCTTGTTCTGTCCTCTGTCTTTTCTTGGTTAGGGTTCTGGGTCTGGAAGCTCAATTGAAGGGATCCCCAAAGAAACTTTGTCTGAGGTGTTCCCAGACCAGATTCTTGTGTGTACTAGCAAGCACAGGGCCCGGCACAGTCCATTGCCCAGATCAGCTGGTGATTGGTTGCAATTGCTGAGTTGTTTCTGTTTTCAGCCCTGACTTCCACTGGAACTAATGGGTGTTGCAGTCCAGCCTGGTTCTGCCCAGCACATACTCAGCCCTCGCATAAACCAGTGGGAGTTGCAGCCTAGTCAGAGTGACCCACAATAACCCCCACCAGGCCTGCCTCTAACCTGGTTGCCAGTATGTGGTACCATGCTAGCCTGGTGCCCCAATATGTGTACAAGTCCCCAAGCCAGGTTCATCTGCACACGATGCCAGCATGTTATCTGGGATCCCACTTTCAGATGACATCCCCACACACTTTTTCCTCCCTGTAGCATTCTCTGCCTCCCACCGTCCTGGGCCTAAGCATATGCAGAAGCGTCCAGGCTTGCTCTGTTTTCTTATCCCTGGCACAGGTATCATGGCTGCTAGAAGCAAGCTGCCCATGCTGGTGGCAGAAGGAAAAAGAAGCCCCACCTATTTTTCTTGTTTATGCTGAGATTTGTCCCTTCTATACCAGTTCGAGCTTTTTTTATTGAAAAATATTTTAATGTGCCAATACATACATAGCATCACTTTATGATCTTAATGATTTGTTTTTTTAATATTACTTTATTGATTACATTGTGTTATGTGACAAAGTCTCATAGGCTCTGGGCTTCCCCCAATTCCTCCCCTTCCCACTTCGTTGCAGTATTACAGTTAAAATTCAGTCTTGTTTCTTTCATTTCAAGAATAGAGTCCAGCATCTTATTGTCCAGATAAATTCAACAGTTTCTTGGGGAGACCATCCCTGGTCTGAAAGCAGAGTTTGCAGAATATCATCCCGATCAAGTAAAAGCCACAACATAACACCAACATTAATCTACAGCATTATGCAATTAATTGGCATGGTATTGAGTAACAAATATGTTTAAAACTACAAATTCTTAACCACATCCTGTGACTACTTTATTGACATTTCATTTAATTTATACACAGAACCGGCTGCTATACACCTTAAAATGGCTATAGGATACTATTCCGCTGTCTCGTGTCTGTTTTCATTTTAGCATTCAGCAGTTTATAGTGTTGAAGCTTAATTTTGTTGAACTTGGCAGTTTTTAGGATAGTCTAAACTGGCTTATAACTCTAACAGGGCATATGTCAATAGTTGAAGCGCAGAATAGTTTTAGGAGGGGTGTGCAGATAAACCTTCAATACCTTAGTGAGGAGTAACTAATCTTTGTGTCCTAGTAAGGAATGTGTGAGTCCACGCTGACCTTTTCCTATCTCATTCCAAGCTTTCCTTGTTGTTCTCTATTATTCCAATTTGTGTGTGTGTGTGTGTGTGTGTGTGTGTGTGTGTGTGTGTGTGTGTGTGTGTTTTGGGGTGTTTTGGGGTGGGGGGCTCCGGAGCAAACCCTGATGGTCATTGCAAGATAGGGTGGGGATCCAAAGTTGGAACTAAGTGAGGACTAGAGAAAGCTCCTCTCCCTAGTCCCGAAGGAAGCTTACTGTTCTTCTGTTTCTACGGACTACTCAGGGCTCCTGGCTGTTGTTATGATGACCTTGGATCCTGCAAGGAAGGGTTTGGGCTTCTTCCATCCTATGTGGTAGATCCAAATGGGTGTGGATGACCTCAGAGTTCTAGGCCTCTGAAGGCATTCCAATTCCCTGTGGTCTCTTTGGAAGTTGGGATGTAGTCCTGGGTGCCCATAATGACAGTCATTGGTGAGGATCCGGGAGTCTCCAGCAATGGGATACAAGCCTCCTGTCCACTTGCTGTTTGAGCTTTTTATAATCACAAAAGGATGATATAACTTGTCAAATGATAATGATTTTTGTTCTTCAATCTGCTAATGTGACATATCACATCTGGTGGTTTGTGTGTGATGAGTCATCCTTGTATCACAGGGATAAATCGCTCTTGTCCAGATGGCTGATAATTTTGATGTCTTCTTGAATTCCATTAGCCAATATTTTGTTGAGAATTTGTGCAGATATGTTCATCAGGAATATCATTCTATACTTCTTGTTCTATGCTGTGTCATTTTTTGGTATTGCAATTTAGATGATGTTGATCACATGAGTGGTGTTTGGAAGAGTTCATTCCTTTTCAATTGTTTGGATGGTTTAAAAAAAAACTGGAACCAGTTCGGTAAAATTCAGCAGGGAAGCCATCCAGCCACAGTCTTCATCCTATTGATACTGTCTTCAGTACTGATTCAATTGCATTTCAATGTCTTTGTGCCCCAATTTTGGTATGTGTGATGATTCTATCTATTTCTGTGGTATTACTTGTAGCATCTCCTTTGCATCTCTGGTGCTAGTAATTTGGGCCTTTTATTTTTTAAACAACTGAGACAAAGATTTAGCTATTTTATTTTTTTCAAAACACCAGCTCTTCCTTTGACTGATCTTTTGTATAATTTTTAAGTGCCATTCTATTTGCTTCTTTTTGAAAAAAATATTTCTATTTAAAGGCAGATTTTTAAAGAGAGCAGAGGCAAGTATGTGGGTGTTTTAATCTGAGGCCTTAGCCATCATGCACTGATTTCCCAGACTATAATTTGATAACTGGATCAGAACTGAATCATCTAGACCCAAGCCTGGGCCGGGGAAGAGAGGTAGAGCTTACGCCTGGGGGCTTTGTCCCACGGCCGCCATGCGGGCCCAGCCGCTTCTGACCTGGTGAGCAACTAAGCAGTCTCCACGCACACTCAGGGGACTGCTACAAGTGGGCTGGACACGCACGCACAGCCCGTCTTGGGCAAAGCATCGGGAAAACTGTCCAGCTAATCCGATTGGGCCGGGGTCGCTAGGGGTGTGGCTAGACCCAAGCCCGGGCCGGGAAGAGAGGTGGAGCCTAAGCCCGGGGGCTTTGTCCCACGGCCCGCCATGCGGCCGGGGGTCCCCAGGCCCAGCCGCTTCTGACCTGGTGAGCAACTAAGCAGTCTCCATGCCCACTCGAAGGACTGCTACGGGCGTCGAGTGCGCCAGTTGGCGCCAGGCTTCGCCTGCTGGCAGCCCACCCAGGGAGCCCTGGGAACTTGGTTCTCTGTATGCTGCTCAGACAGCTCCATGCTGAAACTGCAGTGTGTTGGGGACATCAATCAACCCTAAAGATTTCCAATGATTGTAAATCTTCCTCAGATGAACTTGTAGCTAATATGGTCTCACCCCACATGTTCTGAATGATTGTAATTCCCAATATACTGCCAATTCCTTGTGATACACAGTAACTGGATGGGAACACAGAGAAATCTCTCATCTTCTTTTAAAAAACTAGGAAACCGCGTAGTGTAACCTACAGGAACTGCATAGGTATCTTAAAGCTGATAGATCCAGATCAGCATTAGACAATAGCAAAAACTACAATGACATACAGGGGGAATTAGGAACGACCCAAACAATCTATTAACAGGTGGTCATATGCACAGAATAGGGGAGAACCCAAGAGCGGAACAGCGGGACAGGAGGAGGCTTATATCCCACCCACAAGGACTCCTGGACTCCCACCTAGGTCTATCAGAATGGACACCAAGAACATCACCACAACTGCCAAAGAGAACACGGGGATCTGGAATGCCTCCGGATGCTGAGAATCCAGAGGACAGACATCCCCCCTCTTTGAACAAACTAAACGAGATGGAAGAAGCCCGAGTCCTTCCACATAGGAACTAATGACATCAGAACAACAGCCAGGAACCACGATCGATCATCAGAACCAGAAGATCAATAAACTTCCTGCGGGACAATGGGAAAGGAACCTTCTCCAGTCCTTATCTAGTTCCAGCTCTGGGCCTCCACGCTCTATAATGACCAACAAGGTTCTTCCTAAACCCCCTACCCCCTACACACACACACACACACACACACACACACACACACACACACACACACATCCACATACTCTCATATACACACACTAATGGCATGAGATAAGCAGAGACCAATAAAGAAAGATAGGTCATCAAGGACTCACACATGTCCTGTTAGATGGAACACAAAGAACAAGTACCCATCAACAAGGTATGAGCGATTTCTCTGCAACACCCCCCAAACTCGTTGTGCACCTCAATTGATGAGGTGTCATTGAAATAGTTACAAGAGGTTGTCAAGAACTTATAAGAAAGCTTTGGTTCATCTACTCCATGGAATACTACTCAGCTATTAAAAAAAACCAAAATGCAGTTCTTTATGGCTAAATGGGCCCAACTGGAAACTATAATGCTAAGGGAAATGAGCGAATCCCAAAAGGTTAGATACCACATGTTTGCCTTGATTTAACCTGTAATTTTTGTTTGGTTGTTTGTTACTTTTTGAACCTGTCATTGATACTGTCTCAACCCAGATGTTTTGAATAATTGAACTTGCATTATTTTTAACATATTGTTCACTCAATACTATGTCAATTAATTCCATAATGTTGTATATTGACGCTGATGTTTTGTTGGGGCTTTTAACTGACCGGAACTTTACTCTGTTAGCTCTACCTTCAGACCAGAGAAGGTCTCCCCAAGAGGCCACTGAACTTATCTGGACAATAAGATGCTGGACTTTATGCTAGGTATATGCTTGCAATGAAGGAATCTCAACTGAACTTGAACTGTGGTTATGCATCAAGGTGGAGGAATCCACTATGGGAGGAGGGGTGTGGGAGGGGTGGGGGGAATCCCCAGTGCGTATAAAACTGTATCACATAATACAATGTTAATAACAATTTAAAAAAAGAAGTGAATCATCTGGGAAATGAACCATTATCTATAGTGGTATGGCAGCACTTGCATGTGGAGGATTAGTCTGTAATACCACCACCACATTAGACACTAATTATTTTTTCTTAAATTTTGATTTTTCTCCCTGTGATTCAGGGTGTGATTTGTCTTATCTTTTCTGGATTCCTGAGATAAATTGTAAGGTTATTTATTTGCTGTGTTTCAAAATTTTGATGAAGACATCAATTACAAAATGTTTTCTATTAACATTGCTTTTGTTGTATTCCACAATTTGACTTAAACACTGCTATCTTTATTTGTTTCTAATTTTAATTTACTTTTCTACTTCTTCCACATCGCACTGCTAATTCACAAGTTGGTATTATTCAATTTCCACTTGTCTGTACAATTTCTATATTTTCTTAAATTACTCATTTCCAACTGCATTCCACTTTGGTCAAAAAAGACACATGGTATGTTTTCCTAGATTTTTTTTTAATTTTCAACTTATATATTTATGACACAGGTACAAAAATTCTCAACAAGATATTAGCAAACCAAATCCAACACTACATATAAAAGATGACCCATGACAATCAAATGAGATTCATCCTCCTATTGCAAGATTGGCTTAACATTTTTAAATCATCAAATGTTCCAAATCACATTAACAGAGTCAAAACAGAAACCATATGATTATCTCACTAGGATGCAGGAAAGCATTTAGTAAGATTTAACAATCCTTCATGATACAAATTCAACACATGCAGCATAGAAACAAATACCTCAAAAGTATAAAAGTATATACAACAAACACATAGACAATATTACACAATATAGAGGAAAAGCTAAAAAATGTCCTCTTCAACGTGGAACACGACAATGATGTAAATTTTTACCTGTTTTATTCAATATAGTATTGGAGGCATTAGAAAGAAAGCAATAAAGAAGAGTAAGAAAGAACATTAAAACTGAAACAGATAAAATTTATAAATATTTAAGATTAAATTTTTAATTTCAGATAATTTTTAAAATTAATTTATTTTTCACATTATTATTGCTATCATTTTACGATACAGTTCCATATTCCCTTATCCTGGCATGTTTTCCTAGATTTTTAATTTCTTGATATTCCTTATACCCTGCTCAAGTGTATCCATCAGAAATTTCCATGCAAGGTAGAAAAGAAACTATTCTATAGCTATGAGGCAAAATATTCTATAAATGTCAGTTATTATTATCTGATCAATACTGAAGATTAGCTCTTTTGATGACAATGATTTTTTTTCTCTAATTATTCTATTGATTGATGTGATTGGGGTGCTGCTATGCAATACTATTGAGAGATAAAACAGGATGAAATTCATTTGCAGACAAAAAGGACATAGTTGGAAATCATTGTGTTTGGTGACATAAGCAAGACTTGCATAACTTAAATATTATGTTTCCCTACTTTGTGGAGACTTACAGAGTACAAAAAATGTAATGTATAAGACAAAATTGACATTTTGACATCTGTTTCTGTTGATGATAACTGCAGTATTCCACCATGTTCAAATACAGTGTTACAGCTGCTGAACATTCATTCTGAATTTCAAGATATTTCATGTGTTTTACGTTGATTATACATTATATTACTCCGGCCTAAGTAATCTTATTTCTTAGATATGGGCGGAAGCTGATATACACATGGTGTCTCCTCTTGATGGCCATCATGGAAACCAGCACAGCCTTTGCTCCAAATTTCATCATCTTCTGCATCCTACGTTTCTTGGCTGGGACTTTTGTCATGAATATTTTGTCAAACAGTATCAGCCTTAGTAAGTCAACAATGTGTGACTTCCATTATATTTGTGTCTTGAATTAACCTGGGAGTTTGCCCTTTGTCTGAAATTGTGCACATATGTTTTTCAGCATCAGAATGGACAGTGCCAAGATATCAACATATTGGAGTAACACTGATATTTTCTGCCTGTAGCGTTGGGCAGATGCTCTTGGGAGGATTAACTTTTGCCATTCGAGACTGGTACACATTACAGCTGGTTGTATCTATACCTTTATTTGTCTGCTCCTTGCTGTCCAGGTATGTACAATCCTAGGGAAAGCTATGTTGGTAAGACTCAAAGTAAATCTTGTCAGATAAACATTTAGTTGATTTAGGCCTGACTGCAGCCATGATTCCTGTTCATCCTTCTGAAATGCCTGAAATGAGAACAAGGAAAGGATGACACTTCACCACAAAGGCTGGGACTTGGTAGTCTTCTTTGCAGTGTAGCAGAGAGAGAATTGCTTATGAAATCAGTTGTAATAGACAACAACATGTACTTAGTCATGAAGTAATGACATTACATTCCAGTAAAGATGCACAGTGAATGAATGGAAAATGATATTTCACAGTAGCAGAAAGTAAAAATGTGCAGGAATAGCTTTCCTAACACCATTAAAGGTCATCTCTAAGACAAAAGCTGTTAAAAGGTACAAAGAGGGAAATTACTAATGATTTAAGCAGAACATGTGTCTACAGTAAATATTTGGCTCCTAATGCTGGAGTACCTTGCAATTAAAAAATAGTTAGTATTGAATCACAGAGTGGCTTATGTCCCCATACAATAATCATGATGGATTTCACCTAAGCAGTTTCAGAGAACCACAACCACAGAGCTAATCTGCAATATTGAAACACGGATCTGTTTCTTGGTTACAAACACTCACTCTACAGCTGAAGAATAAGCATTCAGCTTTTAAGAAACATATTTATTTTTTATTAGTAAGCCAGAGAGAGAATTCCCATCTGTTGGTTCACTCCCCAAGTAGCTGCCATGGCCAGAGCTGAGCCCATTTGAAAGCTTGAGCCAGGAGCTTCCTGCAGATCTCCCATGCAGGTGCAGGGTTTTAGGGCTTTGGTCCATCATCCACTGGTTTTTCAGGCCACAAGCAGGGAGCTGGATGGGAGGTGCAGCATACAGAAATTCAAAATAGAAGTTAAAAAACCCCCTGATGAATGAGATGATAGCAACTTATTTTTTTTTTAAAGATTTATTTTTATTATTTTTTCATTGGAAAGGCGGATATACAGAGAGGAGAGACAGAGAGGAAGATCTTCCGTCCGATGATTCACTCCCCAAGTGAGCGCAACGGGCCGATACTATGCCGATCCGAAGCCAGGAGCCTCTTCCGGGTCTCCCACACGGGTGCAGGTTCCCAAAGCTTTGGGCTGTCCTCGACTGCCTTCCCAGGCCACAGGCAGGGAGCTGGAAGGGAAGCGGGGCTGCCGGGATTAGAACCGGCGCCCATATGGGATCCCGGGCGTGCAAGGCGAGGACCTTTAACCACTTGCGCCACCGCGCCGGGCCCGATGATAGCAACTTATACAAGCTGATGGAATACTGCAAAAGCAGCATTGAGGACATTTTATAGAAATTATTGTCTATATCAAGAATTTAGAAAGGTATCAATTAAATGAATGAACACTGCATGTGTAAGATATAGAAATACAAAACAGGCTCAAAATTAATAGGAGGAAACAAACATTAACTACAGAAAAATTAAAGAGAATTGAAATGTAATAAACCATTCAAATATCAGCCAAATGAGCAGCTGCTTTCTTAAAATCAATAAAATTAGCTCAGCTGACAAAACTTGGAGGCTGAAGGTCCAAATTAATAAATGCAGAGAAGAAAACAAAAGTGGAGACGTTACATCTGACACTGCAGAAAGACAAAGAATCACCAGAAATTATTACAAGCAGCTATCTGCATACAAATCGTAAAATCTAGAAGGAAAGGATACAGTTCTGGAAACAGAACAGGGGGAAGGGAGCTGCTGCCACTGGACTCCTTCCCTTAGGCCCCAGGTCCCCCCTAACCACCCCACCACCTACAGAGGCTGTCAGGACTCCCCTCATGACCTCCAGGTGCCCTGGGGTTTCACACCTACTGCCACCTCTCCTGTGCCAGACACCCCTTTCTCATCACCACCCCTGACCCCATAGCACCACACCTAAGACTAGGCTCTGTTTCAGTGTCTGTCCCTCAGTTCGGGAAGCCCTGCAGCCACAGGGAAGCCAGGGTGCAGCCCAACCACTTTTCCATGAAAGTTTAAATTAGGAAAAGCAAAGCCACCGAAAATCTACAACTGCGTGAAATATGAACAGCAGGAATAGGCAATGGGTCATTGAGGAAAGGAATAAAGAACTTTAACATTTCCTTGAAAGGAAAGCAAAATGTATTACACCTTATGGGCTAGAGCAACACTAAGAGGAAAGGGTATAGCAAAAAGTACCTACCTTAAAAAGCAGAAAATTTTCAAATAAACAACATAATGATTCATCTCAAGGACGTAGAAAGTTAATAGCAAAGAAGTGATTATTGTGGGATAAGCTACTGCGTGTACAGCATGCATTCCATAGGAGCATCAGTTAGAGTTCCAGGTGCTCTGTCTCCAAAGTAACTCCTTGTGAAAGCAGCAGAGGATGGCCCAAGAACTTGTCCAGGATATTTGGTTAGGCCAAAATAACCAAAATAGGAAGATGGAAGATTGTAGCAACTGTCTCTAGTAAATTAATGAATGCACGTGCTCTCTCTTACTCTCTCTGTCTCTCTGTCTCTCTCTCTCTCTCTCTCTCCATGTGTATAAATAGCCTTTTCAAATAAAAATATTTATTTTTAATGAGTTACTATTTGAACAGATAAAATTTTATACAGTATTTTTTAGAGGAAGGAAAAAGACATATCAATAATCAGCATAAAATTGTTATCTCTGATGATAACTTTGGGATATATTGGGATAAGTTTATTAAGGATGTCAAAGAACTCTACAGTGAAGATTACAAATCACTAACAAAAGTAATGCAAAGTACACCAAGACATGGAAAGATACATATCATTGCTTATTACTCACAATTTCCTATGTTTATATAAATACTTACTGTGCTTACATAGTTTCTGCCCACTCACCCACCCCTGCCACCTACAAAGACCAGTACAATGGGTAAGGCACATCTTGACACTGCTAGAATCTTTGCTCATGTTAGAAGAAAGTATATTATACCATTGATTATTACTAATAATTTTCTATGATTGTGTAACCACTTACTGAGGGTCACATGACTCCCTCCCCTAATGAAGACCAGTACAAGGTGTCAGGCATATTTGATTTAGTGACACTGTTAGAATTTATGTTAGTGTTATAATGTAAGGGAAAGAGAGTTAAGAGTTAAGAGACAGTTATGTCATGGAGTTTACTGTGGTTTCTGTGTTCTTTCAACAGGTTGCTGGTGGAGTCGGCTCGGTGGCTGATTACCACCAACCAGCTAGAGGAAGGCTTGAAGGCACTTAGAAGGGTGGCATACATAAATGGGAAGAAGAACGCTGGAGAGATCCTCACTACTGAGGTGATCTGGGAAGGGGAGACGGTTATTGGTACAAAGTGTCATGAACTCACAATCCCCCAAATCTGGGCTCCAACGAGACCTCAGAGTAAAATTAGAATTATGTGAGTGGGCTATTACAATGCCCCAGGATTTTGTTATTTTTCAGATGGGGTCATAAAGGAATACCAACAGTGAAGGAGGGTACCCTTATTCCCTTATCAGTGTCAGCAGGTGTTGTTAGTCAATTCTGAATGTAGGTCAACTTGGTTGGAGTTAGGTGGAACTGCAATGTGGTTTTTATTTATATTTCCCAGATACATAGGAAGACTGAGTTTTTCATATGTTAATTAACCATTTGAATTTTTCTTTTGAAAAATGTTCATTATCTTTGCATATTTCTTCAAAGAGTTGTTTGTTTTGCTGTCATTGAGTTTCTGAACTCTCTGTAAATCTTGGATCTTAGTCTGCTATCAGTTGCGTAGTGTGCAGATTTTCCCAAATTCTGTTGGTTGCTTCTTCACTTTGTTGAGTTTCTTTTGCTGTACAGATGCAGTAACAAGGATTTATTTTTCAATTGACTGTGCATGCTTTTTCTGATTTTTCTAGTAAGTTTTAACTATGCCTGCATCTTTTTTTTATTATTTATTTATTTATTTATTTATTTTACAATCTTTACATAGTTAATTAGGGTAAGAAGGTTTAAGGGCTACAGGAAAGTGGATAATACTAGTATGTTTTCCATATTGTTACCTTCATGTTTAAAGGGGGGTATTAAGAGAGAAGGCCCACCCAATTTTCCACACTCCCCAGGTCCTGGATCTAGGGCATGCTCTGAGGTTCTTGCTCAAGTGGTTTTGATATTGCAACAGTTATGAGTAGCTGTCAATCTTGCCACTCCAAGCACTATGAGGTCTTTGAAAAATCCACTGATTGACATAGTCCATCATAGCTGAGATGGTTGGTTGACCTCTGTCTTCTTTCTTTTCTTTGTTAGGGTTCTGAGTCCAGCCTTTAGATTAGGAAGATCTCCAAAGAAACTTTTTGTATGTGCGAACAAGTACAGGGACTGGCACCGCCCATTGCCCCAATCAGCTGGTGGTTGCAATTGCTGGGTTGGTTCTGTTTTCACTCCTGACTTCCACTGGAACCAGTGGGTGTTGCAGTCCAGCCTGGTTCTGCCCAGCACATACTTGGCCCCCACATAACCAGTGGGAGCTGCAGCCTAGTTGGAACGACCCACAATAACCCCCACGAGGCCCGCCCCCAACCCTGGTTTGCCAGTAAGTGTAGCAGTAATCCAGTCTGTCCCACACCCCATTCCACCACAACCGCTATCTTAGTTTTATGTCCTCCTGTGGAAGTGGTGACCCAAGAGAGGTGAGCCCACTATTTCCCTCCCAGGCCTTTCCCACTCCCAGATTCCAGCTGATGCTGTGGCTAAGCCCAAACAACCCTCACCCACTTTAATTTTGTTTGCACCAGTAGGAATAATCCGCCCAGCCTGGCTTTTCCCTGATCTAGTCCACATGAGGCGCACAGGTGTGGTAGCTCTGCCTAGTCTGGTCTGCCTACATCCCAGCCTATGCTTTCCTGTGGAAGTAGCTGTCCAGCAAAGGAACCCTCCCTTATTCCCCTGCCGGCTCTGCCCACTTCCTTTCTTGTTCTCAGGCTGGTTGGGCGCTGCGGTCCCTTCTGGTACAGGCAACCTCACCTTGGCATTCTGTATTGTGCACTAGGCTTTGTTGTGACCGAAACCAGGTCGACCCACACTGGTGCCTGGATTTGCCAGTGGATGATGTGGTCTTGCCCCCACGTCTGCCAATTGTATGCCAGTGTGTAGCTTTCCATGGCCTTTTCTGGGCTGTTTCCTATCATGTTTCTTGCACTTACCTGCCGGGTCTGTGTCCTGCCAGAGGAGTTGCCCAGACTCCTCCATCAGAACCTCTCCCAATGCCAGGTTTCACGCTTACCAGTGGGTCCATGAGCCAACCCTACTCAGTTAACCTCCTGTCATAGCTGGAACTGTGGCTTTTCCTGACTGGCCTTCAACCCAATCTGGCTCTTGCTGTTGGATGTTCCAGCCCAGCCATGGTTTGTCCATACCCACATATGGCTGACACATAGCTCAGTAGGGGTTTGAGACCTTGCCTAGTCTGTCCCACATCTGCCCTGGTCCTCCAGAACACCAGGGGGAGTCGGGGTCTGGCTGGGTTCGGTGCATCCAATCCCAGTCCACACTTGTGCCAAGGGAGACTACAGCTATTTCCAGATCAGAGCGCAGCCCCCCTTCCAGGCCACGCGCCTCTTGGTGGGAACCTCAACCCAGCTAATGTTGTCCCCTTTGTTCCCCAACTGGGTCTTTTCTCAGCCATATATCGCTTGCCTGCCAGTGGTTGCTCTGACTCAGCTTGGCCTAGCCCCTCACCTGTCCTGAACGCTGCCTTAGACACTGTGGCTTGGCGTCCCTGTCTCACACAGACCAGTAGGTACAAGAGCCTAGCTCGGCATGACCTTTGCTCCCTCCTAGTCTCTACTTTTGCTTGTGGGCTAAGGTTTGCTCAGTCGTGCCTGATCTACTCTGTTCCATTACCAGTTGACACATTCGCCAGCTGTTTGAGCTACTTTTGCAGGACAAGCCCCAAGCCATAGCTTCTGCATGGACTGGTTTTTGGTGGTCAGCATTATTAGTGATTACCAGTTGTACAAAGAAAGAGTTACTGCCTGTTTCAGGTCCAAGAAGCACAATGGGTTCAACCTGGAGCTGAATAAGCAGAGACCCAAAGAACCAAATCCCCAGAGCTTCCTGGCCAGGTGGCCAGCAGGCGGAGCCTGGCACCAAATGGCGCACTGGCCACAAGGGAACAGGTCACCATGTGCACATGGCGGCTGTCCGGGATCCAGGCATGAGACGCCCCGTCCTGATACCCACTAGCTGCCAAGAGGCTGCTGGAGGTTTAAATTCCCAGGCCCAAGGTCGCGCTCCTCCCAAATCCCATTCACCACCCAATGAAGGCGACGGGTGGGTCCCGGACCTGCCCAGTCCCAGAGACCTCCCCCCTCAGTCTACTCACCCCGAAGGAAGCAGCCCCCGAAACCCAGCAGGCCAGGGGAACAGCTCACCATGTGCACATGGTGGCTGTCCGGGATCCAGGCATGAGAAGCCCCGTCCTGAGACCCACCCTATGCCTGCATCTTGTAGAGTTTGTCCTATGTTTTCCTCTAGAAGTTTGAGGATTTCTGGGTGTAGATTGAGATCCTTGATCCATTTAGAGCTGATTTTTTATGATGTGACAAATGGAGTCTTGCTTCTTACCTCTGCAAGCTGCTATTCAATTGCCCCAAAAGCCTCTATTGAAGAGACCAGATTACTTCCACGCATTGTTTTCATTTCTGTTGCTAAAATTAGTTGGCTATACATGTGTGAGCTCCCTTTTGGTGTTCCTATTCTGTTCCATCGATCTTCTCTGTTTCTGTGCCAGTACCGGACTGTTTTGATGACCACTGCTTTGTAGTATGTCTTAAGGTCTGGAATTGTGATTTCCCCCAGCTTGATTTTTATTCTTCAGGGGAGCTGTGGTATTCGTGGTCTCTTTGTTTCCAAACAAACTTTTGTATCTTCTTTCTATTCCTGGGAAGAATGTTTTTGGCATTCAAATTGGGATCAGGTTGAATCTGTACATTATCTGTATATTACAATAAATAATATGGGCATTTTCATGGTATTGATCCTGCCTATCCAGGAACAAGTTTCTCCACTTTTAGTGTCCTTTTTAAAAATGCTTTGAAATTTTCATTATATAGGTTTTTCATTTCTTTGGTTAGCTAATTCCAAGGTATTTGAGAGTCCTCTCCATTATTTTAAAGGGAACTGCACTTACATATTCTTTCTCAGCCATGAAGTTATTTATGTATACTTGCGCCATCAATTTGTGTTCTTTAATTTTGTATCCTGCTATGCTGACAAATGCTGTTATAAATTCCAATAGGTTCTTGATTGAGTCTTTTTGGTTTTCCTATGTAGAGAATCATGTTATTTGCAAATAGACATAATTTCAGTTCCTCATTTCCAATTTGAATTCCTTTCACAGGTTTTCTTCCTTAATAACTTTGGCAAGGGTTCCAATAGTATGTTTAACAGCAATGGTTAAAGTAGACACCCTTGTCTCATTCTAGATCTTAATGGAAAAACTTCTAGTCTTTCCTGGTTTAGTATGATGCTGGAATTGAGTTTTTCATCTATTCCGTTGATTGTGTTGTACAATGTTCCTTCCACGGCTATCTTGCTTAAGGTGTTTACCATGAAGCAATGTTTGATTTTGCCAAATGTCTTCTCTGCATCTATTGAATTGATCATATTCATTTTTCAATTTGTTGTTGTAGCATATCACATTTTTTGATTTGTTCATGTTGAACCATCCCTGCATGCTAGGGATAAATCCCACCTGGTCTGGGTGAAAGATCTGCCTGATGTTCTGTTGAATCTTGTTGGCCAGTGTTTTGTTGAGGATCTTTGCACCTGTTTTCATGAAGGATATCAGTCTAGAGTTCTCTTTTTTCATTTTTTCTTTATCTGGCTTTGGTATTAAGGTGATGTTGGCTTCAATGAAAGAGTTTAGAATGATTGCCTCCCTTTCTATTTTTATGGAAAAATTTCTGAAGGGTTGTAGTAAGTTCTTCTTGAAATGTTTGGTAGAATTCAGCAGTGAAAATATCTGGTCCAAGACTTTTCTTGGTTGGAAGGGCTTTAATCAATATCAGTCCATGTTATAGATGGATTTAGGTTGTTAATTTCTTCTTGATTTAGTTTTGGTGGGTTTTGCATGACCAAAAATTTGTCCATCTCTTCTAGGTCTTCTGCTTTGTTTTGGTGGGTGCTATTCTTCTCTGTCAAGAAAACATATTTGAACATTGTCTATAAGGCAGATTTAAGAGGTGAATTCTTAGAGCTTTTCTTTACTATGAATGTATTTTATTTCATTTTCAAAGACAAAGGAGAGCTTTGTATGAAATGTTTTTCTAGGCTGAAAATTTTTTGCTTTCAATATCTGGAATATGTCACACCATTCTCTTGTGGCCCATAGTGTTTCCTCTGAAAGGCCTGCTGTGTGTCTGATTGGGGTTTCTCTATAGGTCACATAATTTTTTTCAGGTGCACATTCAAGGATTTTTTTTTCCTTTTGTTCAACTTAAGAGAGGTTAACTATCATGTGTTGCAGTGAGGTTTGATTTTGATCAACTCTGTTGGGTGTTCAATGACCCTCCTGGATGTTGTTTTCCATTTCTTTCTCCAGATAGGGAAGTTTTTCTTTATTATTTCTTTGAGTACACTTTTAATTCCAGCCTCTCTTTCTGTGCAATCTGTAACTTCCATAACTCTTATGTTAGATCTTTTAACTACATCTTTTAATTCTTGGATACGTTTTTTTAGCTTGACCCAGCTCTGCTTCCAGCTTTTTGCTTCTCCGTGGAGACAGGAAATATCTTCCAGTTCTGAAATTCTTCCTTCTGCTTCATTTATTCTATTTTTGAGACTCTTCACTGTACTTTTAATTTGCTCCACTATGTTCTTAATTTCTGATATATCAGCTTTCATTTAATTCATTGCTACCATTTGCTATGTAACATATTCCTTAAGTTCCTTGAACTCCTGTATGTGCTTCTCATTGTTTTTCAGAAACCTTATAATGAGTTTTCTGAATTCTGTGGCTCCCATTTTTTCAAAGTCTTCCTCAATTAATTCTGAGGATGGCCAGGGCTCTTGTTCCTCTGCTGGAGAGTCTTCAGTAACATTCATTGTGCCTCTGTCTCTTCTTTTATCTTTTGACATTGCAATTCTGGTTGACGGATTTTTCTCCTTAGTGCAGATTTCTAAGATGAATTGCCTGGCTGCCACAAGAATCGAGCCATGGCTGCCACAGGATCCTTCACTATTGTTGAGATCTTAACCACCACTCTCCAGCTGCTGATAGGCTTTCTGTTCACTGCAACATTGCTCTGCCATCGTGGCTGCTTCCCTGTATCCAGAGGGTCTCCAGGTACCTTCCTGCCAACTGCCTGACCCCTATCTTTTCCTATAATCTGTCTCTTGTACTACACCATAGTGGTTATCCTCATCCAACCCTAATTTGCCCATCTGCTGGGCAGGTAGTCAGGATGTTTGTTGGCTCCTTCCACCTTGTGGTTGACTGGTACTTTCAGTCTCCTTGGTACTCACTTTTTCTGTTGTCAAGTTGTTATGTGGCTGGAGTAAATTAGATAGTTTTGACCATACAGTTGCTAATCAGGGCCAGTGTGTTCCCAGTCACCTGGCACTTTCTCAGCCTCTGCCTACCAAACTGGTGCCCTGAGAGGGAGTCGTCCAGCTGTCACCACACAGTGTGCATTCAGCAGCTAGATTTTCCACATTCTGAGCATACCATGTCCTCTCTCAACCATGATGAGCTGGCCTTGCTCTCACTCACACGCCCGCTGCTCTGTGCCCCTGATACCAACCAGGCAGGTCACTTTGCTCTAGTGCCTCTCTTGTTTGTACCCAGAATCTGCTCTCCTGTTTCTGGGTCACTGAGAGAAGCCTTTTTCCTTGGGAGAGACCTCTGTCCCCTACGAGCTGCACGTTTCTGTTTTGGGCAATTTCAATGTCTTTCTGGGTGACCCAGGTCCGAGAACTTTGGGGTAAGGATGGGCTCAGATTCCACCCATTTTTGCCTCTGAATAGTGACTCAAAAATTCCTTTCCGCCCCCCCTCCCTTATTTTTTCTTTGTTTGTGTCCCTGCTTACCCTGGTGGCCTCCATTTCCACTGATTCTAGTTGGTGTTTGTTGTCTCCAGAGGATTTTATTATTTTTTTTTTTTTTGCAGTCCTCTATGTCTGCTCAGCCCTGCCTTGATCCCACCAACTCTGGGGAGTTTCAGATTCCTTTCCCAGCAATTCTCCTCTTCCTATTCTGTACTTTTCCAATTTTGTCCCTAGCTCCCCATGAACTCAGCTACACCTACCCTCCACAGTCAGCCATCTTCCCTGATTGAATGCAGCTTTAAAACCAACTTCTCTTTGTGTACCTTAAGGAACTCCCCAAAACTCTTACATTTGTCCTATTTGTAATGTCTCTTAATTCTTGAGTAATTTGGTTTTTGGCTGGAGTCATATCTATTTCCAGCTTTTTAATTGCTTTCCTGTTATGGCAAGAGATATTTTCCTAGTATGAGAGTCTTCTGTCTCACTCATGGTCATATTGAAGCTTTCCACTTTTTAATTTGTTCCATTATGTTCTTCATTTATAATATATCAGCTTTCATTTGATTCATTGCTGCTATTTTCTGTATTTCTTATTCCTTAAATTCCTTGAATTCCTGTGTGTGCTTCTCATTTTTGAGATGAAGCTTCATAGCAACCCTTTTAAATCTTTATCCTCCATTTTCCAGACCTCTTTCTCAGTTAACTCTGAGGTTGGCAAGGCCTTCTGCTCCTTTGTGGGAGAGACATCAGTAATATTCATTGTGCCTCTGTCTCTTCATTTGATCATGGTCATTGCATTTCTGGTTAGCAGGCTCCTCTTCTTGGGTTCATCTTCTAAGCTGTGGTACTCACTGCTCTACAGGTTGATTTTACTGAATTCTTCAGAACCCAGTTGTTCTGTTTACTAGAAACAAGCACAGCAAATGTGACTGAATTATAAAGAAGTGTGAAGACCAGAAGCTGATAGTGAGAACTGTGATTCAATGATGACCACTGCAGCTGTCACTTCAAAAAGTCTACTTAATCTGACTTAATAATATATACACCTTAATACCAAGTAAGACTTTACCGCTATTTATTTCTATGAGGGAGAGAAAAATAAAATGTGCAACAGGTTTAAAAGCATGGAGAATAATTAGCCAGAGTGAAACAATGAGGAGAGATTTCAGGAAACAGGAGAGGACAAGTCTGACAGCAGAGTGGCAGCTTGAGACCCACAGACATGGGGAAGAAGCAGCAAAACATAATGAGAGCTTTTATGTGCTTGTAAATTCTTAAAATATCTGCAACAGCCAGGGCTGTGTTGGCTATGAAATCAAGGATCAGGAAATCAATCCAGGTCTGTCTGCCTGTTGGTGGCAGGAACGCTATGACTTAAACCATCACCACTGACCCCTGGGAGCTGTATTAACAGAAGCTCAATACAGGAGCACAGGCCTGAGCTATGAGCTAAATGCAGGCATACTTTGTGTGGTGCATGGCCTCTTGACCGCTAACCCAGACACACATTGCACACTTGATGGCACCATCTGTTCCCTTGTGGTGATTGCCCCATCTCGTCCTCCAGGACTCATCACTAAAACCACCCAGACCTCTCCTAAATGCTTGTTCTCTCTCTCTATTGTTGAAGTTTGTGAGATCCAGTGCACTGAAGGAGCCGGACAAATCCAGTACAACACCATTAATATTTCAGATGCTGCGTGCAGCCAAACTGCGCATGAGAATCCTCTACCTGGGCCTTGTGAGGTGAAGTGCATGGGGAGATGGATACACTTAAAGCTTTGAAATGTAATTCCTTTCTTTCCAAAAATTACTTCCAAGAAGTGAATAGATTTTACATTTGTCAACCTACAGATTTAGAATAATGATATTAACAGCATTTTTGTTACAGTTGAATGTAAAAAAAGAGCACAGGTTATACTTTCACTCATTAAAAACATTCTATGGAAAGAAGATGCAAATGAGTAGCAATTACAAACATTCTCTATTCATTTATACTATAATTTTTCATTATTTAGCTTCTTCTGCAACACTGACATTCAATATCTGAATGATATTTTCATCAATTATAATGTTTACATTCAAAATCGTAAGTAGAATTTCTTTGTCACTGAGGCTTATTAAATTTGTCTTTACTCCTTTCTTCATTTCAGCATGGGAGCCACCGTACCCATTATGGGCTTGGTTCTCAACCTCCAGGAAGTGGGGGACAGTATCTTCATGCTACAAGTTCTCTTTGGGGCTGTCACACTCATACCAAGATTGTTTGTCATTTTTATAATGAAGCACTTGGATGTTCGCACCAGTCAGTCCCTGCTTTCCTTCCTGGTAGGACTTTGCATGCTAATCAGCACATTTTTGCCCAAAGGTAAGAAAGTTAAGTGTTTGTGGGATGAATGGGCTTCCTCGGAGTCCTTGAGATTTGTTTGGATTTATGTACCTCATGTCAAAGTTAAAGCCCTACTTCGATATTTTCATTAAATTGTATAAGATGCTTTTCAAATTTTTACTGCTAATCTTTGCCAGGTTGACACTGCTGATTATTAACTGAAAGTACTAATTATCTCATGAACTATTGTTCCAGATTCTGTGTCTATTGACAATATACACTCCCCAATAAACACAATCAATTTGTTATGATTTGACAAAATACCTGACTGAGACCTAAAATTGTTCTGCACACTCTTAATTGCAAGCTGTTTAATATGTGATTATATACAGTTATCATCAGTAATATGTATATATACAAATTGCATACCTATGTTATATTATATGGCAAATTAACAGTGGTAGCTGCATATACATTTATTACCTTAATATTTATCCATGTTTAAAGACGAAGAGTTACATAAAATGAATGAAATCACTCATATGTGCAGGAAGCGTTGGAGCAACTCAACATTGTTCATTTTCTGTTTAATCCATAACATCCTATAAACTACATTAATCTATTAACTAGTCCATAAGGTTGAGGATTCTCTATGATAGATGATAGACCTAAACATCCCCACCCAGAAACCCATCCAACAGTATTTTCTAAAAATCATTGGGAGGTTGTGCAGATGTGTTCATTCAAAATGTCTTACGTTCCATGGTTTCTTTCTCTCCAGAAATGCAGACTGCACGTGTGGCTTTAGCCACCTTGGGAATTGCTGCTGGTTCTTCTGCTATGACCTTTCTCCCCATCTATTCCAATGAACTGATCCCAACTGTATGCAGGTACAAGAATTAAGAAGCAATCATTCTGACTTCCAGATATGACTATTGGAGTCATTCACTCATTTGAGGGAATAAAACAGACTATTCAGTAAATAGCATAACAAATTGAGGTAATTGACCAATAACCAATAATTACAACAGCCAATTGTGCCTAAAAATGTGCCAAGTCCTGTAATGCGTCATTGCATTTACCTTAAAAACCACACTCCATGATCAGTGCTGCAGAAATCCTCCTGAAAGGTGATAAAACAGACTTTCAAGCAGTTGCCAAAAGCAAACTGGGAGATAGCACAGAAAATGTGATGAGTAAGGGCTTACTGTCAGAGCTCGTGTGTGTAGCTCTGTTGTAGTATTCCTCCACCATGAAAACAAGATGATAAATAAGATGTTTTATATGGTTATCTCTACATAATTTATTTGTATTGTTGTTTACACGCACAGGTCAACATTTGCAGGAATAAATACTCTGTTCTCAAGAATTGGGGCAGTCCTGGCTCCCCTCCTGATGACGCTAGTCATGTATTCACCTCACCTGCCCTGGATCATGTATGGAGTCTTCCCTATCCTTTCTGGACTAGTTGTCTTCTGCCTTCCAAAAACCAGGAATCAGCCATTTCCCGAAACCATTCAGGATGTAGAAAATTCGTGAGTAAATCTCCTACCCTTGATCTGAGCAGGGAGCTGCTGTGCTGACAGCTCTGTCATGAGAAGGAAATGATCATTTGGGTTTTGTCCTGGTAGCCTCAGACCTGGGCTGTTAATGTCCCTGTTCAGTGACAGCTTCACTCCTACCCAGACATTTCAGGTTCTTTGTGAGGCTTTCTGGGTCATGGAGATTATGCTGCACCAGTAGATTTAGTGGTGAAAAGACCCCAAATGTTCTGGTTAGTGGTGGTTCATGCTCTGCCCTGACAAGGCACACTTCTGATATTTCCTTGTGTGTCTACTAAGTGCCAAATGCTTCATTCTCATGCTGGTTATCATCCATCAACCCAGTGAGCACTTGATAAATGTGAAACAGAAATAAGTTTGTCTCATGCACATAAACCTGTTTATTGTTTTAGTTTGGGAGAAAAATAGGAATCGAGTATGAAAAAAAACTTCCTTGCAAAACAGTCCGTCTGCAGGAGGTGGTTCTCGTGGGGTATTTGTGAGACATGTGTAGTTGTTCTTTAACTTCTTTGTTTTCTGACTTTGTTCTCTTGGATTTCTTTTTCCCAGCTCTAAAGACTCAAGAAAAGTAAAGAAGAAAAATGCTTCCCAGAAAGTAACACGATTTTAACATACTCTTGATGATTGGTCCAAATAAGGAGAAAAAAATTCAATTTGGTCCTATGTATAAATGGAAAATGAAATGGACGAATGGCAACCTCTTACTTTTGTCAAACTAAATGCATGAATGTTCTGAACATGACTTACGAGTATAAATCAAGCCTACCTATTTTTTGTAAGAAGGACTAGGTTATAGGTATCCTTTAATTCATTCACAAATGACTACCAGCCAAGGTGGTTTTAGAAAGCAGCATTATTCACATGATCTAGCTGCCTCATTATTTAGGATTTCCAAAGGAAATGAAGTCTCTATGTCAAAGAGATGTCTGCACGTCAATGGGTATTGAAGTAGCACTCACAATCACCACTGCATGGAATCATGCTCAATGTGTATTAGATGAAGGGATGCAGAATAGGTGGTACAGCTCCTGCATAATATTCATCTATTAAAAAATCCTACCATTACAACATAGTGGATAGATGTGGATGACATTCTGATAAGTGAAAAATGCCAACATGCAAAAACAACTACATGATATCCCATTTAAATTAAATTAACCTCACAAAATATAATATAGATGGCATGGACTGAGGTAATTTGTTGAGGAATACATATAAGAACATGTGGGTCAAAAGATATAAAATGCAAAAGGTATCTTCAAGAGAGCTTCGGCACACTCTGGTGATGATAGTTCATATACTGTATTCTTGAAAAGAGAGTTGACAGTCATATACATAAAAGAAATAATTAAATGATACATTTTAAATTTCCAGATATAACTATCTTACTATGCTAATATGCTTCAAAATTTTATGTACCACAAATGAACACAAGTCATCTACCTATGAATTCCAAAATAAATAAATTAAAAAGAAAAAAACACACATCATAAGATGCAAAGTGGCTCATCAATAACAAAGCAAAAGCTGAATTTTTGGCACTGCAGTCATGAGAGCAGACAGCAGACAGAAAATATTTTGACAATTCCACAGAAATACCCAAGGATGTGCAAACGGTGTATCAGATTTAGTCAACCGAAATTTCATCTACATTGAAACATTATGTAATGAACAGCACGAATTAATGTTTTAGATATAAACTTGCAGAAAAGATGGTCATGGCTTCCTGTTTACCATGAACTTTTTCCCATGGAATTGACTTAAGTTCCATATTTTAAGTAAGGGTGAGTCTATGTAATTATCATGTATAATATCAAAATTAAAGCACAATTAATTTGCAAATGGCTCCAAAATATGTGTGTGCATATACTGAATGTATATTATTATGAACAAAATTATAATTCTGTACACAATTAAAAGACATCAAGGGGAACGAAAACATAAAATGTAATGTATGAATATTTGTCCAGGCCATTCTAATATACCCTGTCTAGTTCCTCCTGGGGAATATTCTCACGCTCTTTGTTCATTGTATGTCTCGCATGTATCAGGAAGCTTGCACTTAGGTCAACATGAACCCATCAGTCATGCGGGGGACATCCTGACCTGTTGATTGGCCCGCAGTTTCTCAAGCTTTCTCAAGCACACCAGTATGAGAAAAGGCAAGATTAGTGCAGCAGACATACCTGGTGAGGTTAACCCTTGGGTGATTGGGCCCTGCACCCATGGGAGAGTTGGGAATAAGTTTTTTGCAGTGGAAATGCTACAGAAAGCAGGGAGGTATGGTGCAGAAACATGGTCAGAGTCATCACACGGCACCAAGCAGACAGCAGTGTTAGAAATAGAAACAAGTACAACATTCTGAAAAACAGTATGAAGATTCCTCACAAATCTCAAAAACCGATGTAATGTACATTGCAGCCCTGCTTTCTTGAGATTTTTATCTGAATGAGATGAAATTGTCATATGAGCAAACTAGCTATCTGTAACAGTATGGTGTTAACACCCAGATTCACAACACCTAAGCTTGGGACTCAACCCAGATGTCCAGCAATGGTTGACTGGGTGCAGAAATTTGTACCTATACACTATGGATGAGACTATACAAGCTGGATGAAGATATGTGGTATGTATACACTATTGAAAACCACATAGCTATGAAAAAAAATGAAATCTTATCTTTTGCAATCTGTTTTTTGCATGCAAGGATTTGGGAATAATATCTTTAGTGAAAGAAAGCAGTCCCCCAAAGACAAATATTTTCTACCCTAGTTAATGTTTAAAACCTTTCTGAATACTCATGAAAAATAACAGCTTCTAAAATTCCCTATTGTTATGTCTTGTTATCTTTTGTTAATGGAGTGGCAAACATTGGGAAGTGAAGAAAAAGATGGCAGAACTGACTTAAACAAAAGGAGAAGCAATGTCCAAGGAGAAGAACTTTTAAAATTAAAAAAAAAAGTCATGATACTGTCACATAGGCACAGGGATTTCCTCTTCTATCCCCTTCCTCACACTGCTTTTGCCCATGTTATTACAATAACGTCATCCTTCTTTGTTCTACAGAAGTAGTTAATGTTATATTTCCATTCCTTTTTCTAATTCTGATTATTTTTATTATTTTCATTTTATGATACAGTTCCGTGGACCCTCAGGTTTCACTTATCCCCTCACCAATTCCCTAACCCCTCACTGAGTTCCCATATAAGATTGCTATAGTATAGTTCTTGATACACAGTCATATGTCCATCATTGTGGATATGGACAATGGCAGAGAGCCCAGCATTTTGTCAAGATATAGTAAACAGTGTCATTGGGAGTCCGTCTTTGTCTGGAAGTAGAGAAGTATACTACATTGTATTCTCACATCTGGATATGATAATCTCCATTACACAGTTATTGTACATCTTCTTAAATGGAAAGCCACAAAGCAAAATCAACAACAGGAAGAAAAAAAGAAATTAACAACACCATGAAGTTAAATAACATGCTACCTACTGACTAATGTGTTACTAAAGAAATAAAGAAGAAAATCAAGAACCTTCTTGAAGAAAATGATGCTACTGTATAGTTTATGAGTCACTGAATAATTTAATCAGAAGAAAGTGTTTTGAAGAGATGAAACTAACAAAAAAATTAAAATGCATGAGATACAGTTTGTACTGATCTTTGCTGGTCAAATGTGTCTCCCGTAGGCAACAAATAGATGGGTTTTGTCTTGTAATCCAGTCTACCAATTTATGACTGATAAATCCAGTCTACTAATTTTGATCCAGTCTATTATTTTTAATCCAGTCTACTGGTTTTGATTGATGAGTTTATGCCATTTACATTCAGAGTTAATACAAATAGGTGATAATTTGGTCTTGTCATTTTAGCAATGGTTGTTCGTTGATTCAGTCTTCTGTTGTAATTTTACAGGAATGTTCTTTGCATTTGTCTTTTGTTTTGGTGTGCACCTTTCCTTTTCTGTCAAGAGAACATCTTTGATATCATTTGGAAAGTTGGGGAAAGTGAAGATGGTGGCATAGGGTACAGACACATTTGCTAAGATGGAGAATCTTTAGACAGGGTGAAGTACAATAATCAGATGACAGGGAAAAATAGGGTTCAGGCAGGAAGCAGGGGGTACCTGGAGACACCCTTGAGACAGGGAAGTTGTGGCAATGGGACAGCAGTGTTGCAGTAGACTGGAAAACCCACCAGTGGTCAATGAGTGGCCACTCAGACCCCAGCGATCCAAGCTCCGGTGATCCAGGCTCCAGTGATCCATTTCCAGCACCAGCCAGACATCCAGCAGTGACCTCCACATAGCTCTTGTGACCACCAGGTGGTAGCCTGTGTATGTGTGGGGAGCTCAGGAAGTGAGTGAAGTCTGGGACCTGCCAATCATGCTGGGTGACTGGGACCAGCCACAAGTGGAGAGAGAGTAGGAGACTCAGGGCATCATCTTGTGTGGAGAGGCAGAACATGCAGTTGATGGAGCAGCACAGAGGAGGCTCATTTCTGGCTGATCACACTCAACTGATCCAAGTGGGGATGGTAGCACCAGATTTGCTAGCTGCAGGGTTGGTGTTGTTCCTGGAGCTGAAAGCCAGCAGCCACAATCCTCCAGCAGCATCCTGCCTGGTGCCATCTCGTGTAGCAGGGCAGCAAGTGTGGACCCCAAGTGAAGGTCCAGAGAGGGCTTGTTACTAGCTAATTGCACTGAGCTGAGCCCACAGCACTGGTGTTGCAGCCTGCAGGGTCTGTGTGGTTCCTGGAGTTGATGGCTGACAGTCCCCTGATCTTTGTTGGTGCCCCTATGGGCACCATCTTGGACACTGAGGTAAGCACTCCAAACACTGACAAACTGCAAGAGGAGTGGTAAACTTCACATGCACTGACTCAGTAGCTTTCTGATATCAATGTCATGGGACCAGCCACTGTTCCACTGAAGGGAGGACAGCTGAGCTGACCAAGAACTAAACTGGGAACAAAATCACCACAATCTTAGAGCACTGCACAGGCCCTGCAGAAAAAAACAGCCCAGACAAGGCATGCCACCAACTCCACCATTTCAAAATAACTCCAGGAGGTACTCAGACTTATCAGTCAACAGGGGGTGACAAGATCAGTGCTGCCTACAAAATCAGTGCTACTGACAAAGCAATTATTCAGGACAATTGTGTTTTCCACATCCAGGGCACTGCTTGAACATAACAAACCAACTTGTAGACCTGTAAGTAATACACCTTAGAGATGATTTCATCAACCAGATTGGCAAATACAAAAGGTAAAAGAAAAGACAAAGACACTATGAATGTTACTGGAGATTCTCCAACAAAGGGGCAAAAGCTTCACCCATTCTCAGATTAACTGAGGAAGACATTGAGAAAATGGGGGACACGGAACTGAGAAAACTTATCATAAAGCTGCTGATCAACAATGAGAAGCACAAACAAGAGCTCAAAGAAGAAATAGCAGTACTAAATCAAATTAAGGCTGATATATCAGAAATTAAGAACACAACAGAGCAAATTAAAAATATAATGGAGAGTCTCAACAATAGAATGAGTGAGGCAGAAGAAAGAACTTCAGAATTTGAAGAGATTTCCTGTCACCATGGAGAAACAAACAAAAAGCTGTAAGCAGAGCTGAGTCAAGCTAAAAAAGTATCCAAGAATTAAAAGACACAATTATAAAATCCTACATAAGAGTTATGGGAGTTCCAGAAGGTGCAGAAAGAGAAGTTGGGATTAAAGGCATATTCAATGAAATAATAAAGGAAAACCTTCCTTATCTGGGCAAAGAATTGAAAAACAATACACAGGAGGGCAACAGAACTCACAACAGAGTTGACCAAAAACAAACTTCACCAAGAAACATGATAATCAAGTTCTCTTCAGTTAAACAACAACAACAACAAAAATCCTTAAATATGCACGTGGAAAAAATCAAGTGACATATAGAGGAATCCCTATGAAACTCACAGCTGACCTTTCAGAGGAAACACTACAGGCCACAAAAAAATGGAGTGACATATTCCAGATTCTAAAAGAAAAATGTTCAGCCCAGAATAACTTATCTTGCAAAGCTCTCCTTTGTCTTTGAAAATGAAATAAAATTCTTCCACAATAAAGAAAAACTTCAAGACTTTGTCTCATCTAAACCTGCACTACAAATGATGTTCAAGGGTGCTCCCATAAAAGAAAAAAGAAATAGCAACCACCAAAAACAAAGGCAAATGTGGAGATCATCCCACTAAAAGGCTAACAGAAGACTCAATCATAGAACAATACATCCCCAAATGACAGGACCAAACTGCCCCTTATCCATAATCACACTGAATGTAAACAGCTTAAACTCATCAGTTAAATGCCATAGATTAGAAGACTGGATCAAAAAACACAATCAGTTATTTGCTGCTTACAAGAGACACATCTCACAACAAATATCAGAGAAAATTAAAAGTGAAAGGATGAAAAGGATATTCCAAGGAAATGGTAAGGAAAGACGTGCAGGTGTAGCCATTCTTGTATCAGATGACATAGACTTTGATGTAAACTGCTGGGGTCCGTGCAGTAGGTATGGATGACACGAAGGTGTGAAGAGAACAGCTCCCCTGCTTGGCAGGGCCTGGGGGAGCTTACAGCTGTTTGGCAGGGCCCGGCGGATTTCTCTCTGACCACCTTGACGCAGTCTCACCCCCTGTTTGCATGGACACTCAACCACCCCACTAAGAATTCTGCAATCTATTAGGCATAGTTTGCCCCTGTGAGATGGCTTTTACAACCAACATGAGCTTAAAAGTTAATGTTACTGATAATGTCTTGGTGAGTGGGCCTTTAACTGCGCACAGGAGTACAATCAAGCCCATGCTGTTTCCAGACACCTTATTGTGTGCCTACCCATTGCTCTGAGATCTGGCCCAAATATTTAGCATACTTTCTGGGAAATGGCCTGATAAGAGTTTCACAAACTAATGGAAGTGATGGGAGTATAGGTTGAAATTGCTATGACAAAAAATATAGCTATCCTGTTACTGGGACCCTAAAGGTTATCCTGTTATAATTACTGTGACCCCAAAAGGCCATCCTGCTATGGCAAAAGTATAGTTACTGTGATCCTAAAGGCTATCCTGCTATGGCAAAATATAGCTACTGTGACCTTAAAGGTTAGCCTGTCCTTACAACTCTCAACTCTTTAGAACATAGTAAATGTAGTTGCTTTGGCTGCCTTCATAATTTTTAACTAGAGGAAATATAGGGTGACTTTACTAACATCATGTATACTTTTGATTATTGTTTGATCATTTATGAGGTTGTAGAGCCTACAATTGTAGAGGGATTTAATGTTTGAAACTTTTGTCTTAGATTTTTATATTTTTTCTCTTTTAATGTATTTCTCTCATTAAGTGATGGATAAGTTATAGAATAAGAATTGTAGTAGGAATGTATTACTGAATAAGATGTGTTGTCTACTGAGAAAATGTTGGCTGCAACATCAGAATGGATAATGCCCTGTCTTAAGGTGAAACTATCTGTAGAGTTGTCTTTGGAAACATTTACTTGCCCATTGTAGAGCAGAAACCTAAATGGAGTAAACATGGCTCATTGCTAATTGCAGTTCCTTCCGTCGTTGTAACTCTTGCTTAGTTAGCAAACTGTGTGGGCCTGCAGACCTAATGACCTTTGGTGCCAATACCCTAATCCCCATAAACCAAGTTCTCAGCCCTTTTCCCATGCATAATTCAAGGTAGGGGTCTGGTTGTCACAGACAGCGCCAAGGATGGGACCCAGACTTGAGGGAAGTAAGTAGGGGCTGGCAAGCCGAGATAAGCAAAGAATGTGGGGTTCTCCCTCACTCGCTTCTCAAGCAGTTGTAAATTGTGCCCCCCTTGAAGCTATGTCAAAATGCCCTAAAAAAGACTGTGTACTGCTTCTGTATAAATAAAGCGGACAGCTTTCTCACGTGGTCCACAATGATGTTGGAATTGTAGTGGTCTGTCTCTTCTTTCTACGCCTACTTCACGCACCCTTCTCGAGCTCCGAACTCAGCTGGAGCTGGACTCCGGCAGTAAACAGCATTGCAAGAGAAGAAAAAGGATACCACATAATGATCAAAGGATGCATTCAGCAAGAAAAGATCAGCATAATAAATGTATACGTGCCAAACGCCAAAGCATCTAGGTAAGTGAAACAAATATTAATGGACTTAAAGAGAGAAATAGACTCCAATATGATCATTTTGGGAGACCATAATACCCCATTAACATCAATGGACAGATCAACAAAATTAAAACTCAGCAAAGAAACAACAGAAATCACCCAAACACTGGAGAATATGAAAATCAAAGGGGAAATTTTTAAATGGCTTGAAATAAATGAAGGCATCAACACAACACATCAAAACTTAGGGACACAATCAAGGCAGTGCTAAGATGTAAGTTCATTTCTCTTGGTGCGTACAACCAAGTGGTCCCAACTAGAGACCACTATCTTCAGTGAAATGAGTCAATCACAAAAGAACAAATACCATATATCCTCTCTTATATAAGGAAACCAACATGGAAAGTGGAATAGTTCAATCTGGTTTCTGATTGTTTGTTTGCTTTTTTGCTTGTATCTTATGTGTTTTAATTTTTTTTTTTTTATTTCAGTTTGGTTCATTCCAAATAATCTCTTTTCTCTAGTCGAATTCATCACGGGCTCATGAATTATACAATGGCATCATTTTTCTCAAGATTCTTCTGTGTTTCCTTTTTGTCACTTGTGTGTTGGTTACTCAGTGGCACATTTTTTTCATGGTACTGTAATTTGTTGTTGATGCTGTTGTTGTTGTGGCTGTTCTAACTCATACCAGTTGTTGACCTTGTTACATGGCTTCTCACTTATGGTGATGTATAGTGATGTATAGTGCTGGAGTACTGGGGTCTATCTTATACAGACATGGGGATATAATGGAACATGCATGCCTGCTTCCAGACAAAAGTTGGATTCCCAATGAAACTGTTAGACAATGGGATGCTGGACTGTCTGACATTGTCTGTACCAACAGTGTCGGTGTACACTTAAATCAGAGACTGATAGAATTCTCATTGTTTATGAAGGACTACACTATTATAACAAAATGGGAGAAATCTCATGGGGAATGGGAATTTAGGGGAGAATCCCAGCCTATACAAAATTGTTAATAAATAAGTAAATACATAAATACATAAATCATTTGGAGGACAAGTTTGGAAGAGGCATATTCTTTTAACCATTTTTTACTGTCGAAGATTTTTATTTCATTTTCAAAGACAAAGGAAAGCCACACATAAAAGTTATCAGAGTCCCAAAAGGTGCATTAAGAGCAGCTGGGTTTAAAAATGTATTAAACGGGGCCGGGCGGCATGGCCTAGCTACTAAAGTCCTCACCTTGAACGAGCCAGGATCCCATATGGGCACCTGTTCTAATCGCGGCAGCTCCATTTCCCATTCAGCTCCCTGATTGTGGCCTGGGAAAACAGTCAAGGATGGCCCAAAGCTTTGGGATCCTGCACCCGCGTGGGAAACCTGGAAGAAATTCCTGGTTCCCAGCTTCGGATAGGCATAGCATTGGCTGTTGCTGTCACTTGTGGAGTGAATCATCGAACGGAAGATCTTCTTCTCTGTCTCTCCTCCTCTCTTATATCTGACTTTGTAATAAAAAATAAATCAATCTGTTTTATTATTTTTTTAAGATTTATTTTTATTAATTTTTCATTGGAAAGGTGGATATACAGAGAGGAGAGACAGAGAGGAAGATCTTCCGTCCGATGATTCACTCCCCAAGTGAGCGCAACGGGCCGATACTATGCCGATCCAAAGCCAGGAGCCTCTTCCGGGTCTCCCACGCGGATGCAGGTTCCCAAAGCTTTGGGCCGTCCTCGACTGCTTTCCCGGGCCACAGGCAGGGAGCTGGAAGGGAAGCGGGCAGCCGGGGATTAGAACCGGCGCCCATATGGGATCCCGGGCGTGCAAGGCGAGGACCTTTAACCACTTGTGCCACCGCGCCGGGCCCAAATCAATCTGTTTTAAAATGAAATAATAAGGGAAAATTTCCTTAGTCTAGAGAGAATTGGGAAGCAACACACAGCAGGAGCACAGAACTCCCAAAAGAGTTGACCAAAAGCAATCTTCACCAAAACACATGACAATCATGCTCTCTTCAATCAAACATGAAGAAAAGATGCATAAATGCACACGTGAAAAAATGAACTGACATATAAAGGAATGTCAACTAAGCTCACAAGAGATCTGTCACAGGAAACTCTACAGGCCAGGAGAGAATGGAATGACATGTTCCAGGTTCTAAAAGTTTAAAAAATTGTCGGCCCAGGATAACGTCCCTGTTGTCATCCTTCTTAAACACTGTACTTTAGTAAAGCAAATACAGAAACACTGCATATTCTCCTCACAATTTGGAGCTAAGAGAAACTTCAATTTGAACACAAAATGTTGATTAATAAAGGCAGTAAAGAAGAGGATATGATTCTGCTCAAGACAGCTCCATGCTGAAACTGCGGTGTTTTGGGGACACCAAGCAACCCTAAAGATTTCCAATGTCTGTAAATCTTCCTCAGACGAATCTGCTGCTATTATGGTTTCACCCCATATGTTCTGAATGGTTGTAACTCCCAATATAATGCCAATTCCTTACGATACACAGTAACTGGGTGGGAACACAGAGAAATCTCTCATCTCCTTTGAAAAAGCTAGGAATCCACGTAGTGTAACCTACAGGAACTGCATAGGTATCTTAAAGTTGATAGATCCAGATCAGCATTAGACAATAGCAAAAGCTACAATGACACACAGGAGGAATTAGGAACGACCCAAACAGTCTATTAACAGGTGGTCATATGCACAGAATAGAGGAGAACCCCAGAGCGGAACAGAGGGAAGGGAGGAGGCTTATCCCCCACCCACAAGGACTCCTGGACTCCCACCAAAGTGAATCAGAACGGACACAAGAACGTCATCACAACTGCCAAAGAGAACATGGGGACCTGGAATGCCTCCGGATGCCGTGAACCCAGAGGTCAGACATCCCCCCTCTTTGGATAAACTACACGAGATGGAAGAAGCCTGAGTCCTTCCACATAGGAATTAACGACATCAGAACAACAGCCAGGAACCACGATCAATCATCAGAACCAGAAGATCAATAAACTTCCTGCGGGACAATGGGAGAGGAGCCTTCTCCAGTCCTTACCTAGTTCCAGCTCTGGGCCTCTACCCTGTATAATGACTAACAAGGTCCATCATAAACTCCCTGCCCCCCTTCACACACACACACACACACACACACACACACACACACACACACACACACACACACACACACACACACACACACACACACATCCACACACTCTCATATACACACACTAATAGCATGAGATAAGCAAAGAACAATAAAGAAAGATAGGTCATCAAGGACTCACGCATGTCCTATTAGATGGAACACAAAGAACAAGTATCCATCAGCAAGGTATGAGAGATTTCTGTGCAACACCCCCCAAACTTGTTGCACACCTCAATTGATGAGGTGTCATTGAAATAGTTGTAGGAGGTAGCCAAGAACTTGCATGTAATTTTAACATATTGTCTACTCAATACTATGTCAGAAATCACAAGTTTGCTTTAATTTAACCTGTAATTTATGCTTGGTTGTTTGTTACTTTTTGAACCTGACATTGATACTGTCTCAACCCAGATGTTTTGAATAATTGAACTTGCATTATTTTTAACATATTGTTCACTCAATACTATGTCAATTAATTCCATAACGTTGTATATTGACGCTGATGTTTTGTTGGGGCTTTTAACTGACCGGAACTTTACTCTGTTAGCTCTACCTTCAGACCAGAGAAGGTCTCCCCAAGAGACCACTGAACTTATCTGGACAATAAGATGCTGGACTTTATGCTAGGTATATGCTTGCAATGAAAGCATTTCAACGGAACTTGAACTGAGGTTATGTAGCAAGGTGGAGGAATCCACTAAGGGAGGAGGGGTTTGGGAGGGGTTGGGGGAATCCCCAGTGCCTATAAAACTGTATCACATAATACAATGTTAATAACAAATAAAAAAAGAAGAGGATATGAGACAGAGAGAACTTGGATTCAAAAACATCAGAGATATTTTGGAGTGGTTGATGACTAGTACAAATAGGTATTTTGGTAATATAGTAGAAGCTCGGTGTGGGCTTTACCTGAATGATTTTGTTTAGCTGTAGAATGTAGGTTTCTTTTCTTTTACAGCATAATTGTTTTTATTTTTTAACATCATTTCCCAGCGTATGATTTTGTAAGTGTAGATATTCCTCCCTCTGCCACCTGCTTCTCTCTTCATTCCCCCCGCCCCCCATATCCTTCATTTAACTACAATAGTATACCATTTCAGCAACTGTCACAAGTCCAACATTATGCTACTTAAATGTACATGGCATTGGTAGAAAATCTAATACCATATTGTTACTGTATTTCTAATAGTTTCATTGGAAGTTCTCTTTTGCTTTGATAGTAGTGATGCATATACCAGTGTATCTTCACTTAAACTTGTAAAAGGTCAATTATTCTAAAATAAAAGCTTTCAAAAACAAAACTGAAAAACAATGTAGTGATTAACATAAACTATTGTATGACACGTTCATGACATTATGAAGGAAAAACATTCTTGTTTTCTAACTACTTACATTTGGGAGCAGAAGACTCTTAAAATTGCATCTTATGGGATTTATATTACAGTGTCTTTCCAATATGTGGACATTAATACAGCCAAAAGAGATGGTGGTCAAGAGAAAAAAGACACATGGCGGTAGATTTTCTGAAGAATAGGTGGTTGTATGTAAAACTCTGAGCAGGTTCACTAGTTCTAGAGCATGGGCAACCCAAGGAGAGTGATGGCAGGTGAAGTTGGAGAGGGAGGCGGTCCCACGTGAACCATATGCAGGGTTTGTGATCAGGTTTGATGAAAGGGCTTAACTCTACTGAAATACCAGCATTCTTCTTTCCTCTTGTACAGGATTCATTGCCTGAGATTCACAATCCAGGACGCATTAGAAGAGATGGAGACAGTATACGTGATGATCACCTCCCTTGGGAAAGCCCTCAAGCACTCTTCAACAGGCCTTTCAAGTCTTGCTGTTACCAGGCTCTTTTCCATTTAAAGCCTTGTCTCCAGTTACTTCTCTGTAACCCTCTGCCATCTTTTTATTTTATTATTATTTGTTATTTATTTTATTTTTTATCTGGGTCTCCCGTACGAAGGAAGAATTCACCCGACACTGGAGAGAGTCTCAGAGGCGCTTTATTCCAATCTTCTGTTGAAACCGTTATGTCCGTTAATTCCATTATGCTGAAGCCCCTCCCCTTCCAAGCCCCTTGCTTATCTGTCAAACTTGCCCAATCAGCTTAAAGAACAGCAAGGCACACTAACCACATGGCTAGGAACATGGTATCTGTCTTAGGTTGGTGAAGCCATATCGGATACTTACCCATCTCTGGCTACTGGTCCAGCATGCATAGCCAGACTTCTGGGGGTTCTCTGTTGTGAAGGGCAAGCACAGCTTGCACTAGCAGCCGCTGTTACTGCTGCTGATGCTGTGCTTGAAGATGAAGCATCCACAGACCCCAAAGAATGAAAATTAATAAGATAAGGCCCAGGCCTACTATACCAGCCCATTGGCGTGCAAAGAAAAGATCCTTCAGTATCCAATTTGTCCATTGCACTACCGTGGCAATCTCTACTTTGGTGCTATTTATGGCTATAATTTGGGATCTTAGTTCCTAAGTCAAATTATCAAATCGTATGGATCAGCTTCCATTAGGGGATAGCATAGCAGATAACTCTCTGGACAAATTCAATGCTCAGGAACCATTGGTGACAATAGAGGGAGTGACACACATTCCAGGTAGACTAAGCACACAGGAGGTCCCCATGTGATGGAGCAGTTGTTCCACTGCTTCCTGCAAAAGATCCACTCTCTGATTAACAAGTAAAATGCCTCTTTTAAAATCTATGATGAATAAGAACCTGAAGATCACTTTCTTTCACCTGAGCGGGCATGGGAATAAGTTGTGGAATGCGTACCAGCACCACAGTGCCAGAGCAATCCCAACACTGGGTAAGGGCTCACTTAACTACAGAGCAATTCAAAAGGGTAACATTAGCACTCATGGAAACAATAAACATAAATGGAGCTTGTACACATACATTAATAGCATTATAGATAACGTCATGACTGCAATTAACTTTAACATCTTCTTCCCATATTCTAGAATATTACTACTATAATTACAATTTTTATCACTACCTTATCAATAAATGCAAAAGCTGATATATCTGAACACCCACCCCTACTAGTGCAAAGTACCCAGACATTCCAAGACTGAGCAGAAACAGATTAAACAGGGTTACCATATGTATAGTTATACCCCACAAAGGTGGAATTTGAACAGGTAGGAAATAAATTGGTCACAGCAAGATCAGGTGCTACTCTTCTAGGAGTCACAGTACTTTGACAGCCAGTCCATTCTGGGGGCCATTTCCAAGACCCTAGACAGCAAGGCAATATTTGCTGCACCCCTTTTATAGTGCAGTTATAGCTGGAGATTCTGGCTGTCTCCTCTCAGTATCTGAATGAACATCAGGCTGGTTTGCATCCACCACGTCCACAGGTTCATCTTGCTCCGGCTTTCTTATCACTCGCGTCAAACGTTCTGGCACCCACACTGGTCCGTCAGAATCCTGCAGAAAAACACAAACCGCTCCTTGCATCTGTCATAGGACAGGATGTGGGACCATCCATTGTTTTGTTAAAACATCCTTCCACATCACCCAATTTTTGCAGAGGCCTGCACCAACGGCGTGGCATTCCATGGCAGAACGGCCATCCAAATCCAAAATCAAGAAATTAAAAATATAAGTAACTAAAGCCAATTGATGTTTAGGACTATTGGGATATAGGGTGGCTCCTACTCCCCCTTTTTATTTTATTAATAATGCTTTGAGAGTTGCATGGGCTCTACCACAGCCTGGCCCGTAGGATTATATGGGATACCAGTGGAGTGTTTAATTGCAAATTCAGAACAAAACTTATCAAATGCTTTGGCTGTACAGGTAATTCTATTATCAGTCTTATAACACTGGGGGACGCCCCACGCTGAAAAAGCCTGAAGGCAATGAGATATAACATCTTGAACCTTTTCCCCTTATGAGCTGAGGCATAAAGAACCCCAGAGCAGGGATCAATAGAGACATGAACAAAAGAAAGGCGACCAAAACTGGGAACATGGGTAACATCCATCTGCCATATATGATTAGGCATAAGACCACGGCAATTAACCCCAAAGCAAGGCTGTGACAAAAAGGGGACACAATTTTGGCATTGTCTAATAATACAAAAATATGGTCAGATCCAATTAATATGCCCCAATACCTGCTGGAAATCATTAAGGGTATTTAAACCATCCATTCTGATTTTTTTTTTTTTTTGCATCTCCATAAGGCTTTCTCACCTTCCTGTATAAGTCCTCTGAATGTATCAGTGCCATCTCTCAGGCAAGACTTAATCAACGTCCAGTCCTGACCTTTCCTGGAACGAGGGGCTCCTGCTATTCAGCCCTAGCTAAGTCTCTGCCTAAGTGCTCCCATTGTGGCAGGATCAAAAGGCCCTCCTCCAGAAACCACTGGGTGATCCTTTGCACAGTTTGCAAAAACAATAGCACTGTCAGCAGTTTCTGCAATAAAGGCTGCATGTGCACTGAAGAAGTTAAATTGGCCATATTTCTAACACCTCTGATCATTGCTAACCTGCAAACTTGACCGATCGTCAAATCACGAAATTGACAGATCATTAAACCGCGAACCTGAATGGTCGTTAATACGGGAACCTAAATGGGCGTTAAACCACGAACCTGAACAGGTGCTAAACTGTGAGCCTGAATGGGCGCTACACCCGTGCACTTGACGTGCACGTCCCCACGTAGTGTGGCTTCCTGAGCAAAAAGCTCAGTTGTAAACTAATTCCCGCTGTAAGCAGCTACCTGAGCGATCTGCTCAGCTTACCTTCCTGGTGTTCATCAGCTGACTTCTAGCCGAGCCACAGAACCAGTTATCTGGGTCTCCTGTCCCACGGAAGAAATCTCCTGACACTGGAGAGAGTCCCAGAGGTGCTTTATTGTGATCTTCCGTTAAAAACCATTGTGTCCATTAATTCTGTTACGCTGAAGCCCTTCTCCCGCCAAGCTTCCCTGCTTATCTGCCAAACCTTTCCAATCAGGTTAAAGATCACCAAGACACACCAATCAGGGCAAAGGGCCAATCACAGGGCAGGAAATTGTTAGTGCCCCCAACAATTTTTGATAACTTTTGCATGTTATTAGGGTTACAGGAAGGTGGGTGAGATCATTATTTGCACAATCTCTTTTATCCCTTCCTGTAACAAGGGTAAGGGGGGAGAAAAAGGGAGGAAGCCACACTCAGCTTCCTCCCAACTGCCTCTGAATCCTGGGATGGTGGACAGCCACCCAAGATCATTCCAGGGTTCTCCGTGTAGGACATGCTCTGAGGGTGCTGCTCAAGTGGTTTTTGATAGTTCATCAGTTCTGAATTACTGCAAGTCTCACCACTCCAACCACAATAAAACCTCTCCAGAATCCACTGGTTGACACAGTCCACCTTAGGGTCTCCGTTTGCCCAGGTATTCACTGCCAACACTTGGCTGGGGGCAGTTGATCAATTTGTTCTGTCCTCTGTCCTCTGCTATGGCACCAGATGTTCTCTGCAGATTCCAATATGCTGCCATACCCTCCATGTGCAACTGGTTATGCTGTCCACTGATCCTTCTAAGCCACTGAGGAGGCCCAGCTCTGACACATGCAATCCATGCTTAGACCATGAAAGCCGCAATTCTCTCCATGGTTGGGGTTCTGAGTCCAGCAGTTCAGTTGGGGGAATCCCCAAAGAAACTTCATCCCAAGTGATCCCAGACGTGATTGTTGTATGTGCTTGTCAACACAGGGTCTAGCACCATCCATCACCTCAACCAGTGTATGCACATGCTAGTGGCTGCAATTGCTTGGTCAGTTCTGTCTCCAGCCCTATCTTCTACACAAACCAATAGGTGATGTAGCATATTCCAATCCTGACCACCATACACTCAGCCTTCATGTAGACCAGTGGGAACTTCAGCCTAGTCACAGCGGCCCACAATAACTTCCACCAGACCTGACCCCTGACCTGGTTCCCGTGCCTGTCAAGATGCTCAGCAAACTGGTCCAGTCTGCCCCGCATCCCCTTCAGCTTTCAAACCTGTCAATGGGCATTGAAGCCTAGTTCATCCCAATCAGTCCAAATCTCCAGCCCCAACACCTGCTGGCAGGTGCCACTCTCTGTCTAGCCATACCTGCCCCAGTCCCGGTTCTTGTATCCACCAATCAGAGTGGCAACCCAGAGGGAGGTAGGTGCCCACTGTTTCCCCAATGGACCCACTCCTACTCCTGGACCTTGCACTCTCCAGGTTTTTTTGTAGTTTCATTTTACATAATTGGCCTCCATATCAGCATCTGCCAGGCAATGCTATGACAAAGTTCAACCAACCCACACCCAATCTGGCTTATGCATGCACCTGTAGGTTCAACCAATCCAGCCTAGCTTTCCCCTGATCCAGCTCACATGAGGCCAACAAGTGCTTATAGCCCTGTCTGGCCTTGTCTTCCCCCATCCCAACTCTCATGCTCACCAGTGGGAGTGGTGTTCCAGCAGGGGAGCCATATGCAACCCTCCTACAAAGTTTACCCCTAACCATCCCAGATCCACGGGTACTGGCTGGGCACTGCTGTTCAGTTTGGTATGGCTTGCCTCACTTTGGCATTTGCCAGGGGGTAATGCAGCCTGGTCGGGCCCCTCCCCCAATTCCAGCTCATGTTGGTGGGGGTTATAGCCCAGCCCAGCCCAGATGGCCCCCAATCTTGGCCTTTATGTAAACTGGTTTGTGCTCTGACCTGACTCAGCCTGACCCACACCCCATTGTGGTGCTTGGATTTGCCAGCAGGGGATACCAACCAGCCCAATCTGGTTTACCCCCAACATAAGTCAAATGTATGCCAGTGGATACCATTCCCTGACCCGGTCTGGGCTGCTCCTTACTGTGGTTCTTGCACTCATCTGCAGGGACTGTGTCCTGACAGAGGAATTCTTCAAGCTCCTCCATCAGAACCTCTCTCTATGCCAGATCTCACACACACCAGTGGGTCCATGGGCCAGCCCTGCTTAGTCCATCCCTTGTCCTAACAGGAACAGTGTCCTTTCCTGACAAGCCCTCACCCATTTCAGTTCTTGCTGTTGGGTGTTACATCCCAACCAAGCCTGATCCACACCCAGACACATCTCATGCATAGCTTAGCAAGGGGCAGAGACCTAGCCCAGCCCATCCTACACCCACCCTAGGTCTCACAAGCACCAGTGGGTGCTAGGGTCCAACTCAGTCCAACACACCCCAGAGCCCGTCCACATCCATGCACAGGGACACTGCAGCCATTTCTAGACCAGACAGCAGACCCCACTTCAGCCCTCACACTCACCAGTGGGAACCACAACTCAGCCAGGGCTTCCCCTTTACTCCCCAACCAGGCCTATCCCGAGCCTCAGATCTCGTGTGTGCCAGTGGTTGCTCTGATCCAGCTTGGCACAGTCCATCACCTGTCTTGGCCTTTACCTTTGAATACTGTAATCTGGCCTGACCAGGCCTGCCTCCAGTCCCAAATCTTGCTGGCAGATGCTGGAACCTGGTCCTGTTCAGTCTGCTTCCATCCTTGCTTCATGTAAACTGGTAGGTGTGTTAGCCTAACCTGGCATGACCCATGCTTCAACCTTGTTTCTGCACTTTCCAGTGAGATAAACTTTGCTTGGCCCTGCCCCATCCACCCCTTCTCAAAACCAACCCACACTCTAGTCAATGGATGGAGCTACCTTGCTCAGTCTGCCCAAAACCCAGGCCTGGACCACTTGCTCACCAGCCAGAGCTACGACCCACTAGGGGAGTTTCCCAAGTTTCCCTACTAGGCCCACTTCCAGACTCAGATCTCACACATGCCAGTGTGCTAGGCCCTTTACCTGGCATAGCCTGCCCTTCCATCTTATGTTTTGAATGAGGTGGTGAATGTTGTGGCCCAGCCTGCACCACATCCTATCTTAGGATGTATGTGCAGGTGCTACAGCCTGGCCCAGCCTATTCTCAGTCCCAGTACCTGTGAGAGTTGGTGGATTCCATGGTCACACCTAGCTCAGCCCATCACCACACTTAAGCAAACCAGCAGGACTTGTATTTTCACGGAGTTGAGCCCACATATTGTCCACAGAATCTACCCCCAGATATGATTCTCTTACATGTTGGCTAGTGTTGTGGCCCTGCCTAATGTGACCTGTCCCCTGTTCTGACATTCAGTCAGGTACTGGGATCTAGCCCTGCTAGACAAGCCCCTAGCCCTAGTTATTGTGTGGACTGGTGTATTGTAGTCAGCAATGTTTCATGTTAACAAGCTCATCTCAGGACTCCCACGTTAGCAGATGATTGGTCTGACCCATACTGATCTGGTCTCTCCCCTCCAAACCATTAGATCTCAGTCCCCTCGCTTATCTGCAAGTACAGTGGCCTTGGCATTAGGAGTCCCTCAGGATTCATTCCTCACCTACAGGGGCAGTGGCCTTATCCATGGATATACTAGGGTAATAATTCCACACCCCCAGGCCTCCAGGGCTGGCCACTGGGCAGCCATTGGGCAAAGCCCAGCACTATTGGCACTCTGGCTATCTGAACCAGGATGGCCCCTGCCACTCCAGAAGGAGTGAGGCTGGGCAAGTCACTCTATGGGAGTGGCTCCTGCGTGCCAGGGTCACACAGCGCTGCACGTCCCAGTGCTCAGAGCCCTCCTGGTGTAGCCCCTGCGCTGCGGAGGTGGTTTCTGCAGGCAGGACCGCCCAGCCCAGCGTGGTGTTCAGAGCCCTCCTGGTGTGTTGCCCACCCACAGGGTATCAGGGTGTGGGGGATTCTAGACCCTTGCTGGTAGTTTCTGCGCACTGAGATGCACTGGCCCACACAGCGCAGGAATATTTGGGGCGCTTTCTTTGTGCCTTCTCAGCACCCAGGACTACTGTGTGCCACTTCCAAGGCACAGATTCGGAAGTTTCAAGGCGCTTTCCCTGTGTTCTCAGAGGCTGGAACCTCTGCAGGAAGGGAGGGTAAAAGGAGCACCCCAGAGGCTTGGGCTTTGTGCCCGTCCCTGGAAGGCAGGCTCCAGAAGCTGTTAACCCTTCCCTGGCTCACCCGAACCTCAGGCTGTTGCAGTCTGCCTCTGCTGCTGTTGAAGACCTTTGCCGGTGACGATCCCTCCCGGTTTCCTTGTCTCTGGGTCGGCTGCATCTCCTGTCGGCTGCTCTTAAAGGTTACTCAGTAGGTCTGGAGTGGGACGCAGTCTTCCCTGCCTTTTGTTTTGTTTTGTTCTCATTGTTCTTCCGAGTTGTGTGGATCTTTTTGGCTCCACACTGTCCAGGGAACTTCATGCACCTCTCCCTGCGGTTCTTTGCTGTTCCTCTTTGCTGCTTCTGTAGCGTTCTATCCCTCTCTCACTGGGCTCTCCCTCACAGCCTTCCTCCTACGTCAGCCATCTTAAAACCCGCATCTCTACAGGTATTCTTAAAGAGAATCTTTAAATATCATGGTCGTATACATTTTTCCCCCAAGACTCCATCTGACTGATCTGAAATTCAAACAGGAAATGAAGAGTGCATCAACATCCCCTGACACCACAGATTGTGTATACTGACCTAGCAATTTTTTGATACACACTATTCAAAATGATTTTATATTATCTACATATTTCAAATGGATGCACTTACAAGTAAAAGTTCAGGGCTTGTATTGTGGTATGCCATCACCTGAAAAACTAGCTTTGCATATGGGTGCTGATTCAAGTCCCGGATGCTCCACTTCTGATCCAGCTCCTTGCTGATGTGCCTTGGAAAGCAGCAGAAGATGATCTAAGTGCTTGGTGCATTGCCACCCATGTGGGAGATCCGAATAGAGTCCTGGCTCCTTGCTTCTGCCTTGCCCAGACCTTATGTTTTGGTCATTTGGGAATGAACCAGCAGATCTTTCTTTGTCTCTCTGTCTCTCCCTTTCACTATGTAACTGTTTCCAATAAATAAATAACCAAGTAAATAAGTTTTAAAAATCCATCTTTTTTTTAAAAAAAGATTTATTTTTATTATTATTTTTTCTTATTGGAAAGGCGGATATACAGAGAGGAGAGACAGAGAGGAAGATCTTCCTTCCGATGATTCACTCCCCAAGTGAGCACAACGGCCGATGCTATGCCGATCCGAAGCCAGGAGCCTCTTCCGGGTCTCCCATGCGGGCACAGGGTCTCAAAGCCTTGGGCTGTCCTGGACTACTTTGCCTGGCCACAGGCAGGGAGCTGGAAGGGAAGCGGGGCAGCCGGGGATAGAACCGGCTCCCATATGGGGTCCCAGGTGTTCAATACGAGGACCTTAACCACTTGCGCCACCGCACCGGTCCCAAAAAATCCATCTTTTAAAAGGAGACTATAACCTCTGAGATAGAATTCATGTCGCTAGTTATCTAGTCTTTTTATCTCTACATTTGCTGGCATTTCTATAGTAGAAAGTAATTAATATTTTTTAAAGGTCGATGTGTTAGCTGGCTGCAGCACCCAAAGGCTTAAAGCTTGTTCCTTACTGTGTATCTTGAGAACCAGCTCATAGAATTAACGTATTTATTTAAGTCCCCTTACACCAGTCACAGCGGTCAAGGGGACGTGGCTTTGACCATACACCCAGTCCTTCTCACAGAGTCCTGTGAATGGTCTACTTAAGCTAGAGAATCTTCAAATTACATGAAGAACCTGCCAGGACAGATGGGTGAAACAGTGGCATTTCCAATGGGATGCTGTGTCCAGAACACTTCATGCCTGAGCGTCCCAGTGCTGTTGTCAGGATCAATGTTACGGTTAAGGATTGGAGACAGGATGAAATGGCTGGGGCACTGCAGTGAAGTTCTCCAGTAGATTACGAGCCTACCCAAGGTACTTGACAGTACACAGAAAGCCAACATGGAGGTTCTGGAATTTTCCAAGACCTCCAGCATTATACAGTGCCTTGTAGAAAACACTGGGGCAGAACAAGTGACTCAAGACACAGTGACTCTATGTGAATTGATCAAATGAAGAAAATCTTTCCATACAAAATCACACAGTTCAAATTCATCTTGCTAACACCTCTTTTATAGGCCTTTCCTCACCACCAGAACAGGGCTGTGAAAACCCTCCTCACATCATTTAGTGATCAGGCAGAGACCCATTTTTCAGTAAAGTTACAGAGGTGGATTATTTTTCAGAATGCAGCCACAGTCGAAAGTTAAATCTATTTAAAGTCTACTGTGAAAGCTACCTTGCTTCCAGTCGTCCATGAAATCACTATTGGACATTGATTTGTTTATTGTACTTTCTCCACAAACTAAAATGTGCCTGCTACACAGTATTCAAACATGTTTAGAAAGTGACATCTTTGAGACTTAAGAGTGAATTATGTTATGATGTTTGTGTGAAAGAACCAAACAGAGTTTTACATATTCAGTACTGTATTTTGATTCAAAGTATACAGTTTGAAACTCCTGAGTTAAAATGAAGCAAAGTGAAATCAAACGCTGAACTCACAGCAATTCCATGTTTTTAAGAAGAGAGTCAGGGTGGGCTTTCAGGGTGAAGGAGGAAACAATGTAAACTCATTTAAAGCTTTACTTTCACAGTATTATTGATACAGTCAGATGACCTAATTTTCTGTGCTTGTCATTGAAACAGTGATGTGTCGGTTCTTCAAGCATCTCTCCATTAAAATACAATTACATGCCTGACAGCTTTTTGATACTGTAATACACAAGCACAGCTGATACACAGTGTGCTATCAGAGTTCAAAAGAAAATGCTGCCTCTTACTGAGCCACATGAGGTCCAGGTTGAACCTGACACTACTCTCCCCTGTATAGATAACTTGGGCACCTGAATACTGAGGAACAATTTACATATAAAAGATGGTGTGAGTGAAAGTGTGGCAAAAGACTTCTGGGAAACTGATAAAAACTAATAAATAAACTAATAAAAACTAATAAATTATCTAATAAAAACTAAAAGGTTTTATGCAAATATAAAGGAAGCTCAATGATTACAAATAAGCAATGATGGAATCCTTCATTTCTATTACAGAATGCTAGAAATGATGTTATGCCACCAAGGTTATACCTAAGGTTTTTTTTCTTTCCTTTACCATTTTATTATCTTTAATGCTTCATTATCTTTCACATTCATGTGATATTAAGACAAGAGAACGCATTCAGTGTAGTTCATAGAGATACAGCTCTACTATAATGATAATCCCTCCATCCCTCCTCTTTCATTTCCACCCTTCTGTCCTCTCCCATTGTCTTACTTTTTTGATTTCTTAAAAAAACATTTAAAAATTACATTTAATTTTGTTCTTCGTAATTTTGATTAGCATGCACTATTTGTACATTACCAAGGGTGCAGGCACAGTGCATTTCTTCTCACACACACACACACACACACACACACACACACACACACACACACACTGATCAAGTCAGCAACAAGCATTTCTTTGCTTATTTTTCTCCCTGTTTGGAGATTCCCAGATCCTGAATTGCAGTTCTTTGCATGGCATAACATATTATTGTGAACCACAGTCACACCAATGTGCCATGGAACACTAAAACTTGTTATTTCTGTCTCACTGTATTGTGAGATCAGTTCTTCAACTTCCTCAATACCCCCTCCACCACTTTTCCAGCCCCATCATCACTACTGTAGGCTCAGATCTCACATTTTTAATTTCAACACAGGAAAATGACATGAGAGCCTTGTCTTGGTCTGGATTGCTTCACACGGCATGGTGACCTCACTTTCATTCATTCTGCTGTCAGAAATTTCTTTTTTTGATGGATGAAAAATAGTGTATATAGGCTGCCTTTTTAAACAAATTCATGGATCAATGGATATTGTGTCAGTCAGGTTTGCATTACTTTTAAGTGGAGAGCTTGAGGAGAGAGCCAGCTGTTACATGAAAGGCTTAAGATTGTGGGAGTGGCCTTGAAACAGCATGGAACGCAGGTTGGAAGAATTTTGAAGGGCGTAAAAGGATACACCTAGATTGCTAAGAATGGAGTTTCAAGGTAATACTGGCAAGGGCCCAGAAAGATGAAAGAAGAGCTACAGAGAAAGCCTCAGCCTCCTTAGAGAATACCCAGTAGTCCTGAAAACTGACAGGAACATTGGCTAGAGCACTCTAATTAGACCTCAGAATGAGGTTGTGAGTGTGTGATGGGACCGTGGAGGAGAGGGAATACGTAGAACTTGGCTAAATTGCACTCATCGTCTGGTGTTTGTGGATGGTAGAACTTGCAGTAAGAGTTGGAGTTGCTCGTATGACCAAAGGCTTCTCTAGCCAATGTGTTGAAGGAGTGGTTTGGTACTTACACGAATAACGAAAATTGAGAAGCAGTTATTAAAGACAGTGTTTTTAAGCAAAAAGGAACTAGAGCATTAAAGCTTGAAAAATGTTCAGCCTAGCTATGTTGAAAAGAATGGGAAAACCTGTTCAAGAAAGAATATCATTATTTCCCTGATCTGTGCTAATACACAGGGTACAGAGCAGTAATCTATGTGAGCAAGACTGACATTTGGAGATTTGATTATTACTACAGTGTTGTCTATATTCTTGAGGAGGTGTAGTTTATTATTGTACTTGGTATGTGCTGTAATTGTTTTTTACTTAATGAAGCGTTAAGCCTGTGATTATGAAAGTATGCCACTGTAAATTTTTTAAAAACAAACAAACAAAAAAAGAGACAAGGGTATACAGAGAAATTGAGCATGAGGGAAGTTTATGGTGTGCTCCTAAATCTGTATTACAAAATACATTAAGTTGTCATTTTGCATAAATAGAATAATGTATATGCATATGTATATATTATGCATAGTATACATAACATACTATATAATTATATTTGTATTTATTCATATATGCATATATGTGTATGCATGTGTGCATATATAGACACATATGTGCATTGAGAGAGAACTAAAAATTTATGGAAGCCTACCAAGTCACATGGAGATTAGTCATCTACACAGTAGCTAGAAGCTTTCCTTTAGGGCAGTAGAAGACATAGTTGAAAGATAGATCTGATAATGGACCAATAATATGTGACCCTGCTTTTTTCTGAGGTCTTAGGTCACTTGACATCACAAAGATTCCTCAATTTCCAGAGTGGGTCACAAGGAGATTAAACCAAAAATGGGTCACAGAAATAGTGCTACTCACACCAGCTGAAGCTCCTTCAGGAAGCAAATATGTATGCCTGGAATTATCTCTGAGGCAAGCTGCTTTATACAAAAAAGTGCAGGTGTCTCTTTCATATGCTGCATTTACTTCATGTGAATATATTCACAGGAGTATGATATCCAGGTGATATGGTAAATTCAACTTTCAGTTTCCTGAGGAATTCCTATGCTCCCAATCATAATAATTTTACCAATTTGCACACCCAGCTGTAGTTTATTGGTGCACCCTTTCTCCTCAGCCTTGCCATCACTTGTTATTTTAATAGCCATTTTGTAAGCAACATATTGATCAGTCAGTAGCATGTTATTTGATTACAAGTCGTAAATTTTCCATTTTTTTTTCTCTTTTGTTGATTTTTCCATGATTTTTAATTTGGAGGTGGGGTGTATACTAATTGTACGAAGCAGACTGTCACATACAGATGTGAAGATACAATGCAGTGTGCATCTCTACTTGCAAATCAAAGATGGACTTCCAATGAAACAGTTAAATGTATCTTGACAATAGGCTACTGGACTCTTTGCCATTTCCCATGTCTACAATGTCAGGAGACACCTAAATAGCAGAATGATGGACTTAAGGCTAATTGTGAAGAACTATACTATTGCAATGATATGGGAGAATCAGTGAGGGATGGGGAGCGTGTGTTTGAGAAGCAGGAAAGGGAAATCCTAGAGCCTATGAAACTGTATCATGGAATAGTAAATTAATTAAAATTTTGAAAAAGTTATAGTTATTGAGAATGGGACTGAACTCACCCTCTCTCATTGACATCAGATCATCTCTCCATTACATTCTTCTCATTAACCAACCTATGAACAGCATCCAAGTCATGCAGAGGAGCAGGGTCCCTGGGCTCAGTGACTGGGACCCATATACCAGGCACCACTGGAAGAGAAAGAGACTAAGTAACGAAGCTTCACCCCAACTTATAACTGGTCAGTGTTCACCAGCTTTACCAGCTCAGCAGAATACTGGTTAGCTTCTCCACTGCATACTGACCCTGGCACTGAACTTCACTCTAGCATAACTTTCTTTAAATGTTCTAACTCTGGGGGCTGGCACATAGGCTCAACCAGCTAATTTCCTAACTCAAAGTAACTGTATCCTTTATGGGCACCGGTTCTTGTCCCAGTTGCTCCACCTCTGATCTGCTCCCTGCGCATGGCCTGGGAAAAGCAGAGGAGGATGGCTCAAAGACATGCACCCATGTGGGACACCTTAAAGAAGCTCCCGGTTTCAGATTGGCTGAGCTCTGGTTGTTGCGGCCATTTAGGACATGAGCCAGTAAACAGCAAATCTTTATCTATGCTCTCCTCTCTGTAAATCTGCCTTTCACTAAAAAGATAAACCTTGTAAAATTCTAACTTTAAAGCATATAGATTATATTGGAGTCTTTTATATTCTCAAAGACTCTGCACCTCAGTGCTTTTCCGTCCATGCCAAACATTAAAAACATTGAGGAGGATGTTTCTTACGTCGAGAGGCCACACTGTTTCCCTGACATATAAAATTTACTCTGGGCCCCATGCAGTAACCTAGTGGCTAAAGTCCTTACCTTGCCTGAGGCGGGATCCCATATGCATGCTAATTTGTGTCCTGGCTGCTCCACTTCCCAATCAGCTCCCTGCTTGTGACCTGGGAAAGCAGTCAAGGATGGCCCAAAGCCTTGAGACCCTGCAACCAAGTGGGAGAACTGTAAGAAGCTGCTGGCTCCTGGCTTTGAATCCACTTAGCTATGGGCAGTGAGATCACCAGGGTGATCTTCCTCTGTCTTTCCTTCTCTATATATATCTCAGTTTCCAATAAAAATAATTAAATCTTTTTAAAAATGCCCTTTGATCAATCCACTGTGAATTTGAGTGGACCCTCACAGTGAAGCCTCATCAATATCCACAATTTGTTACTGCAACAGATCAATGGAAACAGTTTTCTTAGCCATGTGAGATCAGGAAATAGAATATCTTCTAGTAAATGCAAAGCAAATAATCACTTTTTAAAAGATTTATTTAATTTTATTGTAAAGTCAGATATACAGAGAAGAGGAGAGACAGAGAAGATCTTCCATCCGATGATTCACTCCCCAAGCGGTCGCAATGGCGGGAGCTGAGCCAATCCGAAGCCAAGAGCCAGGAACCTCCTCCAGGTCTCCCACGCGAGTGCAGGGTCCCAAAGTTTTGGGCCGTCCTGGACTGCTTTCCCAGGCCACAAGCAGGGAGCTGGATGGGAAGCGGGGCTGCCGGGACTTTAACCACTATGCTATCGTGCTGGGCATGGAGATAAATACTTTTAAAAAGGGCTTTTGGGCCCTTAAAATTAAATCAGTTTAAATATTTACTCTGAGTGTGCCTGTCCTCAGGAACTTGTGGAAATTGGCTTTGGACTTTGGTAGGCATAGTCTCTAAATAAAACAAAATAAACTCAATAATCAATTCAGTTACTTTCTAGAATTAGATTTGGAGAGGCACACATTGAGCAAAGTGAAATGTGATGACACTGATAACTTTTGGTAAGTGGTAGTATGTCTTAATTTAAGTCACAGCAGTAATTCTTCGTAATTTTAAACTGTGTTAAATGTGGTTAAAGAAGGAAAGCAGGGTGAGTTGAGGGCTAATTTCCTTGGTTATGGTTATTCATAAGTTTAGTGTCTGTGGTTCTTTTATCAGAGTATTTATGAATTAAATTTTTCTCATGATAAACTATCTTTGGTAATACTTCTCAATTTGATGTATAGGTTGTATAATATTGATATGGTCATTCTAGGTAGATCTTGAAAGTCTGTTTTCAATTGACCCATAATAATTAACATATTTCTAAAATACAAGGTGAAACTTCCAAACCTGATATTATAACCTGTATCATTGTGGAATGATCATATTGGATAATTACCATATCCCTCACTTTCAGCATCTGTATTTCTTTGTGATGATAACATTCAAAATCCTCTCTACAGCTACACTGAATATGTTGCAATTAACCTCACTGTGCCAAATCATATGAGACCTCACTCATTGGTCACTCTCTCAAATTTTTTCAAACTTGTTTCTAACCTCTGGAAACCATTGTTTTGTATCTGATTTCTAGGAAATCAACTTTGTTATATATTTCACAAAGCATGAGATTATGTAGTATTTGTCTTTCTGCATCTGGTTTATTTCATTTGACAGAATGTCTTCCAAGTTTATCCATGTTATCACAAGTGATATGATGTTGCTTTTTATAGCTACATAGTATTCTAATGTGTATATAATGATGGACACACAGGTTGATTCCATGATGAATGGTATGATGAATGGTGCTGCAATAAACATGGGAAATCAGATGTTTTCTGCACTGATCCATTTCATTCAGAAATATTCATAATGTGATTGGTAAATCACATTCAAGTCATACTTTTAGGATTTTTTTGGTGGGTCTTCCTACTGCTTTCTGTAATGACTGTTCTAATATATGCTTCTGTGAATACTGTCATGAATAATGTGCAAAGTTTCCTTTTTCCCATGTCATCACTAATAATTAGTATTTCTTGATCATCTCCAATCTTAGTGAAGTGAGATAACCTCATTTTGGCTTTTGAGAGAAAAATTCAAAACTTTTGCTTACTTGCTGGCCATCTGTATTTCTTCTTCTAAGAAATGTCTATTCATGACTTCTGATAATTTTTGAATCAGGGTTTTGCTTGCTTGTTATTGAGTTATCTGAGTTTCTTATAGGTTATTAACCCTTTACCAAAGGAACAGTGTCTTTGCTCTCCTGAGTATTGTCTTGGTTGTGGAGAATCTTCTGATTCCACTTGTCAGTTTTTGCTTTTGTTTTCTGTGCCTTTGAGATCTTACCCAGATTCTCATTGCCCAGATCAAGATCCCTGCTTCATTCTGAGTTGATTTCTGTGTCAGGTGTTAGGTAGGGGTGTTGTGTTATACTTCTGCATGCCTGGATTCAGTTTATACAACAGTATTTGTTGAACATACGGCCTTTTTCCAGGGATTATGTTAGCTCTTTGTCAAAAATTAGTTGACTGTAGATACCTGGATAAATCCCTGTGTGTCTGTTCTGCTCCGTTGCTCTAAATGTTTGTTTTCTTGCCTGTACTAGAGTGATTTATTGTAATTCCACTTTAATATCTTTCAATTCGATGTTGTGACAGCTCGGGCCTTGTTTTTGTTCTTTAAGAGTGTTTTAGATATTCATGATTTTTATGATTCAATTTGAAATATTTAAAGCTCATTCTATAGTTTATTTTAAATTATTTATTGATATAAGTGAACACATTTCCTATAAACACATACACATTATTATAAAGTGAACACTTTATTGATATAATGTGAACACATTTCACACATTTTCCAATACATATTTAGCAAGGAGATCTGAGAATGTCTTTAATAGTTTATTGATATTAAATCTGTAAATTGCTTTGAGCATTATGAAAGATTGACAATATTAATTCTTCCAATCCATAAACATGGAAGATTGTTCCACTTTTTTCTTCTTCTATATCAGTCAATAATGTTTGGTAATTTTCATTGCAAGAATCTTTCACTTGCTTTGTTAAATTTATTTCAAGGCATTTAAAGTCCTGAATGCTATTGTGAAAGGTATTGCTTTTACATGTTCTTTCTCAATCATGGCTATTGATTTTATAACCTGCAACTTTAGCAAGCTCTCCTCTGTGTTCTAATAGTTTATTTTGGCGGTCTTTTGATCCATCTTCTATGTACAGGATGGTGTCTTCTGCAAACAGGGATAAGTCTACTTTCTCCTTTACAGTTTATATCCATTTGATCTTTTTTCTTGCCTAACCTCTGTGCCTACAGAGTTATATTGAACAGCAGTGGTGAATGTGAGCATAACTGGTTTCAAATCTTGGTGCAAATGCTACCAACACTTCCATATTCAAAATGATGCTGAGGTAATGGATTTGTTGTAAATTACGTTGGTCATGTTGAGCAATGATCGTTCTCTATCCTGTTTGCTTAAAGCGTTTTCTCATTAAAGGTGTTGTGTTTTATCAAATGCTTCCTCTACATCTGTTGAGATAACCATATGCTTTTTATCATTCAATGTTGATTATTTAATTTTCATACGAAGTATCACATTTATTTATTCACATATATTGAAGTGTCCCTGCATAACACAGATGAATCCCATTCAGTGTAGCTGCATGATTTTTCTGATATATTTTCATATTTAATTATTTTGTATTTTATTGAGGATTTTCTCTTCTGTGTTCACCAGGGACAACAGCCCGATAGTTCTCCTTCTTGCTGTCACTTTCTGGTTTGGAAGTCAAGGTGATATGATCTCATAGAAGGCGTTAGGAAGTGTTCTCTCCCTTTAAACAGCTTTGAATAGTGGGGTAGCACTGGAATCAATTTTTGAAGAGTTTGGTAGAATTCAACAATAAAGACATCTGGGCCTGGGCTTTTCTCTGTTGACAGTGTTTTAATTAATTATTCAATATCTGTCTTTGATATTGATCTTTTCATGTTATCTGGGTTTTCATGAATCAATTTTGGTGGTTGAATGTGCCAGATAGTTATTTGCAGTAACCCCCAATGACTCTTCTATATCTGTGGCATCCATAAAAACATCTCCTTTTTCATCCAGGATTTATTAATTTGAGTGTTCTCTCATTTTCTTAAGTTAATGGAGTCAATAGTGTATTATTTTTCCTTCCTACTAATGTTGTACTTGATTTGTTGTTCTTCTAGGTCCTTGAGATGTATTGTAAGCTCACTGATCTAAAGCCATCCTAATTTCAGGATATAAACGCTAATTACTAAAAACTTTCCTCAAAATGCAGATTTTTCTGTATCTTCTAAGTTTAGTATGCTATGTTGTCATCTTTATTCACTTCTGCTAATTTGCTATCTCTTTGCTTTTACTGATTATTATTATTTTTTAATATTGTTTACATAGTTGACAGGGATGCATACCCATATGAGCTTCTGATTTGAGTGTGAAGGTTCAGTTACAGAGGCAGGTAAGTGGGACATGTTTCAGGTTTTTTTTTTCCCCCTTTGTCTACAAGGGAGGAAGGGGAGGGAGCTGCTCTGCCAGAGACCAGTTCCAGCTGACTGAGAGCTTGCAAAGGATGCGTGGATCGGCGAGATGATAGGAAGAGATAAGACACGGACCACTATGACTTGATGCTCATAATGGACAACTCAGAAAAGTTGCCTTCTTTATTTATACATAAATCATCACAAGTTTTTGCACAACATCCAATTGTTTCATTTTTCCTTACATCATGTTTATGAAAATGCAAGAAGCAATCCTAAAAAATATTTTTCTATTTCAAAGAAAACATTCTTAGCAAACCATTACTCATTGAAACCTGCAATCACCTGGCTGAAGCCAGGAACTCCACGGTTGGCAGCACAAGCAGTTACATATTGACAAGTAGTTTACTTATACTCAAAATCAATGTTTACTAAACACAAACTAATATTGATTAAAATATTAAGAATACAGAATTAAAAGATCATAAATGAAAGGATTTTATAAAAGCATATAACATAGATTTTTTGCTAAATCTTATAATCAAATCATGCATTAATTACGGTCACCGTCACCTAGTGCTGATTCAATTGTTTTTTGTTCTTTTGTTAAAGGGCAGTGAAAGGGATCAAGGCAATTCAGCCAATCTACAAACAGAGGGCCTTTACAAGAAACTTTCTTTCATCTATATAAACTGTTTTCTTTTCATAAATATGAATGCCAATATAAGATAGAAATTTTTAGCCAATTTGAGGGGGTTCACATTTATTTCCTTATAAAAGATGCCCCATATACTTTTGCTTTCTGTGGTAAGAAACTAAAATGCGTCATATCATGTGTTGTAACAGTTCGAGGTGCATGGTAAACAAACTCTTTGTACCTCCATGATTGCCATCTGTTGCAAGATATTATCAAGCCATTTCTTAAGGAAAACATTACTTATACTAGGGCAAACTTTAGGACAAAAGTGGGCACATAACAGGATGTTTGAAAACATAGTGGGCTCAATTGTATTATTGTATACTTTCAACTGTGTGTCATGGCCTTACGTTACTATAGGTGTTTTTATCATAACATGATAGATCAATTTGAGGTGTCATACCAGTTACAGGAATCACTTCACATTAGCAGAAAAGCAACAACAACACCCTCAGAAGAATTCTATGAAACATCAGAGAGGTGATTGAGTTCCATACAATGGGTGAGGCAGAGACCATACAATGAGGTGACCAGAGACATTCTGCCAGGCCTTGCCACGCAGCCAGAAACTCCTCGCAGCCTTGCTAACTGAGGAGCGGTGCTCATCACACACCCATGCCATCCGACCCAACTGCACGGCTCCCCACACTGCTCCTTGCTCTCAAACTACATTAGCACCTGGGGATAGGGGATGTTTCTTTGATGGTGCCTTAGAGACCCTGATGCGGGAATAGTGTTCTGAGGGTGTTAGTTTAGTGTTTTTGATAGTTCTGAGGCATTGCACCAAATGCTTGCTTCATTGCACCAAAGTTGAGAAAATCTTTCCAAGGTTTATTGGTTTTCAAAGTCCATCCATAGTAGCAACAAATCCAGCAAAATGGTGTAAAGCTTGGTTAGGAGAGCTGTTCTGCTTTGCAGCCTTTGATGAGGCAGTTGACATCCCTTGCTGGCCTTATGGGGTGATCATCATGTCCTCCATGTGCATTTGTACATGCAGTCCACCACAAAGGCATCATCAACTGAGGACACCCCATTCTGATACTTGCACCCTAAGGACGGACCACACATATTGTGATTTTTTTTTCTAGGTGGCCAGGTTATGAGTTCAACAATCATGTTAGGGTGATCCCAAGGAACATCACTTGGGGTAATCTCACACTTCACTCTTGTGTGTTGCAGATGTGTTGCATTACCTGCACCAGATCATGCATCTAACTGTGATTGCAGCTTAGTTAGTTCTTCCCCAGCCCTGTAAATCATGAAAGCTGAGAGATGCTATGGCCCATGCTGGTTAGCGTGCACAGACCCAATCCTCACACATACCAGTGGATGCAGCCTAGTGAGGAGGCCTCAATTAGTCCTCTCCAGACAGCCTCCTATCCCTGGTTTTTGTTCATGCCACTTTCTGCTGTGGCCTAGCCCAACCCATGCTACAACTCATCCAGTTTTCATACACACTGGTGGGTTGTGCAGCTCAACTCAGCACTACTAGCTCCCAGACATTGTATCAAATATCCTGACAGGTGCTATTGCCTTGTCCAGCCTGGCCTGTCCCCAGCCCTGATTCTTGTGCTCACCAGTGATATGTACAGACTAACAGAGGGGAATGACCATAGTTCCCCTGCAAGGAATGTTTCAAACCCAGATTTTACACCTGTCAGAGAGTAGTGTAGTCCAGCCTGACAGGACTTACACTCATTCCCAGCACTTGGCAGCTAGTGCTGACACCCAGCATGCCTGGCCTGCTTCATTCTGGCTCTCATCTCATTCATGCCAGTAGGTGCAGCAACCTTTCCCAGTCTGGCATACCCACTAGACCAGTTCACCCCCAATCCCAATTCTCATGCTCACTAGAGGAAACAGCAGTATAGCTAGGGAGTCCCTGAATTCCACTATCAGGCCCACTCTTAGCCCCAGGTTATGAGTGTGTGAGCAGCTGTAGCACCCCAGTATGAGATGGTCTTTCCCCAATCTCAACATTTGCCAGTAAGTACTACAGCTAGGCTCAGTCCAACCTGTCCCCAGTCCAGCTCTCATGGGTGGGTGCAGCAGCCTATCCCAACCTGGTCTACTGCCAGCCCTGTGTCAACTGGAAGGCGTTGGAATCCAATCTGATTCTGGCCTGCACCTTGTCCTGTCTCTCACTCATGCCAGTGTGTTCTATGGCTTGACCTTGCCCAGCCTGCCTCCAGACCCAGCACAACACTAATACCATTGGGAACTGTAGCCCAGCCTGATCTACTCTGCTCAAAGTCCTGGCTCTCACACTCAGCAGAAAGTATTTAAGCCTTGCCAGGGAATTCACCAAATTCACCTATCAGATTGGCTCCCAGCAACAATTCTCACATGTGCAGTGAGTGGTGTTACTCAGACTGACATGGCTGGCTCTCAGTCCTGGCACTCACCAGTGGATACTGTGGCCAAGTCCGACTGACCCAAAGCCAGTTTCACTCACACCTATTGCTGTTACAGCCTGGCTCTGTCTTACCCATCCATTGATTCAACTCTCAAGTGATGTAACAGTGCATCAGCCTAGCCCAGCCTGACCCACATGTATTATGGCTCTTATGATTGCCAACAAATGTTGGAACATAGCCAAGTCTGGCTGACCCTCCCTCCCCCAAGCCAGCCCACAGAAGTCATGCACACAGTAGTATAATTTCAGTCACATTTTAGAGATAGTCGCTGGTTAATGGATTGTGTTTGTCCTCCCAGTATGATAACAGTTGATTCTTAATTGGCTATCTCAGAATATAATTGACTATCAATTTGTCTCTGGATAGCCCATAAATGTTCTGAATATCTTTGCCATTTTTGCACAAGATAAATAGTCTGAACCCCCTGATACAAGGACACTCCAGCTGCAGCTGCACAGCAATGATAGCAATAATCCCCAGTATGGCTGCAATTAGCATTCCTACAAATTGTTTAGCCTGTTGAACCAAGGTATTAAGAATGAATGTAGGGCCTGGCGCGGTGGCACAGTGGTTAAAGGTCCTCGCCTTGCATGCCCGGGATCCCATATGGGTGCCGGTTCTATCTCGGCAGCCCCGCTTCCCTTCCAGCTCCCTGACTGTGGCCCGGGAAAGCAGTCAAGAACGGTCCAAAACTTTGGGACCCTCACCCGCGTGGGAGACCAGGAAGAGGCTCCTGGCTTTGGACCGGCATAGCACTGGCCGTTGCGCTCACTTGGGGAGTGAATCATCGGACGGAAGATCTTCCTCTCTGTCTCTCCTCTCTGTATATCCGCCTTTCCAATAAAAAAAATAATAAAAATAAATCTTTAAAAAAAAAAAGAATGAATGTAGATGCTGACTCTTCCCATTCCCATTCCAGTCTCATAGGTAGCTACAGTCCCACATGAACCCTGAGCAAGCATACAGATTCCAGGGAGAAATTTGCAGTATTGTTTTCTGATAAACATGTATACAAAGAACAATTCATGCAGAACAGAGAGTTCATTGATTCATTCCAATGTGTAGGCCCCATCAGCAACACAAAGAATAATCAAACACAAGTTTGGATATAAACAGCTGAATATTTTGTAAATGACACAGATAGATTCCCTGTCATCAAAAGGCCCAGGAAGCCGAGTGGAATCATTGACATACCGAGATACTCGAATTCCATGATTTGATAGGGCAGTTTAGTAGGGGATGAGGAATATAGGCCCAATAAATGTGATTACTACCCCGACTTACAGCTAAAGCAGAGGACATAGTGGTGATGGCAACCAAGGCTAGAAACAACATCTCTGGAGACAGACTGTTGTTCCCTTACGTTGCACCATGTTGATAGCTCCATTGACCCCATGTCAACAGTTTGACAGCTGCAGAGGAAACTTCTGTGATAGCAAAATAGGTGAAAAGCAAAGATTTACTAATTGAAGTATATTTAACAATAGAAAGAAATTAGTCATTGCTTTTATAGGATATGGAGATCCTGAGAGTTTTTTTTTTTTTTTTTTTAGAAAGTAGAGGAGAAAGGAAGAAAAAGCTTGTCGCCAGATTGTTTACTCCAAGGAACAACATTAAGTGAAAATTACTAACAATTTTAGAAAACATTTACCTGAAAGTTTGATGCTTGCTATAATTTTAAAGAGTACAAGTTAACAACTAAATTGTACATTATGGACAGTAATGAGAATGTAATTTGTCAAACTTAAGCGCAAATAAATTAATGTATTAATTTTAAAAATGGTTTATATTAAACATTTAAATTATGTTAATCAGAAATATTTTGTGTTGTTTTAGTGATCTTTATTTAAGACAAAATAATAAATTAGTTTTAGTAACAATTTAAGATTTGTAGATTTTTTAAAATTCTAATTAATTGATTAGAATTACTTTCTATTTTTAGTAACGTAAGTTTGCCAAATCTCTTAGATGCTTTGCAAATACAGGTAGATTTAGATTTTATATAGTTGTGCCTGGAATTATAAAACTTATTAACCAACAAGAAGAGATACCTGTTAGTTTATATGGCATTTGAAACAGACTCAAATAGTCTTTCCCCTTTGTCTAATTTATACTTAACTGTACCAAGATGACTTAGGGAACATACATCGGGCACTGGACCTGTTAAATCAAATAATTTTAACAAAAAGACATACACTATGACTGACACAAGTGGCTACCATGCTCAGACAATTTAGAAACATAATGGGCCATATCAACGTCTCATACGGGACCCTGACTCAAGAAGTTGTCCTTTGTCCAGCCTTCTTGAGTCCCAGATGAGCACGCAACACAAACATCAAACAGTGACATATCTGGATATGGGTAAGGGTCGTGTAAATCCTGTGACCCAGGAAGCCAGGATTGGCAGCAGGGGCCATGTTGATCACCATGGTGGCCCCCACAGACTTCCAAGACTGACAACTCTAAAATGTTGTAGGGTGCAAGAGAGATTGTGTCAGACAAATCTAGAATTTACTAAGAAGTCTTTACTAAACAAGCTTGGTACTCACAGTGCCCACTAAAAGTTAGCAAGTGAAAAGTCGACTATTATAATCCAGTCTGAATTGAAACCCTGAGAGGACAAAAACTGTCATTACTGTGAAATATATCCATTAAGCTAAAGACCTATGATTTAGTTTTCTCAGTAATATAAATTATCCTAAAAGATATGCACTGAATAACCTGAATACATTTACTAAATTGTAAACATTCATCTTTTTTCTGGATTTTTAGTCTACATTTTACTAATAGGCTTTATTTGTTCTGAAGTTCTTGAAAGTACATACAGCTGAATTGGACTTCTGCAATTTTTCAAACATCTTTAAAAAATAACTTAGCAGAGAACAGAAAGATTACATTAATATAAAAAGCTATAGATAAAAATTAGTATGTTGGCTTAGTTTATAAAAATGGCTCTTCAGGTAAAAGAGATATGTAAGTAACATCCATTTGCCATAATTGTTTAGAACTTTGTTCCTGAAGAGTTCCACCTGTAGGGTAAAGAGTACAAGATAAAGGGGCAGAGACGGAGCATTGAGAAAGAGTGACATTGAGATCCTGCGAGATATCAGCTTTTAATCAGCACTTCCATTAGATTTTAAGTCTGTTACTCCTTTGTAGGCACAAATTGGGTAGGATATTGGTGCTTTTGCAAACCTCTGATTTTTCGGGGTCTGGGGATGGCCATGCCAGGAGTTTCCTGGCTACAGCATCAGCCTTCATGATCAATTTTAGATTTACATAGTTTTGCCCAATGTAGACCTCTATGGTATTTAGAACATATTTTAGGATAGTGATCCTTAGCAGTATTAGCGCCATATTTTTTCAGTTAAAAGAGGCACTTGGCATTGTTTTTGAATGTGTCTGGACTTGCCATAATTAAAACACTTATTCATTTGCTTCTTGGTGGCAAAGGTTTTAAGCCCTGCCAGATGAGCAGGATCTTTGAAAGTCTCCACGTTATGGCAGACCTTTAGATAACCCACAAGTTGCTCACCAGATTTCTGAGTGTTTCATTTACTACAATCTTTTCATATATGTCCCAATTTGCCACAATTATAATCTTTAAGTCTGTTTTGCTTTAACCTCGTGCTTAATGCAGCAACCAACAAAATAGCCTTGTACCCTTCGGATCCTACACACATACATGCCCTCGTATAATCACCTAGACTTCCTTCAGCTGCTTTAATTGGTCAGAGAGCTTGCTGACAATCAGAGTTAGCATTCTCATAAGCTAAGATGTGTAACAGTAGATCCTGGACATCTGTTTGTGAAAAGACCCGTTGCGTGCCTCCTGTAAGTAGGAGATAAAGTCTACATAAGGTTCTTCTGGGCCCTGCACCATCTTCACAAAAGAATGATGAATTTTTCCTGCTTCCTCTAACCGGTCCCAGGCTCTCATGCAACATTGTCAGACCTGATTAATAGCTTGATCATCATACACCAACTGTGCCTGAGCCCCAGCCACTGTCCAATCCCCAGCAACTGTTCCATGATAATTGCAACATTGTTTTCTTGATTTTTTTAGCCTGCTGTTTGGCTTCATTCTCCCACCAAGTCTTAAATTGCATATATGCTCCTGACTCTGTTACTGTTTTTAACAGTGACTCCCAATTTTGAGGGATCATTCGTTGAGCATGTGACGGTGTATCCAACAATCCCTGAGTGTAAGTGGAATGCATTCTTTCTAAATTCCTTATGCATTCTTTCTAAATTCCTTAAAGGTATTGATATCCCAATTATTCTACTGATGCTGATTAAGCCCATTAGGGTATTGCAGACCAACTTGTCCTGCAGGGACGTAAATGATAATTACAGAGTATGTGTGCAGTGCTTGTCTCCAAGTTGGAGAAGCTGGTGGAGGAGATGGCAGCGTTGGGGAGATGGTGGCTGCAGAAGTTTAGGCTCCATTTTTTTTCTCTGCTATGTCAACTTTATTTATTGCTTTAGCTGACCTTCGAACCATTGGCAGCAATTCTTTTCTCTTTTGTATGCCAGCTTTATCCATTCTTTTGCCTAGTTTCCTTATCTCCTTTAGTAAACCTTTGTACTGCACTTTAATAATTGTAATATCTTACTCCCCTCTGAGTCATCATCAGAATGCATAATATCTGACTCCCTTTCTGAATGATCAGAGAGTGATGCTGAGCTTACAGCAGAGGCTTCCCGTTCTGCCACAGTTAGACACCCTTTTCTGTAAATTGTTAGTGGGAACAAAAGCTTCTTTTTTTCTCTTTCTGCAGAAAGAGAAAATTTTTGTGGGGGCTTTGGTCTATAGTCCATATCAATAACTACCAACCAAGACACCTCTGAATCTAACTATAAGGGCCTAAGTCTCATAATTATCAATGAACAGAGCAGTCAAACTTTAACTGGCATCGTTTTTCCCTGCTGCTGAGCTCTTCTGCCACATGTTATAGTTTAAAATACACTTGTTGGATGAAACCACGGATACTGCCTACACACAAGTGAAAAGAGATGCTCATACATACACTGAGAGATTTTTACTCCTGAGCCTTTCCAAAGCTCCTGTAAAAGACCTATGTATTATTCCATAACTGAAGATGTGTTTCCCATGATTTGCCAGGAGCTGCTTACCTCAAGAGTTTCAATTGGAGTTTCAGTAGCTTCTTAGTTTTTCCTCCAATAACCTCTTGGATTTCCTCTGCCAGTTGAGCCCCATGTTCAGGTGCCAAATGTTGTAAATCAGAACACAGAGTCTTCAACCTTTCAAGGAAAATAAATTGATTATGAAATATGACAGCAACTATCTCACAGGATAGCACACCAAGGGGAAGGAAAATAAAGGTTTTTATGATTAAAGTGAATATACAAAAAAATCATATTATATGCACAACAGCAGAGTGGTCACTGGTAGCAATCTGTTAATCGTAAAACCAATAATGACTCTGCTGACAAAGCAAAAGTTACCAAGGTCAACACACCCTCAAACAGCAACATTAAACAGGACAGAGGATCTAAGCTTTCCAAGAGCCTTACCTGAACTGACACTTTTGCAGTGTTCATGGTTGGTCCTGTCACAGTTATCTGTGTTAGCTGATTCATACCAACCACATGCTAATTTGACATAAAATAAAGGAACCATAAGCAGTACTGAATTATTTGTCTGAAAATCAGTAATGCAAATATAGAAAGTCATTACATAAGAACAGGAAAGGATAATATTCTGGATGGGCACACAAATGTTTTCTTAGTTACTACTATGTTACATTTTGTAATTAGGATGATAATTAAATGGTTGTTCTGCTTAGAATAATTACTTAAGATGCACATGTATATTTTATACACAATTTAGGATTCCCTTGCCAATTAGATTTCAGCTCCTTTGAAGCAATAGCAGATGAAATTGGAAAGTCGGAGAGCATAGGGAAGGGAAAAGATCTTAGAGCCTTAGATTACAGCGTCATCAATGGAAATATCTCCTTTGTCGCTCTAGCTCCCACTTACCTCCCGTTTATTTTAGGGTTATCTAGGCACTGTAATATCTAAACACAATTATCTAGTTCCTCCAGTGCCAGTTCTTTAATCTTTGTAACAGCATCTCCCTGTTTCTATGGTGACTAGTGGTTCTGTTTGGATAGGTAGGGGTCTCCAACAGTCTATAAGTTAAAGCATGATCCACTCGAATCTTATGTTAATGGATTAGGAATGGAGAGTATTTCAAATATGGTTTCTAAAGACACATATTGTAACGTGACTAGATTAGATTAGGTCGTCATGGTAGAGCCCTATAATTGGATCACAGTGGCATTATAAGAGGCACATGGACATAGGGGACAGACACATTACCTGTCTCTGCTTCGTGTCTTGTAGTGTGACCATCTTTCCACATGTGATCAACCTACCCTAACCTCAGCAGATTCCAGAGTAGATTCAAGGGGATGCCCTACCTTGAAGCACGAAAGTCTAAAACTGAAAGCATATATAAACCTTTTCCTTTATAAGTTACCATATACCAGGGGCGTAAATTGTAGTCATGAAAAGATGAAAGTCTGAATTGGAATCTCATTTCTTGTTTGGACCTTTGCATCTCATTTTCCCGTATTGAATCCTTTTTATTAAGTAAATATAATCATGTAGTCTTCTCTGATAGGTACAAAGATTTTGTTATGATTTTGTAATGATTTATACCCTTAACATCAACACTTCTATTTCTGCATTGTTTCTACGTCATTGTAGCAATGTATTCTTGTTTGTTCCGTGGAATGTTAATTCTCATCTTTTGATGTCTTCACTGTATTAGCATGGTGTTTCCCAATTTCCTAAACTTCAATATCCCTTTGTTCTTGGAAGATGAGGAAGACTGAACACCATGGGTTTTGTTGATTTGCTCTGCACTACTCTGATTCTGAATATACTATCATAGATTCTCAGCATAAAAAATAATTACTACGAATAAGCCTTGTCTGTTGAAGGAGGCAAAAAAAACTTGCTTAAGTCCCTCTTTTGCCTCCCGCGTTACATTCTGCATATCCTTGCTTTGGAAAGTTAGTAAATGTTCCTGGACCTCTGCTTCCTCAATGACAAATATGAAGATGGTAAGGGTGAGAACTAAAGGAGTGAAATTATTGAAAGGGTTTATAACAAAATTGACCAAGGAATTGCCAAGTGTTGTATTCACAATTTACATTATTATTTATTTTATATAAGTTATAGTATCATGATAGCATTATGTCATTATTTATATTCTTATTCATAAACTTGTGAATAACTTGCCTTGCATGATCCACATGTCACCAGTTTTGTACACCCTCAGTAGCTTTAGTGAACTATTTTGATTGTATAACTCCATGATTGATCAAATTGTATCTCTCTGAAATTCATATGCTGAAATACCAACACTCAACACCTCAACATATAACTGTATTTGGAGAACAGTTTAAATGAGGGTAATAGGAAAAAGTCCTGATCCAATATGACTGGTGTCCTTGTAAGAAGGGGAAGATCCATCAGGGGTGCATCTGCACCAGTTAAGACCAGGTGAGACCAGAACAAGAAACAACTATCCACAAGCCAGGGAGAGAGACCTCAAAAGTAGCTAGCCCTGTTGACCCCATGAATTGGACTTTCAACCTCAGGAAGTGAGAAAATACAATTCAGCAGTCATGAGATTGTTGTTATGATAACCCCAACAAATGAATGGAATCTGCTTTCTAACATTTTGCAACAGTACCCAGTGATTCTGAAGATTGATGTCCTTGGGCTTGTTCCAAAGTCCACAAACTGCACAGAAATCTTCGTGTTGAAATGTTCCACAGACAATGAATTAGAAGTGGAACAGGAACTTACAGTTTTCAGAAAAGTCCTAAAGGTTCATTTGTTAGCTTGGTTTGGCTTTTATTAAACAGTAACTTTATACTTTTTATATAAATAAATGCTTATACATTTAAGTACACATGAGTGAACAATATTACTTTGTACAAATAACAGTAGAAAGAGCTAAGTGCTATGAGAATCACTCAACATATGTTGAAATAAACAATTGCATACAGGCACAATTATCCACCTTCCTTTCTCTGTGTTCTATTTCAATACTTGAAAAATCCTAACAATGACGCAGTGTTATTATTTTTTAAAAGATTTATTATATTTTTCATTACAAAGTCATATATACAGATAGGAGGAGAGACAGAGAGGAAGATCTTCCATCTGATGATTCTCTCCCCAAGTAAGCGCAATGGCTGGTCCTGTGCCGATCCAAAGCCAGAACCAGGAACTTCTTCCAGGTCTCCCACATGGGCACAGGGTTCCAAGGCTTTGGGCCATCCTCAACTGCCTTCCCAGGCCACAAGCAGGGAGCTGGATGGGAAGTGGAGTTGCCAGGATTAGAACCGGCGCCCATATGGGATCCTGGTGCATTCAAGGCGAGGACTTTAGCCGCTAGACCACCCCACTAGCCTCCAGTGTTATTATTTAACTAAAGCAAAACCTTACTAATGAAAAGGTACCTTCATGATGAACATTCCACTTTGCTTTATTTTAACCAATGGTAACTTTCCATTAACTTTTAGTCATTTTCAGTTCTAACAGCAAGCCCTACTCTGTTTTTGTAGAGGGTCACCCTTGGGCTCTTCACAAATAAATCTCCAATATCTCGTTCCTGAAAAAGAATGACCTCTGTACATGAATATATTAATCCATGTGGAGATGTCATCCAATTGAAACAAGTTCACTCAAGTCTCATGAAGCCCAGGGGTTAGATTCATTCAGAGAAGTGCTTTGTCTAACATCTTGTTAACAACTGGTGATCTCTTTGCCAAATTGTTGCATCTGTGCCTCAATTTTCAACCTAGCAGCTGCCTAAACATAAAGAAACAGGGAAAACTCTAATCTCTGCTCTTATGCAGGTGTGAGAAGGGGCCTGCTGTGAAGAAAGTGGAGTCAAGGTCTACACAGTGTCAGTGAACTTGGGGGAAGGAAACATTGTCTCCTCTGAACTTCTCTCCATAAAACAACTGTGCTTCCTCTTGGAGACAAGCCCTTCAGCCTCAATGGCCTTTGATGAGCTCCTGGATCAAGCTGGAACTCTGGGAAGATTCCAGATCCTTCAGATTGCTTTCTTTTTTGTTGCCAGTGTCATCACATACCCTCATGTTCTGCTGGAGAACTTCACTGCAGCCACCCCTGAGCATCGCTGCTGGGTCCCTCTCCTTGACAATCACACTGTCTCCCACAATGACACTGGCATCCTCAGCCAGGATGATCTCCTGAGAGTCTCCATCCCCCTGGACTCAAACCTGAAGCCAGAGAAGTGTCGTCGCTTCATCCATCCCCAGTGGCAGCTCCTTCACCTGAATGGGACCCTCTCCAACATAAGTGAGTCAGACACAGAGCCCTGTGTGGATGGCTGGGTGTATGACCAAAGCTACTTCCTCTCCACCATCGTGACAGAGGTAAGAGTCCTCTTGTAAACCTCTTTAGAGAAGTGATCTGAGCTGAACGTGTTTTTATATAAATCTCTCTATGGAGATGTGATAAGAACTGAAAGTGTTGGAGTGAAAAGTAAAAATGGACTGGGACTTCTCTTACCCACTGTGTCTTCAGAAGGGTATGTAGTACCCATTGCTTTAGCAGTTAGTTATTGAACATCTATACCACAATTTCATCACAGGTGTTTGATTATATTTTTGAGTTCATTGAATTGAACAAACTATGCATAATCTGCTACCACATCACATCATTAGTGATGATCACTGTATTAAAAGTGATTGAGGTATTACCAGGCGTGTATTATGCTACATCAGTGCCATTTGGTACTTACTTCAAAACTAAACACACAGCAAGTGAATCAAAAGCTCCGGGGATAGGATTTAGGTGACAGTGCTATTGAAATTCTTCAGATGATTCAAATAAGATTACTAAAAATGATCAAGAAATAGATGTGAAAATGGCCCAAATTACTAGACACCTCAGAAATTAATGAAAATTAAAACCACAATGAGATATCATTCCATCTCAGAAAGAAAAGTTAGCAATGGCTACCTCTACATAAATGAAGCAGAACTATTATACATTGTTGCTGACAATGTAAATCAGTACAGCTAGTCCTGAAAGCAGTACAGACTTTGGAAAGCCAGGTGATGAACTGTCATAAAACCTGCTAAATCCACCATTGAGCATACATCCAAATTATGTGGAGTAATTCCATGATTCCTTTCCCATCATGGTTATTGCTGTTCACAATAGCCAAGATATAACATCAACAAAGTTTGTCATCAGCACATGAAGTAATGATGAAAATATGTGAGCCCATCTCAATAGTTCAATGTATTAAAAAAAATCCTACAAGTCAGAAGGAATATAAGCATTAGCTTGTTCCCGTCTGAATCACTTCCCTATTTATCTTCTCGGGATGTTCCTGATAATATTTCATGTCCTAAAGCCCTGCCACCCGTCTGGGGGCCTCCAGGGAATCCCCAAATCCTGGCTTTGAACTGTACCAGTCCAAGATGTAGTTGGCCATTTATGGAGTGACCAGTGGATGGAAGCTCTTTCTCTGTGTATGTCTGTCTCCCTAACTCTATAACTTGCCTCTCAAAGACAAAATAAATTAATATTTTTAGAAAAGAAAGTATTAAGTACACAATAGAATTCCATTTTATTATTTTAAAAGACTGAAATCTTACCATTAGCATCCAAATGAGTGGAACTGAGGGACATCAAGTTAATTGAAAAAAGATATAGGAAACTAAAAATTGTATGTTATCTTCATATATGGGAGCTAAAATAAACCTCAAAATGAACCAAACCCAGAACAGAAAGGACAGCATTACATACTGGGAGAGATGGGGGAGACAGAGGAAGTGAACTTTGATTTCAGCAAAATAGGAGAAATTTACATTGGGTAATGGATAACGGAAAGTATCTATGGAATTTACAACAGTGGAATTTGAGTGTGGGCTCTTTTTGAACATTTTGTACAATTCCAAAGTTTTACTTTATACAGATTATTCTGAAGTAAAAAATTAGAAAAGAAACTCTAAGAATATTAGCAGGATAAATTATACCTTTCCAAGGTGCTGACAGTAACAGAAAGGATTTTGTAATATAAGAGAAGAAAGACTACAGACACATGGCAGCAGATTGCCTGAATGGCTTGGGGTGAGTGAGGCAGTTGCGTGGCAAAGGCTGAGTAGGTTCAGTAGTTCTGGAGTGTGGGCAGCCCGAGGAGAGTGATGGCAGGTGAAGCTGGAGAGGGAGCAGCCCCATAGCAGGAGGCCAGTGTCATATGTAAGGATTTGTCATCAGGTTGAACAAAAGGGCTTAAACTCTCCTAAACTTCCACTGGGTTGCTTTCCTCTTCCAGTGGGACCTGGTGTGTGATTATCAGTCCCAAAAATCAGTGGTTCAAACCCTCTTTATGAGTGGGTCGCTGCTGGGAAGCCTGATATTTGGCCGTCTTTCAGACAGGTAAGTGCCATCTCAGTTTCTTTTGGCCTGTTGATCACATGCTGCACACACTGATTTTAGAAATCCTTGCTAAACTCATGTGATGTACTTTAATTTATGCTGCATTCTCTCTGCTTTTTCTGATTTTAGGAGGCTACGACCAAATAAGAGTGTTTTTATATGTGACCTGGATAATGTAATTTGTTGTTATGAATCTTTTGTTCTTTTCATAGACATGAAAAAAGCATCTGGGTTGATTCCATAAGTTTTTATTGTGAATTGACCTGCAATAAATATACTTACCTCTGTAGTACACTGATATAATTTTGTTTTGATAAATTCCCAAGCCTGGCATGAGTAGGTCATATTGTGGACTTATTTTCAAATCTATGAGGAATATCCCAAATGCACTGCACAGTGTTTGCAGAAGTTCACATTACCGCCAACAGTGTATCAGCCTATCACCACAGGCCTTGCCAACCTTTGTTGTGTGTTGGTTTTTGGATAATGTCCATTTGAACTGATGTGAAGTGAATTCTTGTTTTGTTTTAAGTTGCATTTCCCTGATGACTAGTGATTCTGAGCATCTTTTCATATGTCTGTTAGTCATTTGTATTTCAATTTTGGAAAAATCATACTCATATTCTTAGCTCAATTCTTAACTGAAATGTTTGGCTTATTTTATTATCTTGTCCTCCTTATAAATTCTGGATATTAATCATCTATCGAATACATACATGCCTTCCAGTATTTTTTTCAAAGATTTATTTATTTTCATTTGAAAGACAAGTTTTGCAGAGAGCAAAGGAGAGATGCAGAAAGCCTTCCATCTGCTGGTTCACACCCCAATAGCCACAGCGGCCAGAGCTGAGCCGACCCAAAGGGAAGAGCTAGGAGCTTTTTCTGGGTCTTCCACATCAATGTTGGGAACCAAGACCTAGGGTGATTCTCTGCTGCTTTGCCCAGGAGTTTTGAAACCAGCAGTCCACTTGGGTGGTGTCCCCAAAGAACCCTCACCAGAGGTGACCCATGACCTGACTTTTTTAGGTGACAGCCAATGTGGGGTCTGACTCAGTCTGTCACCCTTATAGCCTCCCCCCAACACACACTGGGAGTTGCAGTTTCTGGGTCAATTCTGTCCCCAGCTCCATCTCATATTGAAGCCAATGGATGCTGTGGTCCAGTCTAACCCAGCCTACCACACACCTGTCCTTCACATATACCAGTGGGATCTGTAGCCTATTTCGAAAGAACCCTAATGACCCCCACCAGTCCCACTCCTAGCCTTAATCTATGCATGACATTATGTGCAACAGGCTTGTCTAGTCTTTCCCACATCTCGTTCAGCTCTGTATATTTCCATGGGTGCTATAGCCTAGCTCAGTTTGACCAACCCCACTATCCAGCTACCACCTGACCCATCAAGGCATAGCACCAATGGTCTTCTTATTCATTGGTAGGTGCTATAGCCCATCAGAGGTGTATGCACAGTTTCCCTGATAAGCCTTCTCCCAACCCCTGATCTTGCACTTTCCATGTAGTTATGTAATCTAGCCTGACAGGACTTGCCCCCCATCCCAGCACATGCCAGCTAATGCTGAAGAAATTTCCAACCAATCTGCACTTACTCTGGCTCATGCATGCACCAGTGGATGTGGTCACTTTGCCCAGACTGACTCTCTCCTAGCCCAGCTCACATGCAGGCCAACAGGCTTTGTAATACAGCTCATCCTGGTCTGCCCCTAGTCCCAGACATAGTGCTCACCAATGGGAGCAATGGCTCAGCAAGGGAGCTAACCCTCACCCCCCACTGAACCTGCCCCCTGCTGGCATCTTAAGTGTGCTGGTGGGTGTTACAGCCCATTATGGCATGGCTCACTTCCCCTTGGCATTTGCTAGTGGTTGTTACACTCTGACTCATCCCATCCTGCCCAGCCTGGGGTACCCTGGCCTGACCTACCCTAGTTCTGGCTCATGATGACAGGTGCTACAGCCTAGCCCAGCTCAGCTACCCCCCAAGTCCTGACCCTAATGTGAAAGGGCTGGTGTGGTCCAATCCAACCTGATCTGCACCTCATCCTGGTTCTCATACCTGCCAGTGGATGCTATGAATTAACCTGGCCCAGCCAGCCCCCAGACCTGAATCACAGGTATGCCAGTGAGTATTATAACTTGGCCTTGTCTAGGCTGCTCCCAGCTTTGGTTCTTGCTGTCACCTGCAGGGACTGTGTCCTAACTGAGGAGTTCCATAAGCTTCTCTATCAGATCTCCTCCCAGTAATAGATCTTGCCTACATCAGTAGGACCTTGTCCAAACCTGACATGACCCACGTCCTGTCCCAGCAGGTACAAGGCCTTGCCCAACCAGGTTACACCCATTCGATTATTACCATTGGTGCTATAGCACAGCCCTGACTGATCCATCCCCAAACCTAGCTCTCTTGTGTTTCAGTGGGCGCCGAGACCTAGCCCAGCCCATCCTACTCCCACCCTGACTCTCATGAGCACCAATGGATGCTGGAGGTTAGCCAAGTCTGGCACATAACAGTCCAGTCCACACCCATACCATGTCTACCCCAGTTCAATGCCCCCATTCTGGCTCTCATACTCACCAGTGGGTCCCACAATCCAGCCAGAGTATCTCCTTACCTCTAAGACCCAGATCTTACCAGTGGTTGCTACAACACAGCCAAGCATAACCCATCCACCATCTTGACCTTTGCCATTGAATGCTTCAGTCTGTCCTGTCCTGGTCTGCCCCGCAGTCCCAAATCTCATTGGTAGGTGGGTGCTACAACTTAGCCCAGCCCAGCCTTCTCCCATCCTGGCTTTCATGCAACTAGAAGGTGTGATAGCATAGCCCAGCATGGCTCGCGTCCCATCCTGGATATTGCATATGCCACTGTGCTACAGTTTGGCCTTGCCCTGCCCAGTCTGCCCCTCCAGAGCCAACCCACACATTTGCTGACAGGTGGAGCATCCTTGTTGAGCCTGAACACATACAAACCTGAATCATGTACTTACCAACAGGAGCTATACCTCACCAGGGGAGTTCTCCAGGTTCCCCCACCAGGTCCATTCCCAGACCCAGATCTCACATGTTCCAATCAGTGCCTTTGTGTGTGATGGCAGATTTTCAGCCCAATGTGCCTCATGCTCAATTCTTGGGTGAACCTATGGGTGCTGAAGCCTGGGCTTTCAGGCTTGTTTCCAAGTCAAGATCCCATGAGTATCGGTGGGTTCCATGGTTATGCCTAGGTTGGCCCATTCCCACCTCCAGACATTGAGCAAAGCAGTAAATATTGCAGTCTCACAATGGTGATCCTGCTTGTCTCCCATAGAATCTAACCCAAGACCTAGTTCCTTACATACTGCTTAGCGTCATGGCCCAATATGACATGATCCGTCTCCTGTTCTGAGAGTCACTGGCAGATACTGTGGTCTAATCTGCCATGTGGGTCTCCCAGCCCTAGTTTTTGTGTGCACCAGTGGATGGTGATAGATGTTAACCAACCCAACACTTGGTTGGGTGCATTAATCTGACCTAGAATGGTCCTCTAACTTCCCTTCTCAAAACCGTACTGGCCTGGTTCCCCAATATGTTTACAAGTCCCCAAGCCATGTCCCCATGCACACCTACTCCTCTCCTCTTTACTGCCTTTTCCTTTCCTTGCCTTCCTGGAGCCAAAGCATGTGTAGGATGAATCCCCAATCCCACTCTGCTGGCCCCAGGCTCAGCATGAGCTCCATGGCCCCTGAAAAGCAAGTCTTCCATGCAGGTGCTGAAAGGTACAAGAAACCCCACATATTTTCTTGGTTATGTTGAGATTTCTCTCTCTCATACCCAGTTTGTTTAAGATTTTTATAATCATGGAAGGATCATATACTTTGTCAAATGCATTCTCTACACCTGATGAGATAGTAAATTTTTTTATTCTTCAATCTGTTAATGTGACATATCACATGTGTTGCTTTGTATATGTTGAATCATATACAAAGGATCAATCACACTTATCCTAATGGGAATCATTTTGAATTTTTGCTGAATTCCATAGCTAATGTTTTATTGAGAAATCTTGCATCTGTTTTCAGCAGGAATATTGCTCTATGGTTCTTTGTTGTGTCATTTTTCTGGCATTGGAGTTAAGATGAGGCTGATCTCATGGGTAGTGTGTGGGATGGTTCCTCCCTTTTCAATTGTTTAGATAGTTTAAGAAATATTGGGATCAGTTTTTCTTTAACAGCTTGGTAAAATTCAGCAGTGAAGCCATCCAGCCAGTGGTTTTGCCCTGTTGGTACTGTCTTTGTTATTGATTCATTTGCATTCCAAGTTGCTGGTATTTCAGGTTTTCTATGTCTTTGTGCCCCAATTTTGGCATATATGATGATTCTATTTATTTCTGTGATATTCCTTGTAGCATGTCTGATCTTAGTAATTTAGGTCTTTTATTTTTGATAAGCTGGGCAAAGGTCTAAAATTTTTATTTTTTTCAAAACACCAACTATTCATTTGATTGATCTTTTGTATAATTTTGAAGTGTCATTTTGTTTGTTTCTTTTTAAAATTATTTATTTTTATTTAAAAGATTTTTACAGATAAAGAAAGAGAAGCAGAGAGAGATCTTCTGTTTGCTAGTTCACTCCACAATGACCGCAATGGACAGAGCTGAAAATTCAAAGCTGGGAGCCATAAGCTCCTCCCCAGTCTCCCATAGAGGTGTACGGAACTGAAGCCTTAAGCTACCCGCCACTGATTTCCCAAATCATAGTTGGAGAGTTGAATAAGAAATAATTCATCTGGGACATGAACCTGCACCCATTGCAGTGTGCCAGCACTCGAAAGTGGAAGATTAGCCTGCCAAACTACCACACTAGACCCTGATTATTTATTCTTAAATTTTGAATGCTTCTTCCCTCCTACTAATTCCTTCTGATAATGCATCGTAGGAGGTGTGTTTCAAGGCTTAATAAAAACACTAGTTATGAAAAAGATTTCTGTCAACTTTGCTTTTGTTGTATCCCATAAAATGACTAATCACACTGTAATCTGTTTCACATTTCTCTTATTTATCTCTGATTTCTTCTACATCACATTACAATTTCAAGAGTGTGTATTTTTCAGCTGCCGTGTGTTTTCATAATTTTTACATATTCTTAAATTTCTTATTTTCAGCTTCATTGCGCTGGGTCAGAAAAGACATATAGTATGTTTTCCTAATTTTGAATTTCTTAAAACTTCCTTATGCCCTTGCTTATCGTCTGTCCTAGAGAAATGTCCATGCAATGTAGAAAAGAGAGTGTCTTTGGTAGCTATGAGATAAAATACTCTGTAGATATGTTAATATCATCCAACCAATAGTGCAGATTAGCTCTGTTGATGATGATGATATTTTTGTCTAATTGATCTATTCATTGGTGAGATTGATGTGTTGCTATAGAATACTACTGAGACATAAAGAAGAATGAAATCATGTCTTTTGCAACCAAATGGTCACAGCTGGAATTATTGTGTTTAACAAAAAAAGCAGGTCTCTAAACTCAAACATCATGTTTGCCTAATTTGTGATAACTTATGTACAGAGTATAAAAATGTAATGCATAAGAGAAAATTGACATTTGAGAGGGTAATATCCATGATTTCTGCTGTTGACAAGACAAATCCAGCAGGGTCAAATACAGTGTTTCAGTTGCTGAACATTTACCCTGAATTTCAAGACATGTCATGTGTTTCAAGTTGACTAACCTTTATATTGTTCTCTCCTAAATAATCTTATTTCTTAGATATGGGCGGAAGCTGATATACACATGGTGTCTCCTCTTGACGGCCATCCTGGACACCTGTACAGCCTTTGCTCCAAACTTCATCATCTTCTGCATCCTACGTTTCTTGGCTGGGTTTCCTGTCATGAATGTGTTAGGAAACCCTGTCATTCTTTGTAAGTCAACAATGTGTGACTTCCACTATATCTGTGCCTTCAATGGACCTGAAATTGCCATTTCTCTGAAATTGTGTATATGTTTTGTTTTGTTTTGTTTTCTTTCCTTTTTCTAAGCTTCAGAGTGGACAGTGCCAAGATCTCAACATATTGGAGTAACGCTGATGTTATGTGCCTATAGCCTTGGGCAGATGCTCTTGGGAGGAGTAGCTTTTGCCATTCGGGACTGGTACACATTACAGCTGGTTGTATCTATACCTTTGTTTGTCTGCTCCTTGCTGTCCAGGTATGTACAATCCTAAGGGAAGCTAAGTTGGTAAGACTCAAGTAAATATTGTCAGATAAACATTTAGTTGATTTAGGCCTGACTGCAGCCATGATTCCTGTTCATACCTTCTGAAATGCCTAAAATGAGAACAAGGAAAGGATGACACTTCACGACAAAGGCTGGGACTTGGTAGTCTTCTTTGCAGTGTAGCAGAGAGAGAATTGCTTATGAAATCAGTTGTAATAGACAACGACATGTACTTAGTCATGAAGTAATGGCATTATTTATTTAACTTTGGAAGGCAGTATAGGCTGGAGATTGGTGGCACTTGTCCTGTCTTAACCCTCCAAAAACCTCCTTGTTTACAGTGAGCTCTCATTGCCTGTCTATTTGAAGATTTGCCCAAGACATAATTTAAAAGATGTTTTGACCTGATTTAAACTTAATTGGAGTAAAAAACAAAACAAAACAAAAACACAACTGTTTAACCAGGATGTCTGAGACAGATTTCTGGAGGAGTTGAGAAGTTGCCAGAGATCTAGCAAGCAGGGAGACACCACAGTAGTCATAAAATGAGGAAACAGGCACACAGTTGTCAGAATGCCAACTCTGAAGATTAACAGCAAACCAAAAGTGACCCTGTTTGAGAGGAGCAGGATAAGCAGCAGTCCCAAAAAGGCTGCTGGAGATGTCTACAGCCTTCACGGACCAAGGTCTCTGCAGCAGCCACCGGGTTACTGCACTGCTGCATTGACCTGGGAAAAGAGGCCGGTTCATGACATGCTTTTCCCCTGGTTAGTTCTTTGCTGCACAGTACCTTATTGTTTACGCATGCAACCGAGTTTCCTAAGACAATTGACCCCAGTTATTTATCTAGTCCTTCCCACAAGCTAACTGCTTTAATATACCCACATTTGTCAAATCCCAGGCTGTTCCCAAGCAGCCTTCATAAAGGCAATGCTACTGAGGTCCCTGAAGATACATCAACCTGTTTATCTTCCTTCAGACCCAAGATGCTGCCAGAACACCTGCAAACCTTGGCCTAATGATGTCCAGAAGCATGCATACTTAATCACATCCACTATCATCAACTCCAGCATACCCATGGCTAACAAAAGAAGCCAGTCAGTCCACTTTAAGCCATAGTGGTAACACACATGCAGAGCACAAAATCTGTAGTGCATATGAGAGAAATTGACATTTTGAGATTTGGTTACTCTTTATGCTTTTGTCTATACTGTTCAGGAACAATCGCTTTTACATTTGCTATTGTTGAATTATTTCTTTAGTGGAGAATGATTACAAAATAAACAGAAATTATCTATTGTGGACATTATAATTGTGCTCTTAAACTGCACAGATGCAAAACATCACATAAGTTTCATTCATATAAATAATTAGGATGGAAATATCAGTAGGCTCCTAGAAATGTATCTTGAAATATATAGAATCTGCCAATTTTATGTGGACTAAATAAGAAAAAATAAAGAAGGAAAGAAATAAATTTAATCACAATGGGACATGTCAAGATAATATTCAGCATGTCAAAAATTAGAGTACAAAGTCGTTTTCTTTAGGATTTATTTATTTTTATTGCAAAGTCAGATATACAGAGAGGAGGAGAGACAGAGAGGAAGATCTTCTGTCCAATGATTCACTCCCCAAGTGAGTGCAACAGCTGGTCCTGTGCTGATCAGAAGCCAGGAGCCAGGAACTTCTTCCAGGTCTCCCACACGGGTGCAGGGTTCCAAGAATTTGGGCCATCCTCAAATGCTTTCCCAGGCCACAAACAGGGAGCTGGATGGGAAGTGAAACTGCCGGGATTAGAACCGGCATCCATATGGGATCCCAGCATGTTCAAAGTGAGAACTTTAGCCAGTAGGCCATTGCTCCACTCCCAGAGTGCAAAGTCTTAACAACAAATTAAAACAGGAAGAGGAAACAGTACATAAGCTACAAGAAGACAAATCAATTGAAATGTTTCACTGATACAAAAAGTGGAAAAAACTGAAAACCATGTTCAAGATCTTTAGAATAGCATAAAGGGCCAAATATTTGTGTCTTAGGATTTTCTGATAAAATGAAAACAAATGCCTAAGACTGACTATTCAGTGAAGTAATAGTCGAAATTTTTTTAATTTCTAAAAGGTATACACATTCAAGTACAGGAGGCACAGGGAACTCTAAGTAAACATGACAGGAAAGACCTTCAACCACAGCAAAACTTTCCAAAGTAAGCTAAAGAAAACATGAAAGTGTGTCAGATGTTTTAAAGGTTCCCCAATATGGTAAATTTCTTATCAGAAACTCAACATGCTATGGGAGAATTGTGGGTTGAAATCTGAGTTCTAAAACAAAAACCTGTCAGCCTAAAATGCTGTATCCAGCAAGATCTCATTTATAAATGAATGTTCCGGCCAGCAGAGCCAGTAACATGGACACTGAGAGGGTCTGAGGATGAAATTAGATATGCCCCTGCAAAATTTTTAATTCTAAACTTACCTTTGTAGGTCAAGGGGTCCCTCAGATTGTCCCTCGTGCCATGCCCCACATTAGACGCCATTTGCTCCGGCCAACAGAGCCAGTGACATGGACACTGAGAGGATCTGGGGATAAAGCACTGACAGGAGTCCAGTGATGGCGGACGTCTCTGCGAAGTCTCCCTTTATTGCTCCTTCACCTCTCCTTAAATACTCTTCCCCCCACATCCTCATTTACCAGGATATTGGATACAGATGAGTCCAATTAGTCTAGGTGTTTTTAGCCACAAGCCCAGTTCCTGTTCCTGCCCAGTCTAATGAGCACTAATCAACTCCTTAGCCTACAACAAATGAAGATGGGTAAAAGATAATCAGCCTTACAAATGATACTTAAGAATATAGTACCATAGTAACGGAGAAAACAAACAGCATCATGAAAGATTGTGAAGACAGAAAGAATACAATTGTAATACTTAAAGAATAAAGGGGATAAAAAAGCAGGAATTTTTATGAGCATAGTCATTATTTATCAATAGTGATCTTGAGTGCAAGTGGACTAAATTGGCAAGTAAAAGGTACATATGGCTGAATGCATATGCTGTCAGGAACATCACACAGCAAAGATACACAGTGAAAGAACGGAAAGTGATATTTCACACTAGCAGAAAGCAACAAGGTGCAAGAATAGCTTTCCTAACACCATAAAAAAACTGTAAAATGGACAAAGAAGAGAATTATTAATGATTAATAGATCAGTAATTATTAATAGATCAGTTTAACTGAACATGTACCTATAGTAATGAATCATTGGGTGACTTATGTTCCAACACAATAACAACAAGGGGTTTCGACTAGCAGACAGTTAATCAAACAAACATGAGCAGGGCTAATCTACACTATTGAGAAATGGAGCTACTTGATAGCTACAGAATACTCAAGCCTATCGCTGCAGAATAAACATTCTTTTTATTTTCTAAACTGAATGATTTAAAAAATGAAAATAATTAGATCTTTAAGTAAAATGATGCATCTTTTTAGTTGCCTAAGAAAGAGCTGCCTATTGATTGCAGGGGATAAAAGGAACAAAAATGAAACCATGACTAATAAACAGTGAATGAGAATAGAGAAGAAAGACTTGGTTTTTTAATTTTTTTTTATTGAAAAGTCAGATTTAAAGAGAAAAGGAAAGCCAGAGCGAAAGATCTCCTATGCACTGTTTATTTCATAAGTGGCTGAAATGGCCAGAGCTGAGCCAATCTGAAACCAGGAGCCAGGAGCTTTTTCTCAGTCTTCACACAAGTGCAGAGTCCCAAGGTTTTGGGCCATCCTCTGCTGCTTTCCCAGGCCACAAGCAGGGAGCTGGATAGGAAGTGTAGCAGCCAGGCCTCAAACCAGGGCCCATATGAGATCCAGGATCTTGCAAGGTGAAAATTCAGCCATTAGGTTATCATTCAGGGTTCCAGAATAAACATTCTTATCATCAGTGTGAAGAACTTTCTCTACCACTGCCTCCATACCAGGCCATAAAACAAATCTCAAACAATCAAGAAATTGAAATCATACCATGTAGCTTTTCTCACAATGAAAGGAAGCTGGAGATTAACAACACACAAAACTGGAAAATAAGCAAACACCTGGAGATCGAATAGTGTGCTCCTGAATAACCAGTGGGTCATAACGAAAATCAAAATGGAAAGCAAAAAACTCCCTGGTGAATGAAATGATAGCAACATATCAAAGCTCATGGAATACTGCAAAAACAATATGGAAGAAAGTTTGTGAAAATTATTGTCTATGTCAATAAATAGAAAGGTATCCAGTAAATTAATGAAGAATGCACATGAATGATGAATGAGCCCAAAATTAATAGGAGAAATGAATATTAATTGGAGAGAATAAGAATTAGAATTGAAATTTAACAAACCATTCTAATAGCCAAATGAATAGCTGTTTTAAAAAAAAATCAACAAAGTTCTCAAAATTGGCCCACCTGACAAAAATTAGAGGCCGAAAGTCCACATTAATAAATGCAGAGAAGAAAATTATAAAGTCTAGAAGGAAAGGATACAGTTCTGGAAACAATTTACCAAAGCTGAGGCATGAAGACAGGGGACATCTAAGTAGACCAATAACCAAGACCAAATCAATGATGAAGCTCATACCAACCAAACAAAGCCCAGGGCTGGATGCTCTCACTGCTGAATTCTACCAAACCTTTAAAGAAACATTCTCAAACTATGCAACATTATAAATACTGAGAATAACCCAAACTTCTTCTGTGAATTCAGATCACTTTAATTTCAAAACCTAAAAATGAAGCAACAAAGAGAGAGAACTGTAGGGCCAGGTGAGATAGCATAGTGGCTTAAATTCTCACCTTGAACACACGGAGATCCCATTTGGGCACAAGTTCTAACCTGGCGGCCCCCACTTCCCATCCAGCTAACTGCTTGGGGCCTGGGAAATCAGACTTGGATGGCCCAGGGTCTTGGGTTTGCTCAGCTCTGGCCATTGCAGCTGCTTGGACAGTGAAAAAACAGATGGAAGATCTTCCTCTCTGTCTCTCCTCTTTTCTGTATATCTGCCTTTCCAATAAAAATACATAAATCCTTTAAAAAGAGAGAGAGAAGTATAGAACAATATCCCTGATGAACTTGGATGCAAAATCCTCAACAAAATACTCACCAAACACAACATATCAAAAAGATTATCCACCCAAAGCAAAGGGATTTATCCCAGGGATGCAGGGATGAGTCAACATACACAAATAAAAAGATGACACAAGACATTACCAAACTGAAAAATAAAATTCATTTTGTAATCTCAACAGACACAAAGAAAGCATTTGATAAAATGCAACATCATTTTGCTAAAAACAAAAACAAAAACAAAAACAAAAACTTTTTAAGAATTGAAGCAATGTACCTTAACACAATAAAACCAGTGTGTGATCAGCCAGGAACCAGTACCATAGTGAATCTTGATCAATTAGAATCATTTATACCATGACCTGAAAGCATACAAAGATATCCACTCTCACCATTAGTAACCAGTATAGTCTAGAAGATTTAACCATAACCATTATGAAAGAGAAAGAATTAAAGTGATAGAAATTAGAAAAGAAAAGTCAAATTACCCTGTTTGCTGATGACATGATCATTTACATTAAGGAACAGACAGTGATGGTTTAAGAAACACAATCTCACACTAACACAAATAGGCTTGTGTATTATGGAACAGAATAGAAACTCCAGAAATTAATCCATGCATCTACCATAAGCTAATCTCTGACCAAAAAAAGCTTAAAAATAATCTTCCCTAGAGAAAGGATAGTCTCTTCAACAGTGATATTATTGAAAAACGGAATTGTCCATATGGAAGCATGAACAACACCTCTACCTTACATGTATAGAAAAATAAACTCACAACGGATTAAGGATCTAAATCTAAGACCTGAAGCCATCAGGTTGCAAAAGGAAAACTTAATGAAACTACTGCAAGAAATTGGCATAAGTCTTTTGTAAAAGCTCAGAAGACAGGACATAAAAGCAAAATGAGGCAGGTGGAATTACATCAAACTAAAAACTCTCTTCACAGCAAAGGGACCATTCAATCTAGTAAAGGGGAAACTAAGAGAATGGCAGAAAGCTATTGTCAAGCTTTGCTATGAAAAAGAATTAGCACCCAATATCTTCAAGAAATTCAATAAATTCATTAATAACAAAACAAACTGGTAAAGAAATGGACAAAGGACATAAAGAGGCATTTTTTAAATGAAGACATCAAAAGGCCAACAGGCACATGACAAAATGCTCAGGACCCCTATCTATCAGGACATTTAAGCAGAAATCACAATTTTTCACTTCACTGTGCTTTGGATGGCAATAATTTAAAAAGAAAAACACCACCTTAAAATCAATCTCTTAAAAGTGCAATGAGTAGAGGACAAAAAGAAGCAGTGCATAAGAACAAAAACAATACCTTATGATTTAATTATTATTTGTAACCCTTGTACATATTCCTGTTAGGAGTTTGATCTCCCTACACTTCAGTTATGAAACATTATAGTTAATGGTGCATCCAGCCTAAGATCATGAATTGAACTGAACTTAAGCTTTTCCAGAAAATTAGGAGAAATACAGATAGAAAGGATGGGAAATTGAGGGAGTGAGGAAAGTACAGCTATCCTCTTAAAATAATGAAATACAGGAAATCTTCTCATACTGGTAATATTTTCAAAAAGGGAAAATTCAAAACATTCAAGAGGAAATTTCTAGGTAACTCTTGAAAATCATCCATTCACCTGACTGCTTACTTTTTTAGCAGAAATCTTACAGGCAAGGGGGTATGGCATAGATACAGAGAGAGATGGGAAAAAAAGCTCCTAACCAATAATACTTTATTGAGTAACATAATCTTTAATAAATAATGGACAGTTAAGTCTTTCAAAACCAACAGTTGGGGAATTTATCACTATCTGACCAGCCTTACTAATTAAACATGCAGGTGTCCTACATATAGACCCAAAGAAACAAAACATGTATGAATGTATAAAACCTATCAGTAAAAGGGCAAAACTTGCTTTAAACAACAAAATAAATTTGAAAGGAAAGGTGGCCTCATAAATTCATCACTTACCAATAGAACCTAAAATAAAAAAAGACTAAATTCCCCAATTAAAAAAATCAAAGTCTTCTAAAAAGCTTTTACAAATGATCCAATAGTATGCTATCCACAAAAAAATCACCTCACCAGTAAATATACACTTTTACTAAAACTAAAGATATAAAAAAAATATTCCCTACAAACAGAAATCAAAGCAGGAAGTAACTATGCTTGTATCAGACAAAATATACTTCAAGACAGAAACTCTAAAATGGGAAAACAAAAATCACCATGTCAGAATCAAGTGGTTAAGTATATAAGATGTGACCGCTGTAATGTAAATGGACCCAATGCAGGACCACTCACTCCTATAAAACAGATGCTACTAGATCTCAAGAAAGACATAAGTCCCAAGACATCAACATTGGGGACTGTAGCAACACACCCCACAATGAACTGATCATCCAACAAAAATTCAGCAAAGAAATTACAGAACTTGGATAAATTATATGTCAAATAGACTCTACAATATTTACAAAACATTCCATCCTACAACTACAGAATCCACATTCTTTGCACCAACACAGGAAACGTTCCCTTGAATAGGCTCCCTTTTACAAGTCAGCAGCACACCATGTATCTCCTCCAACCAATTCCAATTTACTTTTTCCATTTTTTTTTCTTCTTGTTTTCTTTGCAAGCAGAACGGAAGCTTTATTTTTAGCGTAGTGAAGGATAAGCCCCTCACCAGGGAGATGCAGCAAGGCAGAGTGCCAATGCAGAGTGCACCAAGCAGGACACTGAAGTGCAAGAAAACCACTTGGGCTCTTAAAGTTTTATTTCTTTCAGCCATGAGTGCAGCATTGGTAGGGGATTCCAGGTAGCTGGTGGCTGATAAGGAAGTGTCCTTGCATTAAATGCATGCATTTATAACTGCAGCATTACTCAAGCAGCTGTCTAATCTGGAAACATAACCCCAGACCTCCCGCCCGTGCATGTGGAAAGCAAGCAGAGGCAAACTCCCCTCTAGCTGAGCTGTTCACATCCCTTCAAGGCTGAGCAGAATACTTACCTCTGACAGTCAAAACATTTACGAAGTGCACAAGAGAGAATGGCAAAATGATGTCTGGGCAGCAGGCATGCCTTTCCAAGGCCTTAGGCACAGCCTGAAAAATTACTAAGTAATCTGAAGAAGCCAACTACATTAAATCAATTGTATCTCAACAACACTTTTAAAACTCTAACCACACTAAAAATGTTTGTACCAAATAATTCTGACCAACAAAACTGCAATAAAACCACTAAGAATGAAAAAGCTGCTGACTATACTAAAAATAAATATATCAGTAACAAGACTTAAAAAATAAAACTGATGAAAAACAGGTCACCCCAATATTCTCTAAGCTAACTTTAAAAACAAATGACAAATTATAACAAAAATAGATTGACTCTATTAATAAAACTCTATTTAGTTAATATAGTAAAACAATAAGGCAAAATTTAAAAAAAAATCCTTCCTCAAAACCATAAAAGTTAAAACATAAGGTCCCGCTTGTGACAACCTGCAATGCCAGTATCTCATACATTTGGCAGTTTATGTCCTGGGCAGGCCTGGGAAAGCAATGGAAGATGGCCCAAGTGTTTTAGACCCTGACCCCATGTGGGAGAGCAGGAGGCAGTGCCTGTCTCCTGACTGGTCCAGCTCTGACTATTGAGGCCATTTACACAGTGAACCAGTGGATGCAAGATCTGTCTTTTTTTAACTTCAATTTACAACAAATAAAATAAATCTTTTTAAGCTAAAAATAAACCACAGCACAAAAACCTGACAACACTCCTTGACTAAACTAATAACTATAGGCTATTAAACCAATAACTAAAGCTTTAACTACCCAGAATGTGTAGTTTGATGCCTGTGAAGTCTTACAAAGATGTATCATAAACAACCCTACTCTAAGTATCATCCCATCATACTCAGTTAATCAGGGCAACAGCAAAGTAAAAGCCTTCCAGACACCATATGTGAGGGGTTGCTGCCAAAGGCCTTCTTCCCTTAAGCCCCATATCCCCCCTAAACCTCAACCACCTACAGAGGCTACCAGAGCTCCCCTCATGAAACCAAGATGCTCTGGGGTTGCATGCCCACTCCTTCCTGCCCTCCTGCACCAAACACAGCCTCCTCATCACCACCCCCCAACACCACCACCACCCCCAAGGCACCACACCCGAGACTAGGCTCTGTTTGAGTCTCTGTCCTTCATTTGGGAAGTCCTACAGCCACAGGGAAGCCAGGGGGTGGGGGTGGGGAGCCCAACAGTTTTTCAATAAAAGTGTGAATTTAAAAAACCAAAGCCGTAAGAAAATCTGCAACTCCGTGAGATACAAACAGCAAACATGCATAATGGGTCATTGAGGAAAGGAATAGAGAACTTAAACACTTCCTTGAAATAGTGAAAACAAAACATACCATACCAATCAACTAGAGCAACACTAAGAGGAAAGAGTAGTAGAAAATTTTCAGATAAACAACATAATGATCCATCTCCAGGACCTGGAAAGTTAACAGTAAACAAGTAATTGCTGTAGGATAAGCAGCAGCATGTAAGTGCAACATTCCATAGGAGCATCTGTTAGAGTTCCAGAGGCCCCACTTCCAAAGTAACTCCCTGACAATACATCTGGGAAAACAGCAGAGAATGGCCCGAGGACTTGGCCTCTGCCAATGTGTGGGAACCTGGATAGAGTTGCAGGCTGTTTGTTTAGATCAGAATAGCCTTGGAAGATGGAAGATGGTAGCAGCAATTGTCTCTAGTAAACCAATGAATGCATGTGCTGTCTGTCTTCTTCCTTTTTTTTAAGATTTATTTATTTTCATTTCAAAGTCAGATATTCAGAGAGGAGGAGAGACAGAGGAAGATCTTCCATCTAATGATTCACTCCCCAAGCAACCGCAACAGCTGGAGCTGTGCCAATCCAAAGCCAGGAGCCAGGAACTTCTTTCCAGGTCTCCCCTGCAAGTGCAGGGTCTCAAGGCTTTGAGTCAACCTCCACTGCTTTCCCAGGCCACAAAGCAGGGAGCTGGATGGGAAGAGGGGCTGCCAGGATTAGAACCGGTGCCCAAAGGGATCCTGGCACATTTAAGGCGAGGACTTTAACCACCATGCTATTGCGCCAAGCTGCAGTCTGGCTGTCTTCTCTCTCTCTTTCTCTTTCTGTCTCTCTGTCTCATTATCACTCTCCATTTCTATAAATCTGCTTTTCAAATAAATAAATCAATTTTTTAAAACGTTACAATCTGAACAGATAAAATTGCTACATTGTTATTTAGATTAAGAAAAAAAGACATATCAATCATCAGATATAAAAATTACTGCTGATGATACTGAAGAAATATAAGAATCATAAGAATCTATTGTAAACAACTCTATGCCTACAAATCAGAAAAACTAGAACAGATTGATATCTGGAAACAAACAACCCACAGTTGATTCATGAATATATAGGATACCTTAACAGATCAATTACCATTGATGAGACTCAATCTGTAATAAAGCAACTCCTAACCAAGAAAAACCCAGGACAGAACAGTTTCACTGCAGAATTCTAAAAGCTTTTAAAGAACTGGCACTGAATCTTTTGGGGTTGGCAGGGGGGAAAGACTGGAAGAAAACCTTTCTAAAGTCATCATCAAGGGCATAATTACCCTGATTCCAAAACCATAGAAGTACACAACAAAGAAAATTAATCTATAGATCAAAGATTCTGATAAACAACCGCAAAAATTCTCAAAGAAAAGTCTAGCAAATCAAATGTAATAACATATTAAAAGGATATTTTACTTTGATCATGTGGAATTTATCCCAGACTTTATGTGGAGCAAAACTAGAATTTCATTCATGCCATTCTTATTCAATGGAATTTTAACCAAAGCTATTAGACAAGAGAAATAAGTAAAAGGTATACAATTAGGAAAACAAGAAATCAAGAATTTCCTTCATGTTTCTAAAAGATAGGCTGTTATACATGTTGGAAACAAACAAACAAACCAAAACAAAAAAACCAACAAGAGCCAATTCATCAGATTACTATACACAAAATCAATTCAAAATGTCAGTAACAGTTTTATATCCAACAATGATCACACTAACAGAAATCCCATTCATCATAAGCATAAAAAGCTGTAATACTTTGGGAAAGTTCATTCAAGATGTCAAAGAACTCTATAGTGAAGATTACAAAACACTAACAAAAATGATAAAGGGGCACCAGGTAATGAAATGGCATATACCATTGCTTATCATCATTTTCTATGATTATGTGAACACTTATTGAGGTCACATAATTTCCCCCAACACCATTGTTTACACATACCAGTGTAATGGGTAAAGCACATCTGATTAAATGACACTGCTAGAATCTATGCTAGCGTTAAATGGAAGGAGAAAGGAACTTTGTGTTCATGTTAAGAGACAATTAAGCCATTGAGTGTTAACTGTGGTTTGTGTGTTATTTATTTATTTATTTATTTATTTATTTATTTATTTATTTATTCCATGATACATATCCCTAATATACATAGACATAAAGATCCATAACAAAATACGAGTCAACAGATTCACCAGTACATCAGGCAGATCAGACACCCAGATCAGGTGGGATTTATCCATGGCATGCAGGAATGATTTCACATTCACAAATCAATAAATGGGATGCACCAGGTAGACAAGTTGAAAAATAAAAACCATGTGATCATCTAAATAGAGACAGAGAAAGCATTTGACAAAATCCAACATAACTTCATGCTAAAAACCTTAAGCAAGATAGGCATAGAACTTTCTATAACACAATCATACCAATACACGAAAAACCCAATGCCAGCATCATACTAAATGGGGAAAGACTGGAAACTTTTCCAATAAGATTTGGAACTAGAAAAGGGTGTCCAGTTTCACCACTGCTATTCAATATAGTATTGGAATTCCTTGCCAGAGCTGTTAGGAAAAAAAAATTAAGGAATTCAAACTGGAACTGAGGAATTAAAATTACCCATGTTTGCAGATGACATGATTCTCTACATAGGAAAAATGAAAAGATTCAATCAATAGATTATGGGAACTCATAAGAGCATTTGTCAGGGTGGCAGGATACAAAATTAATGAGTATGAATCAATGGCAGTAGTATAGATTTAAAAAAAAAAAAGAAAAAAAAAACTCCATGACTGAGAAAGAACTTATAAGTATGATGACAATTAAAATAGCAGTGAGGAATCTCAAATAGTTAGAAAAAAACTTAACTAAAGACATGTGCAAGACCTCTATAATGAAAATTATAAAACATTTTTAGAAAGAAATGGAAGACATTAAAAGATGGAGACACTTAAACATTTTCCATACAGAGATGAAGAAACCATGTTCCTGGAGCAGCAGGATCAACGTCATCAAAATGCCCATATTATCAAAATAAACAGATTCAACATGATCCCCACCAAAATCCCAGCAGTATTCTTCTCAGACATTGGGTGTTCTTTCACCAGGTGGCTGGTGGAGTCGGCTCGGTGGCTGATTACCACTAATCAGCTGGAAGAGGGCATGAAGGCGCTTGCAAGAGTGGCACACATCAATGGAAAAGAGAATGCTGAAGAGATCCTGACAATTGAGGTGACATGGGGAGGGGAGCTGATTTCAGGAATGAAATGGTCTGGCCTCACAACTCCCAGCTGGGTTCTGGAGAGAAAACAGACTGGAATTAGAACTCTGTAAGTGGGACATTACTGCTATCTAGTTGCCCCATGGATTCAACATTTTAGAGAGAGGTCATTAAGTAAAAAAATGTACATTCTCTTGTGTCAAGAATTTGAACATTGATACTGAAATTCTCTGATTTAAGTCAGCATGATAATTTATATTTAACAATGGAATAGGGCCTGGCGGTGTGGCCTAGCAGCTAAAGTCCTCGCCTTGAATGTGCCGGGATCCCATATGGGCGCCAGTTCTAATCCTGGCAGCTCTACTTCCCATTCAACTCCCTGTTGTGGCCTGGGAAAGCAGTCGAGGACGGCCCAAAGCTTTGGGACCCTGCACCCATGAGGGATAACTGGAAGAAGTTCCTGGACCCTGGCTTTGGATCGGCATAGGACCAGCTGTTGCGCTTATTTGGGGAGTAAATCATCAGATGGAAGGTCTTCCTCTCTGTATATCTAACTTTCCAATAAATAAATAAATCTTTTAAAAAATGGAATATCATTACCGAGACATGTAGATACAAACAATCAAAACAATTTGACTTCTAACTATTTCACTGTCTCAAAGTAAACAGAAATCCTTGAGGTAAACATAAATCCTTTCTTTAAAACTTTTTAAAATTTATTTTTATTGGAAAATCAGATATACAAGTCAGATATATGGAGAGGAGGAAAGACAAGGAGAAAGATTTTCTGCCTAATGATTCACTCCCCAAGTGGCTGAGATGGCCAGAACTCAGCAGACTCAAAGCTAGGATCCAGAAGCCTCTTCTGGGTCTCCCATGAAGGTTTTAGATTCCAAAACCTTTGGGCATCCTTGACTGCTTTCCCAGACCACAAGCAGGGAGTTGGATGGGAAACAGGGACACTAGAACATGAACCGGTGCCTATATGGGATACCGGCAAGCAAGCCCTAGGTTGCCACGACAGACCCCCATGCAATCTTAAAAAACAAAGAATTATTGCTCAAGAAGAAGATAGTAAAGGTGTACTGTTGATTTTAATACACTATTCAAATTAAGGGAGGATCAAGATAGCAGAATAGGGTAAGGACACTTTTAAAATGGACAGAAAAACATTTAAGCAGGATGAAGCAGAGAGGACATATTCCAGGAAATAGGAGAGGACAGAACAATAGCAGAGGGGTACCTGGAGACCGTCAGACACAGGAAAGCAGTGAAAACAATGGGGTGGTGTTACACTAACTGATAATCCAGCAGCATTCAGCTAACAGTGATCTGAACTCTACAGGCAGCCAAAACTCCACCAGCAAACAGGTGGGAAGGGACTTTCACTGGGAGCTTGGGAGGTGAATCCAAAGAACTGTCTGTCCTGCTGGTCCGTTTGATTTGACCAGGAACAGAGACAGAGCAGCACATCCCAGACCAACAGTGCAAGAACAGGGTGAATTTCATAGCCTAGTCAGCCACTAGAGCCAAATTGGGTGTCATTTTGCCTAAGGAGGTAAAGGCAAGGGAAAGGACTGAGGACACGCTGAGCTGGGAGTGAACTCATTTTTCACTCAGTGAATTGTATCAACATGGCATTCTACAGGTTCCACCCAAGACAGGTCTGGGTAGCCCTCAGACCTGACAGCCAGCAGATCAAGAACTCTAGTATTGGTACATTAGGCACCATTTTGTACACTGTGGCAAAAGCTTTAGGACTGCAAGGGACAACAGTGAACTGCACATGTGCTGAGCTCATGAGAACTCACCGAGTTCCGTGGTTTGAACTGGTCCCACAGGAAAATAATGCCAACTGTGGCTTGGCACGGGTCAAAATAGGTCCATATGGCACCCAGAACTAATGTCCAACAGGTTCCGGCAAGATCAGTGGCACCAACACCTACCTATATAGGACACCTGGTGTCTCCTCAATCTTGGGAACTGCCCCAACCGGAAGTGGGAGAAAGGTTGTACATACAACAGTGCATCCTCAGCACAGTGTCACAGGAGATGGAGATTGGTGAGCCAGGAGTTATGGCTATGGAGTTCCTTGTTGAAATCTAACAGAAAAACTCAGACCTGGAACCTGCTGGAGGGAGTGGCACAAGTGGCTGCAAGTAAAGAGCTGTGTATCAACTGCAATGAATACAATTGAACTGTAGACCTGTGGGTGACACAGCTTAGAAACCTGCCCAAGGAGAAGACTCTGCTAACCAAAAGTACAATGATCAAGAGCAAAAGAAGAGACAAAGCACAATGTATATTACTGAAGACTCCCCTGCAAAGGAGAAAAACCCTTTGCCAACCTCAAAGTTAACTGAGGAAGACATTGAGAAAAGGGGCCATACAGAATCCATAAGACTCATTTTAAAGCTACTAATCAACAATGAGAAGCTCATGCCAGAGTTCAAATAATTTAAGGAAGCAATAAAGAAAATCAAGGCTGGTATATCAGAAATAAAGAACACAGTAGAGCAAATTAAAAGTACAGTGTAGAGTCTCCAAATAGAATGAAGCAAGCAGAGCTTTTATTGGCTTCTTCAAAGCAGAGAGCAGATCCTGACCTGACTTGCTCACTAAGTCACATAAAACCACTTACCCAGCACCTGAGTGGGAGTGGAAGTGAGTTAATGTAAAACTGAGACTTCAAGTAACTCATACCTAGTATTGGACATAACCCCAAGAATTCAGTTTCTGGAGTAGGTGCTACAGCAAGGGTCCATGCACAGCTCTTTTGAGAGAACACAGGAAGTATTCATCAGGATTCAGTGGGCTAGGACAGGATTGTGCATTAGCTGATGATGTATAAAAAACAAAGGCCTTTCAGACATCATACAAGCTGGTTGGCACTGACCCGATGAAGAATGCCCCATACCAACCATGTAAGAAACCAAATGCCTGCAGAACAAAATGTTGGTAAAGGAAAACATGGAGATTCTATACTCCGGCTCCAGTGACTGCATCGCTCTGACATGATACATAAACTGCTGCATGCAAAATGCTGAGGGAAAACTAATCTAATTCTAGTTTACATTCAGAGTTCACAACTTGAACATTAAAATGATGCTCAAATGTGAACCAACATATTTATTACAGTTTGATAGTAGAGCGCTTTGCATTTGTACTTCTGGGGAACTAAAAAAAAAAAAAACTACATGTCCTTAACATGAAAGCAAAACGGTTACAAGCCCATGCTAACCTCTGTAGATATCCCTGCTGAAAGTGGAGAGAAACGTGAGGCACAAAGGAGTGCACATCAATTCTAAGTTTCAGCTGGGCTAAGTTTACATGTCCTGTAGCTAGGTCTCAAGATTAGGAAGGAGAAAGCAAATTGGTTCTAAGCAACAACCTCTTAACTCTTCGATAAAAACTTTGCAATTCTTTTTTTTATATATATATATATAAAGAATAGAGCTATGTACAGGTGGGTGGTGCATTCTGGGAACTACATGACCTTTTCATTTTTCACTGCTTTTCAGATCACTTTGCATTTATTTTTGGTGTGGCTCTCCTGTAGTTTTCTTTGGTGTTTATTTCCTAGCAAAACCACACTAACAATTACCTCTGAGAGACACATGTCTCTGCCACAGCCTCCCACTCAGATAATTGAGAGATAAGACACCTCAGTATCCTATCAACAATGGAATTAATTTCTTTAGAGCCCTTTGTTCCTGAATGACACACTCACAGTCTGATTTTTCTAAGGTCTTAAAAATGCTGCCTATGAGGTGATGACAGATATGCTAATGTCTTCTTGCAGTTTCCAACTAGGACATTATTAAGAGCTATGGCATTATTATCCAGTCTTTACTGAAGAAGAGTCTACTCCCAAGCTTAATCACATGGGTGTTGGAAGGCTAAAAGGCCTTTCAGGCTGTTGGAGTGAAGATCTCATTTCTGGTTGTACGGGTCTCTCCAACTGCAGTGGCTAAAGTATGGAGCTCCAGGGAAGGCTGCATCACAGAAAATAATCTTGTAAAATCTACTCTGTGAGTTGGGAGCAGCAACTGGCAATCCTAGAATGTTCTGTTTATTAGAAACAAGCCCAGTAAACATGGGTGAATTACACAGAAGTGTGAAAACTAGAAGCTGGTATTGAGGACCATGATTCAATGCTGCCCACTGCTGCTGTCACTTCAAAAACCTGATATCAAATGAGATTTTAGGAATGAAGATGGCAGACAAGTGGAAGGACATGTTTAAACAGATAGAGAAATGCTAGCCAGAGTGACGTGGGGAGGGCAGATTCCAGAAAATAGGAGAGGACAGAACAACAACGGAAGGGCACCTCAAGACTGACAGACACAGGAGATAAGCAAAAACAACGGTGTGATGCAGCATCCACCGGTGGGTCCATGGGCCAGCCCTACTTAGTCCAGGTCCTGTCCTAGCAGCAATGATGGCCTTTCCTGACCAGCCTCTTCAAAACATTTTCTTCTGATTAAATTCTTCATTGACTCATAGATCATACAGTAGAATCATTTTCCTTAAGAAGGTTCTTGATTTTTGTTTCTTTAGTGACACATTAGTCATTCAGTAGCATTTAATTTAAATTCGTGGCATTGTAAATTTCCTTTTTTCTTCCTGTTGTTGCTTTTGCTTTGTGGCTTTTCATTTAAGAAGATGTACAGTAACTGTGTAATGGAGACTATCCTATGCAGATGTGAGGATATAATGCAGTATGCATTTCTACCTCCATATCAGAGATGGACTCCCAATGAAACTGTTAAATGTATCTTGACAATTGGATGCTGGATTCTCTGCCATTGTCCATGCCCACAATGATGGACTTATCACTGTTTTTGAAGAACTATTCTCTTGTAACAATATAGGAGAAATCAGTGGAGGGGGGAGGACAATTCGAGGAGAGGTAAGGGAGATGTCAGGACCTATGGAACAGTATCATAAAATGGCAATACAATAAAAATTGAAGAAGTGAGATACTAATGTTTTTTACTTAGGGAGAGAAAGAGTAGGTAAAAAACGATATTGAGAGTTTTTATGTGCTTGTAAATTCTTAAAATGTCTACAACAGCCAGGCCTGGACTGGCTGTAAAAACAGGAATCACGAAATCAGTCCAGGTCTGTCTGCCCTGTTGGTGGCAAGAACTCTGTGACCTGAACCATCACCACGGACCCCTGGGAGCTGTATTAACAGAAGCTGAATAAAGGAGCAAAGGCCTGAGCTATGAGCTAAATGCAGCCGTACTTTGTGTGGTGCATGGCCTCTTGACCACTAACCCAGACACACATTCCACACTTGATGGCACCATCTGTTCCCTTGTGGTGATTGCCCCTTCTTATAACCATCTCATCCTCCAGGACTCATCACTAAAACCTCCCAGACCTCTCCTAAATGCTTGTTCTCTCTCTCTCTATTGTTGAAGTTTGTGAGATCCACCGCTCTGGAGGAGCTGGAAAAAATGAGGACAGCGCCATTAACATTTCAGATACTGCGTGCAGCCAAACTGCGCATGAGAATCCTCTACCTGGGCCTTGTGAGGTGAAGCACATGGGGTGATGGATCCATTTAAAATGTTGGATAAGCAAACAAAATTCCTTTGTTTTCAAAGAGTTATATAAAGTGAATAAATTTCACATTTTCAACATATTAACAGCATTTCAACATATTAACATGCATATTAATAGCATTTCTTTTTACAGTTGAACATAAAAGAGAAAAGCAAATGATTAGAAAAGCTTGTCTGCAGATAATATTGTGGTGTATTCTTGCCCTCTAGGATTCATTGGGACCTACTTAACCTGGTTACAGAGATAGTCCAAGCACTGAGTTAATCTGTGGAGCGAGAGAGGGAGGATGCAAAACTTTAGCACAAATTATCCTTTTACTTGTTAAAAACATTCTATAGAAAGAAGAAGCAAATGAGTAGAAATTACAAACATTCTCTATTCATTTATACTATAATTTTTCATTAATTTATTATTTTGCTTCTTAGATGTTAGATACTTGAGCAATATTTTCATTAGATACCTGAACAATATTTTACCAATTATAATGTTTGCATTCAAAATCGTATGTAGAATTCTTTTTGTCACTGAGGCTTATTAAATTTGTCTTTACCTCTTTCTTCCCTGCAGATTAGGAGCCACTGTACCATTTATGGGCTTGGTCCTCAACCTCCAGGAAGTGGGGGGCAGTATCTTCTTGGTACAGGTTCTCTTTGGGGCTTTCACACTCATACCAAGATGCTGTATCATTTTTATAACAAAGCACTTGGGCCGTCGCACCAGTCAGTCCCTGCTTTTCTTCCTGGTAGGGCTTTGCATGCTAATCAGCACATTTTTGCCCAAAGGTAAGGAAGTTAAGAGTTTACGGGATGAATGGGTTTCCTCGGAGTCCTTGGGAGTTGCTTGGATTTATGTACTCATGTCAAAGTTAAAGCCCTACTTCGATATTTCCATTAAATTGTATAAGATGCTTTTCAAATTTTTACTGCTAATCTTTGCCAAGTTGACACTGCTGATTATTAACTGGAAGTACTAATTATCTCATGAACTATTGTTCCAGATTCTGTGTCTATTGACTGTATCCACTCCCCAATAAATACAATCTATTTGTTATGATTTGACAAAATACCTGGCTAACATCAAAAATTGTTCTGCACACTCTTAATTACAAACTGTTTAATATGTGATTATATGTATTTATCACCAGTAACATCTTTATAGACTGCCTATAAAACTATACTATACTATATACAACAAATACTGACTACTTACAAGTGGTAACCCTATATGCATTTATTACCTGTGTATGCATTCATGTCAGAGAAAGTATGCAGGAAAAATAACATAAAATGAATGAAGTTATACATGTGTGCAGGAAAAGTTGAGGCAACTCGACATTCTACAATGTCAGGATATTCTTAAATGGAGGAATGACAGACTTATGAGTGTTTATGTAGGACTAAAAAATGTGATAATATAGAGGAAGTTGGTGGAAGGGTCTCAGGGTGGGCAATCCCAGAAGTTACAAAACTGTATCATATAATAATAACAACAACAACAACAATAATAATAATAACCATAGTAACTTAAAATGATTGAACTCACTCCTGCATGCAGGAAGAGTTGGAGTACCTGGACACATTTCATTTTCTGTGTAATCCATGACATCTTGTAGTCTGGTGATCTAGTCACCATTTCGTAAATCTGGAAGGTCGCAGACGATACAGATCACATGATAGACCTAAACATCCCCAACCAGAAACCCCTCCAACAGTATTTCCTAAAAATCATTGGGAGGTTGTGCAGATGTGTTCATTCAAAATTTTCTGAATTCCCATGTTTTTTTTCTCTCCAGAAATGCAGACTCCACGTGTGGCTTTAGCCACCTTGGGAATTGGTGCTGGTTCTTCTGCTATGGTTTTTTTTTCTGTTAGTGCAAATGAACTGATCCCAACTGTATGCAGGTACAAGAACTAAAAATTAATCTGTCTGACTTCTAAAAGACTATTGGAATAACTGACACATTTTAAAGAATGTTTAGATGTAAGAGGAGTAAATGGCATAACAAATGGGGTAATAACTAATGATCAATAACCAATAATTATGAAAGCAACTGTGCCTAAAAATGTGCCAAGTCCTGTAATGCGTCATTGCATTTACCTTAAAAACCACACTCCATGATCAATGCTGCAGAAATCCTCCTGAAAGGTGATAAAACAGACTTTCAAGCAGTTGCCAAAAGCAAACTGGGAGATAGCACAGAAAATTTGATGAGTAAGGGCTTACTGTCAGAGCTCGTGTGTGTAGCTCTGTTGTAGTATTCCTCCACCATGAAAACAAGATGATAAATAAGATGTTTTATATGGTTATCTCTACATAATTTATTTGTATTGTTGTTTGCATGCACAGGTCAACATTTGGAGGAATCAATAATCTGTTCTCAAGAATTGGGGCAGTCCTGGCTCCCTTCCTGATGACCCTAGTCGTGTATTCACCTCACCTGCCCTGGATCATGTATGGAGTCTTCCCCATGCTTTCTGGACTAATTGTCTTCTGCCTTCCAGAAACCAGGAATCAGCCATTTCCTGAAACCATTCAGGATGTAGAAAATTTGTGAGTAAATCTCCCACCCTTGATCTGAGCAGGGAGCTGCTGTGCTGACAGCTCTGTCATGAGAAGGAAATGATCATTTGGGTTTTGTCCTGGTAGCCTCAGACCTGGGCTGTCAATGTCCCCATTCAGTGACAGCCTCACTTCTACCCAGACATTTCAGGTTCCTTGTGAGGCTTTCTGTGTCATGGAGATTATGCTGCACCAGTAGATTTAGTGCTGAAAAGACCCCAAATGTTCTGGTTAGTGGTGGTTCATGCTCTGCCCTAACAAGGCACACTTCTGATATTTCCTTGTGTGTCTACTAATTGCCAAATGCTTCATTCTCATGCTGGTTATCATCCATCAACCCAGTGAGCACTTGATAAATGTGAAATAGAAATAAGTTTGTCTCATGCACATAAACCTGTTTATTGTTTTATTTTGGGAGAAAAATAGGAATCGAGTATGAAAAAAAACTTCCTTGCAAAACAGTCCGTCTGCAGGAGGTGGTTCTCGTGGGGAATTTGTGAGACATGTGTAGTTATTCTTTAGCTTCTTTGTTTTCTGACTTTGTTCTCTTGGATTTCTTTTTCCCAGCTCTAAAGACTCAAGAAAAGTAAAGAAGAAAAATGCTTCCCAGAAAGTAACACGATTTTAACATATTCTTGATGATTGGTCCAAATAAGGAGAAAAAAAATTCAATTTGGTCCTATGTATAAATGGAAAATGAAATGGACGAATGGCAACCTCTTACTTTTGTCAAACTAAATGCATGAATGTTCTGAACATGACTTACAAGTATAAATCAAGCCTACCTATTTTTTGTAAGAAGGACTAGGTTATAGGCATCCTTTAATTCATTTACAAATGACTACCAGCCAACGTGGTTTTAGAAAGCAGCATTATTCACATGATCTAGCTGCCTCATTATTTAGGATTTCCAAAGGAAATGAAATCTCTCTGTCAAAGAGATGTCTGCACGTCAATGGGTATTGAAGTAGCACTCACAATCACCACTACATGGAATCATGCTAAATGTGTATTAGATGAAGGGATGCAGAATAGGTGGTACAGCTCCTGCATAATATTCATCTATTAAAATATCCTACCATTACAACATAGTGGATGGATGTGGATGACATTCCGATAAATGAAAAACGCCAACATGCCAAAACAACTACATGATATCCCATTTAAAATGAATTAACCTCACAAAATATAGTTTAGATGGCATGGACTGAGACAGTTTGGTAAGGAACATGTTGGTCAAAGGATATAAAATTGCAGTTACAAAGAGTAACTCAAAGGAGCGTTGGTACACTCTGGTGTTGATAGTTCATATGAACTGTATTCTTCAAAACAAGAACTGATAATGGTGTAACTAAAATACGTGATAATTAAATGATAGAATTATATGTAAAATAGCCAGATACATCAAGGCAGTGTTAAGAGGAAAATTCATATCAATGAATTTTCACGTCAATTAGAAAGCATCAAGTATGGCCAGTGCAAATGTGTAGTGGTTACTGTCCTTGCCTTGAGCATGCCGGGATGCCATATGGACACCAATTCTAATCCTGACAGACCCGCTCCCATCTAGCTCCCTGCATGTGGCCTGGGAAAGTAGCCCAGGATGGTCCAAAGCTTTGGGACCCTGCACCCACATGGGAGACCTGGAAGAATTTCCTTGCTCCTGGCTTCAGATTGGCTGAGCTGCAGCTGTTGCAGCCGCTTGGTAGTCAACCTTCCAACAGAAGATCTTCCTCTCTGTCTCTCCTCCTCTCTGTATATCTGGCTTATCAATAAATCCAAATCTTAAAAAAAAAAAAGAAAGCACCAAGTAAGCATTCTAAGCACACATCTGCAGAAGCTAGAGAAACAACAGCCAAGGAAAAACAGATGAAAACCACATTGAGGTTCTGCCTAACTCCAGTGACACTGACCTACATTCAAAACTGTAGAACATCTATTGTCTTGAATGTGCTGAGAAAGATATCCTTGTTCATTGTTGGGGGGAATGTAGGTTAGTAAAACCACTATGGAAGTCAGTGTGAAGAGTGCTAAGAGAACTGAAAATTAATCTGCCGTAAAACTTGGCTCTCCTACTTCTGGGAATATATCCAAAGGAAATTAAATCTACATATGAGAAAGGGATCTGTATTTCTGTATTTACAGCAGCACAATGTACAACACCAAAGACATATAAACAACCCAGTTGCCCATCCAAAGAGGAATGGATAAAGCAGCTGTAGTATATCAACTCTAGGGAATATGACTCATCCATTAAAAAAATGAAAGCTTACCATTTGCAACAAAGTCACCTCAACTAACATAGAGCACCATGTTCAAAGAATAAACTAGTCATAAAAGGACAATCATGATATATTCTCTAGGATTATGACTACCATCTTGCAAAATACAAGATCAATAAATAAAGAGGCAAACATGCATATACATACAGTTATCTAGAGGAATTGTATAACAGAGACTTTCACATTGAGAAGTGAAAATAAATTGTAATAAGCAACTTGACTGCCTAATCATTGAAGAACTTCCAATGAAACTATTAATTATATCTTTTTTTATTGTTAACATTGTATTATGTGATAGTTTTATAGGCACTGGGGATTCCTCCCACCCCTCCCATACCCCTCCCCCCATGGTGGATTCCTCCACCTTGTTGCATAACCACATTTCAAGTTCAGTTAAGATTCCTTCCTTGCAAACACATACCTAGCATAAAGTCCAGCATCTTATTGTCCAGATAAGTTCAGTGGCCTCTTGGGGAGACCTTCTCTAGTCTGAAGATAGGGCTAACAGAGTAAAGATCCGGTCAGTTAAAAGCCCCAACAAAACCTCAGTATCAATATACAACATTATGGAATTAATTGACATAGTATTGGGTAAACAATATGTTAAAAATAATGCAAGTTCCATTCTTCGAAACTTCGAAACTACCTGGGCCAGTAGAACTGCCCCTCTGGACCCACCAACCCTGGGGCTCATGGAGCCAACACCCACATCACAGGTGGACCAAAGGGCCCCTCCATCTCTGGCTGGCATGGCTCATCTCCACCAGCGGGTGCTTCAGCCTACTTTGATCCAGCCTACCCCCAGTTCCATCTTACTCTGGTTCATGCTGCAGTCCAGCTTTACCCAGACCGCTGGTGTTGCAGCCTGACCCAGCCCTGCCTGCACTGCATCCTGGTTCTCAGATCTGCCAGTGGATGTTATGTACTGGCCTAGCCTGGCCCACCTCCAGACCTGAGCCACATGTATACTGTACTGTAATCTAGCATGGTCTGGGATATTCCTTACCTTGATTCTTCCACTTACCTACAGGGACTGCAACCACTGCAATCTGACAAAGCAGTTCACCAAGCTTCTCTATCTGGCCTCCTCCCAGGGACAGATCTTGTGCACACCAATGGGTCCCTGGTCCAGGTAGACTTAGTTTACTTCTTGTCATGGCATTAATGATGTCCCTGCCCAGTTGGCCCATACTCTTTCTGATTATTACTATTTGGTGTTGCAGGCCATCCACACCTGGTCCGTGCCTAAACACAATGCTCACTTGGTTCTGCAGGGCTGAGATCTAGCCTAGCGTGTTCTACACACACCCTGAATGTCACAAGTACCAGTGGGTGCTTAAATCTAGCCCAATCTGGCATTCTCCAGACCCTGTCCACACCCATACCAAAGGACATTTCAGCCATGTCCAGCCCAGCCCAAAGCCCCAGGTGTTTAGAAATTCCAGCCCAGCCAGGTCATCCCCCTTAGCTCCCCAACCAGGCCTATTCCCAGCCACAGAATTTGTGCATGCCACCAGAGGTTGCTGTTCCACATGGGTGAGCCCAGATTCTCCCCCACAGATTCTACCCCCATACCTGATTCAGTTCCATACTCATCAGCTTCATAGCCCAGCCTCTCAGTACCCTCTGCCTTACCTGACACTCATCAGTGGGTCCCATGTTCTAGCCCTTCAAGCAAAGTGGCCTTGTCCATGGAACTACCAGAGAAGTCATTCCTCATCTGGACATGAACCCTTAGGTCCCTGTTCTTCCCCACCTGTGCCATGCCCCAGACTTCCCATAACCCCACACACCTAACTCCCAGAGAGCACCACCAGGTGGCCCAAGGGCTTTGCCCATCACCATTGATGTCCAGACAGCTGGCCCAAGTTCCCCACACATTGATGTCCAGACAGCTGGCCCAAGTTTACAGCCACACAGTAAAGTACCTGCACCTCCAGCCCAGACTTGAGATCTGCCTACAGTATGGTAGCCATTGATGGAGAAAATTATCTGGCCTCAAGCCCAGACTAGCTCAAGATCTGCCCACCACTAGCAGTGGACAGAGTTAGGATCCCAAGCCTTAAGCCTGACCCAGCCCAAGTACCCCCAACTGCAACCAACGGTGGCTCTATTCTATGGAGAATTCTCAGTAGTCATTCAACAGTGTCTGTCTAATTCTTCAGTGGCCCATTGTGTGCCTTCTTTGTGGTTTTAACCAGACTGAACCTTGATTTCTGATAAATATAAATTTGTAAATATAATATTAATATATTTAATATTTAACATTATATTGACTGATATTAGTACATATTGGTGAACAGATTTTACTCTTAGAAGCAGCAGCAGAAAGGCAGTGCACGTAGAAATAAGCAAAATAATAAATTTGGTAAAATTAACTGCTGCATTGAAGTAATATTTCTTTTTTCTTTGTTCCATGACTGTATTTCACCATTGCTAAATTTTTATAAATCTCTATCACTGGTATAAATTAACAGAAATAGAATCTCTGTGGGTGTTCAAAAGCCAGTTTTGGGCCCAGCGCAATAGCCTAGCAGCTAATAGTCCTCATCTTGAATGCATCGGGGTTCCATGTGGGAACCAGTTCTACTTTTGGTAGTCCTGCTTCCCATCCAGCTCCCTGCTTGTGGCCTGGGAAAGCAGTCCAGGATGGACCAAAGCCTTGGGACCCTGCACCCATGTGGGAGACCTGGAAGAAGCTCCTGGCTCCTGGGTTCAGATTGGCTCAGCTTCAGCCATTGCAGTCATTTGGGGAGTGATTCATTGGATGGAAGATCTTCCTCTCTGTCTTTCCTGCTCTCTGTATATCTGCCTTCCCAATAAGAACAAATAAAAAATCTTTTTAAAAAGCCAGTCTTTACATTAACATTTCACTCTGCTTTATTTTAACTGTAGAAGGTATCTACGTACTATTTCTCATGATTTACCAAGAGTTCACTTGCTGGGGACCCGAGAATTGCCGAACAACAGGAGTGACTCCATTTTGTTATTTCCTCATTTTGTAATAGCCTTGGTATGCAAGTTCCAGTTACCTTTCACCTAGATTTCTGGCAACCTTTCATCTAGAATCCAGAATGATGTTGTAAAGATTTGGTCAAGATAAGGTTGTCATGGAAATATATCCGCCCTGCTGGGCCCACATTCTGCTGTAGAAACCCCTGACACCTTACCTGCTGCTTAGATACTGCCTGAGAAAAAAAAGTTTCGGAGCTTGATCAGTCCTCCTGTCTTGCTACCATTCTTCATGTCTCCTGTGCCACCCAACATTTGGTTCTCTCTCCAGGTCTCCGTTGAAGACCTTGCAGGCCGTGGTGTTCCAGTTGAAGTTGCAATAACCTCTTCATTTTATTTCAATAACCTCTTGCTTTTTATTCAAGACCCATGTTGGGCAACAAATTTTGCAAATTAGAGTACAAATCTTTAAACTGACAAAGAAAATGAGTTTATGATTTGGAGTGAATGACAATTATCTCGCAGGATAGCTCACCAAGGGGAGGGTAAGAAATTATTATTTCATTATTGAAATGAAAGGTTGGAAAAATATATTCCAGGCTATCAGAAATGAAAAATGAGCTGGTGTAGCTATTCTTTTATGAGATAATATAGACTTTGACATGAACAATATTAAAAGAGACAAAGTTATATCACAATATCTTATTGCATGAGATACAGCTTGTTTGAGGTTGAAATAATATTACAGGTACTATTTTCCGGATTGACATAATTTCATCTCAAATGAAGGCAAACATGTGGTATCTAACTTTTTGGTATTGGCTCATTTACCTTAGCATTATGGTTTGCAGTTGGGCCCATTTGGCCACAAAGAACTGCATTTCGTTTTTTGTTTTTGTTTTTGTTTTTGTTTTTAAATAGTTGAGTAATACTCCATGGAGTTAATGAACCATAGCTTTCTTATCCTGTCTTCTGTTGATGGGCATTTCGGTTGCTTCCAAGTTTTTGCAATTATTCATTATGCTGCTATGAACATAGGGGTGCATGTTGGTTTCTTGTGTAACAGGTGTTTGGGATATATTCCTAAGAGTGCCATTGCTGGATCATATGGTATGCACATTTTCAGTTGTTTGAGTGCTCTCCATACTGATTTCCATAGAGGTTGTGCCAACCTGCAGCCCCACCAGCAGTGGAGTCTTTGTATATTCTGGAAATTAGCCAGCTATCACCTACATAATGTGCAAAGATCTTCTCCCATCCTGTGGGTTGCTTCTTTACTTTGTTGATTGTTTCCCTTGCTGTACAGAAGCTTCTTAGTTTGATGAAGTCCCATTTGTTAATTTTGGGCTTGATTGCTAGTGCTTTTGGTGATTTTTTTAGGAAGTCAAGGCCTGCACCTAAATCTTGTAAGATGTTTCCAACACTTTTCTTCCAAATGTTTGAAGGTTTCTGGGTGTAGGTTTAGGTCTTTTATCCATTTAGATTTGATCTTAGTGTATGGTGAAAAATGTGGGTCTAGCTTTTTGTTTCTGCAGGCTATTGACCCGTTGTCCCAATACCATTTGTTGAAGAGACATTCCCATTTGCATGGATTGTCATCTGTCATTTTATCAAAGCTTATTTGGCTGTATCTGTGTGGGTTCCCTTCTGGTGTTTCTATTCTGCTTCATTGATCCTCCTCTCTATTTTTGTGCCAGTACCAGGCTGTTTTGATAGCCAATGTTGTATAGTATGTCCAGAGGTCCAGGACTGTGATTCTTTCCCCTGTTAACTTCTTATTCTTCAGGATGGTTCTAGCTGTTGGTGGGGTTTTTTGTGTTTCCAGATGAACCTTTGTATCATTTTTTCCAGTTCAATGAAGAATGTTTTGGGTAATTTGACTGGGATTGAGTTGAGTGTGTATATTGCTCTCGGTAGTATAGACATTTTAATGATATTGATTTTACCTATCCAAGAACATGGGATGTTGTTCCATCTTTTGAAGTCTTGTTTAATTTCTTTTTAAAGTATTTTGTAGTTTTCTTCATAAAGGTCTCCTACATTTTTGGTTAGATTTATTCATAGATACTTCATATTTTCTCTATTATTTTGAATGTTATTTTGGTGCCTTGCTGGTTAGATCTTTTTCCATCTTGGGGCTGTTTGCATACACTATGGCTGTTGATTTTTGTTCATTTATTTTGTACCCTGCCACTCTACCAAACTCTCATATAAGTTCTAGCAGTCTCTGTATTGAGTCTCTTGGTTCTTCTATGTAAAGGATCATGCCATCTGTGAATAGTGAAAGTTTGACGTCTTCATTTCCCATTTGAATTCCTTTAATTTTTTTTGTCTTGCCTTATGGCCTCTGCAAGTACCTCTAGGACTATGTTGAGTAACAGTGGTGATAGCAGACATCCTTGTCTTGTTCCAGATCTCAGTGGAAATGGATTCAGTGTTTCTCCATTCAGTGTGATGCTGGCATTGGGTTTTTCATATATTGGTTTCATTATATTGTGTATTGTTCCTTCTGTGCCTTCCCTGGTTAGGCTTTTTAGCATGAAGTGGTGTTGGATTTTGTCAAAAGCTTTTTCTACATTTATTGATACTATTATATGGTTTTTGTTTTTCAGTTTTTGGATGTGGTGTATCACATTTATGGATTTCCTTATGTTGAACCATCTCTGCATTCCATGGATGAATCCTACTTGGTCTGGATGAATGATCTGTCTGATTTTTTTTATTTTATTTTATTTCTAAGATTTTGTTGAGAATCTTTGCATCAATGTTCATTAGGGAGATCAGTCTGTAGTTTTCCTTCTGTGTTAATTTTCTATCTGGCTTTGGGTTTAAAGTGAATTTGGCTTCATAGAATGAGTTTGGATGGGGTGCTTCCTTTTCTATTGTTTTGAAGAGCTTGTAGAGGATTGGAGTTAGCTCTGTTTGGAATGTTTTGTAGAATTCTATGGTGAAGCCATCTGGGTCTGCTTTTCTTTGTTGGGAGATCTTTAATCACTGACTATCTGTGCTTCAGTGATGGGCTTGTTCAGGTCTTTTGTTGCCCCTGAGGTAAGATTTGGTAAGTGGTGGGAGTCTAGGAATCTTTCCATTTTCTGGTGGCTTTCTGATTTGTTGGAGTACAGTTTTTTTCTAGTAATTTCTAACTATTTTCTTAATGGTTGCAGTGTCTGTCATTATGTTGCCCTTTTCATCTTTGATGCTGCGAATTCTTGCTTTCTCTTGGTTTTTTTCTCTGTCAATTGGACCAGTGGGGTGTCTATTTTATTTATCTTCTCAAGAAACCAGCTTTTTGATTCATTGATTTTGTGTATAGTTTTAGATTTCTATTTGGTTTGTCTCCTCCCTTGTTTTGATAATTTCTTTCCACTTAATGTTTGTGGGGTCATTTTGCTGCTGTTTTTCCAATTCCTGGAGATGTGTGCTTAATTCCTGTATTTGATGCCATTTTGTGCCTTGATATGGAGCACCAATTTCCATGAGCTTACCATATAACACTACTTTGGAGGTGTCCCACAAGTTTTGGACTGTTGTATCTGAGTTTTCATTGGTTTCCATAATTTTTTTTTATCTCGTCTTTAATTTCTTCTCTAACACATTGTTTGTTTAATAGCATATTGTTCAACCTCCAAGAGTTTATGATTTTCCTGTGACATTTTGAATTGCTGATTTCCAGTTTCATTCCGTGGTTGTCTGAGAAGGCATATGGTATGATTCTGATTTTTTTGAAGTTAGTTAGACTTCTTTTGTGTCCTTTCATGTGGTCTATCCTGGAGAAGGTTCCATGTACTGCTGAAAAAAATGTATAATATGCAGCCTTAGGATGAAAGGTTCTATAAATGTCTGCTAGGTCCAGCTGTTCAATTGTTTGTGTGAGCACTGTAGTTTCTCTGTTGAGCTTTTGTCTTGTTGATCTATCTATTGGTGTTAATGGGGTGTTCAGATTTTCCATAGTTATTGTATGTTCATCTCTATCTCCATTTAAGTCTATAAGTAATTGCTTCATGTAGCTGGGTGCATCTGAATTTGGGGCATAAACGTTAAGGATGGTAATCACTTCCCGATGGATCATTTCTTTCAACAATATAAAACATCCTTCTGTGTCCTTTTAGATGTTTTCATATTGAAGTCTATATCATCTGACATCAGGATCACTACACTACCCTTTTTTTCTCGTACATTGGCATAAAATATCTTTTTCCAATCCTTCACTTTCAGTTTCTTAGCGTCTTCTGTGGTTAGATGTGTCTCTTATAGGCAACAGATCATTGGGTCCTGTTTGTTGATGAGTCTTTTCACTGATGAATTTAGGTCATTTGTGTTAAGAGTTAATATTGAGAGACTGAAAGACTGCAATTTTGTCCTGCCATGCACGTGTGTTTTTGTGGGTGTTGGTATGTGATTGTCTTTCCTTGTGTGGGCTTTAGCGTGGAGGTCTTCCCATTTGCCATTCTTGCTTATGGTTTGCTTCCTTTTTCTCTGGGATTAACGCATTTCTAAGGAGATTTTGTAGGGCTTGTTTTGTGTTGGCATATTCTTCTAGTTTCTCCTTGCTATGGAAGTATCTAATTTCATTCTTGAAAACAAATGAGATCTTTGCTGGGTACATTATTCTTGGTTGGCAGATGTTCTGTTTCAGTATTTGAAAGACTTTATTCCATTCCCATCTTGCTTGCAGCGATGTTCTGAGAGGTCAGCAGTGATTCTGATGGGCCTGCCTCTAAATGTAAGCTTCTCTGTGCTTCCTGCTAGTCTCAGAATTGTTTCTTTGTATTCGTTGGAGGGGAGCATGAGTATCACATATCTGGGTAGGATCTCTTGGGGTAAAATTTGTTGGGGTTCTCTGACCATCCTGGATTTGGCTGGGTTCATGTTCCAAATGGTTTGGAAGCTCTTCTGAATAATTTCATCGAGCACCAGTTGTATATTGTCTCTCTTTCCACTTCTACTGGTAGGCCTATAATTCTGACATTAGACTTCTTCATGTTGTCATTCATTTCCTGTATGATCTTATTGGCCTTTTTCAAAGGTTTCTCCAGTTGATGGATAATATGCCTGCTTTCATTCTGGGAATCTTCCAATTCAGAGATCCTGTCTTCTGCTGCGTTAATTCTGTTGGATAGGCTTTCACCTATATGCTGCAGGTCAAGGATCTCATTTTTGACTAATTTTGTTTCTGTGATAATGTGGTTTTTTAATTCCATAATTCCTCACATCATTTTCATTGTCTCCAAAGACTTTTATAACTATTTTTCTGAACTCCTTCTCTGATAGGTTATCATTTCCTTTCTGTAATCTCTGCAATTGACCGAGGCTTTTGGTGAATTTTTGGGGTGTCACTGGCTCCTTCCTCTGACTCATTCATTTTTTTGTGACCTTGCCCCATGTTTACGTGATTTAAGGTATTGTTGGCTGCAAACCCTTGACCTCTGCTGCTACCTAGTGGGTGACCTCACGTCTTGCTGTCCTGGATTTTTTTTTTCTTCTTTGCGGCGCCTGGGTTCCCCTCACCCTACTTCTTCAGGGTGAGATTTGTGGGTCCTTTAAAACAGGGCTATATTTATGGTAGCTTTTGGGCCTCCCTTCTGTGGGGTTCTCATGGCCCTGGGATTGGCGCTGCCCAGTGCTGCGGAGTTCCAGTTCACAGGATCGCCCAGGCTCTTTTTTTCTGTGTCTAATCAATCTCTCCAACCCATCCACACAGATCTAAGTCGGCCGTGAATTGCTCAGTTCTGGCACCTTTCCTGAATTCAGTTCGGACACCCTTTACTGTTTTGTACAGGAGATTTGCCTGCCCCTTCGCCTCATGCTAACAGCAGGCAATTTCCTGTGTTAGTGACTCACTGAGGTTCTCTCTCTGATTTTTGCTCGCCAAATTTCGCTCGAGTCTTCACAGAGAGGGGCACCTTCTTTGTCCTTCTCAGGTTGCTGATCCCAGTCTTTCACATTTGTTTTGCTGCTGTGTGCCCCCTTTCTCAGTACTAGCGGACTGGGGGATTTCCCACAGTGGTCCCCGTGGTTCTTTTCCTACCAGACTCACTACAGACTGCTCCCGTCTCTAACTTTTAGAAACCTCGGTCACATCAATCTAACTCTGTCAGCCATCTTGACTCCTCCTGAATCATCCACTTTTAATTATTTGGTTCATGCTCCAGTTGGCTGCAAAGAACTTTATTTGTGTCTCACAAGTGGATGGCAGAAGCCCAAGCATTTGAACAATCTTACACTGCTTTTCCAAGGCCATTAGCATGGAGTTGGTTCACAGGTGGCCAGCTAAAGTACGTAAACTATGGGATGCTGGCATTTCTGATGGTGGCTTTACCCACTGCACCACACTACTGCATCCAAGAAGTATATCTGTATGTTCATGTATGTATATGCTCACTATAAGAAACTGACTTGTGATTGAGGAGGCTGAGCAGCCCATTAGCTGGATATCTACTAGAGACTCAGAAAAGCTGGTGGTGAAGTTGGAAAGCCTGAGAGCCGGAGTATCCATGGTGTTGATTCCAGCCTGGGTTTGAAAGCTTGGGAAGAAAGGCTCTCCAGGCTGGGGAAGACTGTGCCTACCAGCTCTACTGACTCGGCAGGAATTAATTCTCCTTACTGAGAATTTTTGTGTCGGGCAGGCCTTCAGTGCATTGGATGATGCTTACTTGCAATGGGGAGGGTCACCTGCTTTACTTGGTCCACCAACTCAATTGCTAGTATTATAGAAATATTGCTTAATCAGCTCATTAGCCATCCCATAGCCCAAGGAAGTTAATGCAAATCAATCACAACAGCAAAGCATTCAGCAAAAGATATTTAGCATTATATGATTCTTATATTTATGAGGGGTGTAGTTATTATCTCTAAGTAGAAAAGGGTAAGATAAGATGCTTGCATCTCTAGACCAATCACTAAAGGAAATTCAAGCAAATATTCTAAATTGTAACAATAAAAAGAGAATCATACTTACAAAAAAATACAGAGAAGGTGGACCTGCCCTCTGGCATATCAGGCTAATCCTTCCCCTGTGGTGCTGGCACTCACATGGGTTCTAGTTCAAGTTTTAGCTGCTCCACTTCTCAGCCACCTCTGAGTTTATGGCCTGGTAAAAGAGCATTGGAAAGCTCAATTTCTTGGGAGCTGCACTTCATAGGAGATCCAGAGGTGGCTCCTGGATTCTGGCTTCATACTGGCTTTGCATTGGTAGCTGTAGAAATTTAGCGAGTGTTAGGTCCGGCAGCATGAACGAGTGGCTAAATCCTCAACTTGAGCGTGCCAGGATCACATAAGGGCACTGGTTCTAATCCCAGCAGCTCCCCTTCCCATCCAGCTCCCTGCTGGTGGCCTGGGAAAGCAGTTGAGGATGACCCAAAGCCTTGGGATCCTGAACTTATGTGGGAGACCTGTGGGAAGTTCCTGGCTCCTCGCTCCTGGCTTCTGGCTCTGGATTGGCACAGCACTGGTCATTGTGCTCACTTTGGGAGTGAACCATCAGATGGAAGATCTTCTTCTCTGTCTCTCCTCCTCTGTATATCTGACTTTGCAAACCAAACAAATAAATCTTAAAAAAAAAAAAAAGAAATTAAAGGAGTGAAACAGCATACTTATGATCTCTCCATCTCTTTCTTTCCCTCTCTCTGTAAATCTGTAGTTCAAATAAAATAAATACATCTTTGTTTTAAAAATAGATAGGTCAGAAAAGTATAGAACAGTGTATATTCCAGTCTGGAAAATCATATCAGATGTAATGTAAACGTGAAATCCTCCAAATGAAAACAGAATTTTTAAAATGCAATTAGTTTAATTTGTTTGAAATGCTTGATTGCAGAAACGAGATACAGAGAAAGATAACTCTGCCACCTGCTGGTTCATTCCCAAAACAGCTACAGAAACCAGGGCTAAGTCAGCCCAAATCAGTGAACTTCAACTTCATCTAAGTCTGCCCATGTGTGCCAGGGGCCAAGTACATGGACATCTTCTGCACCTTTGCTAGGCATATTGGGAGGGTTTGGATAGGAAGTGGAGCTATCAGAACTCAAACTCAGTGGAATGGGATGATGGCATCAAGGTGGTTACTTAACTCATTGTTGCACAATGGTAGATCCTGAAAATCATAAATTTTACAGTGTTATACAGTATGTCCTACTATATATTGTGTTCAAAAGAAATACATAAATCTGCAGCCTGTAATAAGTTTAAAGCAATAGTATATAATATTTTAGGGAGGTTTTTAGAGAGAGAATTAGATAACAGAATAGAAGGGGAAACACTAACACAGACACAGAAGAAATGGTAGAAGAGGCAATGAGGTAACCAATGCAATGAGTAGTAAGACTAGTATACCAGGAAGCAAAGATGTTCCCGGGGGACCCTCTTAGTAAAAGCAAGACTTCCAGTGAAACAGTCAAATATACCGTGGCAATAATAGTTTTTCTACTTTTGCCTGTAATCCTAGTACAATGATACACTTGAATAGCAGAATGTTACACTTGCAACTTCTGCTCAAAGACCACACCACTTTTGTAATCCCGGAGAAAAATGGTGGGAAGGTGCTAAGATAGTGTTAAGAGAATTGAAATTTGATCTTTGGTAAGTCCCAGCTATCTCACTGCTAGGAATATATCCTAAGGAAGTAAATTCTGCATATGAGAAAGTGACCTACAGCCCAATATTTATAGTAAACAATCCACCATAGGAAAGACATGGAAACAACCCAGATGCCTGTCAAGACAGGAATGAATACAGAAATCATGGTGCATCTACTCCATGGAATACTACTCATCCATTAAAAAGAACAATAGCCTACCATTTGAAACAAAATGGCCCAAACTAGAGACCATTATGCTTAGTGAAGTAAACCATTCTCAAAAGGACAAATACCATATGTTCCCTCTGATATAAGACAAACTTCATGAAAAATACAAGTTGAATAGACATATAAGTAAACATATATATGTGTAGTCTCATAGGTGAACTTCACTGGGAAGTGAAGATAATTGCAATTTGCATCTCAGCACCTGAAAAAAACACAAAGTAGTTAAATATATCTTGACAATAGGATACTAGATTTTGTGACATTATCTATATCTACAATGCCAGGACACACTCAAACAGCAGGATGTTGTACTTGTGACCGTTGCTCAAGCGATATACTGTTGGGATACTGTAGGGGAAACAGTGGGCAGCAGGAGTGGTGGAAGCGGAAACCCATGTGCCTATGAAACCACATCATGAAAAATAAAAAACATATAGGTAAAATAAAAAAGAATTTAATACTAACCTTTTAAGAAACTGAACACACCACAAGAAAGCACAAGGAAATAGTTCAGAACTTTAGCAGAAGTTACCAGAGATCCTGATAGAATGATAAAACAGATATTCTGGAGCTGAAAGAAAAAATCAGAAAAAAATTCCAAAGATAATGTCAACAGCAGAAATTATCAAAAAGAGTAATCTGTGGGCCTGAAGATAGGTTGTTTTGAAATCACACAGAGAAAAAGAAGGGATAAAAAGGAAAGGTGCAGCCTCAGCACGGTATCACAGGAAGTGGAGAGTGGTGAGCCAAGAGCTGGGGCTGTGGAAACCACGGTGGAAATCTGACATAAGAACCCAGACCTGGAACTCGCTCGAGGATGCGGCACAAGTGGTTGCAAGCAAAAAGTTGTGTACCAACTGCAATAAGTAAAATCGCATTGTAGACCTGTGGGTGACACAGCATGGAAACCTGCCCAAAAAGAAGACTTTGCTAACCAGAAGTACAATGATCAAGGGCAAAAGAAGAGACAAAGGAACAATGAACATTACTGAAAACTCCCCTGCCAAGGAGCAAAACCCTTTGCCAATCTCAGAGTTAACTGAGGAAGACATCGAGAAAATGGGGGACACAGAATTCATAAGACTCATTATAAAGCTACTGAACAAAAATGAGAAGCCCATGCAAGAGCTCAAAGAATCTAAGGAAGCAGTAAGCAAATCAAGGCTGGTATATCAGAAATTAAGAACACAGTAGAGCAAATTAAAAGCACTGTGTAGAGTCTCCAAAATAGAATGAAGCAAGCAGAAGAAAGAATCTCAGAATTGGCAGATATCTCCTGTTACCAGGAGGAAGCAAACAAAAAGCTGGAAGCAGAGCTGGATCAGGCCAAAAAAAGTAATCAAGAACTAAAAGACAGTATTAAGAGGCCAAATATAAGAGTCATGGGAGATGCACAAGGTGCAGAAAGAGAGGCTGAGTTTGCAAATGTATTGAATGAAATAATCAAGGAAAATTTCCCTAATCTGGAGAAAGAATTGGGAAACAAGATCCAGAAGGGGCACAGAACTCCCAACAGGCTTGATCAAAAGCGATTTTCACCAAGACACATGACCATCAAGCTCTATTCAGTTGAACATAAGGAAAAGATCCTGAAATGTGCACATAAAAAAAATCAATTGACATATAAACGAATGCCAATTAAACTCGAGGGGACTTCTCACAGGAAACTCTACAGGCAAGAAGAGACTGGAGTGACATATTCCAGATTCTAAAAGAAAAAAATTGTCTGCCTAGGATAACATACCCTGCAAAGCTTTCTTTTGTCTTTGAAAATGAAATAAAATTCTTTCAGAGTAAAGAAAAGCTTAAAGAATCTGCCTCTTCCAAGCCTGCCCTGCAAATGATACTTCACGATGTTTTCTTGACAGAGAAGAGGAATAGCACCTACCAAAACCAAAGGCAAATGTGAAGAACATCTCAGTAAAATAACAACAGAAGACTAAATCAATGAACAACCCATTCCTAAAATGACAGGACCAAAGTACCGCCCATGTATATTAACTCTGAATGTAAATGGCTTAAGCTCAATCGAATGTCATAGATTAGTAGACTGAATTTAAAAACAAATCCCATCTGTTTATTGTCTGGAGGAGACACACTCCAACAAAGATCAGCTGAAATTATATCACTTGGGTTTTTTTGTTTTCTGTTGGTTTCATCTCTACAAAACACTTTCTTCTGATTAAATCATTCAATGACTCATAGATCATATAGTAGCATCATTTCCTGCAAAAAGATTCTTGATTTTCATTTCTTCAGCTACATGTTAGTCATTTAAAAGCATGTTGTTTAACTTCTTGGTGTTGTTAATTTCTTTTTTCTCCCTGATGTTGATTTTGTTTTGTGGCTTTTCATTTAAGGGAATGTACAGTAGTTGTGTAATGGAGACTGTCATATCTAGTAACATGTCATTTAACTTCATGGCATTGTCAATTTCTATATTTCTTTCTATTATTGATTTTGTATCATGACTTATCATTTGAGGGGATGTACAGTAGCTGAAAAATGGAGACTAACATCCAGATGTGAGGATGCAGTGTGGTATGCTTTTCTATTTCCAGACAAAGGTGGACTTACAATGAAACTGTTTATTATGTTTTGACAGTAGGATTCTGTACTCTGCCATTGTCCATGCCCACAATGATGAACATATAACTGAGTATGAAGAGCCATATATTAGTAATGATATAAAGGAACTGGGGGGGGAGGTAATATGGGGAGGGGATAAGGGAATATGGAACTGTATCATAAAATGATAGCAATAATAATAAAATGTGAAAAAAAATGTAACCACATGAATAAACACAGAAAATGTCCTTTTGCAATAATCTATTGGACGTAAGCTGATGCCTTGCTTTTGGAAAATGCACTCAGATACAACTGCCAAAAAAAAATTTGCATTAAAAAAAAGTTTCTACATATTGATAAGTGTTGTCAGTGTAATTGCCCAATTCATTTTTTATTTCCTTGAGTTCTCCAAGAGAGAAAGGCTTATAACCAATCTGTATACCAAACTCTCCTACCCCCACAGCTTAAAGAGGAAGCATGGCTTCTCCCTTCACTCTAGGATAAGGCCTAGAAGCCTTTTACTTTGATGCCTTGGATAAGGGGGGCAGGGATCCTCAGGATGAGCTAGCAGAGTCTAGGTCCCTGTGGAGTAGAGGCTGATGGAATCCCTTCAGATAAATCCTTGGAAAAGGGAGAATCTTTATTCACTTGCAAACTATCTTCTTCCTTTGAATCTGAAATGGCCAACTCCCCAGTTGTCTGAATTAGGTTTTCTCTCTATTTTGCCATTCTTAAGGTAATCTCAGAGATGGAGAAACATCCGAACATAGCAAATTTCTACCCACCTTCCCCAATAATTGTTCAATTCTGAAATAGTATGGTAGTTAAGACTCCCTGTGGAAGTCTCTCTTTCTTTCTTCTTTCGAGAGATACCCCGCCTCCTGGTTTTCTCTCCGCAGGTGCTTTCCCCATCCCTCCCCTCCTTGCTCACCTGGTCCCTTCACAAATAAACTTTTCTGTTTGCAGCAGATTCCCGGCTTTTTATTTCTATACTAAGCTGAGGAAAGAACCCACTCGGCATTTCTGGTAACATATTTCCCCTGGTGCCCAACATGGGGCATGAAAAAAGAGACTTAGACGGGAGCCATGTGGCCTGACTCAACCGAGAGAAGACTTCACAAGGTCTGTATGCCTTCCTTCAAGTGGAACTGCACCCATGGAAGTGACCCTTGGCACCCCATGACTCTGCACGGATACGGAGGACCCCCAGCCATGGTCTAGCCTCGGTCGAACCTCCAGAGGGATTGTATTGTTAGGGGGGTGGTGTAAGGAAGGGCGGCTGTTTAGGCCTTCAGAGGCTCTAATCCCTAACCACCTCTTTGCCCTTTCCTATCATTTTCATTTTCCTTTTGGGAGCAAGGCCATGGGTGCGTGTGTTCGGAGGAAACCTGGAGGAGGACTGACAGTCTCTGGCAGAGGTGACACTTCTCTGTGACTAGAAATTCCCCAAGTGGATTCTGAACGCTGACCACCCAAGTGGGTACCCTAGTGCTGAGCTCCCAGCCAGGTTTTGGTCTGGTCTCTCCTCAGTGGAGGAGGGGTGAGACTCCTGGCCACCCCCACAAGTGTGCGACTTGGATTGATCTCTTACACTGAGTCGTGTGGCGCTTGGATGACCCCCCTCTACACTTCCCAGAATTGACAAAAGGCCAGTCCCTTTGTTCTGTCTCCCATCTCCATTCTATCACCCAAGCAGCTTCCCGCCTCCCAAATCCAAACAGCCTTAGAATGGGACATATTTGGCTCCCAGATCATGAGAAAAAAGGACTTGATCTTTCTCTGCAGGAAGGCCTAGCCCAAACATCCCTTGCTAATGGTGATCATGTTGTCTTTATAATAGGCACATGGACATAGGGGACAGACACAGTTCCTGTCTCTGCTTCCTGTCATGCTGTGTGACCCTCTTTCCATGTGTGATCCACCCTCCACTACACTGAGCAGATTCCAGACCAGTGGGGATGTCCTATCTTGAATCATGGAAGTATAAAACTGAAAGCAAACATAAACTTTCTCCTTTATAAGTTACCATTAGTTGTAGTCATGAACAGAGAATAGTCTAAATTAGAATCTCATTTCTTGTTTGGACCTTTGGAACTCAGTTCCCCATATTATATTCTTATTAAATAAATGTTATCATTACATTGTCTCTACTGTTAGATTAGGAACAGAACTTCTTGCCACATATTTTTAAAGATTTATTTATTTTTATTGGAAAGGCAGATTTACAGAGAGAAGGAGATACAAAGAGAAAGATCTTCTGTTTGCTGGCTCATTCCCCAAGTGGCTGCAATGACCAGAGCTGAGCTAATCTGAAGTTAGGAGCCAGGAGCTTCTTCCAGGTCTCCCACACAGTTGCAGGGTCCCAAGACCTTGGACTGTCCTTGAGTGCTTTCTCAGGCCACAAGTAGGCAGCTGGTTGGGAAGTGGAGCAGCCAAGACATGAACTGGAATCCATATGGGATCCCAGTACATCCAAGTTGAGGACTTTAGCCACTAAGCCATTATTCACAGCCCATTGCTACATTTTTAACACTTACTTTTAAGATTTGTCTAAAGGAGGCATTAATACCCTTGCTGACAAGCATTTTTCTGCATCTGTATTCTCTAATACAGCCTTGCAAATCACTGGGTGGGACAACTGAATAATTGATATCTTGGACACTGATAACCCTCAGCACAGGTTACATGCGTGTCTCCACAGAATTTCCTGATAGATTCTCTGAATATCTATTGGTTTCTCTACAGCTCATTTGAGCTTGAGAGTGCAGCAGCTCCCTTGAAAACATCCAGATCTTCCTCCAAAACAGAGAGAAACTTGATAGCAGTGTAAAACCTGTATCTTAACCTCCACTGTTGCAATGGGTAGATAAGGAACCTATGGTTTGGATTCATGACTGTGTACATTTCCCTGCACCTAGTAGGTCAGAGGGGCCAGCTTTTCCTGAGGAAGAAGGCAAATATCTAAATATCCCTTTATGATTTCATGTTCTTCCCTTGTGTTTGAATATTTTCCCCCACATTTAAAAGACTTGGCTTAATATTTTACCACCATGGAAAAAAATGGTTTTTGGCCTCATCCAGACCTTGTCCTTCATTGTAACTGATAAAAATTAAACTAACATAAGAAAGTCTAAGCTCCCTTCTCAAACTGCTATCTAATATAAATGTTGGAAGTATCAACCTGAACATTAGAGTAACTGTAGAGTTTTGGGTAGAAAATTAATTGTAACTTCTTTACAAATATTTTTTTGCTGATTGTGTCCCTCATGGTAAATTTTCACACAATTTTAGTGAGGATTATAACCATACTCTGTACATTATGAAATGCATAAGCTAAAGGCCTGACATTACAGGTGTTTGTCTCCTTCTCACTCCAACCTGTTCCATAACAATATCCTTTATCCCAAACAGAATCAACTATGGAAATTGGCAGCAGCTTCACCACCTGGACTGTATTGGAGGGACATTTCTCTGGTAACATCCTTAGTGTCTGTAGTTCTATCTATTTGTAATAGTACCTTCTATGCTCAAGCCTGTGTCAACCCCCATCCTTCATGCCCATGTTTTGACTTTTGGAGCTCTAAGTTTTAATTTCACTATCAATAGTATTGGCTGCTATACTTATAGACTTTATACCTATATTAATAACAGCCTGGATTTTTCAAAAAAAACAAGCCATAGCCTTGTGCTGCATGCTTGACCATCATTTGGTTGCTTATTAACTTTACCCAAGAATGGCAACACTCCCCAAGAGAAGGGCTCCTACTAAATGTGGATTTTAATCTGTCATACAGGGAAAAAATTAAAATTAAAAAAATTACTCTTGTACAGGACAAAATCTTCACTGGACTTCTTATCTTAACTATTATAAAACTTACTGCTATACAGCTACTGCAACAGTAACTGGAGTAGTGTTACAGACTAGTGTCCAAACCCATAATTTTGTACAACTAAATAATTGTCATTACTTACAAACTTCACAGGCAAAAGTTAATGACAATCTTGAAAAACAGGTCGACAGTATTGAACAGGTTGTAATGTAGTTGGGAGAACAGGTGATCAATGTCCTCTAGGCCGTGATTGGAATGTTTTCCATTTCTGCATTACTCCTGCTAAATGTAACAGCTCTCTTGACATTTGAGACATGACTAAATACCCTTTACAGGACCATGGTGTAATATAACTCTAGACCCTGAGCAATTAAAATCTGAAAATGTAAACACTTTGAATGCCTGGTTACCCAGAGTCTCCAGTGAAGGATTAACCAACAAAGTTGACAATGCCCTACAGTGGATGAATACATGGATTTAGAGTATTAGTCATTCATTATCTGATGGAAAGCAGTTCTTCTCTTCTGTTTTCTATTGTTTGTTACGACACGCACCAATGAGTAAATAATCTCCATAAGCTGAACCATATGCCTGTTCAACTACTTCACTTAAAAAACAGAGTTGGGGAGGCTATGAGAAGACAATTGATTAGGACAATAGGAAATCTCTGGTATAGAATCAAAATCAGCTGTAATCCTCTGAGAATGCTCATGGAATTCAGAACAAGCATCCTAATACAATTGATACGGAAATGCACAGACTAGGAGCTAATATTTAAGTCTAGATAGCAAACAGAAGTGCCTACTAGAACACATTGTTTACTGATTGAGCCCTTTTGTTGCCAGCATGAAATTTACATCATGTTTCAATCTTCATCAAGTCTACAAGATGCTCAGCTTTTAAAAGTCTTTTGCTCTTAATAATCTTTAGCTGTTGACCATCAGTCAATAGTTCATGTGTATGATTACCAGCTCCATGTACCAAGTTCCTCATTCTGGAGTGAACACATTTCTTTTCTGTAAATTGCCAGGGATGAGATGATTGGATCACTTGAGAGATATATTTTCAAATCTCTGAGGTGAAGGTGATGGTAATCAGTGTATGATTGATTATAAGATTCAATAAAGAATCTACAATGTATGCCATAGAGGCTGGCACAGTGACAAATTCTGTCAGGTGCAGGCATGCCTTAAACAGATGGTGGCACTCACTGTCACCAGTGTGGACTGGACAGTGGGGCTGGTTGGAATGAACTGGGTTTCAATGCCCATCAACATGCATGAGAGCTGAATGCAATATGGGACAGATGGGACCAATCTGCTGTACATACAGGCAAGCATGGGAACCAGGGCAGGGGCAGGCCAGGTGGGGTGTTTTGTGGGTAGCTCTGACTAGACTGCAGCTCCCACTGGTAAACGTGTATGTCATTGGCAGGATCAGGTTGGGCTCCAATACCCATCAGGTTATGTAAAACACGGGGCTGGAGACAGAACTGACCCAGCAATTGCAACTGCCGGTGAGTGTGTAGGGTGATTTCCATGACAGACTGCCAGACCCTTTATTGGCAAACACACATAAGAATAAGGTCTGGGATAGTTTCTTTGGTGATTCCCTACCAACTGAACCACTGGATTCAGAACCCTAATCATGGAGAGAATTGCAGGTTCCATGGTCTTAGCATGGAGTGCATGTGTCAGAGCTGGGCCTCCTCAGTGACTTAGATGGAGCAGTGGACAGCATATCCAAATGTACATGAAGGATATGGCAGTACATTGCTTGGTACCATGGCAGAGGATGGAGGACAGAACAAATTGATCAACTACCCCAGCCAATCATTGGCAGTGAAGATCTGGGCAGATGGAGACACTAAGGTGGACTATAGCGGCCAGTGGATTCTGAAGAGATTTCATTGTGATTGGAATGGTGGGATAGACAACAATTTAGGGCTGGTAAACTATCAAATTCATGGTGCTGTAAATTTCTATTTTTCTTCATGGTGTTGATTTTATATTGTGATTTTGCGTTTAAGAGAGACATGTAGTGACTGTAAAATGGAAACTATAATGTCCAGATACAATAATGCAGTGCAGTGTACATCTCTACTTCCAGATCAAAGATGGATACAAATGAAACTATTTCAGCTATATCTTGACAACAGGATGTTGGACTCTGCCATTGTCCATGCCGGCAATGAACATGTGACTGTTTATGAAGAGCTATGCTATAGTAATAATAAAGCAGAATTTGTCAAGGAGGGAGGGGTTTTGGGGAGGGAGCAGGGAAAATCCATTCAGGGCCTATGGAACTGTATCATAGAATGATGATAATAATTTTTAAAAGAAATTAAAATAAAGTTTAATATAAATTTTGGAAAGAATCTATGACATATGCCTTTATAAATTCCTCTCATTTATAAACTTTCTTTTTAATTCTGTATTCTTGATATTCTAAGTAATATTAGTTTAGGTTTAGTGAAAATTGATTTTGGATATAAGTAAACCACCTGTCACTATGTAACCACTTGTGCTGCCAACCGTGGAGTTCCTGGTTTCAGTTGGGTAACTGCAGGTCTGAATGAGTAATACCTTGCTGAAAATATTTTCTTTGTAGTAAAATAATAATATTTTTAGAATTCTTTTTATAATCTGTCTTTTAATCATGTAGTAAAAATGAAATAGTTGTTGGTTGTGCAAAAACTTGTGATGAGTTCTGTATACAGAAGGCAACTTTTTTGAATTGTCTATTATGAGCATCGCATTGTAGTGGTCCACGTCTATTCTTGTCTTCTCACTGATCTACGCATCGTTTGCCAACTCTGAAGTCAGCTGGAGCTGTTTTCCGGCATGCTTTCATGCCTAATAGCATCCATTAAACTACTTAAAATGCAAAATAATGACAATTCATCAGAAAGTCTGGGACTTTATAATAATTACTGTCATATAATAAAGAAAGAAATGAAATCAATTGAGTAGAAAACAATGTGAATTTAGTCATGAAGCAAATAAATGATTTCTTTAACTTTGAAAGATAGTATATGACAGATATTGCTCCATGGTTCTGTTCTAAGTAATACCACATGAAAAACTGACAATGAATGTATTACCCAAGTATTGATAAGAAAAGTACATTTTTTGCAGCACTGAAAGTTGATCTTGAAGTGACGTGAAGGAAAATTAAGTAATAGGACCTTCAAAACTTAGAAACTCAATGAAAACAACACTAAGCTCAAAAAAGTTACCAGAGTCACATTTCTAATACTCAAGATTAGGAAAAGTCTTTCAATGATCCAGAGAATATTTCACTCAGTAATAATGATTAAATTCCAATAAGAAAACTGGGTTCTGATGACCGTGGGTGCAAAAATCCTCCACAAAAATACCAATTAAGATGAAATGTTGTCAATCTGAAAAATAGTACCTGTAAATTATAATATTGTTCCAATCTCTTACAGCCTGTAACACATGCAATAAGATATTGTGATGTAGCCAATGAACCAATAATCAATGTAAGTCAGACTGCTTAAGATCTACATCAAGGAACTCTAAAACCTAATGCACTTTTAAGACCCTATGCTTCTCAGTAATGGGGCGGGAAAACAGAGAAATCTTCCATCTTCCTGGAATGTGTGAGGCAGACCTGAAGTAAAATCTATCAAGAACATAACAGGTAACTTATAGACAACAGACTCAAATAAGCATTAGACAATAGTAAAACTACAAAGACATAGGGGAGAATCAAGAGCGATCCTATCAGCCTCTTAACAGGAGGTCACATGCATACAGCAGGGGGGATTATAGTGGAGCAGGTGGATAGGAAGAGGCTTGTATCCCAATCGTGGAGACTCTCGGATCCTCACCAATGACTGTAGTACAGACACAAAGAACTACATCCAAACTGCCAAGGAGAACACAGGGAATTGGAGTGCCTTCAGAGCCCAAAGACTCTGAGGTCATCCACTCCTGTTTGGATCTCCCACAAGGGATGGAAGAAGTTCAAATCCCTCTTTGCAGGGTCCAATGTCACCGGAACAACAACCAGAAGCCCTGAGCAGTGTGCAGAAATGAAAGAACAATAAACTTGCTTCATGACTAGGGGCAGGAGCTTTCTCTGGTCCTTACTTAGTTCCAACTTTGGATCCCCACGCTCTCCTGTAATGACTATCAGGGTTTGCTCTGGGCCCCCCTGCCCCCTAAAAAACAAAACAAAACAACAACAAAACAGTTCTCATGCATACCAGTGGGTGCCATGACCTAGTGAGAGCAACTCTCAATACTCCTACAGACCTACCCCATCTGCTAGCCTCTGCTGCAGCCTAGCCTGGCTCAGCCCATGTAGTCCCATGGATACTGCAGCTTAGCTCAACCTAACCTACCCCCAGGCCTGGTTCTCACATATGCCCACAGGGGCTGCTGCCTTGTCTAGCCTGGCTGTTCCCTGCCCTGGTCCTGTGCTCCACAGTTATAGGTGCAGCCTAGCATGAAAGTGCCCAGAGTTTCCTAGCCAGGCATGTTCCTACTAAAGATCTTGCACATACAAGGAGGTAGTGTGGTCCAGCCTGTCATGAGTTCACCCAGTCCCAGCACTTTATAGCTGGTGGGTCAACCTAGCCAGGCTGGCCGGAACCCATTCTGGCTCTCATACCTGCCAGCAGGTGAGTAGCCTAGCCCCGCCTAGTCAGGCCACAGACCAGTTCACAGCCAGACCCAGATCTCACACTCTCCACTGGAGACACCAGCACGGCAAGAGTCCAGTAGAGTCAGTATTCCTGCTTGGTATGTTCTCCCCTCAATCCCAGCCTCTACAAGTGCAGGTAGGTGATACAGCATGGCCCCATCATGCCTTCTCCCAACCCCAGTTCCCATGAGTGTCAGGTAGGTTCCTGTTGGGTGAATTCTGTTGTCCAGTCAGGCTTGGGCCATCACTGCTCTCATTCTCCATGATGCAGTCCTTTGGAGGTAAGCACAAAATTTCCCCAATGAATCTGCCCTCATGCCCAGTTCTCCCATGCTCTAATGGGATCTTTTAAAGATTTATTTTTATTATTTTGTTATTGGAAAGGCGGATGTACAGAGAGGAGAGACAGAGAGGAAGATCTTCCATCCGATGATTCACTCTCCAAGTGAGCACAACGGCCGATGCTATGCCGATCCAAAGCCAGGAGCCTCTTCCGGGTCTCCCACACGGGTGCAGGGTCCCAAAGCCTTGGGCCGTCCTCGACTGCTTTCCCAGGCCACAGGCAGGGAGCTGGAAGGGAAACAGAGCTGCCGGGATTAGAACCGGCGCCCATATGGGATCCGGGCGTGCAAGGCGAGGACCTTTAACCACTGTGCCACCGCGCCGGGCCCCTGAACTGAGCATCTTAAGTACTTGCTACAGTATCTTAAACCCAGCCTGATGTGGCTCAACACCTTTTCCAACATTCTTAGGTGGGTACTGCCATAAAACTCAAGAAGACATGCTCCCAACACCAGCTTTGTTGAATGCCACTTTGCAGTGGGCAGTGCCATTTAGAACAGCTCAGATTCATTGCCTTCTTCCCAAAAGACACCCTTCAAGCAAGAAGACAATGGAGCAACATTTTTCAGAGCCTGAAAGAGGAAAACTGTCACCCCCGGATAATATATCCAGAAGAGCTCTCATTTGTGTTTGAAAATGAAATAAAATATTTCCACAATAAAAAGAAGTTAGAGGGCCCGGCATGGTGGCGCAAGTGGTTAAGGTCCTCGCCTTGCACGCCCGGGATCCCATATGGGCGCCGGTTCTAATCCCGGCAGCCCCGCTTCCCTTCCAGCTCCCTGCCTGTGGCCCGGGAAAGCAGCCCAGGACAGCCCAAAGCTTTGGGACCCTGCACCCGCGTGGGAGACCCGGCAGAGGCTCCTGGCTTCGGACCGGCATAGCATCGGCCGTTGCGCTCACTTGGGGAGTGAATCATCGGACGGAAGATCTTCCTCTCTGTCTCTCCTCTCTGTATATCCGCCTTTCCAATAAAAAAAATAATAAAAATAAATCTTTAAAAAAAAATAAAAAGAAGCTAGAATACGCCAACACTGAGCCAGTGCCAGAAACGTTACTCAGAAATGTACTAAAGTCAGATAGGAAGTTAATCAACAATGGCAAAGGGGACGATCTTCCAATTAAGACCCACAAAATAAACCTAAGTTAAATAAAAAGCTCAACACACACACCACACACACACAAACATAATTTTTGAAAAAAATTCTTTGGGAACTCCTCAACATCTTAATGATGAATCTTTTGCTTATGTTTGAGGAAACACTGGTTTCCTCTTTACTGCTGCTTGTGATACTTCTGTTATCCTCGGCCACTGTCTTTGAGATCTTCAGGTTTTCCTGAAGGCAGACTCTGTCCTTATATTGTGTTGCTCCCAGACTTGCATTTAGATTTTACTATTACTGTCCTGTATCTAGTTTCCTATTAATTCTTGTTCTGAGATGATATCTGGGTACTGGTGCTGGTCACTCCAGGAAGCTTCAGCTCAGGCTCTCATATCTTGTTCCATCTTGATCTCCACCGACAGTGCTGCCAAGGTTGCGTCTCTCAGCCCTTGGCATTCCTGGATCACAGCCATGGCATCTACTGCCTAACAACTCGCTCAGTCATGGTTTCAATGGTGCCCAAGGTCAGGGAGGCTACTGCCAAGTCTTTAAACTGAAGTTTAAAGGTTGTTGCTTTTGATCTTTTCTTATTTTGCCCTAGTTGGTCAGCAGCTTTGCTCCTTCACACCTCTCCCATGGCTATGCCAAACCTCTTGTCAAATATAACCATCCGCTAGCCCTTGAATCCCTCCTACTTGGCCCAGACTATTCAAAGTACCCAGACTTACGCACTTGTTGAAGCAGCTCCCACAGTAAATACATTGCATGCTGCTTCTCGCTTGCCCTGCTTTGTTGTTGTTGTTGTTGTTGGTACTGGTGGTGGGTTTTTTTGTGTTTGTTTTTTAATTGTCAATAACATTGTATTATGTGATACAGTTTTATAGGTGCTTGGATTTCTCCTACTCCTCCCACAACCCTCCCCCCATGGTGCATAACCACAGTTCAAGTTCAGTTGAGATTCCTCCATTGCAAGCACATACCCAGCATTGAGTCCAGCATCTTATTGTCCTGATAACATTTAATGGCCTCTTGGGGAGGCCTTCCCTGGTCTGAAGGCAAACTAACAGAGTAAAATCCCAGTCAGTTAAGAGCCCCAACAAAATACCAGCAACAATATATAGTGTTGTGGAATTGATTGACATAGTATTGAGTAAACAATATGGTAAAAACAATGCAAATTCTATTTTTCGAAACACATGAATTGAGACAGTATCAATGACAAGATCAAAAAAATAAAAAACAAATACAGGTTAAATTAAGGCAAACATGTGGTTTCTAACCTTTTGGGATTCGCTCATTTCCCTTAGCATTATAGTTTCCAGTTGGGCCCCTTTAGCCACAAAGAACTGCATTTTGTTTTTTTTAATAGCTGAGTAGTATTCCATGGAGTAAATGAACCAAAACCTTCTTATCCAATCTTCTGCTGATGGGCATTTCAGTTGCTTCCATGTTTTTGCAATTACTGATTGTGCTGCTATGAACATAGGGGTGCATGTTGGTTTGTCGTGAAACAGGTGTTTTGGATATATTCCTAGGAGTGCTATTGCTGGGTCATATGGTATGCAGATTTTGAGTTGTTTAAGTGTTCTCCATACTGATTTCCATAAAGGCTGCACCAACCTGGAGTCCCACCAGCAGTGGGATAGGGTACCCTTTTGCCCACATCCTCGCCAACAAGTGTCGTTGGTGTTCTTTTTGATGTGGGCCAATCTTACTGGTGTTAGGTGGGACCTCATCAATGTCTTAATTTGTATTTCCCTTATTGTCAGGGAACTGGAGTGAATCTTCTTGTGTGTTTGTTTTTTAACCTAGGCAACATTTACTTCTCCCTCCTACCTTGCTCATGCTCTGCATACTGGAACTCATGCAACAGGTTCTTAATGCTGACCTACTTAGCCTTTACTTCTGGCTCACTTTGCTAGATCCCTGGAGCCAAACTTAATCCAGTCTTTGCCCCCATAGCTTCCAGCACCCCCCTCAGATATTTCTGGGATCCCTCAGGATGTTTAGGGTATAGACACTCTGGGTGTGGAAGGGATTCTAACTTTTCCTGGGTCCCTCCCTTGGTTAATTCACTCCACAGTGGCTTTCCCCCTAATGACTTGCTCCCCAATGGCATACGTATGACCATCAGGGGCTATTAGCAGCCGGAGGAGTTCCACTCAGATTTACCTCCCCTCTCAGATGTTGGGTTGAATGCTTTATTCTATTGCTTTTTGCCACTTTTCCTATTCTTGAGAGACTCCATGGAAATCCATCTGCTCCAGCTCCCTTTGTGTTGGCTCCAAATCGACAAGACCATTGTCCGCAAATTGGGATAATTAAGCATCACAAGTGGTAAGCTGCAAAATGAAATCATTAACATCAGTAAATATGTATGAAGTCACTTCAAATCACCTATGAATCCAAGGAAGCCACACTGTGAACAGTAAAAGATAACTTCACCAGGGACCAGAGATGCTAACTGCCTGTTTTATGACTCCTCACATCCCTATTCCACCCCCTAGGAGAATAAACCCTAGCTGCTGTTAGAGACAAGGGTTTTGATTGCTCCATTTGCTTCTTGCTGAAAAGAGGCCTTGAAAGGCCAAGGACAGCAGCAAGGCATTCTCCAGGGAGTTATTCTTCAGGGGAGTTAATCTAAACACCCCTGAAACAAGGCCAAAGTCATCAGGTGTCTGAAGTATTGAGTGCAATTTGGAGGCTTCTCTTTGTTGAACTCTAGACAACAAAACATAATGCAGTTATAATTTCTTACAAGCTAGTATGTGTTTAGGGCTTAGGTTGAAACCTCTGTCAGAGTAAATGTTAGACCTTGGCATTTTAGATTAAGATTTATAAACAATTAACTCAATAAAGGCAAACAAACACATGAATTGTCTCTGAGCTGTGCAGGGTCATAACCAAGGTCAGTTAAGAGACACAGGAACAATGAAAGAATTAGTAGTAAAAATAACATACAAGTCCATCATGTAGGAAAGTTACATAAAAGTTTAATTTTAGAGTTTCCATGGAGTCATACATTATTTAGCATTAACATTTTTGGATTAAGAAAATATGGTGGAGGACAATCAAGATGGTGCAATAGGGTAAGGACACGTTGAAACGGATAGAGAAACATTAACCATTATGAAGCAGAAAGGGAACATTCCAGAAAATAGGAGTGGACAGAACAGCAGCAGAGGGGTACCTGGAGACTGACAGACAGACACAGGAAAGCAGCAAAAACAACGGAGTGGTGTAGTAGTGATTGATATCCAAGCAGCATTCAGCTAACAGTGATTTGAATTGCAGCAGCAGCTGGAATTCCACCAGCAACAAGGTGGGAAGGGATTTTCACTGGAACTTAGGAGGTGAACCCAGACAAAGAACTGTCTATCCTGCTGATCTGTTTGATTTGACCAAGAGCAGAGGCAGAACGTCAGATTGCAGATGGGCAGTGTGGGAACAGGGTTGATTTCACACACCAGTCTGCACCCCCAGAGCCAAATCAGGGGCCATTTAAGCAGGAAAAGGAAATGGAAAAGACTGAGCATACACTGAGCTGGGAGTGAGTTCATTTCTGTCTTGGAGAACAGCAACAACGTGGCATCATATACGTTCCACCCAAGACATGTCCCTGTAGCCCTCAGATCTGAGGGCCAGCAGATCAAGAACTTTAGTAGTGGCATGTCAGGTACCATTTTGTACAGTGTGGCAAACGTTTTAGCACGGCAGAGACAACAGTGAGATGCCCATGTGCTGAGCTCGTGAGAACTCACTGAGCTCAGTGCATTGCACTGATCCCACATGGAAAATAATACGATTACAACATTGTACAGGTTAAAATAGGTCCATGTAGCCCTCAGACCTAATGGCCAGCAGGTCCCTGCAAGATTACCACCAACAACAACTTAGCTAAATAGGACATCTGCTGTCTCCCTAATCCTGGAATCTGCTCCAACTGAAAGTGGGAGAAAGATTGTAGATGATGGTGCGACCTCGGCACAGTGTCACAGGAGGTGAAGACTTGTGATCTAGGAGCTGGGGGCTACAGAGACCATGGTGGAAATCTAACATAAAAACCCAGACCCAGAATCTGCAGGAGGGATTGGCACAATTGTTTACAAACAAAGAACCATGTACCAATGGCAATAAATAAAAATAGAACTGTAGACCTGTAGGTGTCACAGCTTAGAAACCTGCCCCAAGGAGAAGACTCTGCTAACCAGAAGTACAAGGATCAAGAGCAAAAGAAGAGACAAAGGCACAATGAATATGACTGAAAACACCCCTGCAAAGGAGTAAAACCCTATGCCAACCTCATAGTTCTTGAGGAAGACATCAAGAAGGTGGGGGATACAGAATTCAAAACACTTGTTCAAAAGTTCCTTGTGAACAATGAGAAGCACCTAAAGCAGGTGTTCAAGGAATTTAAGGAAATGTGTTACACTGGAAATTAATCAAATGAAAGCTGATACATTAGAAATGAAGAACACAGTGGAGCAAGTTGAAAGTACAGTGGAGAGTCTCCAAAATAGAATGAAACTAGCAGAAGAAAAAATCTCATAATTAGAAGATATTTCCTGTCATCAGAGGTCCCTCTTCAGCATCAGTTCTCAACACTTATTCCTGCCAGCAGGCTCCAAGATAGCAGAGAAATGAGGAGATGGAGAACCATCAGACAAATGGTGAGGGATGTCTGACTTATTGTGCACAAGTTACAAGTTTATAAAGGCCAAGGATAGGGAGGGCTGCAGGGCATCTTCCAACAGTCTCCCCACCCACCAAAAACACTCTAATTGGTTAGAAGCTGCTTCTATTCCCCTTTGACCCTACAGTCATGTGAGAGGTCACATTCTGCTTTCAGGGCTGGAAGCTGTGCCTCAGGTCATCGGCAGGAAATCTGTGGGCCATGCCCACCAGGTGGCAAGCAGAGACCAGGGGCAATCTCCTATATCCTTTTATTATCATTCTTAAACTGTTTTGTGGGTGTAGATATTCCTCTTTCCAACTCCACTTCCTTCCTCTCCATTCTCCCCTCAACTATTTTTTCCATATTATTAGATACTATAATTCTTCAGCACCAGTGATAAACCCAACACTCTGCTATGTAAGTGTCTCATTGCATTGTAGGTATAGGCAATGGTAACAAATCAAGTAACACATTATAAAGTATATTTGACAGTTTTGTTTGGAGTACTCGTTTTGTTCAGGAGTAGAGATGCACACTGAATACATCTTCACTTCCTGGTATGCAAAGCTTCATTATATAATTCAACTATTAGAATGATGAATAGACATATTTGCCTATATGTTTAATTTGCATTTTGCTTGAATGTTGCCTTATATCATAGAGAACATGCGATCATTGTTGTTTGAGATGGGCTTATTTCATTGAGCATAAAGGTCTCCATTTTGGACCATTTTGTTGCAAAAGGTGGAATTTCACACTTTTTTTTTAATTCATTATTTTTCATGTACCTTAAGAAAGTTGGGCTTAGGGATTTTCCCTTCCACCTTCCCCTACTCCCTATGTCCCACCTTACTGGAGTCTCCTGTCATGCGGAAGAATTCACCTGACACTGGAAAGCGTCTCAGAGGCGCTTTATTCCAACCTTCTGTTAAAACTGTTACATCCATTAATTCTATTATGCAGAAGCCCCTGGCTTATATATCAATCCTATCCAATCAGCTTAAAGATATCCAAGGCACACCAATCAGGGCAAAGGACCAATCACAGGGCGGGACATTGTCAGCGCCCTCAACAGCTCCCCCTTCTTGTTTTATTAAGCAGGGGACCGTGCCTGTCTTAGGTGTTCCTAGTTCAGGCTCCCCTTACCTGTCATGGGCTAACCACGTGGCTAGGAATGTGGCACCTGTCTTAGGTTGGTGAAGCCATATCTGATACTTACCCGTCTCTAGCTACCGGTCCAGCATGTCTAGCCAGACTTCTGGGGATTCTCTGTTGTGAAGGGCAAGCACAGCTTGCACTAGCAGCCACTGTTGCTGCTGCTGATGCTGTGCTCAAGGATGAAGCATCCACAGACCCCAAAGAATGAAAATTAATAAGATAAGGCTCAGGGCTACTACACCGGCCCATTGGCGTGCAAAGGAATGATCCTTTAGTATCCAATTTGTCCATTGCACTACCGTGGCAATCTCTACTTTTGTGCTATTTATGGCTGTAATTTGGGATCTTAGTTCCTAACTCAAATTATCAAGTCATATGGACCAGCTTCCATTAAGGGATAGCATAGCAGATAAGTCTCTGGACAAATTCAATGCTCAGGAACCATTGGTGACAATAGAGGGAGTGACACACATTCCAGTAGACTAAGCACACAGCAGGTCCCCATATAATGGAGCAGTTGTTCCACTGCCTCCTGCAAAAGATCCACCCTCTGATTAACAAGTAAAATGCCTCTTTTAAAATCTATGATGAATAAGAACCTGAAGATCACTTTCTTTCACCTGAGCGGGCATGGGAATAAGTTGTGGAATGTGTACCAGCACCGCAGTGCCAGAGCCATTCCAACACTGGGTAAGGGCTCACTTAACTACAGAGCAATTCAAAAGGGTAACATTAGCACTCATGGAAACAATAAACATAAATGGAGCTTGTACACACACATAAATAGCATTATAGATGACATCACGACTGCAATTAACTTTAACATCTTCTTCCCACATTCTAGAAATATTACTATTATAATTACAATTTTTATCACTACCTTATCAATAAATGCAAAAGCTGATATATCTGAACACCCATCCCTACTAGTGCAAAGTACCCAGACATTCCAAGACTGAGCAGAAACAGATTGAACAGGGCTACTATATGTACAGTTATACCCCACAAAGGTGGAATTTGAACAGGTAGGAAATAAATTGGTCACAGCAAGATCAGGTCCTACTCTTCTAGGAGTCACAGTACTTTGACAGCCAGTCCATTCTGGGGGCCATTTCCAAGGCCTTAGACAGCAAGGCAATACTTGCCACACCCCTTTTATAGTGCCGTTATATTCACTCCTCAGGCACAGTCAGGGAACTGATGCAGTCATAACATCGCTTCTCACTGGAAGGGGGATTGGCCAAGCTTTCACTATTGCTCATAGCTAGAGATTCTGGCTGTCTCCTCTCAGTATCTGAAGGAACATCAGGCTGGTCAGCATCCACCATGTCCACAGGTTCATCTTTTCCGGCTTTCTTATCACTCGCGTCAAACATTCTGGCACCCACACAGGTCTGTCAGAATCCTGCAGAAAAACACAAACTGCTCCTCATGTCTGTTGTAAGACCAGATGTGGGCCCATCCCTCATTTTGTTAGAACATCCTTCCAAATCACCCAATCTTTGCAGGGGCCTGCGCCAACAGCGTGGCGTTCCATGGCAGAATGGCCACCCAAATCCAAAATCAAGAAATTAAAAATATAAGTAACTTGGGCCCGGCGCGGTGGCGCAAGTGGTTAAAGGTCCTCGCCTAGCACGCCCGGGATCCCATATGGGCGCCGGTTCTAATCCCAGCAGCCCCGCTTCCCTTCCAGCTCCCTGCCTGTGGCCTGGGAAGGCAGTCGAGGACGGCCCAAGGCTTTGGGACCCTGCACCCGCGTGGGAGACCCAGAAGAGGCTCCTGGCTTCGGATCGGCATAGTATCGGCCCGTTGCGCTCACTTGGGGAGTGAATCATCAGACGGAAGATCTTCCTCTCTGTCTCTCCTCTCTCTGTATATCCGCCTTTCCAATGAAAAAATAATAAAAATAAATCTTTAAAAAATATATATATATAAGTAACTAAAGCCAATTGATGTTTAGGACTATTGGGATATATGACGGCTCCTACTCCCCCCCCCCCTTTTTCTTTGTTAATAATGCTTTGAGATGCTAGTGGAGTGTTTAATCACAAATTCAGAACAAAACTTATCAAATGCTTTGGCTGTATAGGCAGGTCCATTATCAGTCTTATAACACTGGGGGATGCCCCAGGTTGCAAAAGCCTGAAGGCAATGAGATATAACATCGTGAACCTTCTCTCCTGTATGAGCTGAGGCATAAAGAACCCCAGAGCAGGTATCAATAGATTTTTTTTTTTTTTTGCATCTCAATATGACTTTCTTACCTTCTTGTATAAGTTCTCTGAATTTATCAGTGCCATCTGTCAGGCAAGACTTAATCAATGTCCAGAACCCAACCTTCCTGGAGGGAGGATCTCCTGCTTTTCTGCCCTAGATAAGTCTCTGCCTAAGTGCTCCCGTTGTGGCAGGGTCAAAAGGCCCTGCTCCAGAAACCACGGGGCAATCCTCTGCAGAATTTGCAAAAACGACGGTACTGTCAGCAATTTCTGCAATAAAGGCTGCATGTGCACTGAAGAAGTTAAATTGCCCATATTTCTAATACCTTTACTCATCGCTAACCCGCGAACTTTATTCATCATTAAACCTGCGAACTTGACTTGTCGCTAACATGCGAACTTGATGTGCACATCCCTGCCTAGTGCGGGTTCCTGAGCAAAAGGCTCAGTTGTAAACTAATTCCCACTGTAAGCGGCTCCCTGAGTGATCTGCTCAACTTCTTACCTTCCTGGTGCTCACGAGCTGACTTCTATTCGAGTCATGGCACCAGTGTTCGGGGTCTCCCATCCCGTGGAAGAAATCACCTGACACTGGAAAGCGTCTCAGAGGCGCTTTATTCCAACCTTCTGTTAAAACTGTTACATCTGTTAATTCTGTTATGCAGAAGCCCCTGGCTTATATATCAATTCTATCCAATCAGCTTAAAGATCACCAAGGCATGCCAATCAGAGCAAAGGGCCAATCTCAGGGCAGGACATTGTCAGCGCCCCCAACACCACCTCCAAGTTTTTCCCTATGTTATACCAATAGTTTAGTCCCTCATTATCAGTCATAAATCCATTATTCTTCTGTATAAGTGTACCTGACTTTGGAGGTATAAGAACAGTATGAAATACAATATTTTAGTGTCAAAATATGTTTAACAGTTTCATTTGGAGTCCATCTTTTTTTCAGAAGAAGAAATGCCTACTGCAATGTATTTCTACCTCATGGTACACTTCCCTCCATTATAGAGATTCTTTAGATAAATATATGTATACACATACTTACATGTATACATGCTCTCTCTGATTTAAGACAACATTTATGGAATTTTACTTCTTTTAATGTCTCATAGAATTGAGCAAAGTATTTCAGCTAGCAGAAGTAAGATGCAAGACACCCCAACTATGTCTCATACAAAAATCAGTTCTAAATGGATCAAGGACCTAAAGCTGAACCCAGAAACCATTGAGTTATTAGAAGAAACCACAGGAAGCACTCTATAATATACAGTAACCAGGAAAGACTTCTGAGAAAAGTCACCAAAAGCACAGACAGTCAAAGCCAAAATGAACAAATGGGACTACATCAACCTTCTGTAGCAAAAAACAAACAAACAAAAAACAATCAAGTAAAGAAGCAATCAAGATAGTGGGAGAAAATTTTTGCATACTACATGCTTGATATAGAATAAATATCCAGGATTTACAAAGAGCTTCAGAAACTCAATGACAACAAAGCAAGTAACCCTGTTAAGAATTGGGTGAAGAAAGCAAGCAAGCGTATTTCAAAAGAACAAATTCAAATGGCTAAACGAGATATATGAAAAAGCTCAGGCTCCCTACCTATCAAAAAAATACAAGTAAAAATCAAAATTGACTATTCTACCTATATTAGCCTATATTCAGAAATTTACAAACAACACCTGCTGGTGTAGCAATGGAGTAAAAAATAACCTACACTCTTCGTGGGAGTGTAGGCAAGTGCAGCCAATAGGGAAATTGGTGTAAAAGTCCTCAGATATTTGAAAATAGATATGCCATCTGAAGCAGCATTCTACTCTAGTAAGTATCCAAAAAAAAGAAAATATGCAAATGAAAGAGTCACGTGTAACCTCATGTTGATAGCAACACAATGCAATTGTCCAGAGATTTTTTTTTTACTATAATTAAGTTCTTGTTACTGTTGCCTTCAAAAATTAGGTTCTTCCATACCATCTACTACTTCACTGTCCCAATAACATCTCATCAAGAATGAGTAAAAGTTCATTTCTGTAGGGATTTCACCATAACCAATGAATTCAACATTTCAAAAGCGAACTGTGTGTCTTCCTTATGGCTTTAGTTTGTTACAGAAGTGAGAATATTTATGTATGTGTCTCAAAACTGGTGAGATTTTGTAACCTCCAGTCATAATTTATACATACATATAAATCAAGCATACTAGTATATATCAGTGAATGCAGTGACTTTATGCTTACAAAAAACAGCAGAAAGGCAGTACACTTGGAAATAAACTGGCCAACAAATCTGATAAAATCAACTATCACAGGAAGTAAGCTTTTTGTGTTCTTTGCCCCATGTCATATTTCTCCATTGCTAAAATGTTTATAAATCACTGCCACTGGTATAAATTAACTGAAGCAGAACTGCTATGAACATGTGAAAGTCAGTCTTTAACATTTCACCTTGCTTTGTATTATTCATAACTTTTAGTCAACATTCAGATCTAATGGAGAAAAGCCCTGCTCTATCCATTGGAAACAAACATCCTAAGGAACTTACCTTGTGAGTCTGCAGCATCCCTTTTCTGAGGAATGACAGACCCATGAGCAGGTATTTTGGTGCTAAGAAGACTGCATTCACCTGAAACACGCTCACCTCTCAGGAAGCTGAACAGTCAGGATTACTCAAAACAGTGGCGTTCTAAACCGGTTCAGTAATCAACAACTTCAGGTCTCTTTGCCAAATTACTGTATCTGTGAATTTTTGAAAGCCTCCTGCTGCTTAACTCAAAGCTCTTGGGAAACTCTAGTCTCTGATCAGCAGAGATAAGATGGGTCTTGTTGAGCAAGTGAAGTCAAGGCCTACACAGTGTCAGTGAACTTGGGGAAAGGAATCATTGTCTCCTCTGAACTTCTCTCCATAAAACAACTCTGCTTCCCCTTGGAGACAAGCCCTTCAGCCTCAATGGCCTTTGATGAGCTCCTGGATCAAGCTGGAACTCTGGGAAGATTCCAGATCCTTCAGATTGCTTTCTGTTTTGTTGCAACCACAATCACATACTCTCATACTTTCCTGGAAAACTTCATTGCAGCCACTCCTGAGCATCGCTGCTGGGTCCCTCTCCTTGACAATCACACTGTCTCCCACAATGACACTGGCATCCTCAGCCAGGATGATCTCCTGAGAGTCTCCATCCCCCTGGACTCAAACCTGAAGCCAGAGAAGTGTCGTCGCTTCATCCATCCCCAGTGGCAGCTCCTTCACCTGAATGGGACCTTCCCCAACATAAGTGAGTCAGACACAGAGCCCTGTGTGGATGGCTGGGTGTATGACCGAAGCTCCTTCCTCTCCACCATTGTGACAGAGGTAAGGATCCTCAGTTCAAATCTCTGGGGGCAAGTATCATGGTGTAATAGAATAAGTTCAACCTGTCTTGATGGCATCCCATATAGGCACCAATTCTTGTCCCAGCTGCTCATTGCTGATCCAGATCCCTTCCTACTGCCTCAAAAATCTGCAGAGGATGACTCAAATACTTTTGTCCCTGCACTCATGCCAGTGTCTCAGAAGAAGCTTCTGGCTCCTGCTTCCAGCTACAGAACAGATCTACTTATCCTAGCTCTTGTAGCTATTTGGAATGAATTTGTGAACTGAAGTTCTCTCTCTCACTCTCTCTCTTGTCCTCTCTGTCTCTCTTTGTGAACTCTGCTTTTCAAATAAAACCTAAAAAATTTAGAAAGGATCTTTTTAGAGAAGTGAGAAGTGCATGTGTTGGAACTAACACTAGCAATGCATTGGAAATTATTCTATTCATTGTGTCCCAATAAAGATAATATACTCTGTTAGCAATTATCTATCTGTACTGCAATACAATCCAATACAGAAACCCTGGGCATAGGATCCAGGATTCAGTGCTGTGGAAGTTCTTCAGCTAATTCAATAGGTGACCCACACAAATGCCCGAGAGCTACGTGTGAAAATGGTCAGATTATCAGCCATCACAGAAATGAACAAAAATCAAGACCACAATGAGATGTCACCTCACCCCTGCAGGAATGGATATTACTGAAAAGACTAAAGGTCCCAGCTGCCTGCCTGGATGTAGAGGAGAGATCCAAAAAATTTTGTGGTAATTGAATATACATTTGGAGTGACATGTGAGTGACATGATGAAGGAAAAAACATGGATTTTTCCCAATTAGTTAAAATTTGTAGTAAATGATTTTTAAATTAAATTCTATATGACTTCAATTACACTGTATTTTAAATGCATTATCATTAATTTAATAAAGAGTTGATGTCATGAGAAAAAAAAAGACCAAATCAGGCACATGGCAGCAGATTATCTGAATAGCATAGGATAAATAATGCAGTCGCATGTGAAAGGCTGAGTAGGTTCAGTAGTTCTGGAGTGTGGGCAGCCCGAGGAGAGTGACGGCAGGTGAAGCTGGAGAGGGAGCAGCCCCATAGCAGGAGGCCATGTGTCATATGTAAGAATTTGTCATCAGGCTTAACAAAAGGGCTTAAACTCTTCTAAAACTCTGCTGTGCTGCTTCCTTTCCCAGTGGGACCTGGTATGTGATTATCAATCCCAAAAATCAGTGGTTCAAACCCTCTTTATGATCGGGTCGCTGCTGGGAAGCCTGACACTTGGCCATCTTTCAGACAGGTAAGTGTCATCTCTCTTTTGATTTGCTGACCTCATGATGCAGACATTGAAGTATTTTAGAAAACCTTGTAAGCCTGTACTATGTACTTTAGATTGTGCCTCATACTCATTTTTCTTTCTGACTTCAGAAAATACAGACAAATAACACTGTTTGCTGTGTGACCAGGGTTGTGATAAATCAGTTCATTATGTACATGAGGAGATGAAAAGGCATCTGGGCTCATTTAATAGATTGGTTATTGTGAATCAGGCTGCAATTAACATGAGTCTAAAAATTTTTCTTGGGACCAGCACGGTAGCTTAGCAGCTAAAGTCCTCACCTTGTATGCACTGGGATCCCGCATGGATGCTGGTTTGTGTCCCGGTGGCTCCACCTTCTGACCCAGCTCCCTGCTTGTGGTGTGGGAAGGTAGTAGAGGAAAGCCCAAAGCCATAGCACCATGCACCTTCATGGGAGACCCAGAAAAAGCTCCTGCCTCTGCCTGTGGATCAGCTTAGTTATGGCCATTGTGGCCACTTGAGGAGTGAAGAAGCAGACAGATCTTCCTCTCTATCTGACTTTCCAAAGAAAATAAATAAATCTTTTTTTTTTAATCTCTTTCTAATACTGATTTCATTTCCTTTGAGCAAAACCCAGGAATGGGATGGCTGGTTCATACGGTCGATCTATTTTCAAATCTCTGAGAAATTTCCAAATTGCCTTCCATAAAGGTTGCACTGGTTCACTTTACCACTAATGGTGTAGTAGGGTGTTTTGTGTTCTACCTTTTCCAACATCTGTCGTTTATGGTTTTCAGATGACAGCCTTTCAAATGGGAGTGAGCTGAAACCTCACTGTGGTTGTTATTAGCATTTCCCTGGTAGCTAGTGATCTTAAGCGCCTTCTCATCAGTCTGCCAATGTCTTGTGCAGTTTCCTCAGATATTTTTCTCTAGTAACTTAATGGTATCCAGTCATACATTTAGATACTCTATACATTGTGAGTTGATTTTCATCTAAATTCTGAGGTATGGGTCTTGTTTCATATTTCTGAATGTTAAGATCAGGTTCCCCAACACCATATGGTGACGACACTGTCCTTTCCACGTGGACTAATGTAAGTTCATTTTCCAAAAATTAATTAGTTGAAGATATATGCATTGATTTCTAGGGTGTCTGAAATGTGCCATTAGACCATATGTTTAATTCTGTGCAAGTACCACGTTTTTATGATGGTTACTGCCTTAATATGTCTCAAAATCTGGTCCTGTAATTATATCATCTTTGTTTTCCTTGGTTAAGACTGTGATGCCAGAGTCTCCTGTATTTCTGGATAAATTTCAGAAATGTCTTTATCTTTCAGATGAAAACCTTTGGTATATTAACTGTAATTGCATTATATCTGAATTGTTGTATGTAGTGTGGGTGTTTTAATGATATTAATTCTTTCACATCCTGAAGATAGAACAATTTTCCTTTTTGTGTCTTCTCTTTCAATCCTTGGTGTGTAATAATTTTCATCAAAATGATCTTCTATCGGGGGTCCTCCCGTCCCGCGGAAGAAATCACCCGACACTTGAAAGAGTCTCCAAGGTGCTTTATTCCGATCTTCCATTGTGACCATTATGACCGTTGTGACCGTTACGCTCCAGCTCCTCCCCCGCCAAGCCCTCTGCTTCTCTGTCAAACTTGTCCAATCAGCCTAAAGAACACCAAGGCACACCAATCAGGACAAAGGGCCAATCACAGGGCAGGAAATTGTCAGTGCTCCCAACAGATCCCACTTCTTGTTTTATTAAGCAAGGGACCGTGCCTGTCTTAGGTGTTCCTAGTTCAGACTCCCCTTACCTGTCATGGGCTAACAACGTGGCTAGGAATGTGGCGCCTGTCTTTGGTTGGTGAAGCCATATCTGATACTTACCCGTCTCTGGCTACCGGTCCAGCATGTCTAGCCAGACTTCTGGGGATTCTCTGTTGTGAAGGGCAAGCACAGTTTGCACTAGCAGCCGCTGTTACTGCTGCTGATGCTGTGCTCAAAGATGAAGCATCCACAGACCCCAAAGAATGATAATTAATAAGATAAGGCCCAGGCCTACTATACCGGCCCATTGGCGTGCAAAAGAAAGATCCTTTAGCAACCAGTTTGTCCATTGCACTACCGTGGCAATCTCTACTTTTGTGCTATTTATGGCTGTAATTTGGGATCTTAGTTCCTAAGTCAAATTATCAAATCGTATGGACCAGCTTCCATTAAGGGATAGCATAGCAGATAAGTCTCTGGACAAATTCAATGCTCAGGAACCATTGGTGACAATAGAGGGAGTGACACACATTCCAGGAGACTAAGCACACAGGAGGTCCCCATATGATGGAAATAAGTTGTGGAATGCGTACCAGCACCACAGTGCCAGAGCAATCCCAACACTGGTTAAGGGCTCACTTAACTACAGAGCAATTCAAAAGGGTAACATTAGCACTCATGGAAACAATAAACATAAATGGAGCTTGTACACACACATAAATAGCATTATAGATAACGTCACGACTGCAATTAACTGTAACATCTTCTTCCCATATTCTAGAACTATTACTACTATAATTACAATTTCTTATCACTACCTTATCAATAAATGCAAAAGCTGATATATCTGAACACCCACCCCTACTAGTGCAAAGTACCCAGACATTCCAAGACTTAGCAGAAACAGATTGAACAGGGTTACCGTATGTATAGTTATACCCCACAAAGGCAGAATTTGAACAGCTAGGAAATAAATTGGTCACAGCAAGATCAGGTCCTACTCTTCTAGGAGTCACAGTATTTTGACAGCAGCCCATTCTGGGGGCCATTTCCAAGACCCTAGACAGTGAGTCAATATTTGCTGCACCCCTTTTATAGTGCAGTTATAGCTAGAGATTCTGGCTGTCTCCTCTCAGTATCTGAATGAACATCAGGCTGGTCAGCATCCACCACGTCCACAGGTTCATCTTGCTCCAGCTTTCTTATCACTCGCGTCAAATGTTCTGGCACCCACACAGGTCCATCAGAATCCTGCAGAAAAACACAAACCGCTCCTTGCATCTGTCATAGGACAGGATGTGGGCCCATCCATTGTTTTGTTAAAACATCCTTCCACATCACCCAATTTTTGCAGGGGCCTGCACCAACAGTGTGACATTCCATGGCAGAACGGCCATCCAAATCCAGAATCAAAAAATAAAAAATATAAGTAACTAAAGCCAATTGATGTTTAGGACTATTGGGATATAGGGTGGCTCCTACTCCTCCTTTTTGTTTTATTAATAATGCTTTGAGAGTTGCATGGGCATGCTCTACCACAGCCTGGCCCATGGGATTATATGGGATACCAGCAGAGTGTTTAATCACAAATTCAGAACAAAATTTATCAAATGCTTTGGCTGTATAGGCAGGTCCATTATCAGTCTTACAACACTGGCGGACGCCCCAGGCTGCAAAAGCCTGAAGGCAATGAGATATAATATCGTGAACCTTCTCTCCTGTATGAGCTGAGGCATAAAGAACCCCAGAGCAGGTATCAACAGAGACATGAACAAAAGAAAGGCGACCAAAACTGGGAACATGGGTAACATCCATCTGCCATATATGATTAGGCATAAGACCACGGGGATTTACCCCAAAACAAGGCTGGGATAAAAATGGGACACAATTTTGGCATTGTCTAATAATACAAAAATATGGTCGGATCCAATTATTATACCCCAATACCTGCATACCTGCTGGAAATCATTAAGGGTCTTTAAACCATCCATTCTGATTTTTTTTTTTTTTTTTTTTTTGCATTTCAATATGACTTTCTTACCTTCCTGTATAAGTCCTCTGAATGTATCAGTGCCATCTCTCAGGCAAGACTTAATCAACGTCCAGTCCTGACTTTTCCTGGAACGAGGGGCTCCTGCTATTCAGCCCTAGCTAAGTCTCTGCCTAAGTGCTCCCATTATGGCAGGATCAAAAGGCCCTCCTTCAGAAACCACAGGGCGATCCTCTGCATAGTTTGCAAAAACAACAGTACCGTCAGCAGTTTCTGCAATAAAGGCTGCATGTGCGCTGAAAAAGTTAAATTGGCCATATTTCTAACACCTTTGATCGTCACTAACCTGCAACTTGACTGATCGTCAAATGGCGAAATTGACTGATTGTTAACCGTGAACTTGAATGGGCACTAGACCACAAACCTGAATGGCGGCAAACCGCGATTCTGAATGGGGGCAAACCGCGACCCTGAATGGCGGCAAACTGTGATTGATCGTGAATGGGCCGTAAATGCAATCATAAATGGGCGGTAAACACGATCGTGAGTGAGCAGTAAACACTATCGTGAGTGAACCTGAATGAATCTGAATAGTCGCTAGACCCCAGCTTTAATGGTCGCTACCACGTGAAATTGACTCCTCGCTAGACCCGAGCTTTAATGGTTGCTACCCCGCAAACTTGACTAACTTGACTCCTCGCTACCCCACGAGCTTGACTCATCGCTAAGCCGTGAACTTGACTCGTCACTAACCTGCAAACTTGATGTGCACGTCCCCGCTGCTATCTGCGGCTCCCTGAGGTAACCTGAAACCTCAGCTTAAATGGGCCCCCAGCTGCTGCGGCTTCCTGAGCAAAAAGCTCAGTTGTAAACTAATTCCCGCTATAAGCGGCTCCCTGAACGATCTGCTCAGCTTACCTTCCTGGCGTTCACCAGCTGACTTCTATCCGATTCACAGCGCCAGTTATCGTCTATCCGAGTTACGGCACTGGATCTTCTATCGGGGGTCCTCCCATCCTGCGGAAGAAATCACCCGACACTTGAGAGAGTCTCCAAGGCGCTTTATTCCGATCTTCCATTGTGACCATTATGACCGTTGTGACCGTTAAGCTCCAGCTCCTCCCCCGCCAAGCCCCCTGCTTCTCTGTCAAACTTGTCCAATCAGCCTAAAGAACACCAAGGCACACCAATCAGGGCAAAGGGCCAATCACAGGGCAGGAAATGGTCAGTGCCTCCAACAATCTTCCATATCTTTGGTGAAATATATACCTAGAAATTTTAATCTCTGGTAGCAATTGTGAATGATATTGGTTTTGCAAATGCTTCTCAGGGAGTCAAGATGGCCAATGGAGTTAGACTGATGTGACCGAGGGTCCTAAAAGTTAGAGACTGGAGCTCTCTGAAGTGAGCCTGAGAAGAAAAGAACCGCAGGGAACACTGTGGGAAATCCCCCAGTACCGCCAGGACCGAGAAAGATGGCACACAGCAGTAAAACTGATGTCAAACACTAGAATCAGCTACCTGAGAAGGACAAGAAGGATGCTCTGGGCTGTGGAGACTCAAGCAAAATTTGGCAAGTGAAATTCGGGGAGCGAACCTCAGTTAGTCACTGACACAGGGAAGGGCTCGCACTTAGCAGGAGACTAGGAGCAGGCAGATCTTGGAAACAAAACATTGTGAAGGGAGCCTGAACAGATCTCAGGAACAAATGAGATTCAGAGTGATGAACTGATCTTGGGAACAAAACGTAATCAAGAGTGCCTGAACTGAGTAATTCACGGCAGGATTGGATCTGGGCAGAAGGGACGAAGAAGGTGACCAGGCACAGAAACAAGGAGCCTGGGTGATCCTGGGAGCTAGAGCTCCCCAGCACAGGGTGGCACCAATCCCAGGGCCATGAGAACCCCACAGAAGGGAGACCCAAAAGCTACCATAAATTCGCCTTGTTTAAACAGCCCACAAGACCCCAGCCTGAAGAAGTAGGGAGAGGGGAATCCAGGCACCACAAAGCACAGAGAAGAAAAAAAAAAATCTAAGTCAGCAAGACCTGATCTAGTCACCCACTAGATTTCAACATATAGCCACTGCTATTCAACATAGTCCTAGAGGTACTCGCAGAGGCCATAAGACAAGACAAAGAAATTCAAGGAATCCAAATGGTAAGTGAAGAAGTCAAGCATTCACTATTCACAGATGGCATGATCCTTTACATAGAAGAACAAAGAAACTCAATACAGAGACTGCTAGAACTTATACGAGAGTTTGGCAGAGTGGCAGGGTATAAAATAAATGAGCAAAAATCAACAGCTATAGTGTATGCAAACAGCCCTAATATGGAAAAAGATCTAACCAACAGAATTCCATTCAAAATATTAGAGAAAAGTATGAAGTATCTATGAATAAATCTAACCAAAAATGTAGGAGACCCTTTTGAAGAAAACTACAAAATACTTTAGAAAAGAAACTGAAAAAGACTTCAAAAGATGGAACAACATCCCATGCTCCTGGGTAAGTAAAATCAATACCATTAAAAGGTCTATACCACCAAAAGTAATATACACATTCAACGTAATCCCAATCAAATTACCCAAAACACTCCTCATTGAACTGGAAAAAATAATACAAAGGTTCATCTGGAAATAAAAAATGTCATGAATAGCTAGAACTATCCTGAAGAATAGGAAGTTAACAGGGGAAAGAATCACAGTTCCGGTCCTCTGGACATACTGTAGGGCAGTGGTTATCAAAACAGCCTGCTACTGGCACAGAGATGGGGAGGAGGAAGAATGGGGCAGAATAGAAACAACAGAAGGGAACCCACACAGATACAGCCAAATAATTTTGACAAAAGACAGATGACAATCCATGCAAATGGGAAGGTCTCTTCAACAAATGCTGTTGGGACAACTGGTTGGTAGCCTTCAGATAAAAGAAGCTAAACCCACATCTTTCACCATACACTAAGATCAAATCTAAATGGATAAAAGACCTAAACCTGCACCAGAAATCTTCAAATATTTTGAAGACAATGTTGGAAACACACTGCAAGATTTAGGTGTAGGCCTTGACTTCCTAAAAACAAATCACCAAAAGCACTAGCAATCAAGCCCAAAATAAGCAAATGGGACTTCATCAAACTAAGAAGCTCCTGTACAGCAAGGGAAACAATCAACAAAGTAAAACACACACACACACACACACACACACACACACACACACACACACACACACAGAATGGGAATGGGAGAAGATCTTTACACACTGCATAGTTGGTAGGGGACTAATCTTCAGAATATACATAGGTCTCCAGAACAACCAAAACACCAAAACAAACAAACCACTCAAGAAATGAGCATGTGAAATGGGCAGACATTTCATAAAGGAACAAACCCAAATGGCAAACAAACATACGAAAAAATGCTTCAGTTCCCTGGCAATAAGGGAAATACAAATTAAGACATCAATTAGGTACAACCTAATGCCAGTAAGGACGGCTCATATACAAAAAACCACCACCAACACTTGCTGGCAAGGATGTGGGCCAAAGGGAACCCCTCTCCACTGCTGGTGGGACTGCAAGTTGGTACAGCCTCTATGGAAATCAGTACGGAAACACTCAAACAACCATATGATCCAGCAATAGCACTCCTAGGAATATACCCAGAACATCTGTTACATGAGAAACCTACATGCACCCCTATGGTCATAGCAGCACAATCAATAATTGAAAAAACTTGGAAGCAACTGAAATGCCCATCAACAGAAGACTGGATAAGAAAGCTATGGTTCATTTACTCCATGGAATACTACTCAGCTATTGAAAAAAAAAAATGCAGTTCTTTGTGGCTAAATGGGCCCAACTGGAAACCATTATGCTAAGGGAAAGGAGCGAATCCCAAAAGGTTAGAAACCACATGTTTGCCTTAATTTAAGTGAAAATTATGTCAATACAAAAGACTATACCTGTAAACTGTAATATTATTCCAATGCCAAACAGCCTACATCTCATGAAATAACATATTGTAATGTAACCAATGAACCAACAATCAATGTAAGTCAGAGTGCTTATGATCTACATCAAAGAATTATAAAATCTAATATACTTTTAAGACCCTAAGCTATTCGGTAATGGGGGTGGGAGAGCAGAGAAATCTTTCATCTCCATAAAAGGTGTGAGGAACATGTGAGGTATAACCTAGTGGGAACATAACATGGAACTCATAGACAACAGACTCAATCAGTATTAGACAATAGTAAAACTACAAAAACATATAGGGGGCAGCAAGAGCGATCCTGACAACCTCTTAACAGGAGGTCATACGCAAAGAGCAGGGAGGAACCCCAGAGTGGAGCAGGTGGACAGGAGGAGGCTTGAATCCAAACTCTGGAGGCTCCCGGATCCTCACCAAGGACTATCAGTATGGGCACCAAGGACTACATCCCAACTGCCAAAGAGATCATGGAGAACTAGAATGCCTTTGGAGGCCAAGAACTCTGAGGTCACCCACTCCTGTTTGGATCTACCACATATGAGATGGAAGAAGCCCAAATCCTTGCTCACAGGATCCAAGGTCACCAGAACAACAGTCAGGAGCCCAGAATGGTCCACAGAAACAGAAAAACAGTAAACGTCCTTAAGGACTTGGGATAGGAGCTTTCTCTTCCAACTTTGGATCCACACCTTCTCTTCCAATGACCATCAGGGTCACTCTAGAGCCTCCAACCCTCCCCCCCCCAAAAAAAAGCAAACAAAGAGAAAATTAGAATAGATAGACAGAGAACAACAAGGAAAGTTTAGAAACAGACAGGAAATGGTCAGCATTGATCCACCTATACCTTGCTAGGCAGGACACAAACATTAGTTACTTGTCACTGGTGTATTGAGGATTTCTCTGCACACCCCTCCTAAAACTGTTCTGCACCTCAACTGTTGATATATGCCTTGTTAAACTTATAAGCCAGTTTAGACTATCCTAAAATCTGTCAAGGTCAGCAAAATTGTGCTTCAACACTAAACTGCTAAATACTAAAATGAAAATAGACACGAGACAGATGGATAGTACCCTATAGCCACTTTAAGGTGTATAGCAGCTGGTTCTGTATATAAACTAAAAATGAAATGTCAATGAAGTAGTCGCAGGATTTGGCTAAGAACTTGGATTTTTTAGCATATTGGTTACTCAACACTATGTAAAGTAATGCCATAATATTATAAAATATTGTTGATGCTATATTGGGGCTTTAATTCTGCCAGCTCTACCTTCAGACTAGAAATGGTCTCCCACCAAATAACCATTGAATTTATCCGGTAAATAAAATGTTGCAATATTTTCTTGTTTTTTTTCCTGGCTCCTTGACATATAATTTTAGATAATTTTTTGGATATGGTCCAAGATTTTCATGAAGGTACCAATTAGGAGACATTTGCCTATTAACACTCTTTTTGTTGTATTCCATAAAGTTTATACTGGAACTGTAATCTCAATTGCTTCTAAAACATTTATTTCCCTTTTGATTTCTTCTACAATCTACTGTAAATCTAAGAACAAGTACCTCAGTCTCCGTATATTTTCAGATTTGCTAAAATTTAAGGTGTTAATTTCCAGCTTCCTTTCATTATACAAGATATGTGCTATCATTTCACATTTTTTAAAATTTCTTGAGACTTGTATTATAGCCTAACATATAAGTTGTCTATCACAAAGAAATTCCAAATGCCCTGAATGAAAGAATATATAATCTGCAGATGAAAGAAAAAAAATACTTTGTAGATATCAGTTAGGGCCATTGGTTCAATAGTGTAGGTTAGATCTGTTACTGTTGGTGATGATAATGATGATTTTTGTGTCAAATCGATCTATTTAGTGATGAAATTGGAGTGTTCCCATGGAATCCTACAAAAGCATAAAAAACAATGGAATACTGTTTTTGGTAACAAAATGGGTGTAATCATCATGGTCAATGAAATAAGTCAGCTCATGAAACACAAATACCATGGTTCTCTGGTTTATGGTAACTAGTACACAAAGCACAAAAGAATGTAATACACATGAGAAAAATTACATTTTGTATTTGACTGTTATTTAAAAGATGTGATATATGCCTTTGAGCAGGGAACAAAAGAAAAATCACATAGGATTCTTGTGGAAAAACAATGATATATTTGACCAGAGATTGGTTAAATGGGTATCTTTTTTGAAAAAAGCTTTACATCAATTGCTCAAGGACAAACTACAGATCTCTAAAATTCACTCTTCACTGTTCTAAACACAAGACACAAATATACTGCATTCAATTGATACATTTGCATTTAAAAAAAAGCCTTAAGACTATGTCTCACGCTTTGATTCTAGTCACACGGTTTTATATGCAGTAAATATTCCTGGTGATTGTTGGACCATAGAGAGTAGATAACGGTCTCATATAACTGAGGAATAGATCTGTGATTTATGCTGTTGAAAACTGTGGTATTCTACCAGGCTCAAATACAATGTTTGAATTGCTGAACATGTATCCTGAATTTCATGATACGGCATCTTTGTCAAGTTTCCCATATATTATATTTCTTACTAAATAATCTTATTTCTTAGGTATGGGAGGAAAACAGTGTACGTGTGGTGTGTTCTCCTGGTAGCCATCATGGAAACCTGTGTAGCCTTTGCTCCAACCTTCATCATCTTCTGCATTCTACGCTTTTTGGCTGGATTTTTTATCATGACTGTTTTGACAAACCCTTACTTACTTTGTAAGTTGACAATTTGAGACATTGTATTTATGTTTTGAATTAGCATTGGAATTGCCCTTTGTCTAAAATTGTGTATATGGTGGCTTTTTCAGCAATTGAGTGGACAGTGCCCCAATCACAAACTATAGTAGCAACAGTGTTGTCATGTGCCTACAGCTCTGGGCAGGCGATCTTGGGAGGATTAGCTTTTGCCATTCGAGACTGGTATACACTACAGCTGGTTATGTCTACACCATTGTTTGTCATCAGCTTGCTTTCCAGGTAAGTACAATCCTAGGGTAGACTATGGTGAAAATACACAAAGTAAATCTTGTCAGTTAAACATTTATTTGGTGTAGACCTGAGTACATCCATGATACCCACAGAATATGTAAAATATAAATAAGGAAATGGATGCCACTTGGCTAGGAGCTGGTAGTCATCACCGTGGTCGAGACAGAACTATTTAAGAAATCATTCATAACAGACAATAATATGTACTTTGTCATGAAGCAAAGACATTATTTGTTTAACTTTGTAAGGCAGAAAGTGATGGAGATTGTATGGTGGTTCTTATACTTGTAAGAAATGTGGTTGACAGCAAGATGTGATATTATATGACAGTTTGGTGATTTGCCTAAGGAGCCATTTGAAAGTACATGAAAAAAAAGGACATTTCACTGGAAAGTCTGAGGCAGATTTTTACAGATATTGAGAAGGTAGCAGAGATGTGGCATGCACGGAGGCACAAAACAGCATCACAAAAGCGGAAACTAAACACATAGCATTCAGAATCACACTGTCAATGTTAGCCCTCAACCATAAGCAGCACTGTTTGATAGGAAAATGATGTGTATCTTTGCTGCTGCTATCACAGGCACTGAGGAATTTTGGTGGAGCCTCTTAGTTACCACATGACTGTGCTACCCCAGAGGAACAGGCAATCCATTGATATATTTTTCCCCACATAAGCCTTGACTGCACAATACCTTCTTGAATGCTCACCCACTGGGGTTTCTTAACTGCATCCAAAAGTTCTCCAACTCAATCCAACAAACCAGCTGAGTTAGCATATCTACATTCCTCAAGTCCCAGGTACCATCCAGGCAGTCTGCCTGAAGGTAGCGCCCACTGAGATAAACTACAGAGCTATCAGGTGGCCCTGAATATCCTCTTTCAGATCCAAGAAGCTTCCAAGCCACCTCTTCTCCAAACCTTGTCCTACTGATCACTTGGCATGGGATCAATGGCCATACACACTTACCTGTCTCTCCAGGAAACACCATATTAGGCCCTCCAACACAGACTTGAATCTAGAAAGAAGCCAAACAATCCATCCTGAGCAGTAGTAATAGCTACAAAAAGTACAATGCCTATGTCAGAAGTTGACAGTTTGAGATTTGAATATTGTTTATGCCTTTCTCTCTATGGTTCAAGAATAATGGTTTCTTATGCTTAATAGAGTTGGATTACTATTTTTGGGGAATGTGATCATAAATGAAATTGAAACTATGACATAGTAAGTATTTTTTTAAAATAAAGGAGAAAGAAGAGGGGTATGTTGAGTAATATAATTGTACTCTTAGAGCTATATAAGTAAAATATATTAAGTTATGCATTTTGTTATAAATTTGAAATGTTGTCACTTTCTATAAATAATCAGAGCTAATACTATATAGAAAAATTAAAAAGAAACTAAAGTACTAAAAATTAAGAATTTAGTATGTCACAAAGCAGGCAAAGATGGCTGAATAGAGTGAGGACAGGCTTTTACACATGGAGAAGCATAAGCCAGGATGAAGTAGAGAGAGTATAAACACTGGAAATAGAAAAGGATGGGCCAGTGGCAGATGGACACCTGGAGGGCCTTGGACATGAGGAAGCAGCAGAGACAACAGAGCAATGCTGCACTAATGAGATACCCCAGTGGTGATGGGTGATCAGAAATCTGTGGGCAGCCAATCGGGAAGAGTTCACCAGGAACTTAGGAGATGAACCCAGACATAGCACTGCCCATCCTGCTTTTTTACTTAGTCAGACAGTGAGCAGAGCCAGAGTGACAGAACCCACGCTTTTGGGTACAGGAATAGAATGGGTTTCACAGCATGGACCACCAATTATGCCACATTGGGCACCATTTTGAGTCCTGAGGAAAAAGCTGTGGGGCTGGAGGGACAGAAGCTGGCTGCACATGTGATAAGCCAGGAGAGATCTCACTTCTGGCTCAACACATTGCACTGATCCAACAGGGAAGACAATACCAACTTGGCATTTTATACCAAAGTAAGTCTGGATGACAGCCAGACCTAACGGCCAGCAGGTACTGGCAAGACCACACCACTGACAAACCTCTGATATGGGACAGCTGATGTCTCCCTAAAAATGGGTCCCTGGATAAACTACAAGGAGAAAGGATGAACGGTAAAAGATGTGGCCACAACATGGGATCACAAAGCATTGGGAGTGATGAGCCAGCAGATAGGGCTACCGACCACGATGGAAGCCAAGCACAACAGCTTGGATCTGAAACTCGCTGGAGGGAGTGACATGAGCTACTGCAAATGAAGAGCAGAATTCTGAATGTTATCAGAATAGTTGATCTATAGATATGTGGGTGAACCAGCTTAAAAACTGCCCCTAGGGAGAAGAATCCACTAAACAGAGTTGCAATGACAAAGAATAAAAGAAGAAGAAGGGGTACACGAAATATTATTGACACCTCCTCCATAAAGGAGTAAAAACCTTTGTGAAACTCTGAGTTAACCGAGGAAGACATGGAAAAAGTAATTCTTAAAAAGATTTTTTTTAATTTTTATTACAAAGTCAGACATACAAGAGGAGGAGAGACAGAGAGGAAGATCTTCTGTCCAATGATTCACTCCCCAAGTGAGCTCAAAAGCAAGTGCTGTACCAATCCAAACCAAGGAGCCAGGAACTTCCTCCAATGCTCCCACATGGGTGCAGGGTCCCAAGGCTTTGGGCCATCCTCGACTGCTTTCCTGAGGCCACAAACAGGGAGCTGGATGGGAATTGGAGCGCCAGGATTAGAACCAGCTCCCATATGGGATCCTGGCGTGATCAAGGCAAGGACTTTAGCTGCTAGGTCACTGTGCTGGGCCCAAACAATTAAAGTTTAAAAGATTGTTATAAGTCTTCTTAATGAGGAGCACATACAGGAGTTCAAAAAATTTAAGGAGCATATAAGGAAATATGTTACACAGCAATGATGAATCAAACCAGAGATATTATAAATGAAGAACAATGCAGCACATTTCAGTGGAACTCCTCGGTGATGGAACGAGTGAGGCAGAAGAATCTCAGAAACAGAAGGCATCTCAAGCAGTAATGAGGAAACAATTAAAAAGCTGAAGAGAAACTAGTCAAGCTAAGAAAAGCATGCAGGAAATAAAGGGCACCAGCAAAAGCCAAAATATAAGGGTTATGGGAATTCCCAAAGGTGCAGAATGAGAAGATGGTTCAGAGATATATTCAATGAAATAATCAATGAGAACATGTCTAACGTGGAGAAAGAACTAGGGAATAAAACACAGGGGAGGCACATAACTCCCTACAGGGCTAAGCAAAGGAAGCCTTCACTATGACAAATCATATTGAAGCTCTCTTCAGTCGACCATATAGAAAATATTCTTAAACACACATGTAAATAAACAATTAACCAATTGAAATCTCAATCAGGCAAACTGCTGGGGTAAATTACTCCTGGCTTCAGATCAGCTCAGTTCTAGCTAGCCATTGTAGCCACTTGGGGAGTGAATAAGAATAGCTTCCTCTTTGTCTCTCTTCTTCTCTGTATATCTGATTTTTTCAATAGAAATAAATACACATATTTTTACAAATCAACAAAATAGATTCCTGACTAACCCAGTAGTCAAAAAAAAATTTTTTTTAAAGGGCGGAGAAGACATGAATTTAGAGACTCAGATCAATGAAATATGACCACAGAAAACTCAGACACATAGAATAATCAGGGACCATCACAAGCCACTAGAAGAAGCCCTAGAAGAAAAGGGTAGATTATTGGACTCATACAACCTACTAAAGTTGAATCATGAGACAATTAATTTAAATTGATCTATAGCAAAGATGGAGATGGACTCAGTAGTTAAATCCCTCCCAACCAAGAAAAGCCCTCCTCCACTGCAGAATTTTACCAAACTTTTCAAGAGGACTTACCCCAATTTTCCACAAGCCATTCAAAGCAATAGAAATGGAGGTAATTTTTCCAAACTTTTTATGATGCTAACATCACATCTCTGTCTGGTTCTGGGATTAATGAGAACTATAAGCCGATAACCCTGATGAACACATACACAAAAATCATCAACAAAATACTGCCCGACAGAGTCCAACAATATAAAAGATAGATCATTCAACCAGACCAGCTGGGATTTATCCCTGGCATGAAAGGTTGGTTCAACATATGCAAATAAAAAACGTCATGCATCACATCAACAAATGGGAAACAAAAACCGTAGGATTATTTCAACAGATGCTAAGAAGGCATTTCATAAAATCCAACAAACACTTCATGATAAAAGAAAAATCCCTAGCAGGTATGCATAGAAGGAGTATTCTACAAAACAATGAAAACAATGCCAGTATCAGGCTGAGTGGGAAAATATTGTAAGCTTTTCCAATAACATCTTCTGCTAGACAAGGACGACCACTTACACCACGGCTAATCAATATAGTACTCTCAGTACACACAGAGCTTATTAAGCAAGAAAAATAAATTAAAGGAAAGTCAAACTAGAAATGAGAATTTGAATTATCTCTGTGTACAAATAACATGATTTACTACATAGGAGAACCAAAAGACTTAATCAAGAGACTATTATAACTCACAAAGGAATTCGGCAGGGTATGAGGATACAAAATTAATGAACATAAGTTGATAACACTGATATGTACAAATAACTATATAGCTGAGAAATAGTTTGTAAACAGTTCTCTTTAAAACAGCAGAAAGGAATCTTAAATACCTTGGAATTAAGCTAAGCAAAGGTGTGGGAGACACCTATGATAAACATTACAAAACATTTTCAAAAAGAGAAGCAAACATTAAAAGATGGAGAAACTTAGCATGTTCCTGGATTGCAAGGATAAGCATCATCAAAGTCCATATTACCAAAACTAATACACGGATTCGATGTGATCCCAATAAAAATCACAGTAGTATTATTTTCAGAAATAGAAAATATGATATGAAAATTTATCTGGAAATACAAGACCATGAATAGCCAATGCTATCCCAAAGAATAAAAATCAAGCTGGGGGATTCACATTATGCTCAGTGAAAGAAGCCAATCCCAAAAGGATAAATATCATATGTTCTCTCTGCTTTGAGGCAATTGTTGTGCAAAATACAAGATCAACAGATGAAGAAGTAAACACGCAAGCACATAAATCAATCTAGAGGAACTGTGCACAGAGACTATCAAACCAAAAAATTAAGATACATTGCAATGTGCATGTCTATTCCCAAATAAAGACGGACCCCCAAAGAAACTGTTAAATATAGATTGACAACAGAATGATTTTCTATCATTGTCGATCCCTACAATATCAGCATAAAATTAAATAGCAGAATGATGGACTTGTGGCTGTTCTTGAAGAATTATACTACTGTAATAATTTACCATTAAATCAGTGGAGGGAGGGGTACACGGCAGTGGGGGAAATGTCCATGAGCCCAGGGAACTGTGTCATAAAATAATTAATTTGTTCATTTTAAAAACATGTCGAAAATACAGTTGAAAGCCTTAATAATAGATTAAGTCAGCGGGAAGAAAGAATACACAAGTCAGAAAATGATAAATTTTTTTTACTTATTTCACTGATGGAAAGAAAAAAAAATTTTTTTAACTGAAAAATATGTTAGGAGTCTAAAGGATAACATAAGATGTCCAACGAATTACTGAAAGCTAAAAATATTTTTATAACAAAGGAAACACTCAACATGCAATTGATAAGATGGCAGGAAAATATTTCAAGCTATGTGTATGACTAAGAATCAATTTGCAGTTTATACAAAAAGTTCAATAAGCTCAGTAATAACAAAACTAACACCTGGTAAAGAAATGAGCAGAGCACATGAACAGACAGTTTTTAAAGGGTGAACACGAAAAGCCAACAGACATATGACAAAATGCTTAAGAATCCTAACCATCAGAACATTGTAAACAGAAGCCACAACATTATGCTTCACTCCAGTTAAGAACAGTAATAATCTGCACGTAAGAAAAACAACACCTTGTAGCCAAGCTCTTAAAAGTAAAATGAACTGGGCCCAGTGCAGTGGCTTAGCGACTAAAATCCACCATTTGAACGCACCTGGATCCCATATGGGTGTTGGTTCAAATCCTAGCAACCTTGCTTCCCATCCAGTTCCCTCCTTGTGGCCTCAGAAAGCAGTCAAGGATGGCCCAAACCTTTGGGACCCTGCACCCCCATGGAATACATGGAAGAAGCTCCTGGCTCCTACCTTAGAATTGGTCCAGCTCCAGTCGTTTTGGCTGCTTGAGAAGTGAATCACGAGACAGAGATCTTCCTCTCTGTCTCTCTTCCTCCTTGTATATCTTACTTTGCAATAAAAATAAATACATCTTTTTTAAAAAGTAAAATGAACAGAATACAAAAAGCAGCATGCATAAGAATAAATAACTGGGCCCGGCGCGGTGGCGCAAGTGGTTAAAGTCCTCGCCTTGCATGCTCGGGATCCAATATGGGCACCGGTTCTAATCCCGGCGGCCCCGCTTCCCATCCAGCTCCGTGCTTGTGGCCCAGGAAAGCAGTGAAGGACAGCCCAAGGCTTTGGGACACAGCACCAACGTGGGAGACCCAGAAGAGGCTCCTGGCTTCCGATTGGCTCAGCTCCAGCCATTGCGGCCGCCTGGGGAGTGAAACATCGGAGGGAAGATCTTCCTCTCTGTCCCTCCTCTCTGTATATCTGACTTCCCAATAAAAATAAAATAAATCTTTTAAAAAAATAAATAACCACATTATGTATTCTTTTTGACCAGTTTTCAATAAAGTTGTTAACTAAGACAAAAGGGGCTATAGAATCTACAGCTACCTGGAATACAAACATTAGGAATGAATAATTGGTCATTAAATGATAAGTAGAGAATTTAAACTTTTCCTTGAGGTTGATACAAATAAAACATATCACACCTTATTAGATAAAACAACACTAAGAAGAAAGGTTACAGCAATAAGTGCCTACTTGAAAAAGTAGAAAATTTTCACATTCTCCATTGTCAAACATATCGATGTTCTGAAGGATCTAGAAAAATAAGAACAAATGGTGTAATGGGATTAGCTACTGCATGTAAAGTCAGGATTTTGTACGGGACCAAGTTGTAGGTGCTCTACTTCAATCCAGCTACCTCCTAATACACCTGGGCAAGCAGCAGATGTGGCCCAAGCACTTCGCCTCTGCTTCTCATGGGAGAAGTGGATATAGTTCCAGGCCTTAAGCAGCAAAGAAAGACCAATGACTGCATGCATTAACCATCTGGGAAATTAACCAGTGAATAAAGTTCTCTCTCTCTTTCTTTCTCTCTCTCCTTTGTTTTCATCTTCTGTGAAACTGTGTTTAATAATACAATAAAATTTTTTGGCTTTTTTTAAAGTTGCTTTTTTAGGATTCAATGAAATGCAAGAGCGTACAGGGTGATCCTCAAGTTGTGGTACCAGCATTTTGTATGAGTGCTGGCTTGAGTCCCTTCTGTAATATTTTTGATCGAATTTCCTGCTAAAGGCTGGAAGGGAGAGATGACTTCAGAACACCTCTGAGAGACCTAGAAGAAACTCCTGGCTCCCAGCTTTGGACTGGCTCAGTATAGATCATTGCAGCCACTTGGGGAAGGAACCAGAGAATGGTTTCTTACTTTCAAGTGAAAGTAAATAAATCTTTTTTTTTAAAAAGATAAAATTGCTAAACTGTTACCTAGAATAATTAAGAAAAAGACTCATACCAATAATCAGAGATTAAAAACATGTCACTGATGATACTAGAAAAATATAATAATCATTAGGAGTTATTATGAATAATTTTATGCCTACAGATCAGAAAAGCTAGAAGAAAATTGAGACATCTGGAAACATAAACATACCACAGATAAATCATGAACATATAGGATACCTGAACATATCAGAAACCATTGATGAGACTGAGTCTATAACAAAATATCTCCTAACAAAGAAAAGCCCAGGACAGAATAGCTTCTGAGCTAAATTTTAGAATTTTTTTAAGGAAGTAGCACCTATTCTTCTGGATGAAGAGGTGTAAAGAAAACCTACCATTAACAAGGGCATCATTATCTTGATTTCAAAACCAGAGAGGGAAACACCAAAAGAAAGAAAAGTGTAGATCCATGACCCTGTTCTCTCTGATATAAGGCAACCTTCACACAAAATGCAAAATCACCAGATACATAGTCAAATATGCATATTCATATATTGCTCTAGAAGAACTGTATAAGAGAGACTAACAAACCAAGAAGAAGAGATACAGCGCATCATCCATCTCTACTCCTGAATAAAAGATGGATCTCCAATGAAACTGTTAAAAATATCTTGACAACAGGATGCCAGACTCTCTGTCATTGTCTGTAACTACAATATCATGATGTACTTAAACAGCAGAGTGGTGGACTTGTGACTGTTGCTGAAGGGCTATACGATTGTAATGACACAGGGAATAACAGTAGGAGGGTGTTTGTTGGGAGGGTACAAGGAGAAACCTCTGAGCATATGGAACTACAACATAAAAATAATTTTTTTTTATTTAAATGACCCTGGTGAACATAGGTGCAAAAATCTCAAAAACAAATTTCAAGCACCTTGGTGAAGTGGAATCTATCCCAAAAAGACAAAGATGCCTCAACATATGCAAATCAAGGGAGAACCACATCAAATCAACCAAATAAAGGAAAATGTGTTTAATAATCTCAGTAAATGCAGAGAAAGCAACAGATAAAATACAGATTAAATCCTTGCAAGATGCAAACCTTAAGCACAATGAGTATAGGAGAAACCCGCCTCAGCTTAGAAAAGGGTTAAAAAAAAACCCAAAGTCCATCATTTTGAGTTGGAAAAAGCTGAATGCATTTTGATTAGTATTTGGAACCCAGTAGAAAGTCCATTCTTGTGACCCTGATTCAGTATATCACTGAAATTTTTAGCAAGAGCTATTAAGCAACAGACGCAAGTAAAAGACACACAAATAGGAAAACTGGAAGTCAAGTTATTCCTGTTTATAAATAAGATTCTAAGTAGGTGAAATGAAAGATTCCAACAAGGATTAATTCAGCAAAAGTTCAGGCTAAATCAACACACAAAAGCAAGAACAGTTTTGCCTTTTTGTGTGTTTTGTTTCTTCCTCTTTTTTGTTTTCATGTGAAACTCAGGTTTTTTTCTTTTTTCTATTCTTTTTTTTTTTTTCCTTTTTTGTTTTTAGATGATGTTTACCTAGTTGATCAGGGTGGGAACAATCCAAGATTAGGAAAAAGTGGGTTTAATCATTGTTTCCAAACTTTTTATTTCTTCTTCCCATTTCTTCGGTGGGGGTTGGGGGGGGGAAGAGGGAGATAAGAGGAGAAACCACATCCAACCTCCCAACCACCTCAGTACCTGGGCATGAGGAATGGCCAGTCGATATCAACCCAGGATCACAATGTGGCACATGCTACAAGTGTCCTGCCCAGGAGGATGTGATAGTTCTGAAACGCTGCTGACCTCAACAATCTATGGGTGAGAAATCCCTTCCAATGTCCATTGGCTGACTATGTCAATCTTAGTGTCTCCATTTGCCAAGATATTTGCTGTCATCATTTGGCTGGAGTAGTTTTCCAATTTATTCTGTTCTCCATTCTCTGCTATGGTATCAGATGTCTTCTGCAAGCGCCAATGGTCTACCATATCCTCTATGTGCACCAAGGCCTGCCGTACACCACTCCATCCTTTGCACTGAGGAGGACTAGTTCTCACAGGTGGGATCATGGACCCAGGACAGGTGACTAGGGTCCCACAGGACATCCCATCCCTGGGCTCACCAACTAGGCATCCACCACACAGGTGGACTTAAGAAACATGGGCCCGATGACACGGGCCCTACTGGACCCAGTACACACCACAGCTGAGACCCAGGACCAAGGCCAGATGGCCCAGGACCTGCAGGACCCCTAACCCACAGGGTTCAAGAGACAGACACCCACCATGACAATAAGATTCATGTGCAACAATGGTCACACTAAGAGAAATCCACTCACCTTAACAATGAGAGTTAAATACCTTCAAATAAAATTTGAGAATTTGAAAGAACTCTACAATGGGACATACAAAAGACTACTGAGAGGAATAAAGAAGACATGAGAAAATACAAAGACCTCCTATGTTCATGGCTAGAAGATTATCATCAAAATATTCTATTCAAAGTTATTTACAAATCCAATGCCATTCCATCAAAGCATCAATGTCATCCTGAGAAAAAATTAGAAAAAAATCCCTTCCAATACATAGGGAAAAAGAAAATGCCCCCAAATAACCAAAGCAGTTTTGAAAAATATAGAAAACAAGAGGCTTGTTAATACCAGATTTCAAGACATATTATAATTCTAAACAACCAAAGCATCATGTTACTGACATAAAAAACAAACATAGATAAAGTAGAGCAGTGCATAAAGATACATTTAGTGTATATTATTTAGATTTCTGGACTTACACTTTTTTATGAATTTTTGACTTCTGTCAAAAGCTATTGGTTTTCCTCCCAATTAGTTCTGGCAATATGATATATTACATTGGTCATTTTTTTTTGTATTTTTATGTATCTAAGATTAGTCCCTTAATGTCATGATCCTTTAATTTGCTAGTAAATTCTGTTGTCTACTTTTGTTGATACTTCTTTCACTAATATTCATAAATGATACAATTTCAGTTTTACTCTACTGTCTTGGTCATGCTTTGAAGTTAGGATGACTTTAGCCTTAGAACATGACAGAAATGATCAGATAGGCAAACCTAAAGTACAGGATGATCCCCAGGGGTGGAAGCAGAATTGGAAATGAATGCTAATGTGTATGGAATATTTTAATAGGGAGTGTTGAGCATATTGTGGAATTAGGCAATGAAAATGGTTGCAAAACCTCATAATTATCTAAGAAACCACTGAATTGTGCCCATCAAAGTATTACTGTGTCATAAATGCACGTTAATAACAATTGGAGCTCATGTAGATCATCTATGCCATCATTTTTTTGGTCATGTAGACATTTATTGAGAGTCACATACCTTAATCCCCTTGTGAAGATGAGTACAATGGATGAGGCACATCTGGTTGACACTGCTAGATTTATGTTAGTGTTACAAGGAAGGGGGAAGGATCTCAAGGTTAACAGACAGTTAAGCAGTTGAGTGTTAACTGATGGTTTGTGTGTTCTTCCATCAGGTGGCTGACAGAGTCGCCTCGGTGGTTGATTACCACCAATAAGCTAGAAGAGGCCACAAAGGCACTTACAAGGGTGGCACACATAAATGGAAAGAAGAATGCTGGAAAGATTCTGACCACTGAGGTGATCTGGGGAGGGGATCTGGTAATTGGTACAAACATGCCACAAATACACAAGCTCCCCAGCTGGGCTCCAGCAAGAACACAGGATAAAATTAGAATTCTGTGGATGGAGTATTACAGCTCTCCTGATTCCCCATGGATTCTTCATCTTAGCGAGGTCATCCAAGATAATGCATAGATTCACCAGCACATGTGTGCAAAATGACTTCAATGAAGAGCTGAGTATACTTTCATTTCACGTTATTTCACCTCCTCAAAGTTCCCTTTGGATTAAGCAGAAATCCTATCAAAGGAGAATTATTGCCAATATTGCTAAATTCTCAAGTCAGGCAACAATGAAATAATATCAAGATAAATGGTTTTGTCTAATATAACATATACATTTCATATTGACATATGAAGCTTCAGATGAATTTCAGATAACCCCCATGAAAGAGAAGTGCTAGTTTATCCTTACACTGAGGCATAATAACTACATTATATGTGTTTGCGTCCTTTATTTATTATTTAATTTTATGTATATTAAACATATATATGTATAGGCATCATATATTGATCAGAGCAGAAGAAACATCTATTTATTCAAATTTTAATCAGGAATATGTACTAAAAACATTAGACTCTTTTATACCTCTGCTTTTTCATTTTTTGGAAATATATAAGTTTAATGATCTTTTATTGCTTTTTTTCATGAACTGCTTGAAGCAACCTTACATATTATCATTATTAATAGCCTCTACTGTACAATAGGACACCAGAAAATATTTCTCCTGTAAAACTATAACTCAATAAAGCTGGCAAGCTATGTCTACACTGCTGAAGAACATTAGCCTAGGGTTAAATTATAAGTTAAATTATAAGTTGAAACCCTCAAATTTCTTTTCCATTACTCACAGTTCTTCTCATGTCCAATTCACACCCTGCTCTTTTCATGGCCCTTATCTTTGCGCCCTTTCATGGAGAGAGGCAATGTGCCTGAGACACGTGGACAAGGATTTCTCAAAAATCAAAACATGAGGCTCATGCAGCTGCCAGAACACCACTTGTGTCCCTGATGTTTGGTGTGCTTTTCATGCCAGTAGGCTGTTGATGCACTTTTGGGATCTCTATTCTGTTCCCCAGACTATATATGTCTATTTTGTACTATTTTACTATCGGTCTGTATCGTGTCTTGAAATAGGTATTATGAAATCTTCAAAATGGTGGTTTGTTGTTTTTTTTTTTTTGATCAAAAATGTTTTGCTCTTCCAAACTTTTGTGAAATTCAGGATTTTTTTTTAATTCTGCAAAGAATATCCTGGAATTTTGGATTTGTATGTTACATTAGGTAATATGGGCATTTTCATAACACAAGTATTAATTCTTCAAGTACATGAATATGGAAAGTCTTCTTCAATTTCGTTTATAAATGTCTTATCAATTTCACTGTAGAAAACTTTTCAAGTGTTTCATTTAGTTTATTTCTGAGCATTTTTGTAGGCATGGTGATGATACTTCTTTTATGATTTATTTTACATCAAGTTCATTTATATATAAAAGGTTCAATCTTTGTATGCTAATTTTATATTCTGTAACTGCACTAAATTTGTGTATCTATTGGATTTGATGCATGTTTCAGAATACATAAGATAAAGAATCATGTCATGTCACGCAGCAAAAACTTGTTTTTATAAAAATGGTGACCTATTTTTGTAGCTTTAAAATTTTTTTCTGTTACATACTTGATCCAGCTGAGACTGTAGGATAGGTCTTATATGCATACTAAAAATTCTAAATGAATCCTGAATCAATTGCCTTTTCATGATGTTCCCTTTTAATAGAAATCCTTTTTAATTATTTTTGTTCCTCTGGAATCTAATATTTAACTGGATTTATTCATTTACCGTTTGAACTCCCATTCCTCACTAGTTCTATTGCCACATAACATAAGGACTAGATTAATAAGTGCCCACATTCCCCACTAGACAGAAGTGTCCAGCAGTGCAGTGTGTCCCGTGTCCATCTCACCCTCTAGGACCCACCACTGTACCTGACACACGTCTCACAGATGCTTGTTCTTGCTTTACTTTTGAAGTTTGTGAGATCCACCGTGCAGGATGAGCTGGACAAGGCCAAAACCATGCCATCAGTCTCTGAGATATTACGTGCACCCAAGCTGCGCATGAGGATCTTCTGGATAAGCTGTGGAAGGTGAGGTCCACTGGCTGGTGGGGAAACTTAAAATACTGAAATGTCATCTTTCTTTTAAGACACATATTTATATTAAGTGAATTTTGTTCACATTTTTCATGATACAGATTTAGGACAATAGCGATATAGCTGGCTTTTTCGGTGACAGATGAGTTCACATCAGAATTGAAAATGATAAAAAAAAGAACTGTCTAAAAATGCCACATGAAGGATATTCAAGCACACTAGGATTCAGTGGGACCTAACCTGGCTACATGTATGTTTCCCAGCACTAAGTTCACTGTTGGAGAAAGGGATGAGGTGAAGATTTAGCACAAATAACTTGCTTTTTAAAGATTTATTTTTATTATTTTTTTTATTGGAAAGGCGGATATACAGAGAGGAGAGACAGAGAGGAAGATCTTCCATCCGATGATTCACTCCCCAAGTGAGCGCAACGGCCGATGCTATGCCGATCCGAAGCCAGGAGCTTCTTCCGGGTCTCCCTCGCTGATGCAGGGTCTCAAAGCTTTGGGCCGTCCTCGACTACTTTCCCGGGCCACAGGCAGGGAGCTGGAAGGGAAGTGGGGCTGCCAGGATAGAACCGGTGCCCATATTGGATCCTGGGCATGCAAGGCGAGGACCTTAACCACTGCACCACTGTGCCGGGCCCAAATAACTTGCTTTTTAGAAACATCCTATGGAAAGAAAGTGTAAATGAGCACAAATTGCAAACCTCCTATGTTCATTTATATCAACATTTTATTGCTTTTATACAACACTGACTTTAGACAATATTTTCATCCATTACAAGGCTTGCCTTCAAAATAGTAAGTAGAATTTCTTGGATTTCAAACCTTATTAAATTTGTCTTTAACCTCTTATTCACTTCAGACTGGGAGCAACTGTACCCTTTATGGGCCTGGTACTCAACCTGCAGGAACTTGGGAGTAATATCTTCATGTTCCAGCTTCTCTTTGGAGCTATCACATTCATATCCAGATGGCCTGTCTTCTTGTTACTAAAATATTTGGATCGACGCACCAGTCAATTGATATTTTTCTTCGTGGTAGGAAGTTGCATTATCATCAACACCTTTTTGTCCAAAGGTGAGCACCTTGGGAGTTTGGGGAGAAGTGTTTCCTTTAGTCTTTTGGAATTACTTGGTTTTCATCCTTGTAAGAAGAATAGCATTAGCACTGAGAGCTGAAGGTGACCAGAACTTACTAAGCTTTGACACTGATCCTGACTTGGGCTTCAGTTGACACTGAGTCTGTGCCATATGTCACAGAACCAGTGTCAGCAAGAGATGGCTCACAGCCATAGGTGTCTCCACCATGGGCAGGAGGTATTAAGACGCCCATTGCCATTACTCAGAACAGCTTCCTTCAGGGTCATGCCACCTGCCTTTGGATAAATGCCTTCTATTATCAAAGGCTTTCTCTGCATCTATTGAGATAATCATATGGCTTTTTGATTTTGCTGATGTGGTGTATTATATTTGTTGATTTGTGTGTGTTGGAGCAAACCCTAGATTTATTCCTGCATGCCAGGAATAAATCCCACGTGCTGTGGGTGAATGATCTGTCTGATGTTGGAGTCTGTCAACTGGCACTTTACTATTGATTTTTGCATTTAAGTTCATTAGAGATATCAGTCTGTTGTTCTCTTTCTCTATTGTTACTCCATCTGGTTTGGGTATTAGGAGAGTTTTGGCTTCATGGAGACATTTGAGGATCCCTCACCCCTACCCTTTTTATTGTTCTGAATAGCTAGTTGAGGATTGGCTTCAGTGCTTGAACCCTTTGGTAGAATTCATCAGTGAAGCTATCCAGTCCAGGGCTTTTCCTCATTGGGAAGGATTTAATTACTGATTTGAGCTTCTTCAAATAAGGTCTAATAGAGTTTTTACTTACCTCAATATTCAATTGTTGTTGTAAGTTACATGCATCCAGAAATCTTTCCATTTCTTCTAGGTCTTCCTATTGGTTGCTTTATATCTGTTTGCAATCGTTCCTGATTACTCTGAGTACATTTGAGGTTTCCTTTGTTGCATTTCCTTCTTCATCTCTTGCCAGGATTAATAGAACAGACAACACGAGATGCTTAATGCAGAAATGATTTTATTAATCTACACTGTAATCAGCATCCACACTTTCAGGATGATGCACTGTATTTGAGAATACAGACTTTTATACCCCCAAAAAATGCAGGTATCACACAAAAGCTTTCATTAATTCTTACCTTATGTGAAGCTGGCAATTCTTAGAATAATTATTCTTATGTTAGCAAATCTTTAAAAAAAAAAAAAGTAAGGGAGAAGACATTAGCACAGCATATTGATATGCTGAGGTCTGTTATTTACAACTCAAGGAAAGCATAGGAAGAGATAGTATTGAGGCCAGGGATGCTCTCTGTTCTGTTATTTTTAACCAGAGGGAGGCTCAAAGGAGAGATAACACTGTAGATTTCAGTCTGCCCCTTTGGGTTCCAAGGTTAGACACAAGCCCGGATGTTCCTGGCTTGTGAATAGCTCTCCTGTCCACGGATGCACTCACCACCTTCCATCTCTCATTTTGGTTATTCATATATTCTCCTTTTTTCAGTGTTGTTTTTTAATGTTTATCGGAAAGGCAGATTCAGAGAGAAGGAGATACAGAGAGAAAAATCTTCCATCCACTGGTTCATTCCCAAGTAGCCACAACAGCCAGAGCTAACCCAATCTAAAGTCAGGAGCCAGTTGCTTCTTCCAGGTCTTCCACACAGGTGCAGAGTCCCAAGGCTTTGGAAAATCCTTTACTGCTCCCCAAATCAACAAGCAGGAAACTGGATGAGAAAGGAGGCAGAATATGAATTGGAATCCCGGCATGTACAAGGCAAGGATTTCGCCACTGGGCCATCTCCTTTACTTGATTACATGGGCTATGTTGTAGATTTTTTTTTTTCATAGAACCAATTCTTGATTCCTTAATATTATTTATTATTCTTTTAGTCTCTATTTGGCATACTTTCTCCCCTTATTTTGAATATTTCATTTTTCTTCTAATCTTGGATTTGTTTTCCTGCTGCTTTTCTAGGTCTTTCATTCACCTGGTACATTTCTAGCTTCTTGATGTAGGGACTGATTGTAATAAACTTTCCTTTTAGCATTGCCTAGAAAGTGTTCCACAAGCTTTGATATGTTGTGCTAATGCTTTCATTTAGATCAAGGATTTTATTTCCTCTGATTTTTTTTTTTCTGTAACTGATGGCTCATTCAGCAACATGTTGTACAGTTTCCAATTACTTTTTGTATTTTCTGAAGTATTTGGACTTGCTAGTCTCCAGTTTCATTCCATGATGATCTGGCAACTTGTATGGTATTATTTCACTTTTTGGAATCTGCTAAGGCTTACTTTGCAACCTATGAAGAGGTCCAGTCTTGCAGATGCTTCAGTGCACTGATGGAGAAAAAAAACCGTATGCTATGACTCCAAGATACAAGCTTCTGTAGTTATTAACTAAGTCCATTTGTTCTGTGGTCTGGATGGGCTCATTTGTCTCCTTGCTGAGTTTCTATCTGGTCAATCTATCCATTGAAGTTGGTGTGATGTTAACGTCCCATACTAATAATGTATTGGAGTCTGTATCTCTCTCACTTGTTTTTTTCACATTTTATTATTATTGCTATCATTTTATGCTACAGTTCCATATTCCCTTTCCCCTCCCCAATTACCTCCCCTTCCAACTAGTTACTTTATATTATTACTAACATATAGTTCTTCATACTCTGTCATATGTCAATCATTGTAGGCTTGGAAAATGGCAGAGAGTCCAGAATCCTAGATTCAAGATATAGTAAACAGTTTCATTGTAAGTCCATCTTTGTCTGGAAACAGAAATGCATATCACACTGCATCCTCACACCAGGATGTTAGCCGCCATTTCACAGCTATTGTACATCCCCTCAAATGAAAAGTCATGATACAAAATCAACAATATAAAAAAAACCAGAAATTGACAATGCCATGAAGTTAAATGACATGTTATCAGATATGACAGTCTCCATTGCACAACTACTGTGCATTCCCTTAAATGAAAAGTCATGATACAAAATCAACATCAGGGAGAAAAAAGAAATGAACAACACTAAGAAGTTAAACAATATGCTATTAAATGACTAACATGTAGCTGAAGAAATGAAACTCAAGAATATTCCTGAAGAAAATGATGCTACTGCATGATCTACGTGTCATTAAAGGATTTAATCAGAAGAAATTGTTTTGAAGAGATGAAACCAACAGAAATCATTAAAATGCATGTGATATAGTTTCAGCTGATCTTTGTTGGTGACATGTGTCTCCTCCAGACAAAAAAAAAACATGGGTTTTTTGGGTTCTTTTCCAATCTACTAATCTATGATGTTTGATTGAGCTTAAGCCATTTACATTCAGAGTTAATATACATGGGTGGTACTTTGGTCCTGTCATTTTAGGAATGGGTTGTTCATTGGTTTAGTCTTCTGTTGTCATTTTACTGGGATGTTCTTCACATTTGCCTTTGGTTTTGGTAGGTGCTATTGCTCTTCTCTGTCAAGAAAACATCTTGAAGTATCATTTGTAGGGGCAGGTTTGGAAGAGCCAAATTCTTTTAGCTTTTCTTCACTGTTGAGGAATTTTATTTCATTTTCAAAGACAAAAGAAAGCTTTGCAGGGAATGTTATTTTTTTCTTTTAGAATCTGGAATATGTCACTCCATTCTCTTCTTGCCTCTAGAGTTTCCTGTGAGAGATCACCTGTGAGCTTAATTGGAATCCTTTATATGTCAATTGATTTTTTTCACGTGCATATTTCAGGATCTTTTCCTTATGTTCAACTGATGAGAGCTTGATTATCATATGCTGTGGCAAAGATCGCTTTTGATCAAGCCTATTGGGAATTCTGTGCCCCTCCTGGATCTTGTTTCCCAATTCTTTCTCCAGATTAGGGAAATTTTCCTTGATTATTTCATTAAATACATTTGCAAACTCAGCTTCTCTTTCTGAACCTTCTGGGACTCCCATGACTCTTATATTTGGCCTCTTAATAGTGTCTTTCAATTCTTGAATACTTTTTTTTGGCCTGATCCAGCTCTGCTTCCAGCTTTTTGTTTGTTTCCTCCTGATGACAGGAGATATCTGCCAATTCTGAGATTTTTTTCTTCTGATGCTTCATTCTATTTTGGAGACTCTCCACAGTACTTTTGCTCTACTGTGTTTATAATTTCTGATATATTACCCTTGATTTGCTTTACTGCTTCCTTAGATTCTTTGAGCTCTTGCATGAGCTTCTCCTTTTTGATCAGAATCTTTAAAATGAGTCTTAGGGATTCTGTGTCCCCCATTTTCTCAATATCTTCCTCAGTTAACTCTGAGGTTGGCAAAGGGTTTTGCTCCTTTGCAGGGGAGTTTTCAGTCATATTCATTGTGCCTTTGTCTCTTCTTTTGCTATTGAGCATTGTACTTCTGGTTAGCAGAGTCTTCTCCTTGGGACAAGTTTCTAAGCTCTGTCACCCACAGGTCTACAATGCAATTTTACTTATTGCAGTTGGTACACAATTTTTGCTTGCAACCACTTGTGCCACAACCTCCAGTGAGTTCCAGGTCTGGGTTCTTATGTCAGATTTCCACCGTGGTCTCCACAGCCACAGCTCTTGGCTCAGCACTCTCCACCTCCTGTGATACTGTGCTGAGGCTGCACCATTGTCTCTGCAACCTTTCTCCCACTTCTAGTGGAGCAGGTCCCGGGATTAGAGACACCAGGTGTGCTATCTAGTTAGGTTGTTGGTGGTGCTGATCTTGTTGGAACCTGTTAGATGTTAGGTCTGAGTGTCACATGGACCTATTTTGACTCGTACAATGCCACAGTCGGTATTTTTTTCTGCGGGAACTCAATGAGTTCTTGTGAGCTCAGCACATGTGCAGTTCACTGTTGTCCCCTGCAGTCCCAAAGCTATTGCCACAGTGCACAAACTGGTGCCTGTCGTACCACCACTACAGTTATTGATCTGCTGACCATCAGATCTGAGGGCTACCCAGATATGCCCCGGGTGGAACCTGTAGAATGCCACATCATTGCAGTTCACCGAGTCAGAAATGAGCTCACTCCCAGCTCAGAGCATGCTCCATTCTTTCCCTTGCCCTTTCCTCCTTATGCAAAATGGCACCCAATGCAGCTCTAGGGGGCTGACAGGTCTATGAATTCCACTCTGTTCTCACACTGCCCATCTGAGATTTGCTGCTCTCCCTCTGCTCCTGGTCAAATCAAATGGACCAGCAGAACAGACAGTTTTTTGTCTGATTTACCTCCCAAGCTCCCAGTGAAAGTCCCTTCCTACCTCGTTGCTGGTGGAGTTCAAATCACTGTGCTGGAGTTTCAGTCACTGCAACACCACACTGCTGTGCCAGCTGCTTTTCTGTGTCTGTCAGTCTCCAGGTACCCCTGTTCTGTTGTTCTGTCCTTTCCTATTTCCTGGAATATGTCCTCTCTGCTTCATTCTGATTGAACGCTTCCCTGTCCATTCAACATGTTCTTATTTATTCTGCCATCTTGATTCTCTTGTATCTTTCTTTAAATCTGCAGCTTGGTGCCCTGGAATTTGGTGTGAGTACATTTAGTGTCATGATTTCCTGTTGCTGAATGAATCGCTTAATCATTATGTGGAGCCCTTTTGTGTTAGTGTTGTTTTGTGTTGATGTCTATGAAGTCTATATTATCTTATATTAGATTTGTTCCAACAGCTCATTTTTCATCCCGTTGCCCTGGAATATCCCTTTCCATCCTTGCACTTTCTTTTTTGAAGATTTATTTTATTTTTATGTTGGGTAGTGAGATATACAGAGAGGAAGGGAGACAGAGAGAAAGAGCTTCCATCCATTGATTCACTCCACAAGCGGCCAAAATGGCTGGAGCAGAGCCAATCCAAAGACAGGAGCCTGGATCCACTTCTGGGTCTCCCACGTGGATGAAGGGTCCAAAGCTTTGGGCCATCCTCAACTGCTTTTCCAGGCCAAAAACAGGGAGATGGAAGGGAAGCAGGGCCGCCAGGATTAGAACTGGTGCCCATGTGGAATGCAGGTGCCTTCAAGGCAAGGACTTTAGCCACTAGGCTACTACATCAGCCTCTCATCCTTGTACTTTCAGTTTGCCTATCTTTGTTGGGGAGATGTGTTCCTGCTGGACAGACAGCTCATGTTTTTGGACCCATTTGACTGATCTATGTCTTTTGATGATTTTAAACCATTTGTATGCAGGCTTAATATCTACAGGTAGTGACTGGTTTTCTGATTGTTTAATTTACATTTATTTTGTGGCTTCATTGAAATCTACAGCATTTTTGCCTTTTTTAGCTATGATAGGCACTGTTTTTTTTTTTCTATCTGTAGCACAACTTTAAATAACATTTATAGGGCTTGTCTGGCAGGAGTAAAGCCTTTCAGTTTTTGTTTGCTTTGTAAGTATTTTATTTCATTTTCAAATACAAATGCAAAATTTTCTGGCTATGTCATTCTGGATTGACAATTTCTTTTTTTTAGAATCTGGCATATGTCGTTGCATTCTCTTATGGCCGGTAGACTTTCCTCTGAAAACACAAACATGATCTGATTGGTGTTCTAAAAGCTATCTGACCTTTCCCATGTGCAGAAATAAGTGTCTTGTTTTTATGTTCCGCCAAAGAAAGACTGAAATTGAGGTACCGTGGTGAAGATTGCATCTGGTAAAATACATCTGGAATTCTATGCTCTTCCAATAATGAGATTCCTGTTTCTTTTTAATTGAATTTTTGATGATGTTTACATAGTTGAGGTGGATGCATGCCCATGTGGACCACCAATTAGTGTGGGAAAGGTCAAGGATTAGGGGAATGTGGAAGAGACATTGTCCAAATTTTATTTTTCTTTTTCCTATTTCTGGGCATGTGGGCAAATAAGAGGAGAAGCCATACCCAGCACCCCAACCATATCAGTAGCTGGAAATGGGAAATGGCCACACAATGTTATCCCAGGATCCCTGATGTGGAGCATGCTCCGAGTGGACTGCTCGAGTTGTTCCAATAGTTTGAAAATGCTGTCAACCTGCTGACAGGGCTAGGGAATTCTTCCAAGGTCTTTTGGCTGATATAGTCCAACTTAGGGTCTCCATTCACCCAGATACTTGCTGTCAGTGCTTAGCTGGAGTAGTCCTTTGGCCCTCCATCCCCTGCTATGGTACTAGATGTCCTCTGTAGACCCCAACGGTCTGCCACATAGCTCTATGTGCATTTATTTGGGTATGCACTCCGTAGTCAGACCACAGATCTCACAATTATCCCCACGGCCAGAGTTCTGAGTCCAGTAGTTCATTTGGGGGGATTCCCAAAGAAATCACCTCTAAAGCGATCCCAGATCTGACTCAGTCCATCACCCACATCAGCCTATACATATGATCAGTTCTGTCTCCAGCTGCATTCTCTTATATAAATCAATAGATTCTGCTCAATTCTGCTCAATCCCTGCTCAATCCTGCCCACCAGGTACTCAACCTACACATACACCAGCAGGAACTACAGCATGGTTGAAGCAATCTCCAATAACCCCCCACTACGCCTGCCTGCAGCCCTGGTTTGTCTACTTGACAGTATGTGCAGCAGACTAGCCCAGCCAGTCTGTACAGCAGCTGGTGTAGTCTGTCCCACATCCCATTAAGCTCTCATCCACATCAATGGGCATTGAAGCAAAGAATAGTCATTTGGCTAACCTGGCTCTCCCCAAACCTGGTTCACATGTAGCTCTGCCCAGCCTACTCTGCCACCAATTCCAGCTCTCACATCACCAGTGAGAGCAATGGCCAAGTAGGGGAACCCAAGTTGCCCCTCTACATGTGCTGTGAGTGCCGTGGCCCAATCTGGCATGGCCCACCTCACCTCAACATTTGCCAGCAGATACCAGACCTGGCCAGGCCTGGCCTATCCCCAGTACCAACTCATAATGGTGGAGCAGCTTCGCCCAGCCCTGCCAGCCCCCAGTCCCAGCCCCAATGTGAACTACTGGTATTGCAGCCCAACCTGGCCTATCCTGCACCCTGCTCTCAAATCTGCCAGCAGGTGCTATAAACTGACCCACCCTGACATTATCACAAAACTGACGCAAACAGATGCTGGTGGATACTGTAATTTGGCCTGGTTTAGGCTGCTCACAGATGTGGTTCTTTTCTTTTTCTTAAAGATTTATTTCTTTTTTTAATTGGAAAATCAAACTTACAGAGAGAAGGAGAGACAGAGTGCCACTCTCTCTTCAACTTTCAGTCTCAATTCTCATGCTGCACTCCTGCCAAGACTTCCAGAGCCACCACCACCTAGGTCTCCACTTTCCTCACCCTGTGATCCCATCCTGTGGCTACCTTGTTAGCTGCTCAGCCTTTATCCCATTGGTGGCTCCAACAGTGCCTGGGGCTGGGAAGGTGCCAGCTGTGTGATTGCCTGTTGGGCTTGCTCATTGCAGCACATGTTTTTGTTTTGTTTTTTCCCTCTTTTTGCTGCAACTTGCTGTAAGTTCCTTTTTGAATTTTTGAATTTTTGGTGTTAGTGTTTCCCTAGTAAACTGTTCATTACCAATTTAAAGCCTTAACTATTTTGAAAACTACTAATCTAGAATCTTTGTTTATTCATAGTATCCATTCAACAATTCCTTTGTTACTAATTGGTAGAATACCTTTCCCATATGAAAAATTTTCCCTATACTCTTAATTGTCAACTATTTAATATATGATTATATATACAATTTACAATATTATATACAGTAATATCTGTGTTTGCAGTTACTAACTTAAAACTTATCTACATTATTTATGCCATGATAATGAATTATCTATAGGAAATGTATATTAATTTATTATCTGCACATATATCCAAGTCTTAGAGAAATTATATTAAAAAGTGACAAAGTGAATAAAACCACTCCCAGAAGCAGATAGACTTGAAACCGAATTTGCTAGTTTAAGCCATGACATTCTGTAATCTGTCTTCATCTGTCTTTCAATCACTGCATGAACTCAGGGAGTTTGCAGTACATCTATGTTAGATTGCACATTTGAATGTTCAATGCCCAGTAATCCTTCCAGCAGAATCTATCACAATTACTAGGCATTGAGCATTCAAATGTGTACTATTTGAAGGATGACAAAGTTCTTCACCCAAAATATTCTGACTCTCCCTCCTCTTCCTCTCTCCAGAAATGCAGATTCTACGTCTGATTTTAGCCACGTTGGGAGTTGGTGCTAGTTCTGCTGCTACTACTGCTTTTGCAATCCACTGCGCAGAACTTATCCCTACAATATGCAGGTACAAGAACTCAGAGAAAATTGGTCTTGCTTCAAACAGGACATTTCTGGAATGATTGGCATGTGCTGTGATAATGAAACTTAGTTTAGATGTCAGCAGAATATACTGTCATGCAAATGAAGGCATCAACTATCAACAACTATTAAAGCTAACTCTATACCCAAAAATGTGCCAAGTCCTGCAATGTGTCACATCATTTACTTTAACAATCATCTACAAGGTTCAAGCTACAATCATCTTTGCCTTAATGGTAATAGAACCAAGGGTTCTAGCAGCAACCAACATTATACAGTCAAACAGGGGGCAAAACAGTAAACATGACCACTAAGAACTTGCTGTCAAAACTTGTATGTGTAATGACTGTTGTAGAAACCCCTACAATCAAATCAAGGTGTTGCATATATGTATATCCACAGAATTTTCTTTGTATTATTGTTTGCATGCACAGGTCAACAGTTGCAGGAATCCATAATCTGTTCTCAAGAACTGGAGCAGTCCTGGCTCCTCTCCTGATGACCCTAGTCGTGTACTCGCCTCTCCTGCCCTGGATCATGTATGGAGTCTTCCCCATGCTTTCTGGACTAATTGTCTTCTGCCTTCCAGAAACCAGGAATCAGCCATTTCCCGAAACCATTCAGGATGTAGAAAATTCGTGAGTAAATCTTCCACCCTTGATCTGAACAGAGAGCTGCTGTGCTGACAGCTCTGTCATGAGCAATGAAATTATCACTTGGGTTTTGTCCTGGTAGCCTCAGACCTGGGCTGTTTATGTCCCTGTTCAGTGACAGCCTCACTCCTACCCACAGGAATTTCAAGTTCTTTGTGAGGCTCTCTAGGTCATGGAGATTATGCTGCACAAGTAGGGTTAGTGGTAAAAAAGTAAATAATATCCGAGTTAGGAGTGGTTCATGCTCTGCCCTGACAAGACACACTTTCCATGTATGTCTACTAAAACAGGTTCTTCCTCATCACACTGGTTTTGCCATCTATCAACCCAGTGAGCACTTGATAAATGTGAAAAAGGAAGTGGGTTTGCCTCATGCACATAAACTTGCTTGTTATTTTAGTTAGGGAGAAATATGAGAATACAGAAAAGCTTCTTTATAAAAATGGTAGTGCGTGTATACTAGGTGGTTCTCATGATGTATTTGTCAGGTGCACGCAGTTATTCTATATTGTCTCTCCTTCCTTGCTGACTTGGTTTTGTTGGTTTTCTTTTCCCAGCAAAAAGCAATCAAGAAAAGTCAAGGAGGAAGATGCTTCCCTGAAAATAACACAATTTTAAGGTCTCCCAAGAATTGATCCAGAGAAACATGAGAAAAAAAGCAGTCTTGCTTCAATGTACCTAGAAATCTGGAAAATGTGATAAACAAATGGATCTCTTCCATTCATCAAGCTAGATATATCTGTTTGCCCAAAATTGCTTGAGCTTAAGTAATTCACGAAACAATTATTTATTTGGGGGGAGTACCTGATAAATAACTCCAAAGTCATCAAAAAATGATTAACTGCCAAAGTGATTTGAAAAAAGTAAAACAGCACATTTTGTGTGATTCAGAAACCCCATCACTAAGTATTTCCCAAAGAAATTAGATTGCTGTGTCAGCAGTATGTTCATTTCCATGTTTGTGCACCATTACTCATAAGCTGAAATCTCGAATCAAACTAAATGTAAAAAGCTGAGCAGACACAAAATTGGTGGTACAGATTCTGAATATTACTCAGTTGTTTAAAAGAAGAAAATCCTATCATTTGCAACAGAGGATATCTAGAGGATGTTAGGACAAGAGAAAAATGCCAAGCAAGAGAAGACAAACACATGAGCCCATTCCCATGTAGAACCCAGCATAAATCAATCTCACAGATAGTGTGTATTGGATGGTTACCTGAAGCTGAGGCAGTTGGATAAGGGGTGTATTTGCAGAAATGATGCTCAAAGGACATAAAACTATAATGATATGGTAAGTAGCCATATCTAAACATTTTGTTACACAATTACATCTCAAAAATACAACTGCAATACAGTAAATACAAATAATTTTTCCATAAATTCAAAAATGAATCTGTTTGAAAAGAAAAAGCACATAAGGTGACAAAGGTATTCACATATAATGAAGTTTATACTGAATTTATTTGAATTACACTCATCAAAATGGCAATAGTAGATGTGACCAGAAGCCATAACATCCAGAAAAATTTCCTTGGGTATCCAAACAATATATGAAATTTTGCCACCAAAAATTACCTCTCAATTGAAAGATTATGTAATGAATAGCAGTAATTACCTTTTCTGAAATAAAGTCCAGGAGTCCAGATAAGTCTGAGCACAGGTGACTGGGGGTAAGCGTGCCAGCCCAGGCTTCCTGCAGGGAATCCTAGCTCCTCATCCATCACTTTAGGCTGTTGGAGGGTCCTGGGCTTGTAGGCAGCCAGAGCGCAATCTAGTACCAGGCTCCACCTGCTGGCTGCCCATCAGCAAGCTCTGGGATCTTGGGAGTACGGAGTTACTGTCTAAGGACATCTATGGATAAAGCCATAGTATGTGTAGGTGAGGAATAACTCCTGAGGGACATCAAATGACAAGGCCACTGCACTTGCAGGTAAACAAGGGAACTAAGCTCTGGTGGTTTGGAGGGGAGAGACCTGAAGATATTTTTGAGTTAGAATAATATACCAGCCCACCCAGAAGTCTTGGGTTGGGTTTGATAGCATAGAACATGGCTGACCAGGGCACATGCAAGCTATGGCTGGGAGCCTGTCTCATAGGGCTAGATCCCAGTATCTGGCACTGAGTGTTGAATCAGGAAATGGATCACATTAGACTGGGCCAGGACGCCTACCAGCATGCAAGAGAACCAAGTCTGGAGATGGATTCTGTGGGGGTGTGTGGGCCGAAACCTATAGAACTACAAGTACCATGAGTTAACTTAAGGGTTGGGATGGTGATGGGCTGCGCTAGGCGTGACCATGAACTCACTGAAGCTCAGCAGTACTATGGCTGGGAATAGGCAGGTCAGGCCCAGGCTGCAGCACCCACATGAGCATGCTAAAACAGGGTGATGCGTAGACCAGGCTGCACAGGCTCATACAAAGGCCGGGACAGGTGGGAAAGGCCACATCAGGTAAGGGCCAAGCACCTCCTGGCATGTGTGAGATCTGAGTCTGGGAGTGACCCAAGTGAGCTAGCCTGGAAAACTCCCCCTAGTGGTTCATAGCTAGTGCTGATGAGCATGTGATTCAGGCCTGGGTTTTGGGGCAGGCTGGGCAGTGTAGCTCCATCCATTGGCAAGTGTGTGAGTTGGTTTTGGAAGAGAGCAGACCAGGCAGGGTCCAGCAAACCATAGTGCACTGGCAAGCACAGAAAACAGAATGGAGTGCAGGTCATGCTGGGTGAGTCTGTCATACCTCCTGGTTTGCATGAACCAGGAATGAGAACAGACTGAGCAGGGCCAGGTTGTAGCACACACCAGCAGTAGTTGGGACTGCAGCCTGGCTGGACCAGGCCAGGCTGCAGCATCTGAACGCAAAGGCCAAGACAGGGGAGGGGCTATGCCAAGCTGGGGCAGAATGAACACTGGCAAGCACAAAATCTCTAGTTGTGACCAGGCCTTGTTGGAGAGCTAAGGAGACACCCTGGCTGAATTGTGGGTCCCAATGGTGAATGCTTGGACAAGAGCGAGGGATAAGACTTCTGGATATGGATGCAGTGTCCCTTGGCACAGGTGTGGACTGGGTCTGGGGCATGTAAGACTAGACTAAACTCCGGAACCAACTGGTGATCATGAGAACCAGGATGGATATAGAATGGGCTGGGCTAGGTCTCTAACCCTGCTGAGTCATGTGTGAGCTGTGTCTGGGTGTGGACCAGGCTTAGCTGGGCTGTAGCACCCAACACTAAAAAGTGGAATGGGTGAGGGTCAGTCAAGAAAGGCCACTGCTCTGGCTAGGACAGCAGGTGGACTAATTAGGTCTGCCCCGTATACCCAGGGAAGACAAGGGCAGCTGCAAAAACAAGTTCCCACACCAGCGGGAGCCACAAACCACTGGAGTCCTGGAAACCCTAAAGGTGGCTACAGGATTGAACATAGGGGCCATCAACCCCTGCAGAGGTTGAGGACAAGCAGGGGTGGGGGATCCCAGCAGCACGCCTTCCAACAGGTCAGCACCATTGAGAAAGTGCAGAGGGGGCTGGAGCCACTCTCTGGGACTGGGTCACAGAAACTTGGCTCCAAACTGTGGATTAGCTGCAGAATTTACTGATGTGCTTGGCCTGAGCCCCAGAGGTGGGGCACCACACCTCAGAGTCAGACAACCCAGACAGAGGTGCAGGCTAGCAGGGACACAGCTGCGCACCTTCCAATGGGGGAGCATCTGTGAGAGAGTGCAACAGGAAGCTTCACTATGCCTGGGCACACCAAGATTTCCTAACCCAGCTCGGGGCTGCGGATCCCGAGCAGCAGGTAGCTGGATGCTCAGATGGAATCTCTTGCTGTGCTCAGCTCTTACCCCAGAGGTGGGGCACCACTCAACAGAGTCTACTGATCCGGACAGAGGCGCGGGCTAACAGGGACACGACAGTGTGTCTCACAGTGGGACAGCGCCTTAGAGAGAGTGCAACAGGGAGCCTACTAGGACTGGGCACGCCAAGCTTTCGTAACCCAGCTCAGGGCTGCGAATTCTGAGCCACAGGCAGCTGGAAGCTCGGTTGGAACCCCCTGCCATGCTCAGCTCCAATTCCAGAGGCGGGGTGACACTGCTCCACACAGCTAGCCGACCCTGGCAGGGACACAAGCTAGCAGGCTTGCAGGGACATGACAGTGTGTCTCACAGTGGGACAGCACCTTTGAGAGAGTGCAACAGGGAGCCTCACTAGGCCTGGGCACACTGAGCTTTCCTAAACCAGCTTGGGGCTGCGGATTCCAAGCTGCAGGCAGCTGGAGGCTCAGATGGAATTCCCCTGCTGTGCTCAGCACCTACCCCAGAGGCAGGGCACCACTCAACAGAGTCTACTGATCCAGACAGAGGCGCGGGCTTGCAGGGACATGACAGTGTGTCTCTCACAGTGGGGCAGCGCCTTTGAGAGAATGTAACAGGAAGAGGGGCCTTGCACTAGGGCCTGGCCCACAGAGCCTTCCGACACAACTCAGGGTCAGAAGAATGGCAGGTGGCTGGAGACTGGGGCAGAAGCCCCTGCTGTACTCAGCTCCAACCCCAGAGGCATTGCACTGCTCAACAGAGTCTGCTGACCTGGGTGGAGGTGCAGGCAAGCGGGCCACAGCAACATGTTTCCCAACAGGGGAGCACATTTGTGAGAGTGTAGCAGAGTGTGGAACTGCCCGCTCTATATCTACCCAGAGCAAAGACAAGAAGCCCAAGGCTACAAAGCCTCTCATCCACACTCTATCCCTGTTGGCACATGGAAGACAATACCTAACCAACTAGCTGCAATGGAACCAGGTCGCAGAGATATAAACACAGGGGTGAATGAAACAACCCAACACCCACCCCAGCATCGCCTACTATCCCCAATAGAGCAAGAAGAATTCTGCTTCTACCAACATTCCATCCAGCAGTAACTGGATCACTCCACCTCCAGGCTACAGCACTGAGGGCAGCGGCCGAGGACAAGCAAGTTAGAGGCTAAAATCCCAAAACAACAAGAAACAACAACACAATGAGGAAAAGTATCAGAAAAAGTAATGACACAGAAGAAAGATCAAGAACTTCCCCCCCAAAAAAACCAAAAACTAATCTCAATCTCTGAGATGCGAGATGAAGACATAGAGGAATTACCAGATAAAGAATTTAAGAAAATAGTGATGAAATTCATCAGAGACAGCAAAAAGCGTTGGGAAGAGTCCAAGAAATTCGAAAACCATGTCATTACAGAAATAAACCAAGTCAAAAAGGGAAGCCTTGATCTTGAACACAAAATTGAGAGCCTAACTAACAGAATGAACACAGCAGAAGACAGAATATCAGAAATGGAAGACAATCAGAATGAAAGTCAGCAGCTCATCAAACAGTTGGAGACAAACCTGAACAAAGCCAACAGGTTCATACAGGAAATGAAAGACAACCTCAAAAAGTCAAATATTAGAATAACGGGCCTTCCTGAAGGAGTGGAAAAAGAGATAGGCTTACAATGGTTGTTCAATGAAATAATACAGGAGAACTTCCAGAACACTGGAAATATAAATCCAGCTCAAATCCAGGAAGGTCAGAGAACTCCCAATAGATTTGACCCAAAAAGACCCTTGCCCAGACATGTGGTCCTCACGCTCCCCTCAAGGAAATATAAGAAAACTATCCTAAGGCAAGTAAGAGGAAAGGATAAGATTACTTTCAGAGGAAGGCAAATCAGAATCACAGCTGATCTCTCAGAAGAAACACTCCAAGAAAGGAGAGAATGGGGTAACACCTTTCAAGTCCTGAAACAAAACAATTGCCAACCAAGAATAATGTACCCAGTGAAGCTTTCGTTTGTATTTGAGAATGAAATTAAATTCTTTCACAGTAAAGAGAAACTTGAAAAATACGTCAGCACGAAACCAGCTCTAGAAAATCTCCATAGGAAGTGCTAAACCCAGAAATAAGAAATGAAAACCAGAACAAAAGCTGGAAAATGGGAAGACCTCCCCACTAAAACCCATATGAGGAAAGCCATCTAATCAGAGATCCCAATAGATGCAAATACACACTAGCACGCTTACACATGCGCATGGCAGCTCAAAATCACAACCTCTCAATTTTATCACTAAACACAAATCGCCTAAATTTGTCAATCAAAAGACCCAGATTAACAGAAGGGATCAACAAACAGAATGCAACCATATGTTGCCTACAAGAGACACATCTAACCAAAAAAGATGCGAAGAAACTGAAAGTGAAGAGATGAAAAAAGATATTTCACGCCAATAGAAGAGAAAAAATGACCAGAGTAGCTGTTCTAATCTCAGATGACTTAGACTTCAACGTGACACACTTCAAAAGAGACAGAGATGGAAACTTCATATTGCTGAAGGGAACCATCCAGCAGGAAATGATTACCATTATAAATATCTATGCACCAAACACAGGTGCACCCAGCTACGTGAAGCAATTGCTGATAGATTTAAGATGGGACATAGATGAACACACAATAATTGTGGGAGACCTCAACACCCTGTTAACAGCAATAGACGAAACAGAAACTTAATAGAGAAACAGTAGAACTCACACAGACCATAGAACTAATGGACCTGGTGGACTTTTACAGAACTGTCCACCCCACGGACACAGAATACACATTTTTCTCAGCAGTGTATGGCACCTTCTCCAGAACTGACCACATGATAGGGCATAAAGCAAGCCTCATTAACTTCAAAAAAATTGGAATTATACCATGCACCTTCTCAGACCACAAAGGATTGAAACTGGAAATCAACAAATCAAAATGCCACAGAAAGTACATAAACACCTGGAGGCTGAACAACATGCTACTAAACAAACAGTGGGTCAGAGAGGAAATAAAGGTTGAGATAAAAAAAAAATATACGGAAGCCAACAAAAACTCAACTACAACATTCCAGAACTTGTGGGACACTGCCAAAGCCGTGTTGTGTGGTAAGTTCATAGCAATCAGCGTCTATGTCAAAGCCCAAGAAAGATACCAATTACAAGAATTAAACACCCACCTCCAGAAATTAGAGAAACTGCAACAAAAGGACCCGTCAAACAAAAGGAAACAAGAAATCATCAAAACAAGGGAAGAAATAAACCAGATAGAAATTAAAAAAAAAAACTATACACAAAATCAATGAATCAAAAAGCTGGTTCTCTGAGAAGATAAACAAAATAGACACCTCACTGGCCCACCTGACAAAGAAAAACACAAGAGAAAACAAGAATTAACAGCATCAAGGATGAAAAAGGCAACATATCAACTGACACTGCAACCATTAAAATAATCAGAAACTACTATGAACAATTATACTCGAACAAATCAGAAGACCACCAGGAAATGGTAAGATCCTTGGATTCCCTCCACTTACCAAAACCTAGCCCTGAGGCAACAGAAGACCTGAAGAAACCCATAACTGAGGCAGAGATGGAATCAGCAATCAAATATCTCCCAACGAAGAAAAGTTCAGGCTCAGACGGTTTCACTCCAAAATTCTACAAAACATTCCAAGCAGAGCTAATTCCAATCCTCTACAAACTTCAAAGCAATAGAAAAGGAAGCAACCCTTCCAAACACATTCTATGAAGCCAACATCACCTTAATCCCAAAACCGGATAGAGAACTAACAGAGAAGGAAAACTATAGACCAATCTCCCTGATGAATATTGATGCTAAGATTCTCAACAAAATCCTAGCCAATAGAATCCAAAAAAAAATCACACAAATCATTCACCCGGAACAAGTATGATTCATCCCTGTAATGCAAGGATGGTTCAACATTCGGAAATCCATAATTGTAGTTCACCACATCCAGAACCTGAAGAACAAAAATCATGTAATAGCATCAATAGATGCAGAAAAGGCTTTCAACAAAATCCAACACCACTTCATGCTAAAAATACTAAATGAGGTAGGCATAGAAGGAACAATCTACAACATAATCAAAACAATATGTGAAAAACACAATGCCAGCATCATACTGAATGGAAAAAAACTGGAACCCTTCCCACTGAGATCTGGAACTAGACAAAGATGTCTACTATCACCACTACTATTCAACATAATCCTAGAGGTACTCTCAGTGGCCATAAGACAGGAAAAAGAAATCAAAGGAATTCAAATGGGAAATGAAGAAGTCAAGCTTTCACTATTCGCAGATGACATGATTCTTTATGTAGAAGAACCAAGAGACTCAATACAGAGACTGCTAGAACTTATATGAGAGTTTCGAAGAGTGGCAGGGTATAAAATAAATGAATAAAAAACTATAGCCATATTGTATGCAAACAGCCCCGAGTTGGAAAACGATCTTATCAACACAATACCATTCAAAATAACACAGAAGAGTATGAGATTCCTGGGAACTAACCTCACCAAAAACATAAAAGACCCCTTGAAGAAAACTACTGTAAGCTTAAGAAAGAAATTGACGAGGACCTCAAAAGATGGAGAAACATCCCATGCTCCTGGATAGGTAAAATCAATATCCTCAAGATGTCTATACCACCAAAAGCAATATACACATTCAATGCAATCCCAGTCAAAGTACCCAAAATATTCTTCATAGATCTCGAAAAAATGACACAAAGATTCATCTGGAAACACCAAAAAACAAAGAATAGCCAGAAACATCCTGAAGAATTGGCAGTTATCGGGGGAATCACAGTTCCGGACCTCTGGACATACTATACAACAGTGGTCATCAAAACAGCTTGGTATTGGCACAGAGATAGAGAGGACGACCAATGGAGCAGAATAGAAACAACAGATACATCCAAATAATCTTTGACAAAAAAACACACAACAACCCATACAAATGGGGAGGTCTCTTCAATAAATGCTGTTGGGACAACTGGATGATAGCCTGTAGAAACAAAAGAACCTTCTGGTATGCACAAAGGTAAGGGTTTTGAGCTGGCTGCCTGAGCTGGGCCACAGTACTCACTGTCACAACAAGCACTGGGGCTAGGAACAGACCTGGTAAGGAATCTTTCAGGGTAGTGAGCTAGGTCACAATACCTGCTAGTGTATGCAAAAGCCAGGACAGGATTGCAGCACTCATGGGCACAAATGAGAGTTGGGGCTGGGGACAAGCCACATTCCAACGGTCCTAATTGGTTTTTTTTTTTCATTTTTTAATTTTAATCATTTTATGAGACAGTTCCGTGGGCTCTCAGATTTCCCTTGCCCTTGCCCCAAATCCCTCCCTCAATCACTGAGTTCCACTACAGTACAACAAATAGTATAGTTCTGCATAAAGTAGAACTATGTAAGCCAATTGTAGGCATGGACAATCGCAGAAAGTCCACCATCCTGTTGTTATAACATGTTTATCAGTTTTATTGGGGATCCATCTTGGATATAGAAGCAGAGATGCATATTCCATTGTATTGTCACACCTATATATGTCAATCTCCATTACACTATTACTATATATTCCCTTCATGAAAAGCCACAAAACAAAATCAACAACAGAAAGAAAAATAGAAATCTGCAACACCATGAAGTTAAATAACATGCTACGGAATGATTAATGCATCGCTGAAAAAAATGAAAAAAAAATCAAGAACCTTTTTGAAAAATGATGCTACTGTATGATCTATGAGTCAGTGAAGAATTTACTATGAGACAAAAAAATACTGTTTTGAAGAAATGAAACTAAAAACAAATCCATCAAAATCCATAAGATACACTTTCTGTTTATCTTTGTTGGTGAAATATGTCTTCTATAGACAACAGATACATGGGTTTTGTTTTGTTTTTTTAATCCAGTCTACTAATCTAGGATGTTTGCTTGATGGGTTTAAGCCATTTACATTCAGAGTTAATGTGAATGGGTGGTAATTTGTTCCTGTCATTTTAGCAATGGGTTGTTCATTGATTTAGTCTTCTGTTGCTGTTTTACTGGGGTGTTCTTCACATTTGCCATTGGTATTGGTGGGCGTTATTCCTTTCTCTGTCAAGAGAACATCTTTGATTTTTTTTTTTTTTGGTATGGCAGGTATGAAAGAGGCATATTCTTTTTTTTAAGATGTATTTATTTTTGTTTGCAAAGTCAGATACACAGAAAGGAGGGGAGACAGAGGGAAAGATTCTTTGTCCAATGATTCACTCCCCAAGTAACCAGAACAGTCAGTGCTGCGCCAGTCTGAATCCAGAAGCCAGGAACCTCCTCCAAGTCTCCCATGTGGGTGCAGGTTCCCAAGGTTTTGGGCCGTACTCGACAGCTTTTATCGGACAAAAGCTCCCATCTGGATGGGAAGTGGAGCCACTAGGACCAGATGGGAGCCACTAGGACCAGTGCCCATGGGATCCTGGCAAGCACCCTAGCCACTAGGCCACCGCACAGAGCCCAAGAGGTATTTTGTTCTAACTTTACTGTGGAAGGTTTTATTTCCTTTTCAAAGACAAAAGAAAGCTTTGCTTGGTATGTTATCCTGGGCCAGTAATTTTTTGCTTTTAGAATCTGACATATGTTGCTCCATTCTCTTCTGGCCTGTAAAGTTTCCTCAGAGAGGTCACCTGTGAATCTAATTATCATCCCTCTATATGCAAATTGATATTATTCACACGCACAGTTAAGGATTTTTCCTAATGTCAAACTAAAGAGAGCTGGATTATCATGGTGAAGATTGCCTTTGGTCAACCCTGTTAGGAATTCTATGCACCTCTAGGATGTTGTTCTCCAATTCTTCTCTAAATTAGGGAAATTTTCTTCTAGTATTTCATTGATTTCAGCATAAAGCAGTTTCTCTTTCTACAACATCTGAACTCCCATGACTCTTATATCTGGGCTTTTAATAGTGTCTTTCAATTCTTGAAACGTTTTTTAGCTTGACCCAGCTCTAGTTCCAGATTTTTGACTGTTTCTCCATTGTGACAAGAATCTTATAATTCTAGGAGTCTTTCTTCTGCCTCCTTCCTTGTATTATTAAAACTTTCTACTGATTTTTTTAAAATTTGCTCTACTGCATCATTCATTTCCAAGAATTCAGTTTGATTTTGTTTCAATGTTGCTATTTCCTGTGTGACATTCTCCTTATATTTCTTGAACTCCTGTATGTTCTTCTCATTGCTGATAAGGAGCTTCATAATGAGTTTTCTGAGTTCTGTATCCCCCATTTCCTCAATGTATTTCTCAACTAACTCTAAGGCCAACAAAGTCTTTTACTCTTTTTCAGGGATCTTCAGTAGTATTCATTGTGCCTTTGTCTCTTCTTTTGCTTTGCTCATTGTACTTTTGGTTAGAAATTCTCCTTAGGGCAAGTTTCTAAGCTGTGTCACCTACAGATCTGAAAATCAGTTTAATTATTGTAGTTGGTACAGAGTTCTTTGTTTACAGTCACTTGTGTCACTCCCCCCAATGAGTTTCAGCTCTGGGCTCTTTTGTTAGGTTTCCGCCATGGACTCTGTAGCCCTAGCTCATGGCTCACCCCTCTCCAACTCCTATGATCACATACTGTGGCCACATGGTTGTGTATACCACCTGTCTACCAGTGCCAGGTCAAGCAGGTTCCAGGATTAGGGAGACACCAGGTGTCCCGAATAACTAGGTTGTTGGTGGTGCTGATTTTGCCAGAACATGCTAGCCATTAGGTCTGAGTGCTGCACGGAACTATTTTGAGTTGTATGGAACTATTTTGAGTTGTAAGATGACAACGCCAGTATTATTTTCATTGTGGGACTGGTGCAATGAGATTCCTCCCTGCTCAGTACATGCACAATTCTCTGTTTTCTGTCTGGTCTCAAAGCCTTTGCCACCCTTTACAAAATGGCACCTGAAGTGCCACTTGTGGAATTCTGGATCTGCTGGCTGTTAATTTTGGAGGCTCACCTGAGCTATTTCTGGTGACACCTGTTGGATGCCACGTTGCTGCAATGGACCGAACCAGAAACAGGTTCACATCCAGCTTAGTGCACCCACAATCCTGTCCCATAGGCTTTCCCTCCCTACATAAAATGACACCCAACATGGCTCTAGTAGGGATCTGGACTGCAAAATCTTCCCTGTTGCTGCACCACCTAGTGGGGATCTACTGCTCTGTCTCTGCTCCTGGTGTTTTGAAACAAAAGAGCAGCATGGGCAGTTCTTTGTCTGGGTTCACCTCCTGAGGTCCCTGTGAAATCCCTTCTGACCTGGTTGCTGGTGGAACTCCAGCCACCAGTGGAGTTCAGATCTCTGTTTGCTGACTGCTGCTGAAGTGTCTGGTCACTGTAAGACCACACCATTGTCTCCACTGTTTTCCCAAATCTGTCAGTCTCCAGGTGCCCCTCTGCTGTTGGTCTGTCCTCTTGTATTTCCCTACAATATGCCTTCTCTGCTTTACCCTGGTTAATGCCCGTGTCCATCTGATTAAATGTACCTTAACCCTATTCTGCCATATTGATTCTCCAACCCTCTCTATCTTAATTGAAGTTCCACTAGTGTCTTCAATTCCCTCACCTTTATAACAGATATTAAAATAAAATAAAAAATAAAATTTAAAATTACAACAATAAAAAAAGAGCAATGGAAAGTACATCTTCATGGAGCATCTTCTATAAGGACCTTCTGTTGAAGCCTCAGTTTTTAGAGAACTTCTTGACTTTCAGTTGTTATTACTGCAAAAATATTTACAATCCACACCATTTTTTTTCATGAAGCACATTTCTCACAAACATTTTGAAATTCCATTGTATTGGAAGAATGTACCATGTTTACTGATAAGAATTCTGACTTTATTACTTCAGTGCAAACAGTAGTATACAGAATGCTGTCTGTCCCAAAAATCTTTAACACGCCCAGGAACTGCTTATCTCCTGTTTGCTTCTTTGTGCTTCAGGAAGCAGAGTGTTCTCATAACACAAGTCTTTGGAGAGCCCAGACTTCAAGCATACAGTCATAATTACAACTAATTCTTTCATTTCTTTAATTTCCCCCTTTGTGTAAATTACAAATTATGAACATAGTGACACTACAATGGTATTACATTATTGCCTGGTATTGTTGGATCTGTTTTGCACTAAACAGTGTCATAATAAAAAAAGGCGTATTATTATAACCAAAAAATAATTCCTATTTTCCCATAAAATAACTATTGGTAAAAACTAATACAGGACAGATGTTCAGTTAAATCAGTCTTTACCCTGAGACCTCCTGTAACTTTTCTGAAAAGGTATATCCAAAATTCTCATTTATAATTCAAAAATTGGCCAGAAAGGTTTCTGTGATGCAACAAATGATGGCTTATAACATCCCACGGGAACAAAGTTTGATTCCATGGAGTAGGGATAATATAAAAGTCACACTTTAACAAAGTTTGATTAACAGATTAATCTACCAGCAACACTATAACCAATTCCAGCTTGGTAAGTTTTGCATATAATTCTCCATTAATTTATTGTTGTGTTTTCCACAAAGCTTCTGAATGTTGGTATCATCACTGGATGAAATGAGCTGTTTGTACCAACTGATGTAATGCAGTCCCTGCAACTGTTGCAGTTGTAGTAATAGCAGTAATGCCAAGCAGAGCAGTAATAACAGCCCTTTTAGTGTCTTAAAACTCTTATTTACTTCATGAAGAATCATGCAAAGGAAGCTGGGGCTCAAACTGGCACACATACGGCATGCAAGTGTCACAGCAGCTATTTACCTTGTTGCAGTATAACTTTGTTGGTCTTCATAATTTTGTTTTTAAAAAGAAGGGCTAAAAATAGAAGGGTCAAAAACTGGAGAAGTTGAGAGAGAAAACAAATAACACCTCTGTCAAAAGAATTTGCTAGTCCATCAGCAAGGACCCCTCAGTGCCACTCTGGACCCCTTTCGTGTTCCTTGTATCCACAGTGGAAACTGAATCTTAGCAGCACTTTGCTTCTTGCTGTTTGACATCTTCTAAAGAGTCCGCTTAAAATTATTTACTTTGAGATAGACTGCATATAGATGAAACGGTTATTTTTTCCCATTGAGTTATTGTTTACAGTCTGCATTTCCACAAACCAAGGTCTTTTTGTTTTGTGGTTTTTGGTTTTTAAACTTTTTATTAATACTTATCACTGTAAAGTAAAAGTTACCTCAACTAAAAAAAAATAAGGAAGAAGAAAAAAGGGTGGGAAAAAGGGAGAAGTGGGAAGGGGAAAGTAATATCATTAGAGTCCTAGAATTATATCTATATATCAGATTAAATCTGTTAACAATTAATTCAACTTAAAAATCCATTTAAAATTTGTTAGGAGCAAATATTTCATCTTAACTGATATTGATCACACTCAAATATTTTAAAAGCTATTATTTTTTTCTCTTATTATTGTAAAACCACCTTGATATTGGGACCCTGACATGATAATACAGTTATTCATGATTAAGCAATGTGCCTACTGCACTATAATCTTTCAATGCTTAACATACTGTGTAATGAAATATTTATGTCACTATCAAATGGTTTACTTCTATGTAAATAATTTTTTTCATTACCTACAGTTCTATTGCTTTCTAAAGGAGTGGTCTGAAAAAAAGAGAAAGACTTTTGAAGCATGTCCACTCAGTTGTGGGCTTGGAACTTTTAATAAGTAAAATGTAATCTTCTTAGGACAGAGGTTTGGACTGACACAATCACTTCTGTGGTGCCATGAGAAGAGTGCCAAGTATATCTTGAATGAAGGGTCATGAGGTGAGTGATTGGATACGTACATTTTCTTCTGTGCTATTTTCAGCATCATGAACCCATCCTTCCTAGCGCCCCTGAGGAAAAGGACCAAAGACTATTAAACAGCAAGGAGTGATTTGTTTGTGTTTGTGGCTATAGAAGACGCCTCCCAGGAGCATCCCAGTCATGACAGAGAATTGGACCACAGAGTTTAGAGATGCTGATGCACATACCAGTGATTTATGCATTTAAAGGCTTATCAAAATTTCAATGAAATTTTTTACAGAAATATTTTTAAAATTTCTAAAATTTGTGTAGGACCATAACAGACTATAAAGATCCAAAGCAGTATTAAACAAGAACAAAACCACAGAAATTGCATTGCCCAGTGTTAAAATATGTCACAAAGCTATATAAATCAAAGCAGCACAACACTGCCATAAAACCTGACCTGAAGAACAATGAAACAAAACAAAGAACTTGGAAGTAAACCCAGATGTTCAATCAAGTAATTTTTGACAAAACATCAGAATCGTACAGCAGAGAAAATCTATTCAACAAGCTGTGTTGGGTAAACAGAATATCCACGTGGAAAAGAAAGATATTAAGCACTTTTCACATCACATACAAACTTCATGCAAAATGGAGGAAAAGTTTACACATAAGAACTTAATAAAATTGGGCCCGGCAAGGTGGCGCAAGTGGTAAAGGTCCTCTCCTTGCACGCCCATCCCATATGGGCGCCAGTTCTATCCCAGCAGCCCCGCTTCCCTTCCAGCTCCCTGCCTGTGGACCGGGAAAAGCAGTCGAGGACGGCCCAAAGCTTTGGGACACTGCACCCACGTGGAAGACCCAGAAGAGGCTCCTGGCTTCAGACCGGCATGGTATCGGCTGTTGTGCTCACTTGGGGAGTGAATCATCGGATGGAAGATCTTCCTTTCTGTCTCTCCTCTCTGTATATCCGCCTTTCCAATAAAAAAATAATAAAAAATAAATCTTTTTTTTAAAAAAAGAACTTAATAAAATTACTAGAAGAAAACAGGGGATTTCCCATGACATTAACATGGACAATCATATGACCTCAAATTCATAAGCCACAAAAATAAAAATTGAAAAGCTGGAATACACCAAATTACAAAGCTTATGCATGTGAAAGGAAACAATGAATAATGTGAAGAGAACCTACAAAAAAAGAAGAGAATATTTGCCGCCTCATATTTAGCAAGGTGTTAATAAGAAACTCAAGCAAAACAACCCAGTTGGGAATGGGCAAAGCACTTCAAAGGACATTTCTCAAAGAAGCCATAAAAATGGCCAGCAGATAGGCACAAAAATTTTCAACACCACTAGTAACCAGAGAAAAACAGATGAAAACTGCTTCACAGCTGTTTGAAAATAGCCATTATCCAAAACACAAGAGATGAAAGGTGTCACTAGGTTAAAAGAAAATTCTTCTAACACCATAGGTGGGAATGTGAATAAGCTGAGCCATGACAGAAAACATTACGGCAACTCCTCAACTAATTCACTACAGAAATACCATGTTATCTAACAAGCCCTCTACTAGATGGCTGCGCAAAGTAATCAGCATGTCAGAGCGACACCTAATCCCACGTGCTCAACAATATCATTGCCAATAGTCTGGGAAATGGATATACATGGTCAGTGTACAACATGGTGAATGCAGTCATGTACAAGTCATGCATATTTTCAAATTGCCAAAAGGTGGAATGTAAATATGATTACCAGTAAAAAAATGTTAAGAATATGAGGTGCTGAATATGTTCTACCATGTATACATATAGCATTACCAAACTGCACCCTGTTCATATGCATAATTACAGTCAACTTAAAATAATTAACAATTGAGCATATTTTCTTCAACTGTAACAGCAGAGCATTTTTTAAAAGATTTATTTATACTTATTAAGAAGGCAGATTTTTTAAAGAAAGAAAGAAAGAAAGAAAGAAAAAGGTATGGAAAGATTTTCCATCTGCTCATTCACTCCCAAGGTGGCAGCAACAGCTGGAGCTAAGCTGATCTGAAGCCAGGAGCCAGGAGCTTCTTTTGGGTCTTCCACATGGGTACAGGGTTCCAAAGATTCAGGCCATCTTCTGCTGCTTTCCCAGGCCACAAGCAGGGAGCTGGATGGGCAGCAGAACAGCCAGGACACAAACCCAAGCTCATATGGGATCCTGGTGAATGCAAGGTGAGGATTTAGCCACTCAACCATCACCAGACCTAGCAGAACGTTTTCTAATCTGGCTTTCCATGTTTTGAGTTAGACACAATGCTCCTGCACTGATGGTGTTGCCTCAAGTCCACCAGTGTCCATCACTGGGCTTTTGTCTTCCTTTTCTTTACTGAACACTTCTTCTTGGCTGGTTTTCCTAGCTACCATGACTATTAGGGTGGGACTAGGCTCCGTTGACAACACTTTTCACCATCTACATTGAATTTCCACTTTATTCTCAAGTAGAGTCTTATCTATGCCTTTCATTTGAAGGCAGAGTGGATGGTATCCAGAGTAAAATCCATGGCATTGAAATTGGTAGCTCTTGCACTAGAATCAGTCAGATAACCCATAGACACCTGGATTTTGCCATTCAGGACTGGCATATCTGCTAAGTGGGAGGTGTCTTTCTTCTGTCATTTTGGTCCTCTGGTTCACTCTCCAAGTGACCACAAAAGCTAAAGCTGAACCAAACCAAAGCCAGGGGCCAGGAGACTCCTCAAGGTCTCCCATGCGGGTGCAGGGTCTCAAGACTTTGGGCCATCCTCCACTGCTTTTTCAGTCCACAAGCAAGGAGCTGGATGGAAAGTGGAGCACCCAGAGCAAAACCAAGCACCCAAATGGGATCTCAGTACATGCAAAGCAAGGATTTAGCCACTGAGCCATTGTCTGAGGGCTGGGGAAAGTTTTTGAGAAAGTCATGTCAATGGGATTCCCTTTCTTAGTGGGTAAACAGGCTGTTGTCCAAAAATGGCAATTAAAAGGAAGAAAACAGGAGTGGTTTGTGGAAGGGTGATGTTTGCTATCTGACATCAGCAGACAACTGTCCCTGAGTAATGAAACTAGCAGACAATGAGGAGGAGTCTAGCGGCCTGGAGTCACGAGACACCAGCAATCTTTGAGAGGAAAGAAAGGACTGTCTGTCCTCCAATGTCATCAAATTTTATGAAAATTCTATCTGCAGGATGAGGTCTGTCCCTGAAGATGGCGGCAGATCCCTGTGTGGTTCCCAGATGAAAGGCTGGTTTGCAAGGCTTTGTGCCTGAGGTTGTGAAACATTTCACAGGAGCTGAGGAGTGAGCAGAAATGGGGTTTATTTGCTTTGAAAAGGAGTGAAGGGGCCAAATCCTGCAGATAATATGAACCCTGAGAGATACAGAGTTTATAAGCTCTTTCTAAAAAGGGGTTTAGAATTAGCAGAATTGCTTAGTGTTTGTGGTCAGAGCAAAGCAGAATGCCATTGTCTTTGGGACATCTTGAGTCAGCACACAGGTTGAGACCCAACTGGATTCAGGTGATTATTCTAAGGACTGGGTAGTTGTCTCACCCAGGTGAGAGCACAGGGAGAGAGGGGGCATTATCACTCTCAGGAGTGAAATGGAGGGGATTTTGAACTTAGGATCCCATCAGTCTGTTTTGGATTTTTCTTGCCTGTACTTTTGGGGGTCTTACTGAAAGTAAATTGCTGATGTCTTTGTCTTGAACTGGGTCCTTGTGTTTTCTTCTGCTAGTTTCATCATTTCAGGACTTTGCATCTCTGACCCATAATGAGTTTAGCTTTGCACAACATGGGACATAAAGGTCTTCTTTCTTTCTTTTTTTTTTAATAAAATTTTATTTTGACATTCTTTACATAGTTAATTAGGGTAAGAAGGTTCAAGGGCTACAGGAAAGTGGATAATACTAGTATGTTTTCCATATTGTTACCTTCATGTTTAAAGGGGGCTATTAAGGGAGAAGGCCCACCCAGTTTCTCACCCTCCCCAGGTCCCGGATGTAGGGCATGCTCTGAGGTTCTTGCTCAAGTGGTTTTGATATTGCAACAGTTATGAATTGCTGTCAATCTTGCCACTCCAAGCACTATGCGGTCTTTGAAAAATCCACTGATTGACATAGTCCATCATAGCTGAGATGGTTGGTTGACCTGTTCTGTCTTCTCTCCTTTCTTCATTAGGATTCTGAGTCCAGCATTTAGATTAGGAAGATCTCCAAAGAAATTTCTTGTATGTACGAACAAGTACAGGGCCAGGCACCGTCCATCGCTCCAATCAGCTGGTGGTTGCAATTGCTGGGTTGGTTCTGTTTTCACTCCCGACTTCCACTGGAACCAATGGGTGTTGCAGTCCAGCCTGGTTCTGCCCAGCACATACTTGGCCCTCACATAACCAGTGGGAGCTGCAGCCTAGTTGGAGCGACCCACAATAACCCCCACGAGGCCCACCCCCTACCCTGGTTTGCCAGTAAGTGTAGCAGTAATCTAATCTGTCCCACACCCCATTCAACCCCAGCCGCTATCTTAGTTTTACGTCCTCCTGTGGAAGTGGTAACCCAAGAGGGATGAGCCCACTATTTCCCTCCCAGGCCTCTCCCACTCCCAGATTCCAGCTGATGCTGCATTTAAGCCCAAACAACCCTCGCCCACTTTAATTTTGTTTGCACCAGTAGGAATAATCCACCAAGCCCGGCTTTTCCCTGATGTAGTCCACATGAGGCACACAGGTGCGGTAGCTCTGCCTAGTCTGGTCTGCCCACATCCCAGCCTATGCTCTGCTGTGGAAGTAGCTGTCCAGCAAAGGAACTTCCCTTATTCCCCTGCTGGTTCTGCCCACTTCCTTTCTTATTCTCAGGCTGGTTGGGCACTGCGGTCCCTTCCAGTACAGGCAACCTCACCTCAACATTCCATATTGTGCACCAGGCTTTTTTGCGACTGAACCTGGGTCGACCTACACTGGTGCCTGGATTTGCCAGTGGATGACGTGGACAGATTCAGCCTGGTCTTGCCCCCACGTCTGCCAATTGTATGCCAGTGTGTAGCTTTCCATGGCCTTTTCTGGGCTGTTTCCTATCATGTTTCTTGCGCTCACCTGCCGGGTCTGTGTCCTGCCAGAGGAGTTGCCCAGGCTCCTCCATTAGAACCTCTCCCAATGCCAGGTTTCACGCTTACCAGTGGGTCCATGAGCCAACCCTACTCAGTCCACCTCCTGTCATAGCAGGAACTGTGGCTTTTCCTGACTGGCCTTCCACCCAATCTGGTTCTTGCTGTTGGATATTCCAGCCCAGCCATGGTTTATCCATACCCACATATGGCTCACACATGGCTCAGTAGGGGTTTGAGACCCTGCCTAGTCCATCCCACATCTGCCCTGGTCCTCCAGAACACCAGGGGGAGTCGGGGTCCGGCCCGGTTCGGTGCATCCAATCCCAGTCCACATTTATGCCAAGGGAGACTACAACTGTTTCCAGATCAGAATGCAGCCCCCCTTCCAGGCCACGTGCCTCTTGGTGGGAACCTCAGCCCAGCTAGGGTTGTCCTCTTTGCTCCCCAACTGGGTCTGTTCTCAGCCATAGATCACTTGCCTGCCAATGGATGCTCTGACTCAGCTTGGCACAGTCCCTCCCCTGTCCCGAACTCTGCCTTAGAAACTGTGGCTTAGCGTCCCTGGCTCCCACAGACCAGTAGGTACAAGAGCCTAGCTCGGCATGACCTATGCTCCCTCCTGGTTTCTAGCTTTACTTGTGGGCTAAGGTTTGCTCACTCGTGCCTGATCTATTCTGTTCCATTACCAGTTGACACATTCGCCAGCTGTTTGAGCTACTTTTGCAGGACAAGCCCCAAGCCATAGCTTCTGCATGGACTGGTTTTTGGTGCTCAGCATTATTAGTGATTACAAGTTTTGCAAAGGAAGAGTTACTGCCTGTTCCAGGTCCAAGAAGCACAATGGGTTCAACCTGGAGCTAATCAAGCAGCGACTCAAAGAAGCAAATACCCAGAGCTTCCTGGCCAGGTGGCCAGCAGGCGGAGCCTAGCACCAAATGGTTCACTGGCCGCAAGGGAACAGCTCACCATGTGCACATAGCGGCTGTCCGGGATGCAATCATGAGACGCCCCGTCCTGAGACCCACCAGCTGCCGGGAGGCTGCTGGAGGTTTAAATTCCCAGACCCAAGGTTGTGCCCCTCCCAAATCCCATTCACCACCCCATGAAGGTGGCGGGTGGGTTCCGGAACTGGCCAGTCCCGGATACCTGCCCCCTCAGTCTACTCACCCCTAAGGAAGCAGCCCCCGGAACCCAGCAGGCCCGGGAAACAGCTCACCACGTGCACATGGCAGCTGCCCGGGATCCAGGCATGAGACGCCCCATCCTGAGACCCACCCAACATCTTTTTTCTAATCTAATTTTCCAGGTACTATTTGTTGAAGAGACTGTCCTTTCCTCCAGGGTCCTTTGTCAAGGATAAGTTGGCCAGGATTGCACTGATTTATTTCAGGGGTTCCTATTCTGTTCCCTTTCTCTTTGTGTCTGTTTTTAAGCTAGCACTGTGCTGTTAGGGATACAATAGCTTTATAAGAGCACTTGAATACTTAGGCTTGTCTGAAAGGCTTATGAGAACAGATATTCTGGCTACCCCAACTGTGAGCTGTGTGCCATTTGAGACATACAAGCGAGAGTAGCAACAGACCTTTTCCTTAGATGTTGGACTTTACTGTGTGTCCACAGTGTGATTCCTGGGAACCTATTTTGACAGCAGAGAACATAAAGTTGCGTTATGGGCTGAGATGGTGGTTGTGTAAGTATTTGTGTCATAGGTGACTTGCTCAGTATTTACAGTTCACAGGCCATACGCTTTCTGTACCAACTTCAAGGGGGTGGAGGAGGTTGACTTCCCAGTGCACAAGCAGTAGTAAATCATTAAAGAAGAGCAGCTCTGTGGCCCATGTATTTATGGAGCAGTCCCAGATATCAGAGTTCACAGGAGAACATTATTTTCCTTCCCCTGACTTAGAGTTATGCAGCAAGCAAGTGTTCCTAAGATTCCAAATTTCCTCATCTCATGAAGAACCTGTCTCTAAGTGCAGGGTCAAATCTGAGTCCAAAGCCTATTTCCTAATCATGACTGGTTGCTTCATGGTTGTGTCATTCTCATATTTCCTCATTACCCCATAGCGTGGGACATCCAAAGTCCTTCTGTGCTGACCCACCACCATCTCATTCAGATTCCCTTCAAGGATCCCAGGCATTTCCCACACACTGCAAATATCTTCTCCCCCTGTACAGTCTAAAGGGTCTAAAGCTCATCATGTCTGATCTGCTTTGAAAGGGCCTCCCATAACATGCCAACGCTCCCATTAACACTCCTTTCTTAGCCATTTCAAAGCCTTACAATGCTACAGACTCATTCAGGTAGCTCATTCAACAGTCATCTCTCTCCATCAAGTGGCTCCCAAATGTCACAATCTGCTTTCACCATCCCCACTGATAGTACTTCTTTCTCAGTCCTGGATTTAATGGATGTCTTTTTTCTCCATTGTGCTACATCTCCAGCCCAGGAGCTCTTGGCCTTTCTGTGGATGGACTGACTCCCACTTCTCTTTCCAACTCACTTGGACTGTCCTACCTCAAGGATTCAAGGACAGCCCAACCTTTTTGATTGGTTCTCTCTAAGGACCTATCATCCCTCACCCTTCCACTCCAAACCTATCCAGTATGTAGTTGACCTTCTCCTCCACAGCCCCTTCCTCCAGGGTAGCCACACCAACACCTTTTCTTTATTAAATTTTTTACCTCACTGTGGCTATCAGGTCTCTCCATCTAAGTTTTCACTATGTCTCTCAAGGTAGGACTCATCATTCCCACACTTAAGGCCATCACCCAGACTGAAAAAAATTGGTCACAGATGCTGCCCAACACCAAAGAAGCAACCTTGTCTTTCCTGGGTATGGCAGATTTCCTCTATGTGCCCTGGGGCACCAGATGGGACCAATTGTCACCCCAGTTGCCTAACTGTCCAAAAAGCTCAACCCAATATTCTAAGGATAGGTCCCTTGCCTGTGATGTATTTTGGGTCACCTCTAGCTAGCCTCTTCTCTCATCACATTTCTGAACTCCACTCGCTCTTCTATCACAAACCAACCCCTTGGCTCTCAGAGGTATTCTTATGGGAACTGCCCTTTGAGTTAACAGCTCAAAGGAGACTTAAAATGTGCCAGCTCTGACTCCACTGCCAGAGACCAGTTCCAGCTGACTCGAGAGCTCACAAAGGATGAGTGGATCAGCTAGACAATATGAAGAAGAGATAAGACGTAGACCACTATGGCATGATGCTCATAATGGACAACTCAGAAAAAGTTGCCTTCTTTATTTATACACAAATAATTACAAGCTTTTGCACACTATCCAATTGTTTCATTTTTACTTCATGGTTAAGAGAATACAAAAACAATCCTAAAAAATATTATTTTACTTCAAGGAAAACATATACAACAAACCATTACTCATTCAAACCTGCAGTTACCCAGCTGAATCCAGGAACTCCATGGTTGGCAGCACATGCAATTACATAGTGAAAAGTGGTTTACTTATATTCAAGATCAATTTTTACTAAACACAAACTAACTAATATTAAAGAGTACAGAATTTTAAAAAATCATAAATCAAAGGATTTTATAAAATCACATAACATAGATTCATTGCTAAACCTTATAATTAAATCATGCATTAATTATCTTCACCTTCACATCATGCTGATTCAAATGTTTTTGTTCTTAGTGTTGATTTAATTGCTTTTTTGTCCTTTTGTAAAAGGGCAGTGAAAGGGATCAAGGCAACTCAGCCAATGTAAAACAGAGGGCCTTTACAAGAAACTTCCTTTCAGCTATATAAACTAATTTCTTTCCCTAAATATGCGTGACAAATAAGGGAGAAGTTTTTATAGGCAAACGAAAGGAAACGAAGAAGTCAAGCTTTCACCATATGCAGATGACATAATCCTATACATAGAAAAACCAGGAGACTCAATACAGAAACTGCTAGAACTTATACGAGAGTTTGGCAGAGTGGCAGGGTACAAAATTAATGAACGAAAATCAACAGCCATAGCGTACGCAAGTAACACCAAGATGGAAGAAGATCTAACCAACAGGATACCATTCAAAACAGCAGAGAGAAGTATGAAGTATCTGGGAATAAATCTAACCAAAAGTGAAGGAGACCTATTCGAAGAAAACTACAAACTATTCAAAAAGGAAATTGAACAAGACCTCAAAAGATGGAATAACATCCCATGCTCCAGGATAGGCAAAATCAATATCATTAAAATGTCTATACTACCACAAGCAATATACATTTTCAACGCAATTCCAATCAAATTGCCCAAAACATTCTTCACGGAACTGGATACAATGATTCAAAAGTTCATCTGGAAGCACAAAAAACCACAAATAGCTAGAACCATCCTGAAGAATAAGAAGTTAGCAGGGGGAATCACAATCCCGGACCTCTGGACATACTATAGAGCAGTGGTTATCAAAACAGCCTGGTACTGGCACAAAGATAGAGAGGAAGGTCAATGGAATAGAATAGAAGCACCAAAAGGGAACCCACACAGATACAACCAATTAATCTTTGACAAAAAGACCAATGACAGTCCAAGCAAGTGGGAAGGCCTCTTTAGTAAATGTTGGGACAACTGGCTGATAGCCAGAGGAAACAAAAAGATAGACCCACATCTATCACCATACACTAAGATCCAATCTACATGGATAAAAGACCTAAACCTACATCCAGAAACCTTCAAACTCTTGCAAGAAAATGTAGGAAATACCCTGCAAGACCTAGGAGTAGGTCCCGACTTTCTAAGAAGGACACCAAAAGCAATAGCAGTTGAGAACAGAATAAACAAATGGGACCTCATCAAACTAAGAAGCTTCTGTACAGCAAGGGAAACAATCAACAAAGTAAAAAAGCAACCCACAGAGTGGGAGAAGATCTTTGCACACTATATAGGCGATAGGGGGCTAATTTCCAGGATATACAAAGAACTTCAAAACAACCAAAAAACCAAAACAAACAAGCCACTCAAGAAATGGGCACGGGAAATGGGCAAACATTTCATAAAGGAACAAGTCCAAATGGCAAACAAACATATGAAAAAATGTTCCAGCTCCCTGGCAATAAGGGAAATCCAAATTAAAACATCGATGAGGTACCACCTAACACCAGTAAGATTGGCCCACATAAACAAGAACACCAACAACGCATGCTGGCGAGGATGCGGGGAAAAGGGAACCCTACTCCACTGCTGGTGGAGCTGCAAATTGGTACAATCTTTATGGAAATCAGTCTGGAGAACACTCAAACAACTCAAAATCTGCATACCATATGACCCAGCAATAGCACTCCTAGGAATATATCCAAAACACCTGTTTCACGACAAACCAACATGCATCCCTATGTTCATAGCAGCACAATCAGTAATTGCAAAAACATGGAAGCAACCGAAATGCCCATCAGCAGAAGATTGGATAAGAAAGCTTTGGTTTATCTACTTCATGGAATACTACTCAGCTATTAAAAAAAACAAAATGCAGTTCTTTGTGGCTAAAGGGGCCCAACTGGAAACTATAATGCTAAGGGAAATGAGCGAATCCCAAAAGGTTAGATACCACATGTTTGCCTTGATTTAACCTGTAATTTTTGTTTGGTTGTTGGTTATTTTTTGAACCTGTCATTGATACTGTCTCAACCCAGATGTTTTGAAGAATTAAACTTGCATTATTTTTAACATATTGTTTACTCAATACTATGTCAATTAATTCCATAATGTTGTATATCGATGCTGAGGTTTTGTTGGGGCTTTTAACTGACCGGAACTTTACTCTGTTAGCTCTACCTTCAGACCAGAGAAGGTCTCCCCAAGAGGCCACTGAACTTATCTGGACAATAAGACGCTGGACTTTATGCTAGGTATATGCTTGCAATGAAGGAATCTCAACTGAACTTGAACTGTGGTTATGCAGCAAGGTGGAGGAATCCACTATGGGGGGAGGGTTGTGGGAGGGGTGGGAGGAATCCCCAGTGCCTATAAAACTGTATCACATAATACAATGTTAATAACAATAAAAAAAAGAAAAAGAAAAAACCCAGAAGTTTTTATAAACTATTTTCTTTTCATAAATATAAGTGCCAGTATAATTTTGAGATTTTAAGCCATTTTTGTGTGGTTCACATTTATTTCCCTTTAGAAGATGCCCCATATACTTTTGCTTTCTGTGGTGAGAAACTAAAATGCATCTTATCATGTGTTGTAACAGTTCGAGGCACATGGTAAACAAACTGTTGTTACGTCCATGATTGCCTTCTACTCCAAGATATTATCAAGCCATTTCTTAAGGAAAGCATTACTTATACTAGGGCAAACCTCAGGACAAAGGTGGGCACATAACAGGAGGTTTGGAGACATCGTGGGCTCAATTGTACTATTGTATACTTTTAGCTGTGTGTTGTACCCTTACGTAGCTAAAGATGCTTTTATCATAACATGATTGATCAGTATGAGGTGTTATACCAGCTACGGGAATCATTTCACATTATCAAAAAAAAAAAAAAACATCCTCAGGAGAATTCTATGAAACATCAGAGAGGTGATTGAGTGTCCATACAATGGGGTGAGGCAGCAATGAGGTGACCAGAGACATTCAGCCAAGCCCTGCCATGCAGCCAGAAACTCCTCTTAGCCTGCTAAGCAAGCAGTGGTTCTCATCACACACCTATGCCATCTGACCCAACTGCATGGCTCCCAACACTCCACTATTTGCTATAATGTGGAGCCTTCAGCAAATATGACTTGCACAGCCTTGGTCAACTACTCCCTCCTTTGCTACATCACAATTTGTCAATGCCTGCCTCCATGATGGCATGGGGTTTATAACTTCACCTTATTAGTTCCTACTCTCAATGTACTCTCCAGAGAAAAAGAAGCACCTATGTTCTTTTTTCCATCTATTTTTATTTTGACTTTTATGATACAATTCCATAGGTTCTGGGATTTCCCCTACCCCCTGCTAAATCCCCTCTCCCCAACTGGTTTCCCTTATGTAATTATAATAGCATAGTCCTTCATAAGCAGTCATAACTCCAACACTCTGTTCTTTTAGTGTATCCTGGCATTGCAGGTACAGACAATGGCAGAGAGTCCAGCATCCTATTGTCAAGACATATCCAACAGTTTCATTGGGAAACCATCTTTGATTTGGAAGTAGATGCATACCGCATTGTATCTTTACATCTGGATATGATAGTCTCTATTACACAGTTATTATATATTCCCTTAAATGAAAAGCCATAAAACAAAGTCAACAACAGAAATGATGATTTCGTTTTTTATTTTTTTAATTATGATTTTATTTTGATAATCTTTACATAGTTTATTAGGACACAAAGGGTCAAGGGCTTCAGGAAAGTGGGTAAGACCATTGTTTACACATCCTCTTGGGAGTTAAATAGCATGCTGCTGAATAACCAATGTGTCAATGAAGAAATGAAAAAGAAAACAAAAAAGCTTTTTAGAGAAAATGATGCTACTGTGTAATCGATAAGTCACACCTGTGCTCTTAATGCGTCAATTTGTTACTCAAAATCACAGGGTAGCCCTCACTCAGCCCTTTACTGATCCCAATAGACATAACCAAAGGACTGGCCAAGGAAGCTAAAGATCTGGCCACCTCCTTCACTTATCATATAACCTGTCCTTTCAATACCTGAATGACCTATAGGAAGTGACACAAATTATCCTAATCCCCCAAGTACAATTTAATTCACTGGCAACTGTAGCTCTACAAAACTGCCTAAGCCTGAATCTTCTATTGATTACAAAGGATAGTTGATCTCTCTCTCTCTCTCTCTCTCTCTCTCTCTCCAGGAGAAATGTTGATTCTATGTCAACCAGTCAGGGTTTGTAAAAGATAAACAGCTTAAGTAAAAGCTTAAAAACAAGTCTTACCTCTCCCTGGACTCTAGGAAGCCCCATTCTGTGGTGTGCCCTCCCCCTCTCAAAATCCCTTGTTGTTGGAATACATCCAACAAGATAAGCTGGGGTGACAGATTCAAGGCTAGGAACCTATTGAAAAGAGGCTCCAGGAAGAGGAAGCAAAGGGCCCTTCACCCAGCATACATGTTGCTCCCAGTGAATCCTTGCAGGTGTATTCATGTTCTCCTTGATGAAAGGTGAACATTTGTGCTCTGTCTAGTCAGCTAACTGATGGCAGACAGTATTCCTTACTTATTCCCCATTCTAATAATGCTTTGACCAAGCATTCTTGTTAACTTTCCTTGAGCTCCCTGTTTACAGACAAGACCTAAGTCTTAGTTGTGTTTGAACTATTGTTTTACTAAGAATATAGGAACTATAACCCTAGAAATAAGCTTTGTCAGTTGCCTGGGGAGCACTGTCCTCCCCAGTTCATTTAGTCACTCTACTCTCAAGGTGCCCACAAGGGAAACTGACACTCCTACTCATACTTTTCCTTACTCTTATATTTCCTCTACGTGTCCTCTCTTACATACAGTGGATGCTAAAGGAGCAAATGAAAAATTTTCCATGAGAACATTCAACTAGTTATGGTTATGTTATCACCAATCCTTAAAGGAACGTCCAGAAATCTTCTCTCTTTGAAAGCCATCATTAATGACCACTACCAGCACCCTGGCACCCCAAAATTCCCATTACCAAAATGATCCAGCACATTTAGTGAGCAAGATGTAGATACAGAAAACAATTAATGTCCCAAATCCCCATATTAACTAAACAGTTATCCACTCATATTATGACTCTCACTGATGAATCTAGCCCTGCCAGGTGGGCTGCCAGTTCTAGCTTTAATGTGTGCCAGTGAGTGGTGTTTGGTGATGGCTGCTGCCAACTATCCAAGCACAGGTCTCCCACATGTGATGGTGCTTTGGAGTGACATTTAAAACTCTTCCCATTTGCCCCTTCAAACCGCTCAGTCTCAGAACCCTCACTTACTGAAAGTACAGTGTCCTTGTCCATGGGTGTCCTTCCATAGTCATATCTCATCTCGACATGAACCCTAAAATCCCTACACAGACTCATTTGTGCCATAACACATACTCCATGTAAGACCACGTGCTCAAGTCTCTAGAGTGTGTTGCCTGATTGTAAAAGTATGCCATTGTAAATATTTTTTTAAAAGGAGGGAAAAGTAGAGAAATTGGGCAGGAAGAAAGGTTGCAGTGTCATGTTTCACTATATTCCTAAATCTGTATTACATGAAGTTATCATTTTATATATATATTTTTTCAACATATATATGAAATTTACATCTCACATATATATCATATACAAATGCACGGACATTTCTAAAATACATAATACAAAAATATATAATCTCAATAATGATTAAATTAAATAATAACTTAATGTTAAATTATTGGTGCTACTACTAATAAATAATAATACATTTGAAATAATTTAAAATATGTAACAAATAAATATAGATAATATATCTATATTGCATTATATTATATTTTTATATTTGGTATAAGTATCTAACATGTATAATAAATACTCATTAAGTAAACATTATTTACCTAATATTTAGTAATTATTAAAATTGTTAAACATCATTAAACATTATTAGTTAAAATATTATTTAATGTTTACTTATTAATGAAAATCTTAAATTTAATACTAAATAAATAAAACACTGTAAAGCCTAACCACTGTGCTGGGGTCTGTGCAGTGGTTGTGGAAGACAGGAAGGTGTGAAGAGTATTGTTCCATTGCAGGTAGGGCCACAAGGAGTATCCCGCTGCATGGCAGGGCCCAGTGGATGTTTCTACAACCACCTGAATGCAGCTTCACCTCCCTCTGCATGGACATCAGACAACCCCATTGAGATTCCTGTAATCTATTTAGGCATTGTCTGCCTCTGCGGAGTTGGTGTTTACTACCAATGTGAGCTTGGAAGTTGATGTTGCTGATACCCTTTTTAGCAAAAGAGCCTTTTATTATTCATGCTGTCTGTGTCTCTGCTGCCCCCATTGACTATCCTTAATCTTTAACTCCCTCCTTCTGTGATGCATTCCCTTGCTTAACTGAATCAAGATTTTGTTCCTCTTTGTACCTCATCCATGCATCCTTCTGAACTCAGATGGAGCTTGACTCCAGCAAGTAGCACCCAACTTGAGTGCTCCATGAAGGTAAGTCTTTTCTTTTTCTTTGAGGCATGGATAGGACTTACTTCACCCAGGGTGCTGTAGGGCCCATGACAGAAGGTCACATTAGGAGAGGTGAATAGTCAGAACTTATATTGAGAAGTTGTGTACCCTCTGTGCTGTAACAATGGGCCAGAGTGATTCTAGTGAAAGAAGTTTATATGCTGATATTATCAAGCATACCATAAAAAAGGAAGGGCATTAAAGTTAGCAAGAAGCAATTATTAGAACTTTTACAATTTGTACACATGATTAGCCCATGGTTTCTTGAGCAGGACATTTTAAACTTACACACATGGGATCAGGAAGGGAATGACATGAAAAGCTGGCATTGGAGTAATAGATGGGTGGGCATTCCATCTTCTACATATGTCATTAGGAATATTTTACAGCAAGCACTAGATGTGGGACTTAAGCTTTATTCCATGCCTTCAGCCCTGCAGAGAGACCATACTCCCCTTCTTGATCCTGAGAAGGGAGGCTTAGGCATTAGTTATGGCTCTAGGGAAAATGAGCTTCCTGAAAATAATGCAAAATTGCATTGAAATTATCTGGAAGGCTTAACAGATGAGAAAGAAGATCTTTTAAAACCAGAAATATTTAGATCATTAGCTAGGGATTGTGGGAAGGGGCAAATGGATGAATTACATGATAAATGGTCTCATGCTGTTGATGATAAGCCTCCAAGGTATTGCTAAGCCATGTGAGCCCTTTCCAGCTAGACCAGATCCAGTAAAGATTGGCTTTAGAGGGGCAATGCAGCAGGCACTTAAGGAAGATGATTTTTTCTGCTTTCCTGTTGTCTATAAATGGGATGAAACCAAGTGGGAACCATTCCCTTATAAGCTTATTAAAGAACTAAAGCATGCTGTCTCTAATTATGGGCCAAACTCACCATATACTATGGCAGTGGGGGAGGGACTTGCAGCAAAGTGGATGACTCCATATGACTGGTTTCAGGTTGCCAAGGCTTGCCTCACAGGAGGAAACTTCCTTTTGTGGAAAATGAAATATGAGGAATTCGCTACAGCAGAAGTAAAGACTCAGTGTGAGGCATGGCAAATTTTGTTTTGCCCTAGACATGCTTTTAGGACAGGGCACTCATCTTGGCATTTCAGAACAACCTACTCTACCTAAGGATACATTACAGCTTATCCCCTCCCTGGCATTGGGAGCATGGGAACACCTGCCATCTCCAGATCAAAAGTGTTCAGGTTTTGTAAATGTTAAAACAGAAGCCTGAGGAGACTTTTGTAGATTTTGTAGCTCAACTCACTGAGGCAGTGAGCCAGACAGTAATGAACAACACAGCTACAGATCTCATTGTTAAACAGTTAGCTTTTGAAAATGCTGCTCCAACTTGCCAAACTTTACTTCAACCAGTGAGAATGACAGGAGACTTGTCAGATTATGTTCCGGCTTGGGCTGAAGTAACTCCATCTTACATGCAAGGGTTAACTATCGCTGCAGCTCTTCAAGGTGAATCTGCCACTCAGATTTTAAAGAACATTAGAGGTAATAAAAGAAATTAAAAAAAAAAAAGCAATTGCTATTCATGTGGTAGAGTAAGGCATTTCAGCCATAGCTGTCCTGCCAGAAGTTCACCCCAAATTTTTAAATAGGAAAAAACTTATATGGACACTCCTAAACCCAATTTAAATATTTCTTGCACCATCTGTCCATGGTGTGAGAAGAGATTTCATTGGCAAAAAGCTTGTGAGTCTAAATTCCACAAGAATGGAACAGTTCTACTGCCTCAAAGTCTATCTAAATTGAGTAATCAGTCTGTATATGGTCAGATGCAGGGAAATGAGAGGTGGGCTCTGTCCTGGTCCCCTCAAGTTATGAGGACATGTGTGGATATTACCTCTGAAAGGTATAAAACTAAAATGTTGAGTGCTGCATTAAGCAATGGGCTACAGCAAAATAGACTTAAATGTTATAAATGTGGCAAATCAGGACGTTTGTGGAAAGATTGTAGCAAACGAAACACCCAAAAATCTAGTGAACAAGTTATGTGTTATCTAAAGGCCTGTCACAACATAGGGACTTTGCAACATCCCTGCCATGCAGCGGGAAATTCCTTGCGGCCCTGCCTGCAATGGAACAATACTCTTTATACCTTCCTGTCTTCCACACCCACTGTACTGACCCCAGCATCGCCCCCTCTTTTATTATTAAGTTGGAGGGTGCTCAGTTCTCTGCGAGTGGCTTGAATCATGGAGCTCAAACATAGGAAGATGACTGGGCCAAAAGACAATACAAAGAGCAGAACAATTAGTGTGATTCATAAATTTATAAAAAGTGAGAAGAAGCTCTTATCAGAAATAAAAGATGAAAAAGATTGTAAGCTTTGGTTAGTAGCACCTTCTGCTGAGAGAGCCTGAATATAAGAGAGAGATGGCAGAAATCTGGGCATGTAATTTCTGAATGCTAAGTCTAATAGATGTGTCATTCCATACACCTCAGAAGTGAGTTTTAACATCATTCCAAGAGACATGTCATTATAAGAAGTGACACAAATCCATCTGTAAGCACTATGGTAAGTGGTATCAAATCGGGTGATTAAGTGTTGAATTTCATTGCCAATATAAATCACTGCTTCTTCTAGTGCATTAATCTTAGCTTCTGGATAAATAGGGCAAGACTAACATTATGAGAAAGGGTATCAGCATGATCAGCTATATGAACTTACTCTATCAGCTGTAAGAGATCCAATAAGAGTATTAAATGCAGTGAGGCCCAAAGATAAGGAAACCACAAAGCATAAAGAGCATCAAAGCAACAAAACGGTTGAAAACAATTCCAAAGCATAAAGAGCAGAATCATCATACCATGGTTCAGTCAAATTTACAGGTAACATTACATATGAGGGTCTACTCAAGACACCAAAAGTACCAGGCACCAGCATAGAATTAAGACACTTGGTAACAATACACCTAATACAAATTACAGTGTATACAGAGCCATTTCAGGAAACAGAGAGGGAGCCTAAGGTTCCCTCTATAAGGGAGGGATAAGTTAGCTATCAGAAGTCCTTTTGGAAAGTAGCTTGAGTCCTTCGCAGTGATGTCTTCAGTGGTAGAACTTAGTCAGCAGATGTACATGTGACATGTCATCATGGCAGGTATTGATCTTCTGCTCAGATTTGGCCTTTAAAACATTTCTGGGTGGAAGTCTCTGTTGTCCTCAGCAAGGGTAGCACAGAGGCTAGTGAAACTCTTTCTGTTGTTTTGGCCAGAGGGAGGCAGGAGAGAGAAATGGCATCAGGGTTCCTCATGGTACCTAGCTCGCTGTTCTGCCTCTGGGCCTCAGGGAAAGTGGGCTGTAGAGGCAGTCTTTTGGATGTCAGGCTCATAAGTTAGCCACACCTACGTAAATTCTGGAGATCTAACTGTATGTTCTGAGAGGCCTTTTGGAGTTTTAGAGAGAAAGTAGAAGAGACATGAAGGAAAAGTTAAAAATAATTATATAGCTCACTCTCAGTAACAAAATCAGGTGAAAAGTATGAAATAACAGCTTTAGTAAATATTTACCCAAAGGTCTAATGTTTGCTATAAATTTAAAATAAAGGTACATGTTTAAATAGTACATTGAAATGGACAATGAGAATATAACATGAGCAACCTTATTAAGTGAACTTGAACCCAAGCATATGGTTGACTTAAAACATTTTCAATGATAGTCTGAGATTTATATTATGTGAGCCAAAAATAATCTTAGTTTAGGACACAGCAATAAAGTAATTTCAGTAATGATATAAGATCTTTAGACATTTTAAAATGATAAATTGGTTAGAATTACCTTTGTTTGTAGTAATGTAAGTTTGTCATGGTTGTTCAGATGGGTTACAAATATAGATGGAGGAGAATACAAAAGGGATTATGATAAAGATTTTACCAGCATGACTTAGGGAACATACATCAAACAAGTACATCTGTTCTTTAAATAATTTTTCTGTTAAAATCTTTAAAAGTCAGGTAAAAGTATAACATTTTCTAACAAGCAAACACAGCCAGTAATGTATGGTAACAATTAAAAATTTTTATAATAACACTAGCTGGGACATGACACAGCCAGATAGACACAGGTGGCCATCACACTCACTTAATTTTAAAAAGCTAATGGGCCATAATATCTCGTAAGGATCCTGACTCAAGAAATTGTGTTATGTGCAGCACCTTGGAGTCCCAGATGAGCAATCAAAACAAGCAAATTTGGATGATGAGATACCTGCATATAGGCAGAGGTCAGTACAAATTCTGTGAGCCAGGAAACCAGGACTGACAGCTGGGGCCATGTTAATCATCATGGTGGCCTCCCCAGATGACCAAGCCAGGCTCCAGAACGTAGGATGGCTGTTACTCTCTGACTGAGGCCTCCAAAATATTGCAGAGTGCAAGAGATCTCATGTCAGATAAATTTATTATTTACTAAGGAATCTTTATGAAACAAGCTTGGTGATAGCAACACCCATTAAAAAATTAGTAAGTGAAAAGTCAACAATGATAATTCAGTCTGGATTGAAACCCTGAGAGACAAAAATTGATCATTACTGAAGACCCTGATTTCAGTTATCCTAGCAATGTAAATTAGCCTAACAGACATTGAGTTAACAGCCTAGACATATTTACAAAACTGTAAACATTTAACTTTTTCTGGTGTTTTGCTTTGCATTCCATTGTTGCTAAAATTTACCTGCCCTGGAACTTTTGCAAATACAGAAATTTGAATCAGACTTCTGTTAAAAAAATGCTTTTTTTAATATGTGTAGTAATATTTTGATGTGACAAAATTTTGCTCCATTTGGCATCTGACAATATCTTCAATATAATCCAAAAGCCTACTCAGTTCTTGCATCTACTAAATGAAACTTTTGAACTTATTAGATACATATCAAGGATGTCAAGACTTATAATACCTAGGTGAAATAGGATCTCTTTATATAACACAATACAGATTAGATGTAATTATTGATATTAAGTGATCACTTTAAATACCTATAAAATAAGTACATAACTTTAATTAATCTTAAGTAATGTGGACATCCTGAAGAGCAGAAAACACAAAGATCACCTCAATATAGAAACTTATCATATTCTGAGATGCTTCAACAAAGCCAGATCTAGAGTTCACAGCAGCTAACTAGAAAAATTTAGTCATTAATTAGATAAAAACATTTAAGAGGAGATGTTATAATAACATGTGCTTTTAAAACTCTGTTGCTATTACAAAGGATCAGATTTTAATCCCATGAATCAAAAATGAATATTTTAGAAAACGCTGCCAACAGTAATTTAAAGACTATGTATCTCAATATAAAGACTAACAGATAAAAGCACATGGGTACATCCCATACCTGGAAAAAATTTAACAGTGGATTAGATGTTACCTTTATGCCAGTTTATATTTGCTGCAAATGTTACATTTTTAAAGGAATGCCTTAAGCAATACCTTAAGAATTATATTCATAACATTAAAAATCAATATAAAAATTTAATAGAGTTTAAAAAGAAATTAATTATGAAAAAACATTGTTTACAAGAGGCTAGATATTTTTCTGTGTGTTCAGTTTTGTTCATCTCCTACCCCTACTGCTTTTGGCTAAAAAAAGATTGTGGGTGGGAGTCTTGACAAAGGGGAAAGAGGAAAACATCCTGGAGAAACTGCACCTGTGGGATGAGTAGCCTAACTGAGAGGAGCAGGAGAATGTCAGGGAGAGTAATTGTACCTGCTGTAGAGAAGAGTGAGAGTTTAACCCTGAAGTTGCTGGGCAGGAGGAGGGACTTCTGTAGAGGCTGCTTGCTGCTGCTGAGAATTGGCAGGGGCGTAGAAATGTAAACCAGACAAGAATGTCTAAGTAGTGGATTTGGAATCCAAGTCAGCACATCCAAGCCCTGTGAAAAATTGCAAGCATTCCCTCCCCCAAAAGTTAAGAGGAAATTGGTTCCTTTCCATTGGCCAGTAAGGACATTATCAAAATCTATGATTAGAGAAGCTATTCTGTTAGATGACCCATTTGTAAAGACTAAAGAAGCAGGTTGGGGCACAAGGTTAAGGAACAAATATTTTGAAATATAACTGGATGACTTTTAACAAAATGTAAAAGGGGATTTTTAAATAAATGCTATGAAACTGTCCACACAAGTGTTAGGAGTGTTATTTGCCATGTCTGATCCTTGGATATTAAATAAGTAAGCTGATTAGAGGTATAAGGAATAATTATTTTCTTTACATCTTTTCAAAAAAGCTCCTTATTCCTATGACATCTCTTTGTAACTAAGGTGGAGACCAAAGCACAATAAGGAATAATAACCTTTTTAAACATGGAAAGGAGATGTAGCCACTCTAAAGGCCCTTGTTGCCAAAAGCATCCAGTTGGGTTATGAACAGTAGGTATTATAATTAATTTCCAACGAAGATACCAACTTTTAATTAGCATTTCTGCAATTAGTATCAGGTTTTAAGTCTGCTACTCTTCTATAGGCACACCTTGGGTAAGAGATTGCTGTTTCATAGACCTGATTGTTCAGGGCCCAGGACAGGCCCTGCCAGGAGTTTCCTGACCACAGGCACTGGCCATCAATTTTAGATTTGCATACTTTTGCCCAATGTATGTCTCTATAACATTTAGGGCAATGATCCTTAGCAGTACTAGTGCCATATTTTTGAGCTAAAAGAAGTGCTCCTGGCCATTGTTTTTGAAGGTGCTGTCTCTGTCTCTGCTGCCCCCATTGACCATCCTTGATCTTTAACTCTCTCCTTCTGTGATACATCTCCTTGCACAACTGATTCAAGATTCAGTTGTAGGATGAGGATTGTAGTAGGAATCTGTTACTGATTGATATGCACCATCTATTGAGAACTTCCTTTAAGGTGAAACAAACAGCACAATTATTCTTGGAAACACTGACTTGACCATGATGTAAAAAGTCTGAGCCAGAGTTTGACTGTTTCTGTATAAATAAAAAGGACAGCTTTCTCTCATTGTTCATTATGATCTTGGAATTGTAGTGGTCTGTTTCATTCCTCTCTGTGCCTCATCCATGCACCCTCCCTTCTCGAGTTCTGAACTCAGCTGGAGCTGGACTCCAGTACCACTGCATTACTGAGCTTGGCACTGAACTTCAGCTTGAGCAGAGCTTTCCTTAGAAGTCCTAACTCTAGGGGCTGGTACACTGGCTCAACCAGCTAATCCCCTAACTCCATGGAATCACATCTCTTATGGGTCCTGGTTCTTGTCCCAGTTGCTCCATCTTTGATTTGCTTCCTGCACATGGCCTGGGGAAAGCAAAGCATGGCTCAACGTTGTGCACTCTTGTGGGACACCTGGAAGATGCTCCTGGATTCAGATGGGCTGATTTCCATCTGTTGTGGTAATTTGGGTGTGACCCAGTGGATGGGAAATCTTTACCTCTGCTCTTCTCCCAATAAAACTGCCTTTCACTAGAAAGATATACCTTGTAAAATTCTAACTCCAAAGTATATAGATTTTATTGGATTCTTTATGTATTCACTTAAGATTCTGCACTTCAATATTTTTCCATCCATGTCCTACATTAAAAGTATTGAAGAGGAAATTTTTTATATTAAGACTCCACATGGTTTCACTGATATGTATAGTTTGCCCTTTGATTAATCCCTGTGCGTCTGCATGGCCCTTCACTGCAAAGTCTCCTCCATATCCACAATTCACTGGTCAATAGAGCAAAGGAAGTTTCCTAATTCATTGAGATCAGGGAATAGAATATCTTTTAGTAAATGCAAGAAGATAATTATTTTCAAAAGTGACTTTTGGGTGCTTAAAATGAAATCTGTTTGAACATTTACCCTGAGCATGTCAGTCCAAAGGAACTTGCAGAAATTAGCTTTGGACTTTGGTAGGCATAGTCTCTGAATGAACCAAACAAACCCAGTAAGCAACCACACACACACACATATACACATCATGCAAAGTGAAATGTGGTGACATTGATGATTTTTGGTAAGTGATAGTATGCTTTAACTTAAGCCACATGAACAATTGTTTTGTAATTTTAAACTCTGTTAAATGTGGTTAAAGAGGGAAAGGTGGGTGAGTTCACTTGAGAGATTATTTCCTTGGTTATGGTTATTCATAAGTTTAGTGCCTTTGTGGTTCCTTTATGTTAGTTCAGAATTTTGAAGAGTTTAAATTTTTCTCATGATAAACTATCTCTGGTAATACTTCTCAATTTGACATATAGGTTGTATAATATTGATATGGTCATTCTAGGTTGATCTTGAAAGTCTGTTTTCAATTGACCCATAATAATTAACATATTTATAAAATACAAGGTGAAACTTCCAAACCTGTATCATTGTGGAATGATCATATTGGATAATTACCATATCCCTCACTTTCAGCATCTGTAATTCTTTGTGATAACATTCAAAATCCTCTCTACAGCTACACTGAATATGTTGCAATTAACCTCACTGTGCTAAATCATATGAGACCTCACTCATTGGTCACTCTCTCAAATTTTTTTCAAACTTGTTTCTAACCTCTGGAAACCATTGTTTTGTATCTGATTTCTATGGAATCAACTTTGTTATATATTTCACAAAGAATGAAGTTATGTAGTATTTGTCTTTCTGCATCTGGTTTATTTCATTTGACAGAATGTCTTCCATGTCATCCATGTTATCACAAGTGACATGATGTTGCTTTTTATAGCTACATAGTATTCTAATGTGTATATAATGATGGACACGTAGGTTGATTCTATGATGAATGGTATGATGAATGGTGCTGCAATAAACGTGATCAGATGTTTTCTGCACTGATCCATTTCATTCAGACATATTCATAATATGATTGGTAAATCATATTGCAGTCATACATTTAGGGTTTTTCTTTTGGGGGAGGATCTTCCCACTGCTTTCTGTAATGCATGTTCTAATGTATGTTTCCATGAATAATGTGCTGATTAACGTGTAAAGTGTCTCTTTTTCCCATGTCATCACTAATAACTGGTATTTCTTGATCATCTCCAATCTTACTAAAGTGAGATAATCTCATTTTGGCTTTTGAGGAAAAAAAATCAACATTTTTGTTTACTTGCTGGCCATCTGTATTCCTTCTTTTAATAAATGTCTACTCATGACTTCTAATCATTTTTGAATCAGGGTTTTGTTTGCTTGCTTGCTATTGAGTTATCTGATATTATCTGATATACTATCTGATATATTATATTATATCATATTATATCATATCATATTATATTATATTATAATTAACCCCTTACCAAAGAAACAGTCTCTTTGCTCTCCTGAGTATTGTCTTGGTTGTGGAGAATCTTCCTATTCCACTCGTCGGTTTTTGCTTTTGTTTTCTGTGCCTTTGAGATCTTACCCAGATTCTCATTGCCCAGATCAAGATCCCTGCTTCATTCTGAGTTGATTTTTATGTCAGGTGTTAGGTAGGGATGTTGTTTTATACTTCTGCATGCCTGGATCCAGTTTATACAAAAATATTTGTTGAATAGTTTTCCAGGTATTATATTAGCTTTTTGTTAAAAATTAGTTAGTTATAAATGCCTGGATAAATTCATGGGTTTCTGTTCTGCTACATTGCCCTAAATGTCTGTTTTTATGCCTGTACTGGAGTGATTTACTATACTTCCTCTTCAATATCTTTCTTTTTTTTAACATTTTTTATTGTTATTAACATTGTATTATGTGATACAGTTTTATAGGCACTGGGGATTGCCCCCACCCCTCCCACAACCCTCGCCCAGTGGTGGATTCCCACTCCCTCCAGTGAGTTGTGGTCTGGCTTCTTATATTAGTCTCCATGGCCCCAGCTCCTGGATCACCACTCTCCACATTATGTAATACCATGCTGAGACTGCACCATTGTCTCTGTAACCTTTCTCACACTTCCAGTTGGAACAGATTCCAGGAATAGAGCGACACCAGGTGTCCTATATAGATAGATGGTTGGTGGTGATGATCTTGCTGGAACATGTTGGCCATTTTGTCTGAGGACAACGTGGGCTTATTTTGCCCATACGAGGAAATCTTTTCAATGTTACTTCTTACTTCTGCATGTGGCCATCCAATTGGCCCAATAGCATTTGTTGAAGAGACAAACATTTTTCCCTGGGTTGTTTCATGTGTGCCGTTGAAGATTAGCTATTCCATTACTAGTGTCTTTGTAAATACATTCTTTGATGAGGTATTCTAATCTAAAATTAATCACCTTCAGTAAACCTTTTTACTTTTGTTTTTAATTACTTTTAAGTGTTTTTTTTTTCCCCATGACACTGCTATATAGTTAGAGATTTCCCTCCTAACCTCCCCTTTACCATCCTATTTTCCTTTCCAGCTATTTTCTTCCATATTACAAAAGTACCATGGTCCTTCAGCAGTCGTCACAAGTCTTACATTCTGCTGTTCAAGTGCATGATGGCATTGTGCAGTTAGGTAAAAGTATAAATCATATTGTCAAGGTATATTTGCTTCACTGAAAGTCCTGTTATATTCAGAAATAGAGATCCCTCTGAAACATATCTACTTCCTGGCACACTAGTCTTACTACTCATTGTTGGTTATTTCTTTGCCTCCTCTGCCCATCCTTCTCTGTCTCCTTTAATGTTTTCTCCTAACATGTTCTTTCTCCTTTAAAAAAAAAAAAACCTCTAAAATCATTGCCACCTATTGCGTTAAACTTATCAGAGGCTGCAGAATTTTTATTTCTTTTGGAGACAATATATAGCTAGAATATATATTTTTTAACTCCTTAAAATGTATGATTTTCAGGGTCTACCATTGGGGCACAATGAGTTAAGTAGCCACTTTGATGCCATCATCCCATTCAACTGGATTTGTGTTCTGGCTGCTCCACTTCCTATCCAACCTTTCCTATTCAATGTGCTTAGGAAAGCTGCAAAAGATGTCCATGTACTTGGCCCCTGGCACACATGTGCAGACCTAGATGAAGCTGAAGTTTACTGATTTGGGCTGACTTATCCTTGGTTTCTGTAGCTGTTTTGGGAACGAACCAGCAGGTGGCAGAGTTCCCTTTCTCTATATCTCCTTTCTGCAATCAGGTCTTTCAAACAAATCAACTTAATTAAAATTTAAAGATGTTGCTTTCATTTGGAGGATTTAATCTCTAAATTGTATCTGATGTGCTTTCCCAGGCTTGAATATATACTTGCTGCTTGCTATGTTGTATAGCTTCTCCCTTGTCTATTTTATTTAAAAATATTACTTATTTTTTACTTAAGTTACAGATTCACAGAGAGGAGAGAGATGTTTAATCTCTTACATGTGTTATTTCACTCGCTAAATTTCCACAACAGCTGGTGCTGAAGCAAGCTGAATCCAGAATCCAGGAGCTTCTTCTGGATCTCCCATGAAGTGCGGTTCCCCAGGAATTGAGCTTTCCAATGCTCTTTTACCAGGCCATAAACTCAGAGGTGGCTGAGAAGTGGAGCAGCTAAAACATGAACTAAAACCCATGTGAGTGCCAGCACAACAGGGGAAGGATTAGCCTGATATGCCAGAGGGCAGGTCCACCTTCTCTGTATTTTTTGTAAGTATGATTCTCTTTTTATTGTTACAATTTAGAATATTTGCTTGAATTTCCTTTAGTGATTGGTCTAGGGATGCAAGCATCTTATCTTACCCTTTTCTACTTAGAGATAATAATTATACACCCCTCATAAATATAAGAATCATATGATGATAAATATCTTTTGCTGAATGCTTTGCTGTTGTGATTGATTTGCATTAACTTCCTTGGGATATGAGATGGCTAATGAGCTGATTAGGCAATATTTCTGTAATATTAGCAATTGAGTTGGTGGACCAAGTAAAGCAGGTGACCCTCCCCATTGCAAGTAAGCATCATCCAATGCACTGAAGGCCTGCCCGACACAAAAATTCCCAGTAAGGAGAATTAATTCCTGCCGAGTCAGTAGAGCTGGGGAGCACAGTCTTTCCCAGGCTGGAGAGCCTTTCTTCCCAAGCTTTCAAATCCAGGCTGGAATCAACACCACGGACACTCTGGCTCTCAGGCTTTCCAACTTCACCACCAGCTTTTCTGAGTCTCTAATAGATATCCAGCTAAGGGGCTTCTCAGCCTCCACAATCACAAGTCAGATTCTTATAGTGAGCATATACATACACGAACATACAGATGTACTTCTTGGATGCAGTAGTGTGGTGCAGTGGTAAAGCCATCTCAGAAATGCCAGCATCCCATAGTTTACGTACTTCAGCTGGCCACCTGTGAACCAACTCCATGCTAATGGCCTTGGAAAAGCAGTGTAAGATTGCTCAAATGCTTGGGCTCCTGCCACTCACATGGGAGACGTGGAAGAAGTTTTTGGCTCCTCTGCTTTTGCAGCCATCTGATGGGTGAGCCAGTGGATGAGATGGATCTTTCTCTCACTCTCTCATTCTCTGTTTATCACTGTTACTCTGACTTTCATCTAAATAAGTAAATGTTTGTTTCTCTTGAGAAAACTATTTTTTCTGTCACTGGTTTGGTGCCATTAAGATTAGTTTTTTTTTTTAAGACTGTCACAGTCACTCTGCAAAAAATAGAGTTAATTATAATTTTAAAGTGCTAAAAATCATTAACCAAAGAAAATTAAAATGGAACCATACTAATTTATATCTACTAGTTGCATCTAGAGTTTACTATTGATATTCACATAGAGCAGCTTAAGTTCCAATATATGGTTAGTGCATGTATAAAATGATATGACAGCTTTGAAATATGTTTCCTGCGAAGTCAAAATTATACTTACCATATGACCTATTGTAAAGAAATGTTGCCAAACAGATAAAAGTTATGTGTCCCTCAAACATTTTCTATATGCATGCTCAGAGAAGCTGTATATTTGAGAAAAAAAAAATCTAAGTAGAAATAGATCAAATATTCCAAAAAAAATCTATTAAAATAAATGCACCAAATAAAGCAGGAAACAAATACTCAATACCCATAGCCTATAAGGCTAACACAGGTCACGAAGGAAATAATACTGATACAAACAAAAATATGGCTTATTTCTTATACATCATATGGAAAAGTGACAAATGGAAACAATGTCCACAATATCCATTTGTGTTATGTTCTACAAGAGAAAAATGAATTCCAACTGATATTAATATGGCAAGAGTGATGGCCAAGAAAAATGCTCCATTTTTTTCTGGGTCTCTGAAATTGATCTGCATGTTAACAAGATTATGGTTAGTCTTGGCATGTAACTTCATGAACATATTTTGATTTTCACCACACGCTTATTTGTCCTAAAGTAAAGGAATTATAAATGGAACTAAATTATTTGTCTGAAAATGAATAATGCAAAAGAGAAAGCTGTTATTCACACAAGGACAGGAACAGATGATATTCTGTATAGTCACACGAATGTTTTCTTTGTTACTGCCATGTCACATTTTGTAATTAGGATGATAACTAAATGGATGCTCTTCATACGATAGTTACTTACCATGTATGTATATATGTGTTTTCTATACTCTTAATAAGACAATTTCAATATTTATATGAAGTCAAATGTTTGCATGTAGTAACATAGTTATCCTAATTTTGAAAAATCAGAAGTAGTTGACTTTATTACCCACATTTTGAACATGTTATAAGAAAAAATGTATAGAAACACAAAGCTTTGGGAATTGGAGGCAACAGACTGATGAGTAACATGGACTATGTGTTTCCAACAATCTGAATATGACTCAGAAAACATAGATTAAAAAAACATAGAACATAAATAAGAGCACCAACGATGCTTGCTGGCGAGGATGCGGGGAAAAGGGTACCCTACTCCACTGTTGCTGGAGCTGCAGATTGGTACAACCTTTATGGAAATCAGTCTGGAGAACACTCAAACAACTCAAAATCTGCATACCATATGACCCAGCAATTGCACTCCTAGGAATATATCCAAAACACCTGTTTCACGACAAACCAACATGCATCCCTATGTTCATAGCAGCACAATCAGTAATTGCAAAAACATGGAAGCAACCGAAATGCCCATCAGCAGAAGATTGGATAAGAAAGCTTTGGTTCATCTACTCCATGGAATACTACTCAGCTATTAAAAAAAACAAAATGCAGTTCTTTGTGGCTAAATGGGCCCAACTGGAAACTATAATGCTAAGGGAAATGAGCGAATCCCAAAAGGTTAGATACCACATGTTTGCCTTGATTTAACTTGTAATTTTTGTTTGGTTGTTGGTTATTTTTTGAACCTGTCATTGATACTGTCTCAACCCAGATGTTTCGAAGAATGGAACTTGCATTATTTTTAACATATTGTTTACCCAATACTATGTCAATTAATTCCATAATGTTGTATATTGATACTGAGGTTTTGTTGGGGCTCTTAACTGACCGGAACTTTACTCTGTTAGCTCTACCTTCAGACCAGAGAAGGTCTCCCCAAGAGGCCACTGAACTTATCTGGACAATAAGACGCTGGACTTTATGCTAGGTATATGCTTGCAAGGAAGGAATCTCAACTGAACTTGAACTGTGGTTATGCAGCAAGGTGGAGGAATCCACCATGGGGGGAGGGTTGTGGGAAGGGTGAGGGGAATCCCCAGTGCCTATAAAACTGTATCACATAATACAATGTTAATAACAATAAAAAAAAAAACTCATTGTATGCTTGTGACCTCCCACATAGGCCAAGCAGGCAAAGACCCAGGGGTGATCTCCCACATCGCCCCCCTCTTCTCTTGGAGTGAATTCTGCCACCAAAACTTCCACTGAAAGGGCAGCCATTGTTCTGTGACCCTACGATGTAGGAACAGACCCTGGAGGACAAAATTCAACACAAGAACACCATCTGTTATTGCACTAAATTGCAGACAGTGCTTGTTACAACATTAGTATTAATTGTCCTTGATGCAAGTCCAATTTCTGTTGGAGAGCTAGGATGGTGAGTCTATAAATTGGCCTAGTTTTGCATTCCAGGAGCATAGGTGGTTAGCATGTTTATATTATTTACAGTTTTTGTAGTCTGAATAGTCTGAGTCAAGAATAGCACAGATATTGCAGCGACAGCCACTGTGGTCACAAGGGAAACAGCAGAAGTGATGATGAGGCCAAGTGTGTGTTGTGTGTAGAATGGAAAAGACAATCCTTGTAATGTGCTTATTCCCCGGATCCCCTCCACTCACCATTTAGCTGGATTGCAATCCACAGTGCTGGCACAGTTCTTGTTATAAAGATTTCAAAAGACATATTAAGGCATTGTCAGGGTCCCTTGGCCAGCAAGTCAAACCCAGACACTCGTTGTCCTTGTAGAACCTTTATTGCAGAGAAGACACAGCATAACTGGCGCACAGTGGCAGCACAGCAGCCGCTGTGCAGCCATGCAGCAGCCACAGCATAGTGAGGTGCTCTCTCACCTTCCCGTTTCTCTGGCTCCCTTATATTGGGTAACACGGCCAATCAACGTAAAGGTCACCTCTGCATGCAGCAGGCAGGCCAATCCTCACACAGATCACACTCTGTCCATGAGCCATCCACGCACCCTTGGGCCAATCATAGCAGACGTCCTGAAACTTGTTTTTCTACCACAGGAGGAAGCAGCAGTTCGGCGCCCTCGTAGGGCGTGGGCTGCAGACTCCCTACAAGGCATATAACACAAGTGGTGAGATACAAAATGGAAACATCACTAACATTAGTAAACAGTGTGTGATTTCAAATGCACAAGTGGTCTCTTTGAATCACCTATGGGGACAAGGAGGCCACACACTATAAAGAGAATGAAGTAACATTTTTACAAAGGTAACTTCACCAGGGACCAGAGACCCTAACTCCCTATTATCCCATCTGACTCCTCACATTCCCTCCCTTAGAAGAATGGACCAAAGTTGCTGTTATGGCCAGAGGGTGATAACCACTCTGTCTGCTTCATGCTGAGAAGTGGGTGGGAGCAGCCAGATAGTCTTCAGGAAGGTGGATCTAGGGTCTCTAGTAGAAGACAAAATCATTAGGTATCTGAAGTACTGCCTTGAGCTTACTGGCTTCTCTTTGTTAAAGTCAGTTGTTTGGGGGGTCTTTGGGGCTTGGGATCAATAGGACCATAAGATTCATAAACATTGGAGTTATAGTAAAATGGTGTGATGTGGCCTGGCTCCTGACAGGAAAGCTCCAGCTAAAACATGGAGACCAGGAACAGAGGCCCAAAATACGTGTGAATTTGCCTCTTGACTGTTGGTCATTAATGCTGCACACAACCACACCATCAGAAGGGGCCTAGTGGGATTTGGGGTTGGGGACATTTACTGGACCTGATTCACAAACCCCTTAAGATCTTCTATGTTACTCAGTGTGGGGAGAGGGCTGGCCTCTTCCTTTTCAGGTGTCTCCTTGATGGTGATTCATTCAGGACCAGATTGGAGAGGCATCCTTCATTGGGGGTCTAGGGCTTGACATTGTAGGCAGGCAAGACACAGAGGTTGTGGCTTAGGTCCAGGCCAAATTCAGGCAAACCCTCTTCCCATAGTTAGCAAGGGGTCAGGGCCTTTCCAGTGGAGTGGCTGGGTCCTTCCATAGAGCTAAAAGCATTTGTGTTGGGACACAGTGTGATGCACACTGACAGCTAGCTCACTTAAAGAAGAAATATGAAGAAAATATAAAGTGATCAAAGCCAAATTAACATGTTCATGGGGGTGGGTAGTATATTCCAGCCTCCCCCCTCTGCTTTTGAGGCTTGTTTTGTAAGGTCTTGATGTTTTCTTTCAACTATACCCTGGCCTTGAGGATTGTTGGTGAGGTCTCAGACATGATGAATGGCAAACTTTGAGCAAAAGTCATCAAATCCTTTAAAGGTGTAAGTGGGGCCATTGTCAGTTTTAATGGAACGAGGCAGGTCCATTATTTAAAAATACACACACATGATGAGACGTGGGCCAAAACCTTGAGGACACTCTTCCCCCATTGAAGGGGTGGCCATGATGAATACAGAATAAGTATCCACAGTGACATGAAGATACTTTTGTTTGCCAAAGGAGGAATAATGTGTCACACCCATCTCCCACAGAGCATTATCCTTAAGGCCATGACGATTGACCCCCCCACATGTTGTAAGGATTGTAGAAGACACAAATGAATCTCTTTTCAGAAAAAGACAGATCTATGGGCATGCATATATTAACCCATCCAATTGAAACAAGTTCACACAAGTCTCATGAAGCCCAGGATTAGATTCATTCAGAGAAGTACTTTGTCTAGCATCTTGTTAACAAGTGCAGATCTCTTTGCCAAATTGTTGCATCTGTGCCTCAATTTTCAACCTAGCAGCTGCCTAAACCTAAAAAAAAAATTGGGAGAAACTCTAATCTCTGCTCTTATGCAGGTGTGAGAAGGGGCCTGCCGTGGAGAAAGTGGAGTCAAGGTCTACACAGTGTCAGTGAACTTGGGGAAAGGAATCATTGTCTCCTCTGAACTTCTCTCCATAAAACAGCTGTGCTTCCTCTTGGAGACAAGCCCTTCAGCCTCAATGGCCTTTAATGAGCTCCTGGATCAAGCTGGAACTCTGGGAAGATTCCAGATCCTTCAGATTGCTTTCTTTTTTGTTGTCAACATGATAGCATTCCCTCATATGCTCCTGGAAAACTTCATTGCAGCCACTCCTGAGCATCGCTGCTGGGTCCCTCTCCTTGACAATCACACTGTCTCCCACAATGACACTGGCATCCTCAGCCAGGATGATCTCCTGAGAGTCTCCATCCCCCTCGACTCAAACCTGAAGCCAGAGAAGTGTCGTCGCTTCATCCATCCCCAGTGGCAGCTCCTTCACCTGAATGGGACCTTCCCCAACATAAGTGAGTCAGACACAGAGCCCTGTGTGGATGGCTGGGTGTATGACCAAAGCTACTTCCTCTCCACCATTGTGACAGAGGTAAGAGTCTTCTTGTGAACCTCTTTAGAGAAGTGATCTGTTCACTTTAGAGAAGTGAACGTGTTTTAATATAGATCTCTCTATAGAGATGTGATAAGAACTGAAAGTGTTGGAGTGAAAAGTAAAAATGGACTGGGACTTCTCTTACCCACTGTGTCTTCAGAAGGGTATGTAGTACCCATTGCTTTAGAGGTTAGTTATTGAACATCTATACCACAATATCATCACAGGTGTTTGATTATATTTTTGAGTTTGTTGAATTGAGCAAACTAAACATAACCTACCACCACATGTCATCATTAGTGATGATCACTGTTACAAGTGACTGAGGTAACACTAGGCACATATTATTCTAAATTGGTGCCATTCGGTACTTACTTCAAAACTGACACACAGCAAGTGAATCAAAACATCTGGGCATAGGATCAGGGCATCACTGTTGTTGAATCTCTTCAGCTGACTCAACATGGAATCAGTGACAAAGACCAACTGATAGGTGGGTAAATGCTCAGTACAACAGCACTCCAGAAATGAATGAAAATCAAGCCACAATGAGGTATCACCTCTGTCTCAAAAAAAGTATAGCAATGGCTACCTGTAAGTAGATGAAACAGAGCTCTTCTGAGTTCTCTTCTCAGAACTCTTTTCTTGCTGAGAATGTAAATCAAAAATAGTACAGACATTGGAAAACCAGGTGATGAACTGCCATATAACCTACTAAACTCGTGATTGAGTATTCATCCAAATGATGTGGAATAATTCCGTGATTCCTTTTCCTTCGTGGTTATTGCTGTTCACAGTAGCCAAGATATAATATCAGGAAAGGTTGTCATCAGCACATGAATTAATGATGAAAATATATGAGCCCATCTTCATATTTCAGTGAGTTAAAAAAGTATTCTGGAAAGATGAAATCCTGAATGAGCATCAGCATCTCTCCTGTCAGAATTAGTCCCTGTTCATGCACTTGTGATGTTCCTGCTAATACTTCATGTCCTTAAGTCCTGGCACCCATATGGGGGTCTCCAGTAATCTCCAACTCCTGGCTTTGGAACTATAACAGTCCAAGTTGTAGTGGGCCATTTATGGAGTGACCAGTGGATGGAAGCTCTTTTTCTGTGTGTATCTGTCTCCTTAACTCTATAACTTGCCTTTCAAAGGCAAAATAAATTAATGTTTTTTAGAAAAGAAAATGTTATGTACACAATAGAATTCCATTCCGTTATTTTATAAGATTGAAGTCCTACCATTACCATCCAAATGAGTGGAATGAGGGACATCAAGTTAATTGAAAGAAGACACCGGAAATCCATTTTAAAAAGAAAGATTAGGTCTTTACTGCAAAATTAATTTAAAAATCATTGTTCCTTCAGTGCCCAGCTAAGTACTTCTCAGGGCCAGAGCCCCCTTTCATCGTGAACATAGTGATGAACATAAAATGAACATGCTTGCTACATACTTGGAGAGATGGGGAGACAGAGGAAGCGAACTTTGATTTTAGCAAGATAGGAGAAATTTGCATTGGGTAATGGATAAAGGAAAATATCTATGGAATTTATAATAGTGAAATCTGAGTGTGGGCTCTTTTTGAACACTTGGTATAATTCCAAACTTTTAGTTTATATAGATTATTCTGAAGTCAAAAATTAGAAAACAAAAGCTAAGGGTATTAACAGTATAAATTATAGTTTCTTTCTAAGGTGCTGACAGTAACACAGTAAGGATTTTGTGATATAAGAGAAGAAAGACTACAGACACATGGCAGCAGATTGCCTGAATGGCTTGGGGTGAGTGAGGCAGTCGCGTGGCAAAAGCTGAGTAGGTTCAGTAGTTCTGGAGTGTGGGCAGCCCGAGGAGAGTGATGGCAGGTGAAGCTGGAGAGGGAGCAGCCCCATAGCAGGAGGCCATGTGTCATATGTAAGAATTTGTCATCAGGTTGAACAAAAGGGATTAAATTCTCCTAAACTTCCACTGGGTTGCTTTCCTCTTCCAGTGGGACCTGGTGTGTGATTATCAGTCCCAAAAATCAGTGGTCCAAACCCTCTTTATGAGTGGGTCACTGCTGGGAAGCCTGATACTTGGCCGTCTTTCAGACAGGTGTCATCTCACTTTCTTTTGGCCTGTTGATCACATGCTGCACATACTGATTTTAGAAATCCTTGATAAGCTCATGTGATGTACTTTAATTTATGCTTCATACTCTCTGCTTTTTCTGATTTTAGGAGGCTACGACCAAATAAGAGTGTTTTTATATGTGACCTGGATAATGTAATTTGTTGTTATGAATCATTTGTTCTGTTCACAGACATGAAAAAAGCATCTGGGTTGATTCCATAACTTTTATTGTGAATTGACCTGCAATAAACATAGATGTACTAATCTCTATAGTATGTTGATATAATTTTGTTTTGATAAATTCCCAAGCCTGGCATGAGTAGGTCATATTGTAGACTTATTTTCAAATCTCTGAGGAATCTCCCAAATGCACTGCACAGTGTTTGCAGAAGTTCACATTACCACCAACAGTGTATCAGCCTATCACCACAGCCTTGCCAACTTTTGTTGTGTGTTGGTTTTTGGATAATGTCCATTTGAACTGATGTGAAGTGAATTCTTGTTGTGTTTTAAGTTGCATTTCGCTAATGACTAGTGATTCTGAGCACCATTTCATATGTCTGTTAGTCATTTGTATTTCAATTTTGGTAAAATCATACTCATATTCTTAGCTCAATTCTTAAGTGAAATGTTTGACTTACTGAGTATCTTGTGTTTCTTATATATTCTGGATATTAATCATCTATCGGATACATACATGCCTTCCAGTATTTTTTTCAAAGATTTATTTATTTTCATTTGAAAGACAGGTTTTGCAGAGAGCAAAGGAGAGATGCAGAAAGCCTTCCATCTGCTGGTTCACACCCCAATAGCTACAAGTGAGTCGGCCAGAGCTGAGCCGACCCAAAGGGAAGAGCTAGGAGCTTTTTCTGGGTCTCCACATGGCTGTAGGGACCCAAGACCTAGGGTGATTCTCTGCTGCTTTCCCCAAGAGGAAGGGTTGGGGTTTTGAGACCAGCAGCCCAGTTGTGGAAGGGGACACCAAGGAAACTTTAGAGAGATGACCCATGACCTGGCTCCTGTGTGTACCATCCAATGTGGGGTCTGGCTCAGTCTGTCACCCTCATTACCTTCCACACACACTTGTGCTGGCAGGTGCTGGGTCAGTTCAGACCCCTATCCTACCTCATATTCAAACCAATGGATTTTGTGGTCTAGCCCAACCCAGCCCACCACACACTCAGCCTTCATATGCACCAGGGGCAACTGTGATCCTCAGTAACTCCACCAGCCCACTCCCAGCCTCAGCTTATACACATGCCAGTACGTGTAGCCAACGGGTGCAGTCTGTCTGCATCTTAGTTCACTTTTATACACAGCAGTGGATGTTGTAGTCTAGCTCAGCTTTACCAAGCCCACTATCCAACCCACATTCATGCTGTCAGGTACTATCCCTTGCCCCGCCAGGCCCACCACTAGTTCTGCTTCTCTTGCTCACTAGTGGGCGATATAGCCCATCAGAGATTTGGCTACAATTTCACTACAAAGTCCACTCCCATTTGTGGATCTTGCACTCTCCAAGTGGTTCTGCAGTCTAGCCTGACAGGACTTGCCCCCCATCCCAGCACTTGCCAGCTGATGTTGCAGCAAAGCCTGAGCAGCCTGCACTTACTCTGGTTCATGTATTCACCAGTAGATATGGTGCTTAGCCTAGACTGACTTTTCCACTAACTCAGGACACATTCAGGTTAACAGCCTTTTATTTTTTTTAATTTCATGATACAGTTCCACAGGTTTTGGGATTTCCCTTACTCCCTTCCTAAATGTTCATTCCCTCCACTGATTTCCCTTATATTAATACAGTAGTATAGTTCTTCAAAAACAATCATAAATCCAGCATTGCAGGCATGGACAATGACAGAGAATCCAGCACCCTATTGTCAAGGTATAGTTAATGGTTTCCATCTTTGGGAATCCATCTTTGATCTGGATGTACAGATGCATATTGGATATCACATCTGGATATGATAATCTCCATTATACAGTTACTATACATCCCCTTAGACAAAAAGCCATAATACAAAATCAACAACAGGAAGAAAAACAGAAATTTACAGTACAATGAGTTAAACAACTTGCTACTGAGTTACTATTACGTAACTGAAACCACAAAGAAGGATATCAAAAACCTTCTTGAAGAAATGGTATGACTTATGAGTCATTGAAGAATTTCATGAGAAAAAAACTGCTTTGAGAAAATGAAAATAAAAGCAAAAACATCAATGTCCATGAGATACAGTTTCTGTTGATGTTTGTTGGTGTGTTATGTCACCTGTAGGCAACAGATAGATGGGTTTTGTATTTTAATCCGGTTACTAATTTGTGACATTGGATTGATGAGTTTAAGCCATTTACATTCAGGGTTAGTATAAATAGGTGGTATTTTGGCCCTGTCATTTTAGGGTTGTTCATTGTTTGATTTAGACTTCTGTTGATATTTCACTGCGATGATATTCACATTTGCCTTTGGTTTTGGTGAGTGCTATTACCTTTTTTATGATTATAGTTATGTTTAGCAGTTTATAGTATTCAAAATAGATTTTACAAAACTTCATGCATTTTAGGATAATCAAAATAGATTTATAATTCTAACAAGCCATATATTAACAATTGAGGAATAGAATAGTCTTAAGCAGGTGCACAGAGAAATCTCCAATATCTTAGCTAGTGAGGAATAACTGAACTCTGCATCCTACCAAGTGATTTCTAGGAAAAGCCAAGTTGGGAACCTGACCAGTAAGGTACAGGCTGAGCAATTATAAGTCCGCTGAATTTTTCCTGTCCAAATCTTTATACATATTATTCTCTCTCTGTCTGATTTTGGGCTCCTGAGCAAACCTGATTGTCACTGCCAGAGAGGGTGGGGAGCCAAGTTTAAAGCTAAGTAATTACCAGAGAAATCTCCTCTCCTGAGTCCAGAAGGAAATTTGCAATTCTTCTATCTCTGAGGACCTCCTGGGCTCCTGTCTGTTGTTCCAATGTCATCAGACTCTATGAGGAGGGTTCTGGGATGTTTCAATCCCATGTGGGAGATCTGATAGAAACTGGCTGACCTCAGAGTTCTCAGCCTAGGAGGGCATTCAAATTCTCTGTGATCTTCTTGGCAGGAAGGATATGGTCCTTTGTGCCCATACTAACAATCTTTGATGATGTAACCACTGCTTCTGTGGCAAAAGCACTTGAGAGGCTTCTGGGGGTCTCTGGGACTAGGATATAGACCTCCTCTTACCCTCTTGTTTCACTCTGGGGTCCCCTTCTGCTCTTTGCATATGACCTCCTATTAAGAGGCTGTCAGGATACTGTCTTGGGTCCTCCATCCTGAACATCTCTGTATTTTTGCTCATGTCTAATGTGGTTTATCTATAAGTCACCTGCTGCAATCTTTTTAAATTATACTTAACGTCTTCCTCTCACACTCTAGGAAAGTGAAAGATTTCTCTGCCCTCCTGCCCTATCATGGAATAAAAAGTATATTAAAAGCATATCATGTTTTTTCAGTTCTTTGATGTAGTTCCTCTGGGGATTCCGTCTTCTCCAGGGGTAATGTTGTATTCAAGGTGGTTATTGCATCTCTGGTGCCAGAAGAGTCATAGGGAAACCCACAGATTTTTAGGGGAATCCCTCAGAAAAGTCCAGAGATAAGGACATAACCTTTGCCATGAATTAAGGATGTTCCAGATACCAGTCAGTTATTGTATCTACATAGGTGTTTGTAAGGTCCTATCTGAGAAAGTAGAAAAGTGTTCATCATCAGGAATATTAAAGTCTCCTTGAGGCCAATTTTTTAAATTAGGTGTTAAAAGATCCATTTTTACCAGAATTATCATATGCAGTCCCTTTCTCATTGATTATTGATTCATAGGTTACATAACAATATCTTATTTTGTGTGGTACAGACAGTTTAAGGGTGTGATAGCATTACAATTCACAAGTACTATTTCTAGGTTTGATATAATATTATCTTATATTAAGGCAAACCTGTGATATCTGATCTTTTGCAATTGGTTCATTTCCCTAAGCATAATAGTTTCCAGTTGGGCCCATTTGGCCATGAAGAAATGCATTTCATTTTTTAAATTGCTGAGTAGTATTTCATTAGAGTAGATGAAACATAGTTGCTTTGTCCAGTCTTCTGTTGATGGGCATTTCAGTTGCTTTCATGATCTTGTAATTATTGATTGTGCTGCTATGAACATAGGGGTGCATGTTGGTTCCTAATGTAACAGATGTTTTGGATATATTCCTAGAAATGCTAGTGCTGGGTCATATGATATGCATATTTTCAGTTGTTTGTTCTCCATACTGACTTCCATAGAGGCTGTACAAGCCTGCAGTCTCACCAGCAGTGGAGTTTGGTTCCCTTTTCTCTGCATCCTCGCCAACAAGTGTGGTTGGTGGTTTCCCTATGAGGGCTATCCTTACTGACATTAGGTCATACCTCAGTGATGTTTTTATTTGGATTTCCCTTATTACCAGGGAGCTTGAGGTTTTTACATATGTTTGTTTACCATTTGGATTTGTTCCTTTCTAAAGGACCCATTTCCTGTGTCCATTTCTTGAGTGGTTTGTTTATTGTGATGTTTTGGTTGTTCTGGAGATCTTTGTATATTCTGGAGATTAGCCCCTTGTCTCCTGTGTAGTGCACAACGATCTTCCCCCATTCTGTGGTTGCGTTTTGACTTTGTTGATTGTTTCCCTTGCTGTTCAGAAGCTTCTTAGTTTGATGCAGTCCCATTTGTTTATTTTGGTCTTGATTGCTATTGCTTTTGGTGATATTTTTAGGAAGTCAGGGCCTATACCTAAATTTTGCAGAGTATTTCCAACATTTTCTTCCAAAAGTTTGAGGGCTTCTGGATGTAGGTTTAGGTCTTTTATCCATTTAGATTTGATCTTAGTGTATGGTGAAAGATGTGGGTCTAGCTTCTTGTTTTTCCAGGCTGTCAACCAATTGTCCCAACAGCATTTATTGAAGAGACCTTCCGTTTTTCCTGGATTGCCCTCTGTTTTCTTGTCAAACATTATTTGGCTTTACTTGTATGGGTTCCCTCCAGCTGCTTCTATTCGACTCCGTTGATCTTTCTCTCTTTGTGCCAATACCAGACTGTTTTAGTAACCACCGCCCTATAGTATGTCCAGAGGTCTGGGATTGTGATCCCCCCACCAGATTCCTATTCTTCAGGATGGTTCTAGCTTTTCGTGGTTTTTTTGTTTTCAGATGAACCTTTGTATCATTTTCTCCAATTCTATGAAGAATGCTTTTGGTAGAATTGCACTGAATGTGTATATTGATTTTTGGTAATATGGACATTTCGATAATGATTTTGCCCATTCAGAAACATGGTGTATTTCTCCACTTTTTGAAGTCTTCTCTCTCTCTTTTTAAAGTATTTTGTAGTTTTCTTTATAGAAGTCTTCTACATTTTTAGTTAGGTTTATTCCCAAATATTTCATTTTCTTTTCTCTATTATTGTGAATGGTACCATGCTGGTTAGTTCTTTTTCCATCTTGGGGCTGTTTGCATACACTATGGCTGTTGATTTTTGTTCATTTATTTTGTACCCTGCCACTCTACCAAACTCTCGTATAAGTTCTAACAGTCTCTGTATTGAGTCTCTTGGTTCTTCTATGTAAAAGCTCCTGTATCTGCAAAAAGTGTAAGGTTGACTTCTTCGTTCCAAATTTGAATTTCTTTAATTTCTTTTTCTTGTCTTTATGGCCTCTGCAAGCACCTCTAGGACTATGTTGAATAGCAGTGGGGATAGCAGGTATCCTTATCTTGTTCTAGATCTCGGTGGAAAGGGATCCAGTTTTACACCATTTAGTATGATGCTGGCATTGGGTTTTTCATATGTTGCTTTGAATATGTTGTGAATTGTTCCTTCTAGGCCTACCTCATTTAGCATTTTTAGCATGAAGTGGCTGAATTTTTTGAAAGCTTTTTGTACATCTATTGAGATTATCATATGATTTTTTGTTCTTCAGTTTTGGGATATGGTGAATTGCATTTATACATTTACAAATGTTGAACCATCCCTGCATGGCCAGGATGAATCATACTTGATACGGATGAATGATCTGTCTAATGTACTTTTGGATTTTATTGGCTAGGATTTTGTTGAGGATCTTGGAATCTATGTTCATTAGGGATATCAGTCTGTAATTTTCCTTCTGTGTTAATTCTCTATCCGGTTTTCAAATTAAGGTGATATTGGCTTCATAGAATGAGCTTGGAAGGGTTGCTTCCTTTGTTGCATCTCTGTAATTGTCCTGGTCTTTTGGTCATCTGTGGAGAAGCACTGGCTCCTTCATCTGACTCATTTCTTTTTCTGTTACCTCTCCCCATGCCTGTGTGTTTTCTTGTTGCCTTGTGGTATAGGTCTCTGATGCATTTTGGGGGCTTTTCTGTGGCACTTGTAGTTGATTGGTGTCCTGGAAGTTACTAGGGTAGAGGCCCTCATGTTGTGACCCTCTTAGTGGGTGAAAGTGACAATATTTTATTTGTATATTTACCTATCTTTTTTTTCAAATTTAGGTGTCAGTTGTAGCCTGTGGAAATGTTCTTCCAGCCCTCTTATCTGCTTGTCTTCTAGCCTGATAGTCCTCCTGCCCACTGTTGCCACCTTTTGGGTGGCTGGAGTTATTGCTCTCCTTGATCTGGGTCTTGGGAGCAGGTTTTGTAACTTCAACCTGTCCTTCCTGCCAGCCAGAACAGCATGGGCCAGTAGGGCGCGGGTCCCACTCACCCCCTTTTCCACATTCTTGCGGTTCTGTGAGTCAGGAGGACTTCTGTCCTGGTAGGTTTGGGGTCTCCCTTTCGTGTGGTTCCTGCGACCTGCAGAGTGACGCAGGTATGGGATCCTTCAGGTGTGGAAGGATTTCAATCCTTAGGTTCTCCTGGAACGTTTGTTTCACTCTCTGGGTGCCCTCTCGCCAATGGCGCTCACTCCTCTGATAGGTCACCGAGCTCTGAGCCTGCCGCTGTCTCTTCAGTCCAGCCTCCCTTCACCTGTGCTTTGCCCCTAGGATCTTCATGCCTTTCTCCCCCTGCTATATGCAGGCGCCCTTGGGATTTTCCCTGTAGCAGTGACTCACCAAATTTCACTTGAGTCTCTGTTTACCCTGTTCGGAGTCTATCTTCACCCTCTTGGTTTGCAGTTGCAGTTTGCCTATTTTCATGTCTGTTTCACAGTTGTGTGGTACTTGCCTCAGTCCTGGCAACACCCAGGCATTTCCCACAGTTTTCCCCATGATTATCCTCTTCTTGCCCTCTCCTCTACTGAATCCCATCCCCTTCCTTCAGCACCATTGGTTACTTCAGCCTACCATAGTCAGCCATCTTGTCCCTTTGCAGTTTAACAGCTCTGTAAACTGACACAGCCTGGTCTGCCCCAGTCCCAAATTTCATGCTCACTCAATGAGCAATGGCCCAGCAAATGAGTCCCACCCCACTGGACTTGTCCTTTGTATGGCTTCTTACATGTGCTTGTTGATGGTGCACCACAGTCTGGCATGGCCCACCTCACCTTGGCATCTGCTGGGAAATGTTGCAGCCTGGGTCAGCCTGGCATACACCAATCCAGCCTGACCCCAATTCAAGCCATGCTGGCAGTTGCTACAGCCTAGCCCAGCCCAACCAGCACCCAAGTCCTGGCCCTAATGTGAAACATCTGATGTTGCAGCCCAGCTCAGCATGTCCTGCATCACCTCCTGGTTGTCACTTTTGCCGGTGTGTGCTATGAACTGGTCCAGCTCGCCCTGCCCTCAGACATGACTCACAAGTATGCAGTTGATACCTAGCCTGGTCTGTGCTGCTCCCAGCCTTGATTTTTCCACTCACCTACAGGGACTGCATCCTGACAAAGGAACTCTCCACATTCCTCTGTCAGGTCACCTGCCAATGGAAGATGTCATGTACACCAGTCAGTGAGTCCTTAACTCAGCCTGACTGGCCCACCTCCTGTCTTAGCAGGTACAACAGCCTTGCATGACCAGCAGATACACATTCGGGGTCTAACCATTGGTGCTACAGTCCCGCTCTGTCTTGTCCACCCTCAGACCCAGCTGTCTTGTGGTTCAACATGTGCTAAGACATACCCAGCCTGTCTTACATCCACCGTGGCTCTCAGGAGCACCAGTAGGTGCTGGAGGTTAGTCAAATCTGGCACACCCCAGACACAGTGCACACTCATACTGAGACGCTGCAACCATGTCCAGCCCAGTTTGTCATTCCCATTCTGGTTCTTGTGCTCAGCAATGGGCACTACAACCTATTCAGGATGTCCCCTTAGCTCATTGTCCAGGCCTGCCTCCAGGCACACATGCTGCCAGAGGTTGCTCCAACCCATCCTCTGTCTTGACCTTTGACAGTAGCTGTTGCAGCCCTACTTTCATGCAAACAGGTAGGTGTGATAGCTTAGCCCAGCATGGGCCACACCCCATCCCGACTATTGTACATGCCAGTGTGTTATGATTTGACCCAACGTCACCTGGCCTACCTCCTGATCCAGGCAAATACACCTGGCAACAAGTGAAGCAGCCTTTCTGGCTTGAATAGCAGCTAGCCCTAACTCATGTGTTTGACAGCGGGAGTTGCAGCTCACCAGGGGCGTTTTCCAAGTTTTCTCACCAGGCCCAATCCAACACCCAGGTTTTGTCACTGAGTGCTAGGCCTTTACTTGGTAGTCTGCCCCCTCTGTCTTGGCCTTTGTGTGCGCTGGTGGATGTTGTCCCTGGTATACCCTACACCCAGTTCTTGGGTGCAGCTATGGATATTACAGCCTGGAACAGCCTGGTCTGTTCAAAACCAACTAGGTCAGTTCTGTGGTGATGCCTAGGTTGGCCCTTCCCCACCACCAGTCCTTGAGGATACCAGAGGGTATTGTTGCCTCATTGTGGTGAACCTACTTATTGCCCACAGATTCTACCCTGAGATCTGGTTCCTCATGTGCTGGTTAGTGTCATAACCCAGCCTAACATGGTCAACTCCCTGTTCCAAAATTCACCAGTGGTTACTGTGGTCTAACCAAGTAGCCCCCGCAGTGCTAGCTTTTGAGTGCTTTGGTGGACTGTGGTAGATATTAACCAACCCAACTGAGGTTTCATACATGGGTGGGTACGTTTCTCTGACTGAGAAAGTTCCTCCAACTTCCCTCTTCAGAATCACTCAGTCTCAGTCACCCTGCTTATGTTCCAGTATAGTGGTCTTGTAAGTGGAAGTCCCCCAGAAGTTATTTCTCACCTGTAGTGTACTCCCACAGTGGTGTCCCATCTGCCATATTCCATGCCTTGCTTTTCCAGGTAATCCAGACCCCTACATCCAAGAGCACATGGCCTCCACAGCCTGGCCCTCTTGTGGGGTGGCATGCTATGCAGGAGTCCTACCAACCCAACCTGAATTTCAGCACATGCACAGATCTATGTAGTGGCTGCCCAGCACATGTGCTAGCCTGGGATCCTACTCCTCCACCTATCCTGGATTCAAGCAGTTGCATGGGGCCCCAAGCCAGTGGTACCATGCTAACCTGATGCCCCAATATGTGTACAAGTCCGCAATCCAGGTTCATGTGCACACAATACCAGCATGTTATCTGGGATCCCACTTCCAGATGACATCCCCACACACTTTTTCCTCTCTGCAGCATTCCCTGCCTCCCGCCCTTTTGGACCTAAGCATATGCAGAAGCTTCTAGGCCTGCTCTGTTTTCTTATCCCTGGCACAGGTATCATGGCTGCTAGAAGCAAGCTGCCCACGCTGTTGGCAGAAGGAAAAAGAAGCCCCACCTATTTTTCTTGTTTATGCTGAGATTTGTCCCTTCTATACACGATTGCTTTGAGCTTTTTATAATCACAAAAGGATGATATAACTTGTCAAATGATAATAATATGATTTTTGTTCTTCAATCTGCTAATGTGACATATCACATCTGGTGGTTTGTGTGTGATGAATCATCCTTGCATCACAGGGATAAATCGCTCTTGTCCAGATGGCTGATAATTTTGATATCTTCTTGAATTCCATTAGCCAATATTTTGTTGAGAATTTGTGCAGCTATGTTCATCAGGAATATCATTCTATAGTTCTTGTTCTATGCTGTGTCATTTTTTGGTATTGCAATTTAGATGATGTTGATCACATGAGTAGTGTTTGGAAGAGTTCATTCCTTTTCAGTTGTTTGGATGGTCTAAGAAAAACTGGAACCAGTTGGTAAAATGCAGCAGGGATCCAGTCACAGTCTTTGTCTATTGGTACTGTCTTCAGTACTGATTCAATTGCATTTCAATGTCTTTGTGCCCCAATTTTGGTATGTATGATGATTCTATCTATTTCTGTGGTATTACTTGTAGCATCTCCTTTGCATCTCTGGTGTTAGCAATTTGGGCCTTTTATTTTTTAATCAACTGAGACAAAGACTTAGCAGTTTTATTTTTTTCAAAACACCAGCTCTTCCTTTGACTGATCTTTTGTATAATTTTTAAGTGCCATTCTATTTGCTTCTTTTTGAAAAAATATTTCTATTTAAAGCCAGATTTTTAAAGAGAGCAGAGGCAAAGTGGGATTGTATTTTCCCCCAAATAGCTGTAATGGCCAGAGCTGAGGTAATTCCAACCTGGGAGCAGTTGGGAGCAAGGAGCTTCTCCTCAGCCTCTCATGTGGGTGTTTTAACCTGAGGCCTTAGCCATCATGCACTGATTTCCTAGGCTATAATTTGATAGCTGGATCAGAAGTGAATCATCTGGGAAATGAACCATTATCTGTAGTGGTATGGCAGCACTTGCAAGTGGAGGATTAGTCTGTAATACCACCACCACACTAGACACTAATTATTTTTTCTTAAATTTTGATTTTTCTTCCTATTTTTCAGGGTGTGATTTGTCTTATAATTTCTGGATTTCTGAGATAAATTGTAAGGTTATTTATTTGCTGTGTTTCAAAATTTTGATGAAGACACTAATTATGAAAGGTTTTCTATTAACATTGCTTTTGTTGTATTCCACAATTTGACTTAATCACTGTTATCTTTATTTGTTTCTAATTTTAATTTACTTTTCCTCTTCTTCCACATCCCGCTGCTAATTCACAAGTTGGTATTATTCAGGTTCCACTTGTCTGTATAATTTCTATATTTTCTTGAATTACTCATTTCCAACTGCATTCCACTGTGGTCAAAAAAGACACATGGTATGTTTTCCTAGATTTTTAATTTCTTGATAATCCTTATGACCTAGCTGAAGTGTATCCTTCAGGAATTTCCATGCAATTTAGAAAAGAAAGTATTCTATAGCTATGAGGCAAGATATTCTATAAATGTCAGTTATTATCATCTGATCAATAGTGAAGTTTAGCTCTTTTGATGACAATGATCTTTTCTCTCTAATTATTCTGTTGATTGATGAGATTGGGGTGCTGCTATGCAATACTATTGAGAGATAAAACAGGATGAAATTCATTTGTTGGAAATCATTGTGTTTAGTGACATAAGCAAGTCTTCCATAACTTAAATATCAGGTTTCCCTACTTTGTGGAGACATACAAACAGAGTACAAAAAAATGTAATGTATAAGACAAAATTGACATTTTGACATCTGTTTCTGTTGATGATAACTGCAGTATTCCACCATGTTCAAATACAGTGTTACAGCTGCTGAACATTCATTCTGAATTTCAAGATATTTCATGTGTTTTACGTTGATTATACATTATATTACTCCGGCCTAAGTAATCTTATTTCTTAGATATGGGCGGAAGCTGATATACACATGGTGTCTCCTCTTGATGGCCATCATGGAAACCAGCACAGCCTTTGCTCCAAATTTCATCATCTTCTGCATCCTACGTTTCTTGGCTGGGACTTTTGTCATGAATATTTTGTCAAACAGTATCAGCCTTAGTAAGTCAACAATGTGTGACTTCCATTATATTTGTGTCTTGAATTAACCTGGGAGTTTGCCCTTTGTCTGAAATTGTGCACATATGTTTTTCAGCATCAGAATGGACAGTGCCAAGATATCAACATATTGGAGTAACACTGATGTTATGTGCCTGTAGCATCGGACAGATGCTGTTTGGGGGAGTAGCTTTTGCCATTCGAGACTGGTACACATTACAGCTGGTTGTATCTATACCTTTGTTTGTCTGCTTTTTGCTGTCCAGGTATGTACAACCCAAGAAGAAACTATGTTGGTAAGACTCAAGTAAATATTGTCAGATAAACATTTAGTTGATTTAGGCCTGACTGCAGCCATGATTCCTGTTCATACCTTCTGAAATGCCTGAAATGAGAACAAGGAAAAGCATAACACTTCACCACAAAGATTGAGACTTGGTAGTCTTCTTTGCAGTGTAGCAGAGAGAGAATTGCTTATGAAATCAGTTGTAATAGACAACGACATGTACTTAGTCATGAAGTAATGACATTACATTCCAGTAAAGATGCACAGTGAACGAATGGAAAATGAAAGTAAAAATGTGCAGGAATAGCTTTCCTAACACCATTAAAGGTCATCTCTAAGACAAAAGCTGTTAAAAGGGACAAAGAGGGAAATTATTAATGATTTAAGCAGAACATGTGTCTATAGTAAATATTTGGCTCCTAATGCTGGAGTACCTTTGCAATTAAAAAATAGTTAGTATTGAATCACAGAGTGGCTTATGTCCCCATACAATAATCATGATGGATTTCACCTAAGCAGTTTCAAAGAACCACAACCACAGAGCTAATCTGCAATATTGGGGCACGGATCTGTTTCTTGGTTACAAACACTCACTCTACAGCTGCAGAATAAGCATTCAGCTTTTAAGAAATATATTTATTTTTATTTGAAAGCCAGATTTATAGAGAGGAAAGAGAGAGAGAATCTTCCATCTGTTGGTTCACTCCCCAAGTAGCTGCCATGGCCAGATCTGAGCCCATCTGAAAGCATGAGCCAGGAGCTTCCTGCAGATCTCCCATGCAGGTGCAGGGTTCTAGGGCTTTGGTCCATCGTCCACTGATTTTTCAGGCCACAAGCAGGGAGCTGGATGGGAAGTGCAGCATACAGAAATTCAAAATTGAAGTTAAAAAACTACCTGATGAATGAGATGATAGCAACTTATACAAGCTGATGAAATACTGCAAAAACAGTACTGAGGAAACTTTATAGAAATTATTGTCTATATCAAGAATTTAGAAAGGTATCAATTAAATGAATGAACAATGCATGTGTAAGATGTAGAAATACAAAACAGGCCCAAAATTAATGGGAGAGAACAAACATTTACTAGAGAAAAATTAAAGAGAATTGAAATGTAATAAACCATTCAAATATCAGCCAAATGAGCAGCTGCTTTCTTAAAATCAATAAAATTAGCTCAGCTGACAAAACTTGGAGGCTGAAGGTCCAAATTAATAAATGCAGAGAAGAAAACAAAAGTGGAGACGTTACATCTGACACTGCAGAAAGACAAAGAATCACCAGAAATTATTACAAGCAGCTATCTGCATACAAATCGTAAAATCTAGAAGGGAAGGATACAGTTCTGGAAACAATTTACCAAAGCTGAGGCATGAAGACAGGGGACATCTAAGTAGACCAATAACCAAGACCAAATCAATGATAAAGACCACACCAACCAAACAAAGTCCAGGGCTGGATGCTCTCACTGCTGAATTCTACCAAACCTTTAAAGAAACTTTAGTTGCAATTGTTCTTAAACTATGCAGCACTATAAATACTGAGAATAACCCAAACTCCTTCTATGAACCCAAATCACTTTAATTCCAAAACCAGAAAATGAAGCAACATAGAAAGAGAACTGTACAACACTATCCCTGATAAACTTGGATGCAAAATCCTCAGCAAAATACTCACCAAACAAACACAGCAACACATCAAAAAGATAATCCACCCAAAGCAAGAGGGATTTATCCCAGGGATGCAAGGATGGTTCAACATACACAAATCAAAAAAGATGATACAAGACATGCAACAAACTGAAAAAATAAATCCATTTGGTAATCACAATAGATTAAAAGAAAGTATTCAATGAAATACATCATTTTTTAAACACCTGTTCAATAATTGAAACAACATACATCAATACAATAAAGACAATATATGAGCAACCAAGGCATCATAGTGAACATAGAAAAACTAGAATTATTTCTAGAAAATCTAAAAGCATGCATGAGTTTTCACTCTCACCATTATACTCTAAATGTTTTAGCCAGAGCCATTAGGAAAGAGAGGAATTAAAGAGGTAAAAATTGGAAAAGAAAAGTCAAATTATCACTGATGACATGATCATTTACATGAAGGAAGAAACAGATAGTGATGGTTGAAGAAACACAGTCTTACACTAACACACAAATAGGCTTGTGTATTATGGAACAGAATAGAATTCCCAGAAATTAAACCGTGAATCTACAACAAGTTAATTTCTGACAAAAAAAAAAAAACTGAAAAACTTCCCTAGACAAAGGATCATCTCCTCAGCTAATGATACTGGAAAAATTGGGTTTGTACATGTGGAGCCATGAGCAACAACACTATCTCAAATGTATACAGAAATCAACTCACAACAAATTAAGGGTTTAAATCTAAGCCTAGAAGCCATCAAATTAATAAGGGAAAACATTACAGAATCATTGCTAGAAATGTGCCTACTTCAGCATTTTGTAAAAATAGGCAGGGAGGATTACATCAAAGGAGCGGATCTCTCCATGGCAAAGGTGACAACCAACCTAGTAAGAATCAACTACAAAATAGCAGGAAACTATTTTCAAGCTAAAGAATTACTATCCCATTTATACAAGAACTCAATAAATTCATCAACAACAACAACAACAACAACAACAAAACCATCTCTGGTAGGAGATGGATCATAAAAGTCAAATATAAGTTTCTAAAAAACCTATGTACTTTCCGTATCTTCTACCCCATCATCTCCTTGGTAAATAAAACTCCATGGCAAGATCCTTCCTCCTCAGTTCAGAGGACGTCATTTCCAACCACTTTGAAACTCTCAAGTAATAAAACGGACAAAACAGGTCACTCCAAGACTCTGAGACTACCTTTTTAAAAAATGAAATAATGAATTACAACAAAATAAGCTGACCCTATTAATGAAATTTGATGCAGTCAATACAAACAGCAGTACAAAATTATAAAAAATAAGAAACCCTTCATCAAAACTAAACAAGTAAAAAATAGGAGCTCATGTGTGACAGCCTGCTATGCCAACATCCCATACAGATGGCTGCTTGTGCCCTGGGCAGGCCTGGGAAAGCAATGAAAGATGGTCCAAGTGCTTTAGACCCTGTCTCAATATGTGAGAGTAGGAGGCAGTGCTTGGCTCCTGTCTGGTCCAACTCTGACTATTGAAGCCATTTACAGAGTGAGCCAGTGGATGCATCATCTGTCTCTCTTTTTCTCTAACTCCAATTTACAAATAAATAAAATAAATCTTTAGAAGTTAAAAAATAAGCCACAGCACAAAAATGGACAAAACTCCCTGGTTAAAGGAATAATTAATATTTAACTAAAACTATCCAAAACATGTAGTTTAATGCCTGACAAGACTTATAAAAAGTTAACAAATCATAAACAACACTGCACCCAGTATCATCCCATCAGACTCAGCCATTATCACCACATCAACAGAGTAAAAACCTTCCAGATATCAATTTGAGGTGGGGGAAGGGAGCTGCTGCCACTGGACTCCTTGCTCTAGGCCCCAGGTCCCCCCTAACCACCCCACCACCTACAGAGGCTGTCAGGGCCCTTGGGGTTTCACACCTACTGCCACCTCTCCTGTACCAGACACCCCTTTCTCATCACCACCCCTGACCCCATAGCACCATACCTCAGACTAGGCTCTGTTTCAGTGTCTGTCCCTCAGTTCGGGAAGCCCTGCAGCCACAGGGAAGCCAGGGTGCAGCCCAACCACTTTTCCATGAAAGTTTAAATTAGGAAAAACAAAGCCACCGAAAATCTACAACTGCATGAAATATGAACAGCAGGAATAGGCAATGGGTCATTGAGGAAAGGAATAAAGAACTTTAACATTTCCTTGAAAGGAAAGCAAAATGTATTACACCTTATGGGCTAGAGCAACACTAAGAGGAAAGGGTATAGCAAAAGGTACCTACCTTAAAAAGTAGAAAATTTTCAAATAAACAACATAATGATTCATCTCAAGGACCTAGAAAGTTAATAGCAAAGAAGTGATTATTGTGGGATAAGCTACTGCGTGTACAGCATGCATTCCATAGGAGCATCAGTTAGAGTTCCAGGTGCTCTGTCTCCAAAGTAACTCCTTGTGAAAGCAGTAGAGGATGGCCCAAGAACTTGTCCAGGATATTTGGTTAGGCCAAAATAACCAAAATAGCCTTGGAAGATGGAAGACTGTAGCAACTGTCTCTAGCAAATTAATGAATGCATGTGACGTTCTCTCTCCGTATCTATAAATCTGCTGTTCAGATAAATAAATCTACTTTTAAAGAGTTATTCTTTGAACAGATAAAATTGCTACAGTATTATTTAGATGAAGAAAAAAGACGTATCACTAATCAGACAAAAAAACATCAATAATCATACATTTGGGATACATTGGGATAAGTTTATTAAGGATGTCAAAGAACTCTACAGTGAAGATTACAAATCACTAACAAAAGTAATGCAAAGTACACCCGGAAAATGGAAAGATAAATATCATTGCTTATTACTCACAATTTCCTATGTTTATATAGTTCCCACCCACTCACCCACCCCTGCCACTTACAAAGACCAATACAATGGGTAAGGCACACCTCAACACTGCTAGAATCTTTGTTCATGTTAGAAGAAAGTATATTATACCATTGATTATTACTAATAAATTTCTATGACTGTGTAACCACTTACTGAGGGTCACATGCTTCCCTCCCCTAATGAAGACCAGTACAAGGTGTCAGGCACATTTGATTTAGTGACACTGCTAGAATTTATGTTAGTGTTACAATGTAAGGGAAAGAGAGTTAAAAGTTAAGAGATAGTTATGTCGTGGAGTTTACTGTGGTTTCTGTGTTCTTTCAACAGGTTGCTGGTGGAGTCGGCTCGGTGGCTGATTACCACCAACCAGCTAGAGGAAGCCTTGAAGGCACTTAGAAGGGTGGCATACATAAATGGGAAGAAGAACGCTGGAGAGATCCTCACCACTGAGGTGATCTGGGAAGGGGAGACGGTTATTGGTACAAAGTGTCATGAACTCACAATCTCCCAAATCTGGACTCCAATGAGACCTTGGAGTAAAATTAGAATTATTTGAGTGGGCTATTACAATGTCCCAGGATTTCATTATTTTTCAGATGGGGTCATAAAGGAATACCAACAGTGAAGGAGGGTACCCTTATTCCCTTATCAGTGTCAGCAGGTGTTGTTAGTCAATTCTTTCTTTTTTATTTGTTATTAACATTGTTTTATGTGATACAGTTTTATAAGCACTGGGGATTCCCCCCACCCCTCCCACACCCCTCCTCCCATAGTGGATTTCTCCACCTTGCTGCATAACAGCGGTTCAAGTTCCGTTGAGATTCCTTCATTGCAAGCATATACCTAGCATAAAGTCCAGCATCTTATTGTCCAGATAAGTTCAGTGGCCTCTTGGGGAGACCTTCTCTGGTCTGAAGGTAGAGCTAACAGAGTAAAGATCCGGTCAGTTAAAATCCCCAACAAAACATCCGCGTCAATATACAACATTATGGAATTAATTGACATAGTATTGAGTGAACAATATGTTTTAAAAAAAAATGCAAGTTCAATTCTTCAAAACATCTGGGTTGAGACAGTATCAATGACAGGTTCAAAAAGTAACAAACAACCTAGCATAAATTACAGGTTAAGTCAAGGCAAACATGTGATATCTGACATAGTATTGAGTAGACAATATGTTAAAATTACATGCAAGTTCTTGGCTACCTCCTACAACTATTTCAATGACACCTCATCAATTGAGGTGTGCAACGAGTTTGGGGGGTGTTGCAGAGAAATCTGTCATACCTTGCTAATGGATACTTGTTCTTTGTGTTCCATCTAATAGGACATGTGTGAGTCCTTGATGACCTATCTTTCTTTATTGTTCTTTGCTTATCTCATCCTATTAGTGTGTGTATATGTGTGTGTGTGTGTGTGTGTGTGTGTGTGTGTGTGTGTGTGTGTGTGTGAAGGTGGGCAGGGGTTTAGGATGGACCTTGTTGGTCATTATAGAGGGTGGAGGCCCAGAGCTGGAACTAGGTAAGGACTGGAGAAGGCTCCTCTCCCATTGTCCCGCCGGAAGTTTATTGATCTTCTGGTTCTGATGATCGATCGTGGTTCCTGGCTGTTGTTCTGATGTCGTTAATTCCTATGTGGAAGGACTCAGGCTTCTTCCATCTCATGTAGTTTATCCAAAGAGGGGGGATGTCTGTCCTCTGGGTTCACTGCATCCGGAGGCATTCCAGATCCCCGTGTTCTTTTTGGCAGTTGTGATGGCATTCTTGTGTCTGTTCTGACTCACTTTGGTGGGAGTCCAGGAGTCCTTGTGGGTGGGGGATAAGCCTCTTCTCTTCCCTCTGTTCCGCTCTGGGGTTCTCCCCTATTCTGTGCATATGACCACCTGTTAATAGACTGTTTGGGTCATTCCTAATTCCCCCTGTGTGTCATTGTAGCTTTTGCTATTGTCTAATGCTGATCTGGATCTATCAACTTTAAGACACCTATCCAGTTCCTGTAGGTTACACTACATGGGTTCCTAGTTTTTTAAAAGAAGATGAGGAATTTCTCTGTGTTCCCACCCAGTTACTGTGTATCATAAGGAATTGGCATTATATTGGGAGTTACAATCATTCGGAACATTAGGGTGAAATCATAATAGCAGCAGATTCATCTGAGGAAGATTTACAGACATTGGAAATCTTTAGGGTTGCTTGGTGTCCCCAAAACACCGCAGTTTCAGCATGAAGCTGTCTTGAGCAGCATACAGAGAACCAATTTCTCAGTGCTCCCTGGCTGGGCGGCCAGTGCGCCAGTTGGCGCCAGGCTTCGCCTGCTAGCCGCCCAAAGCAGTCTTCACCCGAAGCAGTCTTCCGAGTGAGCGTGAAGACTGCTTGTTGGTTCCCGGGAGAAGAAGTGACACAAGCCTGGGGACCCTGGCAGCCATGTGGCCGGGGGTAAGGTCCCCTGGTGTCAGCCCGCCCCTCTTCCTGGCCCGGGCTTGGTCTAGCCATGCCCCTGGCGGCCTCGGCCCCGGGGATCGGATTAGCTGTACCTGCTTTCCCATGCTAAGCCCAAGGCGGGCTGCGCATGGGGGTCCAGTCGCCCTGAAGCAGTCTTCCGAGTGAGTGTGAAGATTGTTTGTTGGTTCCCGGGAGAAGAAGTGGCACAAGCCTGGGGACCCCGGCAGCCATGTGGCCGGGGGTAAGGTCCCCTGGTGTCAGCCCCGCTGTTAGTCAATTCTGAATGTAGGTCAACTTGGTTGGAGTTAGGTGGAACTGCAATGTGGTTTTTATTTATATTTCCAAGATATATAGGGAGACTGAGCTTTTCTCATATGTTAATTAAACATTTGAATTTTTCTTTTGAAAAATGTTCATTATCTTTGCATATTTCTTCAAAGGGTTGTTTGTTTTGCTGTCATTGAGTTTCTGAAGCTCTTTGTAAATCTTGGATCTTAGTCCGCTCTCAGTTGTGTAGTGTGCAGATTTGCCCCAATTCTGTTGCTTCCTTCTTCACTTTGTTGAGTTTCTTTTGCTGTACAGATGTAGTAACAAGGACTTATTTTTCAATTGACTGTGCGTACTTCTTCTGATTTTTCTAGTAAGTTTTAACTATGCCTGCATCTTGTAGAGTTCTTCCCATGTTTTCCTCTAGTAGTTTGAGAGTTTCTGGGTGTAGATTGAAATCCTTGATCCATTTAGAGCTGATTTTGAATGATGTGACAAGTGAGGTCTTGCTTCTTACCTCTGCAAGCTGCTATCCAATTGCCCCAAAAGCCTCTATTGAAGAGACCAGATTTCTTCCACGCATTGTTTTCATTTCTGTTGTCAAAATCAGTTGGCTATACATGTGTGAACTCCCCTTTGGTGTTCCTATTCTGTTCCATTGGCCTTCTTCTCTGTTTCTGTGCCAGTACCGGACTGTTTTGATGACCACTGCTTTGTAGTATGTCTTAAGGTCTGGAATTGTGATTTTCCCCAGCTTGATTTTTATTCTTCAGGGGAGCTGTGGTATTCATGGTATCTTTGTTTCCAGACAAACTTTTGTATCTTCTTTCTATTTCTGGGAAGAATGTTTTTGGCATTCAAATTGGGATCAGGTTGAATCTGTATATTATCTGTATATTACAATAAATAACGTGGACATTTTGATGATATTGATTCTGCCCATCCAGGAACATGTTAAGTTTCCCCACTTTTAGTGTCCTTTTTTTAAATGCTTTTTAATTTTCACTATATAGGTCATTCATGTCTTTGGTTAGCTAACTCCAAGATATTTGAGCATCCTCTCCATTATTTTAAAAGGAACTGCACTTACATATCCTTTCTCAGCCATGGAGTTATTTTTGTATACTTGTGACATCAATTTGTGTTCTTTAATTTTGTATCCTGCCATGCTGACAAATGCTCTTATAAATTCTTATAATATTTGCTGAGTCTTGTATTGTGGCCTATAACATGGTCAATTCTGAAGAAGGTTTTATGTACTGATAGCAATAAAAGTGTATTCTCTGCAGGATGAAAGCTTCAGTGGACATCAACTAAATCCCTTTGTTTTAGAGTTTGGGTGATTTCTGTTGTTTCTTTGCTGAGATTTAATCTCGTTGATGTGTCCATTGAGGTTAATCGGGTACACTATGAACGTATCAGAGTCTATTTCTCGCTTTAAATTTGTTAGTATTTGTTTCACATAGCTAGATGCTTTGGTATTTGACACATACACATTTAATATGCTGATCTCTTCTTGCTGAAAGGATCCTTTGATCATTATGTTGTGATTTCTTCATACCTTTTAATGTTTTTCACATCAAAGTCTACATCATCTGATATAAGAATGTCTACGCCCACTCATTTTTCCTTACCATCAACTTGGGATTTCTTTCTCCATCCTTTCACTTTCAGATTCTTTGATCTTTGTGGGTGAGATGTGTCTCTGTAGGCAACAGATAGATACATTTTAATTTTAATTTGGTCCACTAATCTATGGCATTTGATTGGTGAGTTTAAGCCATTCACATTCAGAGTTAATATGGATAGGTGACAGTTTGGTCCTGACATTTTAGTGATGTGTTGTTCTTTGATTTACTCTTCTGTTGGTTTTCACTGGGATCTTCTCCACATTTGCTTTTTGTTTTGGTGAGTGCTATTCCTCTTTGTCAAGAGAACATCTTTGAACATTGTTTGTAGGGCAGGTTTAGGAGAGGTGAATTCTTAGAGCTTTTGTTTACTGTGAAACTATTTTATTTCATTTTCAAAGACAAAGGAGAGCCTTGCAGGATAAGTTATTCTAGGCTGAAATTTTTTTGCTTTCAGAATCTGGAATATGTCACACCTTCCTCTGAAAGGCCTGCTGTGTGTCTGATTGGGGTTCCTCTCTAGGTCACATAATTTTTTTCAAGTGCACATTCAAGGATTTTTTTTCCTTTTGTTCAACTGAAGAGAGTTTAATTATCATGTGTTGCAGTGAAGTTTGCTTTTGATCAACTCTGTTGGGAGTTCTATGATCCTCCTGGATGTTCTTTTCCAAATCTTTCTCCAGATTAGGGAAGTTTTCCTTTGTTATTTCTTTGAATACACCTTTAATCCCAGCCTCTCTTTCTGTGCATTCTGTAACTTCCATAACTCTTATGTTAGGCCTTTTAGCTGTATCTTTTAATTCTTGGACACTTTGTTTTTAGCTTGACCCAGCTCTGCTTTCAGCTTTTTGTTTGTTTCTCCATGGAGATAGGAAATATCTTCCAGTTCTGAAATTCTTCCTTCTGCTTCATCTATTCTATTTTGAGTCTCTTCACTGTACTTTTAATTTGCTCCACTATGTTCTTAATTTCTGATATATCAGCTTTCATTTAATTCATTGCTGCCATTTGCTATGTAACATATCCCTTAAGTTCCTTGAACTCCTGTATGTGCTTCTCATTGTTGTTCAGAAACTTTATAATGAGTTTTCTGAATTCTGTGGCTCCTGTTTTTTCAAAGTCTTCCTCAATTAATTCTGAGGGTGGCCAGGGCCCTTGTTCCTCTGCTGGAGAATCTTCAGTAACATTCATCATGCCTGTCTCTTCTTTTACCTTTTGACATTGCAATTCTGGTTGACGGATTCTTCTCCTTAGTGCAGATTTCTAAGATGAATTGCCTGGCTGCCACAAGAGTTGAGCCATTGCTGCCACAGGATCCTTTACTATTGTTGGGATCTTAACCACCACTCTCCAGCTGCTGATAGGCTTTCTGTTCACTGCAACATTGCTTTGCCATCGCGGCTGCTTCCCTGTGTCCTGAGGGTCTCCATGTACCTTCCTGCCAACTGCCTGACCCCTATCCTTTCCTGTAATCTGTCTCTTGTACTTCACCATAGTGGTTCTCCTCATCCAACCTTAATTTGCCCATCTTCTGGGCAGGTAGTCAGGATGTTTGTTGGCTGCTTCCACCTTGTGGTTGACTGGTGCTTTCCCTCTCCTTGGTACTCACCTTTTCTGTTGCCAAGTTGTTATGGGGCTGGGATAGATTAACTAGTTCTGACCATACAGTTGCTAATCAGGGCCAGTGTGTTCCCTGCCGCCTGGCACTTTCTTGGCCTCTGCCTACCAAACAGGTGCCCTGAGAGGGAATGGTCCAGATGTCGCAATGCAGTGTGCATTCTTTTTTTTTTTAAAGATTTATTTTTATTATTTTTTCATTGGAAAGGCAGATACACAGAGAGGAGAGACAGAGAGGAGAGACAGAGAGGAAGATCTTCCATCCGATGTTTCACTCCCCAAGTGAGCGCAACGGTCGATGCCATGCCGATCCGAAGCCAGGAGCCTCCTCCGGGTCTCCCACGTGGGTGCAGGGTCCCAAAGCCCTGGGCTGTCCTCAACTGCCCTCCCAGGCCACAAGCAGGGAGCTGGAAGGGAAGCGGGGCCGCCGGGACCAGAACCGGCGCCCATATGGGATCCCGGGCGTGCAAGGCGAGGACCCCAACCACTTGCGCCACCACGCCGGGCCCTGCAGTGTGCATTCTTGCCAGATTTCATTTCCAGCTGAGTTCGGAGCTCGAGAAGGGTCCGTGAAATAGGCGTAGAAAGAAGAGAAACAGACTACTACAATTCCAAGGTCATTGTGGACAATGCAAGAAAGCTATCTGCTTTATTTATACAGAAGCAGTCACAAGTTCTGGCACAGACCTTTTACGTCATGGTGTTGCATCCATTTGACTGTGGAAGGTGGCCCCAAGCAGTACAGCTACATAGTTTTCTTTAGGGGGAGTTTGACATAGCCTCAAGGGGGAATAATTTAAAACAGCTTGAGAGCTGAGTGATGAAGGCTTGCACATGCCTTGCTTATCTCGGCTTGCCAGCCCCGCCTGCTCTCCTCAGGTCTGAGCTTTAAACTTGCTGCGGCCTATGACAACCAGATCCCCCACATTGAATTATCTATGGGTAGTAAGGCGAGGGTCTTGGTTTATGAGTATTGGTGTTATTGGCATTAGTTGCACATTGAGCTGGTAAGTTCACACCATTTGTTAACTAAGCAAGTAAAGCAGGAGTTATAACAGCAAAATGATTGCAGTTATCAATGAGCCATGTTTACTCTATTTTGGTTTCAACTCCACAACGGACAAGTGGGTGCTTCCAACGATAATTCTGCAAATTGTTTCACCTTAAGACAGGGAAATATCCATTCTGACATTGCCGCTGGGAATTCCTCAGTAAACAGCACATATTAATCAGTAACACACTCCTATTACAATTCTTATTTTACAACTTATCCATCATTTATTGGGAGAAATTCATCAGAAGAGAAAAACATAAAGATTAAAGACAAAAAGATTTAAATTAAATCCCCTTGTAACTGCAGGCTCTACAACCTCATAAACAACCAAACAATAATCAAAAGTATATCTTTATGATGTGAGTGAAATCATCCTATATTTCCTCTATTTAAAAATCATGAAAGCAGCTAAAACAACTATGTTTTCTATGTTCTAAAGAATTGTAAGGACAGGCTAACTTTTAAGGTCACAGTAACTATATATTTTTTGCCATAGCAGGATAACCTTTAGGGTTATAGTAACAAGATGGCCTTTAGTGTCCCAGTAATAGGATAGCCTTTAAGGATCCCAGTAACTATATTTTTGTCATAGCAATTTCAGCCCATACTCTCATCACTTCCATTAGTTTGTAAAGTTCTTGTCAAGCCCTTTCCCAGAAGGCATGCTATATATCTGGGCTAGATTTCAGGCAATGGATAGGCACACAATAAAGTGTCCAGAAATGGCATGAGTTTAATTGTACTGCTGTGTGCAGTTAAAAGCCCACTCACCAAGACATTATTAATAACATTAACTATCAAGCTCATGTTGGCTGCAAAAGCCGTCTCACAGGGGCAAATAATGCCTCAATAGATTATAGAATTCTTAGTGGGGTGCTTGAGTGTCCATGCAAAAAGGGGTGAAACTGTGTCAAGGTGGTCAGAGAGAAATCTATCCGGTCCAGCCAAACATCTGGAAGCTCTCCTGGGCCCTGCCAACCAGGGGAGCTGTTCTCTTCACACCTGCACGTTATTCACACCCACTGCACGGACCCCAGCACATTCAGCAGCTAGATTTTCCACATTCTGAGGGTACCATGTCCTCTCTCAACAACGATGGGCTAGCCTTGCTCTCACCCACACACCCGCTGTTCTGTGCTCCTGCTAACAACAGGGCAGGTCACTTTGCTCAAGCACCACTCTAGTTTATACCCAGAATCTGCTCTCCTGTTTCTGGGTCACTAAGAGAAGCCTTTTTCCATGGGAGAGACCTCTGTACCATACAAGCTGCACATTTCTGTTTTGGGCAATTTCAATGTCTTTCTGGGTGACCCAGGTCTGAGAACTTTGAGGTAAGGATTGGCTTAGATTCCACCCAGTTTGCCTCTGAATAGTGACTCAACAATTCCTCTCCACCCCCTTTTTCTTCTTTTTTGTGTCCCTGCTTACCCCGATGGCATCCGTTTCCACTGATTCTAGTTGGTGTTGTTGTCTCCAGAGAATTTTTTTTGCAGTCCTCTATGTCTGCTCAGCCCTGCCTTGATCCCACCAACTCTGGGGAATTTTAGATTACTTTTCCAGCAATTCTCCTCTTCCTATTCTGTATTTTTCCAGTTTTGTCCCTAGCTCTCCACGCACTCAGCTGCACCTACCCTCCACAGTCAGCCATCATCCCTGACTCTGAATGCAGCTTTGTTTTCTATTTAATGTACTTTTATTGCAGAAACATAAACAGTTAAATGGATTTTTAAAAGACAAATTATCCTAACTCACAAGGCTAATAGAATACTTGATTTCATTTTAGCATATTACTATCTTTCAGTTTTGTTTGGTACAGACAAAATTCATGTAATTTTACTAAGAATTCATGCAGTTATACTAATAGAAATTATATATTTCAGACCCTATTTTTGAAGTTGGTGCTATTATGAATATTTTCCATAAACTTCATTGGAATTCAGTGCATACATATATATATATATATATACATATTCCTAACATTGTTTTATGCAACATAGTTCCATAGGTACTGGAATTCTTCCCACCACTCCGATAGCCCTCCCCTCATGGTGGGTTCTTCCACCTTGTTGCATAACCACAGTTCAACTTCAGTTGAGAGACATCAGTAATATTCATTGTGCCTCTGTCTCTTCATTTGATCTTGGTCATTGCATTTCTGGTTAGCAGACTCCTCTTCTTGGGTTCATCTTCTAAGCTGTGGTACTCACTGCTCTACAGGTTGATTTTACTGAGTTCTTCAGAACCCAGTTGTTCTGTTTACTAGAAACAAGCACAGCAATGTGACTGAATTATACAGAAGTGTGAAGACCAGAAGCTCATAGTGAGAACTGTGATTCAATGATGACCACTGCAGCTGTCACTTCAAAAAGTCTACTTAATCTGACTTAATAATATATACACCTTAATACCAAGTGAGACTTTACTGCTGTTTATTTCTATGAGGGAGAGAAAAATAAAATGTGCAACAGGTTTAAAAGCATGGAGAATAATTAGCCAGAGTGAAACAATGAGGAGAGATTTCAGGAAACGGGAGAGGACAAGTCTGACAGCAGAGTGGCAGCTTGAGACCCACAGACATGGGGAAGAAGCAGCAAAACATAATGAGAGCTTTTATGTGCTTGTAAATTCTTAAAATATCTGCAACAGCCAGGGCTGTGTTGGCTATGAAACCAAGGATCAGGAAATCAATCCAGGTCTGTCTGCCTGTTGGTGGCAGGAACGCTATGACTTAAACCATCACCACTGACCCCTGGGAGCTGTATTAACAGAAGCTCAATACAGGAGCACAGGCCTGAGCTATGAGCTAAATGCAGGCATACTTTGTGTGGTGCATGGCCTCTTGACCGCTAACCCAGACACCCATTCCACACTTGATGGCACCACTGTTCCCTTGTGGTGATTGCCTCTTCTTATACCCATCTCATCCTCCAGGACTCATCACTAAAACTTCCCAGAACTCTCATAATGCTTGTTTTTCTCTCTATTGTTGAAGTCTTTGAGATCCACCACACTGGAGGAGCCAGACAAATCCAGTACAACACCATTAATATTTCAGATGCTGCGTGCAACTAAACTGCGCATGAGAATCCTCTACCTGGGCCTTATGAGGTGAAGTGCGTGGGGTGATGGAACCATTTGAAATGCTGAAATGAAATTCCTTTCTTTTCAAAAAACTATTTCCAAAACGTTAACAGATTTTACATTTGTCAACTTACAGACTTAGAATATTGATATTAACAGCATTTTTGTTACAGTTGAATGTAAAAAAAAGAGCAAATGATTAAAAAAGATTGTCTACAGATAACATTGTAGGGTATTCTTGCCCTCTAAGATTCATTGGCACCTACTTAACCTGGTTACAGAGATAGTCCAAGCACTAAGTTTATCTGTGGAGCGAGAGAGGGAGGATGCAAAATTTTAGCACAAATTATACTTTCACTCGTTAAAAACATTCTATGGAAAGAGGATGCAAATGAGTAGCAATTGTAAATTTCTCTATTCATTTATATTATAATTTTTCATTATTTAGCTTCTTCTGCAACACTGACATTGAATACTGAGTGATATTTTCTTCAATTATAATGTTTACATTCAAAATCATAAGCAGAATTTCTTTGTCACTGAGGCTTATAAAATTTGTCTTTACTACTCTCTACATTTCAGCATGGGAGCCACCTTACCTATGATGGGCTTATTCCTCAACCTCCAGGAAGTGGGGGGCAGTATCTTCATGCTACAAATTCTCTTTGGGGCTGTCCCACTCATACCCAGATTGTCTGTCATTTTTATAATGAAGCACTTGAATCGTCGTACCACTCAGTCCCTGCTTTTCTTCCTGGTAGGAATTTGCATGCTAATCAGCACATTTTTGCCCAAAGGTAAGAAAGTTAAGGGTTTGTGGGATGAATGGGCTTCTTCAGAGTCCTTGGAATTTGTTTGGATTAATGTACCTCATGTCAAAGTTAAAGTCCTATTTCAATGCTTCTAATAAATTGTATAACATACTTTTCAAACTTTTACTGTTAATCTTTCCCAGGTTGACACTGCTGATTATTAACTGGAAGTACTAATTATCTCATGAACTACTGTTCCAGATTCTGTGTCTATTCACAGTATCCACTCCCCAATAAAACAATCCATTTGTAATGGTTTGACAAAATACCGGGCTGACATCTAAAATTGTTCTGCACACTATTAATTGCAAGCTGTTTAATATGTGGTTATATACAGTTATCATCAGAAATATGTATATATATATATAAATTGCATATAAAATTACCTATGTTATATTATATGGCAAATTGCCAGTGGTAGCTGCATATGAATTTATTACCTTAATATTTAGCCATGTCTTAAAGAAAGGAAAAGCTACATAAAATGAATGAAATCACTCAGGTGTGCAGAAAGACTTGGAGCAACTCGACATTGTTCATTTTCTGTTTAAGCCATGACATCCTATAAGTTACATTAATCTATTGACCACTCCATAAGGTTGAGGATTCTCTATGTTAGATGATAGACCTAAACATCCCCACCCAGGAACTCCTCCAATAGTATTTTCTCAAAATCATTGGGTGGTTGTGCAGATGTGGTCACTCAATTTTTTCTTTCTTTCCATGGTTTCTTTCTCTCCAGAAATGCAGACTGCACGTGTGGCTTTAACCACTTTGGGAATTGGTGCTGGTTCTTCTGCTTTAACCTTTCTCCCCATCTATTCCAATGAACTCATCCCTACAATTTGCAGGTACAAAAAATAAAAAACAATCATTCTGACTTCAAATTTGACTATTGGAATCATTCACTCATTTGAGGGAATAAAACAGACTGTTTAGTAAATAGCATAACAAATTGAGATAATAAGTAATGACCAATAACAATAATTACAACAGCCAATTGTGCCTAAAAATGTGCCAAATCCTGTAATGCATCATTGCATTTACCTTAAAAACCACACTCTGTGATCAATGCTGCAGAAATCGACCTGAAAGGTGATAAAACAGACTTTCAAGCAGTTGCCAAAATCAAACTGGGAGACAGCACAGAAAATGTTATGATTAAGGGCTTACTGTCAGAGCTCGTGTGTGTATCTCTATTGTAGTATTCCTCCACTATGAAAACAAGATGATAAATTTTTTTTAAGATTTATTTATTTATTGGAAAGTCAGATATACAGAGAGGAGGAGAGACAGAGAGGAAGATCTTCCATCTGATGATTAACTCCCCAAGTGAGCGCAACGGCCGATGCTATGCTGATCCAAAGCCAGGATCCAGGAACTTCTTCTGGGTCTCCCATGTAGGTGCAGGGTCCCAAAGCTTTGGACCATGGACCATCCTCGACTGCTTTCCCAGGCCACAAGCAGGGAACTGGTTGGGAAGTGGAGCTACTGGGATTAGAAAAGGTGCACATATGGGATGCTGGGCGCGTTCAACGTGAGCACTTTAGCTGCTAGGCCACGCCACAGGGCCCAATAAATAAGATGTTGTATATGGCTATCTCTATATAACTTATTTGTATTGTTGTTTGCATGCACAGGTCAACATTTGGAGGAATCAATAATTTGTTGTCAGGAGTTGGGTCAGTCCTGGCTCCCCTCCTGATGACCCTAGTCGTGTACTCGCCTCACCTACCCTGGATCATGTATGGAGTCTTCCCCATGCTTTCTGGACTAATTGTCTTCTGCCTTCCAGAAACCAGGAATCAGCCATTTCCCGAAACCATTCAGGATGTAGAAAATTCGTGAGTAAATCTTCCACCCTTGATCTGAGCAGAGAGCTGCTGTGCTGACAGCTCTGTCATGAGCAATGAAATGATCACTTGGGTTTTGTCCTGGTAGCCTCAGACCTGGGCTGTTTATGTCCCTGTTCAGTGACAGCCTCACTCCTACCCACAGGAATTTCAAGTTCCTTGTGAGGCTCTCTAGGTCATGGAGATTATGCTGCACCAGTAGATTTAGTGGTTAAAAAGCCAAAAATATCCAGGTTAGGAGTGGTTCATGCTCTGCCCTGACAAGACACACTTTCCATGCGTGTCTACTAAAACAGGTTCTTCCTCATCACACTGGTTTTGCCATCCATCAACCCAGTGAGCACTTGATAAATGTGAAAAAAGGAAGTGGGTTTGCCTCATGCACATAAACTTGCTTGTTATTTTAGTTAGGGGAGAAATATGAGAATACAGAAAAGCTTCTTTATAAAAATGGTAGTGCGTGTATACTAGGTGGTTCTCATGATGTATTTGTCAGGTGCATGCAGTTATTCTATATTGTCTCTCCTTCCTTGCTGACTTGGTTTTGTTGGTTTTCTTTTCCCAGCAAAAAGCAATCAAGAAAAATCAAGGAGGAAGATGCTTCCCTGAAAATAACACAATTTTAAGGTCTCCCAAGAATTGATCCAGAGAAACGTGAGAAAAAAAAACAGTCTTGCTTCAATGTATCTAGAAATCTGGAAAATGTGATGAACAAATGGATCTCTTCCATTCATCAAGCTAGATATATCTGTTTGCCCAAAATTGCTTATGAGCTTAAGTAATTCATGAAGCAATTATTTATTTGAGGGAAGTAACTGAAAAGTAACTCCAAATTCATCAAAAAATGATTAACTGCCGAAGTTATTTTAAAAAAGTAAACAGTGTAGTTTGTGTGATTCAGAAACCCCATCACTAAGTATTTCCCAAAGAAATTAGATTGCTGTGTCAGCAGTATGTTCATTTCCATGTTTGTGCACCACTACTCATAACCTGAAATGTCGAATCAAACTAAATGTAAAAAGCTGAGCAGATGCAAACTTGGTGGTACAGATTCTGAATATTACTCAGTTGTTTAAAGAAGAAAATCCTATCATTTGCAACAGAGGATACCTAGAGGATGTTAGGACAAGTGAAAAATGCCAAGCATGAGAAGACAAACAGTAATACAATAAATACAAATTATTTTTCCACAAATTCTAAAATAAATCTGGTTGAAAAGAAAAAGCACATCATAAGGTGACAAAGGTATTCACATATAATGAAGTTTATACTGAATTTATTTTAATTACATTCATCAAAATGGCAATAGTAGATGTGAGCAGAAGCCGTAACATCCAGAGAAAAATCCTTGGGTATCCAAACAATACATGAAATTTTGCCACCAAAAATTACCTCTCAATTGAAAGATTATATAATGAATAACAATAATTACCTTTTCTGAAATAAATTCCAAGAGTCCAGATAAGTCTGAGCACAGGTGACTGGGGGTAAGTGTGCCAGCCCAGGCTTCCTGCAGGTGATCCTAGCTCCTCATCCACCACTTTAGGTGGTTGGAATGTCCTGGGCTTGTAGGCAGCCAGACTGCAATCTAGTACCAGGCTCCACCTGCTGGCTGCCCAACAGCAAGCTCTGGGATCTTGGGAGTATGGAATGACTGCCTAAGGATATCTATGGATAAATGTTGGGGGCACTGACAATTTCATTCCCTGTGATTGGCTCTATGCCCTCATTGGTGTGCCTTTTTGTTCTTTAAGCTGATGGGACACGATTGACATATAAGCCGGGGCTTGGCGGGGGAGGGGCTCCAGTGTAACACTTTTTAATGGAAGAATAGAATAAAGTGTCTCTGATGCTCTCCAGTGTTGGGTGATATCTTCCGTGGGACGGGAGACCCCAATAGATAAAGTCATAGTATGTGTGAGTGAGGAATAACTCCTGAGAGACATCAAATGACAGGGTCACTGCACTTGCAGGTAAACAAGGGAACTAAGACCCGGTGGTTTGGAAGGGAGAGACCTGAAGATATATTTGAGTTAGAATGATACACCAGCCCACATGGAAGTCTTGAGTTGGGTTTGATAGCATAGAACATGGCTGACCACCACATACCAGGGCACATGCAAGCTATGGCTGGAAGCCTGTCTCACAGGGCTAGATCCCAGTATCTGACACTGAGTGTTGGATCAACAAATGGGTCACATTAGACTGGGTCAGGACGCCTACCATTATGCAAGAGAACTAAGTCCAGAGGTGGATTCTGTGGGGGTATGTGGACCAAAACCTATAGAACTACAAGTACCATGAGTTAACTTAAGGGTTGGGATGGTGATGGGCTATGCTAGGCATGACCATGGAACTCACTGAAGCTCAGCAGTACTGTGGCTGGGAATAGGCAGGTCAGGCCCAGGCTGCAAAAACCACATGAGCACCCTAAACCATGAGATGGTTGAGAAGCTAGGAATGGCTTTTCTCTTGTTCTCTTCCCTCCCCTCCAGATATAGGACGGAAAAAGACAATGTCAAAACAACTGTCTCACCCACTTTCCTAAAGCCCTTGACCCTTCTCACCCTAAAAATATATGTAAAAACTATCAAAGATAAAATTTATGCAGTAAAAAAATAAATTCAAACAAATAGCAGCAATGGCTTCCTTTGGCTCATGAAATTTTTTTCTCCTTGCATTCTCTAAAGCCCATATTTGAAACAAATGTGAATCATTTTATTTTATTTATAACCAAATATTAAAGCTCACTTGCTATATTAAATGTCTTCTAAATATGGGTACACATTTATTTAACATATATCATTATGAGAAAAATTGTGCTTCTGGACAAAATCAGAAAAGACTAAAGACAACAATTTTTTTAATTTCTTTTTATGACACAGTTTTATAGGCTCTGGGATTCCCCCAACCCCTCCCCAGGCCCTCCCCACATATTGGATTCCTCCATATTGTTACAGTAGTACAGTTCATAACCAGTCATGATCCCAACATTGCAGGCATGGACCATCAGGAGAGTCCCGCATCTTATTAGGACAAACAATTTTCATGGCAAAATACAACATGAATAATAAATGTGTGGAAAGTGTTCAAATTTCATTGTGATGAAAGAAAATACACTGTAACGAAATACTAACCTTCATCTTTCAAAGCACAAAGATTCTTGAGGTAGATGGGATTAGGCAAAATTGACATACGATGCTGGAGGAAGTAGTAAATAAACCATGATTCAAAGCTGCTTAAAAACCAGCACCTCATTCTTATCATGAAGGACAGTGTTTATCACATAGCCACTCAAGATACCCTCACAAGCCTCACCACATAGGATGGTACAAACCTTAATTACTCCTCACTTCCAACCTAGCTTGCCTGCTAATATGCCTGAGAGGGAATGGATGATGACCCAAGATTCTGGTTCCTAACACTCATGTTGAAGACTCAGATGAAACTCCTGGATGTTGGCTTCAACCTAGTCTGATGTTGGTACTGGTAGCATTTGGGAAGTGAAGTAGTGGATAAAAAAATGCTCATCTCTCTCTCTCTCTATGTGGAAACCCTGCCAGTCTCTCAGCATAGCTGCCCATTCTATTCTTTTTTTAAAGGTTTTGGGGGCAAAGAAGACAGAGCACCAGCCAGAGCCACCCCACTGTCACCGCCATCACCACTGTCATGTGCGCATTGGGGGGGGGGGGTGGAAAAGTGTGTATTACTAGAGGGTGGGAAACCAGACAGTTCTGAATCAGGGCCACTGAGGGCTTTTTTGACATGTATTAGATGATTTCTTAGGGGCTTCCACAAAGCAGATCACTGCACTTAGAAGTAAATGAGAGACCTGAGGCAGGATGGATCAGAAGGGAGAATCTGGAGGCCTGCCTTGGTGGATCAGGTCAAAGCACTTAGGCATGTGCATAAGCGCCAAGGTTGGGGACAGACCCAATGATGCTTATAAAAGCAATGTTTGTAGGTAGGTGGTAGAAGCTATTTGGCGTTTCCTCAACCAGGACACAGTACTCGGCAGCACACACCTATCGGGCGTCCTCCCGTCCCACGGAAGAAATCATCCAACACTTGAGAGAGTCTCCAAGGCGCTTTATTCCGATCTTCCATTGTGAACCATTATGACCGTTGTGACCGTTATGCTGAAACCCCTCCCCCACCAAGCCCCCGCTTAAGTGTCAAACCTGTCCAATCAGCTTAAAGATATCCAAGGCACCCTAATCAGGGCAAAGGACCGATCACAAGGCAGGAAATTGTCAGTGCCCCAACAGCTCCCCCTTCTTGTTTTATTAAGCAAGGGACCGTGCCTGTCTTATGTGTTCCAAGTTCGGGCTCCCCTTACCTGTCATGGGCTAACCACGTGGCTAGGAACGTGGCACCTGTCTTAGATTGGTGAAGCCATATCTGATACTTACCCATCTCTGGCTACTGGTCCAGCATGCCTAGCCAGACTTCTGGGGATTCTCTGTTGTGAAGGGCAAGCACAGCTTTCACTAGCAGCCGCTGTTAGTGCTGCTGATGCTGTGCTAAAGGATGAAGTATCCACAGACCCCAAACAATGATAATGAATAAGATAAGGCCCAGGCCTACTATACCGGCCCATTGGCGTGCAAAAGAAAGATCCTTTAGTATACAATTTGTCCATTGCTCTACCGTGGCAATCTCTACTTTGGTGCTGTTTATGGCTATAATTTGGGATCTTAGTTCCTAAGTCAAATTGTCAAATCGTATGGACCAGCTTCCATTAAGGGATAGCATAGCGGATAACTCTCTGGACAAATTCAATGCTCAGGAACCATTGGTGACAATAGAGGGAGTGACACACATTCCAGTAGACTAAGCACACAGCAGGTCCCCATATGATGGAAATAAGTTGTGGAATGCGTACCACCACTGCAGTACCAGAGCCATTCCAACACTGGTTAAGGGCTCACTTAACTACAGAGCAATTCAAAAGGGTAACATTAGCACTCATGGAAACAATAAACATAAATGGAGCTTGTACACATACATAAATAGCATTATAGATAATGTCACGACTGCAATTAACTTTAACATTCTCTTCCCATATTCTAGAACTATTACTATTATAATTACAATTTATCACTACCTTATCAATAAATGCAAAAGCTGATATATCTGAACACTCACTCCTACTAGTGCAAAGTACCCAGACATTCCAAGACTGAGCAGAAACAGATTGAACAAGGTTACCATGTGTATAGTTATACCCCACAAAGGCAGAATTTGAACAGGTAGGAAATAAATTGGTCACAGCAAGATCTCTTCTAGGAGTCACAGTATTTTGACAGCAGTCCATTCTGGGAGCCATTTCCAAGGCCCTAGACTGCGAGTCAATATTTGCTTCACACCTTTTATTGTGCAGTTTTAGCTAGAGATTCTGGCTGTCTCCTCTTGGTATCTGAATGAACATCAGGCTGGTCAGCATCCACCACATCCACAGGTTCATTTTGCTCCAGCTTTCTTATCACTCGCGTCAAACATTCTGGCACCCACACTGGTCTGTCAGAATCCTGCAGAAAAACACAAACCGGTCCTCACGTCCGTCGTAAGACAGGATGTGGGCCCATCCATTGTTTTGTTAAAACATCCTTCCACATCACCCAATCTTTGTAAGGGTGTGTGCCAACAGCGTGGCGTTTGGCAGCAGAATGGTCATCCAAATCCAGAATCAAAAAATTAAAAATATAAGTAACTAAAGCCAATTGATGTTTAGGACTATTGGGATATAGGGTGGCTCCTACTCCCCCTTTTTGTTTTATTAATAATGCTTTGAGAGTTGCATGGGCATGCTCTACCACGGCCTGGCCCGTGGGATTATATGGGATACCAGTAGAGTGTTTAATCACAAATTCAGAACAAAATTTATCAAATGCTTTGGCTGTATAGGCAGGTCCATTATCAGTCTTATAACCCTGGGGGATGCCCCAGGCTGCAAAAGCCTGAAGGCAATGAGATATAACATCTTACACCTTTTCCCCTGTATGAGCTGAGGCATAAAGAACCCCAGAGCAGGTGTCAATAGAGACATGAACAAAAGAAAGGCGACCAAAACTGGGAACATGGGTAACATCCATCTGCCATATATGATTAGGCATAAGACCACGGGGATTAACCCCAAAGCAAGGCTGGGATAAAAATGGGACACAATTTTGGCATTGTCTAATAATACAAAAATATGGTCGGATCCAATTATTATACCCCAATACCTGCATACCTGCTGGAAATCATTAAGGGTCTTTAAACCATCCATTCTGATTTTTTTTTTTTGCATTTCCATAAGACTTTCTCACCTTCCTGTATACGTCCTCTGAATTTATCAGTGCCATCTGTCAGGCAAGACTTAATCAATGTCCAGAACCTGACTTTTCCTGGAACGAGGGGCTCCTGCTATTCAGCCCTAGCTAAGTCTCTGCCTAAGTGCTCCCATTATGGCAGGATCATAAGGCCCTCCTCCAGAAGCCACAGGGCGATCCTCTGCATAGTTTGCAAAAACAACAGTACCATCAGCAGTTTCTGCAATAAAGGCTGCATGTGCACCAAAAAAGTTAAATTGGCCATATTTGTAACACCTCTGATCGTCGCTAACCTGCAAACTTGACTGATCGTCAAATGGCGAAATTGACTGATTGTTAACCGTGAACTTGAATGGGCACTAGACCACAAACCTGAATGGCGGCAAACCGCGATGCTGAATGGGGGCAAACCGCGACCCTGAATGGCGGTAAACTGTGATTGATTGTGAATGGGCCATAAATGCAATCGTAAATGGGCGGTAAACACGATTATGACTGAGCGGTAAACAGTATCATGAGTGAACCTGAATGAATCTGAATAGTCGCTAGACCCCAGCTTTAATGGTCGCTACCCCGCGAACTTGACTAACTTGACTCCTCGCTACCCCACGAACTTGACTCATCGCTAACCCGCGAACTTGATGTGCACGTCCCCACTGCTATCAGCAGCTCCCTGAGGTAACCTGAAACCTCAGCTTAAAAGGGCCCCCTGCTGCTTCAGCTTCCTGAGCAAAAAGCTCAGTTGTAAACTAATTCCCGCTATAAGCAGCTCCCTGAATGATCTGCTCAGCTTACCTTCCTGGCGTTCACCAGCTGACTTCTATCCGATTCAAAGCGCCAGTTATCGTCTTTCCGAGTCACCAGACCAATTATCTTCTAACTGAGTCATGGCACCAATTATCTTCTATCCGAGTCACAGCACCAGATATCTTCTATCCGAGTCACGGCACCAGATATCGGGGGTCCTCCTGTCCTGTGGAAGAAATCACCCAACACTGGAGAGAGTCTCCAAGGCGCTTTATTCCCATCTTCCGTTGTGAACCATTATGACAGTTGTGACCGTTATGCTGAAGCCCCTCCCCCACCAAGCCCCCGCTTAACTGTCAAACCTGTCCAATCAGCTTAAAGATACCCAAGGCACACCAATCGGGGCAAAGGACCAATCACAGGGCAGGAAATTGTCAGTGCCCCCAACACACACCAAAGATGAGGATGAGGAAAAGCTAAGCTGTAGCACCTTCTGGTATGCAGAAAGGTAAGGGCTTTGAGCTTTCAGCCTGAGCTGGGCCCAGTACTCACTGTCACACCAAGAACTGGGGCTAGGAACAGACCTGGTAAGGAATCTTTGGGGATAGCCAGCTAGGTCAAATACCTGCTAGTGAATGCAAAAGCCAGGTTGAGTGGGTAGACCTGGGCTGCACTACGCTGCAGCACTCATGGGCACAAATGAGAGTTGGGGCTGGGGACAAGCCACACTCCAACCATCTTCATTTTTTTCCATTTTTATATTATTATCATTTTATGAGACAGTTCCGTGGGCTCTCAGATTTCCCTTACCCCTGCATCAAATCCCCTCCCTCAATCTCTGAGTTCCATTACAGTACTACAAATAGTATAGTTCTGCATAAAGTAGAACTACATAAGCAAATTGTAGGCATGGATAATGGCAGAGAGAATAGTATCCTATTGTCAAAACATATTTACCAGTTTTATTTTGGGGATCCATCTTAGATGTGGAAGCAGAGATGCATACTGCATTGTACCCTCACATGTACATATGATAGTCTCCATTACACTATTACTATATATTCTGTTCACGAAAAGCCACAAAACAAAAGCAACAACAAAAAGAAAATTAGAAATTTGCAACACCATGAAGTTAAATAACATGCTACTCAATGATAAATGCGTAGCTGGAAAAAATTTTAAAAAATCAAGAACCTTCTTGAAAAATGAAGCTATTGTATGTATGAGTCAGTGAAGAATTTAATGAGACAAAAAAAACTACTGTTTTGAAGAAATGAAACTAAAAACAAATCCATCAAAATCCATAAGATGCAGTTTCTGTTGATCTTCATTGGCGAAATGTGTCTTCTATAGACAACAGATAGAAGGGTTTTGTTTTTTTGTTGTTGTTGTTATTATTAATTACATTGCATTATTTGACACAGTTTCATAGGCTGTGAAGTTCTTCAAACCCCCCATGGTGTATTCCTCCACCTTGTTGCAGTATTACAAATCAAATTCAGTTGAGAGTCTTTCATTGCAAGCATATACCAAGCAAAGAGTCCTGTATCTAACTGTCCAGAAAGATTCAACGGTTTCTTAGGGAAATCTGTGGTCTGGATGTAGAGCTGGCAGAATATTATCCTGGTCAATAAAAGCCCCAATTTAACATCAATGACAATTTACAATATTATGGAATTAATTGTCATGGTATTGAGTAACCAATATGTTACAAGATGCAAGCTCTCAACCTCATCCTGTGACTACTTCATTGACATTTTGGTTTATATATAACCAGCTTCTATATACCTTAAAATGGCTATATGGTACTATTCAGGTTTCTCGTGTCTATCCTCATTTTAGTATTTGGTAGTCCAATGCGTTGAGGCACAGTTGTGCTGAACCTGGCTGATTTCAGGATAGTCTAAACTGGCTTGTAACTCTAGCAAGGCATATGACAACAGTTGAGGTGTAGGACTATATCAGGAGGGGTGTGCAGGAATTCTTCCATTCCCCAGTGAGGAGTATCTAATCTCTGTGTCCTACCTAGTAAGGTACATGTAACTCCACACTGACTGTTTCCTGTCTGGTTCTATGCTTTCCTAATTGTTCTCTGTCTATTCTAATTGTGTTTGTTTCTTTGTTTGTTTGTTTGTTTGTTTGTTTTGGGGGAGAGGGCTCTGGAACAACCTTGATGGTCATTGCCAGAGAGGATGGGGATCCAAAGTTGGAACTAAGTAAAGACCAGAAAAATCTCCTCTCCCGAGTCCTGAAGGAAGTTTGCTGACCTTCTGTGTCTATGGACTGTTCAGGGCTCTTAGCTGTTGTTCCAGTGACCTTCAGTCCTGCGTGGAAGGATTTGGGTTTCCTCCATCCCATGTGGTAGAGCCCAATGGGGGTGGGTGACCTCAGAGTCCACGGCCTCCAAGGACACTCCAATTCCAAGTGATCTCTTTGGCAGTTGAGATGTAGTCCTTGGTGCCCGTACTGATAGTCCCTTTTGTAGATCCAGGGATCTCCAGATTTGGGATACAAGCCTCCTCCTATCCACCTGCTCCACTCTGGGGTACCCCGTTCTGTGAATATGATGTCCTATTAAGAGATTGTCAGGATCAATTTTGTCTCCCCCTATATGTCTTTCTAGTTTTACTATTGTCTAATGCTGATTCGAGTCTGTTGTATATGAGTTATATGTTTTGTTCATGACATGTTATAGTTCAAGTCATCCTCACATATTCTAAGGAGATGGAAGATTTCTCTGCCCTCCTGGCCCATTACCGAGGAATATTTTTACAATTCTTTGATGTAGGTCATAACCACTCTGAATTATATTGGCTGTTGGTTCATTGGTTACATCACAAAATCATTGTATTTGGCACAGGCTATCTGAGGTTGAAATAATATTACAATTTGCAGGTCCTATTTTTAAATTGACATTATTTTATCCTAAGTTAAGGCAAACATGTGGTATTTAACCTTTTGGGATTGGCTCATTTCCCTTAGCATGATGGTTTCCAGTTGGGCCCATTTAGCCACAAAAAAAAAAAAAAACCCTGCATTTCTTTTTTTTTTTTTTAATAGCTGAGTAGTATTCCATAGAGTAGATGAATCATAGCTTTCTCATCCAGTCTTCTGCTGATGGGCATTTCAGTTGCTTCCAAGTTTTTGCAATTATTAATTGTGCTGCTATGAACATAGCAGTGCATGTTGGTTTCTCATGTAACAGGTGTTCTGGGTATATCCCTAGGAGTGCTATTGCGGGGTCATATGGTATGCTGATTTTAATTTGTTTAAGTGCTCTCTATACTGATTTCCATAGAGGCTGTACCAACCTGCAGCCCCACCAGCAGTGGAGTAGGGTTCCCTTTTCCCTACATCCTCACCAGCAAGTGTGGTTGGTGGGTTTTTCTGTATATGAATCATTCTTACTGGCATTAGGTGGTACCTCACTGATGTCTTAATTTGGATTTCCCTTATTGCCAGGGAACTGGAGCATTTTTTCATATGTCTGTTTGCCATTTGGGCTTGTTCTTTTGTGAAATGTTTGCCCATTTCCTGAGCCCATTTCTTGAGTGATTTTTTTGTTTTGGTGTTTTGGTTGTTCTGGAGATCTTTGTGTATTCTGGAGATTAGCCTTCTGTCGCCTATGTAGTGTGCAAAGATCCTCTCCCATTCTGTGGGTTGTTTTTTTTTTGCTTTGTTGATTGTTTCCCTTGCTGTGCAAAAGCTTCTTAGTTTGATGAGGTCCCATTTGTTTTTGGTTGGTTTTGATTGCTATTGCTTTTGGTGTTCTTTTTAGGAAGTCAGGGCCTACACCTAAATCTTACAGGGTATTTCCAACATTCTCTTCCAAAAGTTTGAAAGTTTCTGGATGTAGGTCTATCTTGTTTCTACAGGCTACTAACCAGTTGTCCCAACAACATTTTTCGAAGAAACCTTCCCATTTGCTTGGATTGTCATCTGTTTTGTGGCAAAGATTATTTGGCTGTGTCTGTGTAGGTTCCCTTCTGTTGTTTCTATTCTGTTTCATTGATCCTCCTCTCTATCTTTGTGCCAGTACCAGGCTGTTTTGATAACCACTGACTTAGAATATGTCCAGAGGTCTGGCACTTTGATTCCCCTGTTAACTGCCTATTCTTCAAAATGGATCTAGTTATTCATGGCTTTTTGGGTGATTCCAGATGAACTTTTGTATCATTTTTTCCAGTTCTATCAACAATGTTTTGGGTACTTTGATTGGGACTGCATTGAATGTATATATTGCTTTTGATAGAATGGACATTTTAATGATATTGATTTTACCTATCCAGGAGCATGGGATGTTTCTCATCTTTTGAAGTCTTTTTCAGTTTCTTTTTTGAGTTTTTTGTAGTTTTCCATCAAAGAGGTCTCCAATATTTTTGGTTAGGTTTATTCCTAGATATCTCATACTTATCTCTGTTATTTTGAATGGTACCCTCTGGATAGATCTTTTTTTCATTTTGACGCTGTTTGCAAACATGATGACTGTTGATTTTTGTTCATTTATTTTATACCCTGCCACTCTACCAAACTCTCATATAAGTTCTATCAGTCTCTGTATTGAGTCTCTTGGTTCTTCCATGTAAAGGATCATGTCATCTGTGAATAGTGAAAGCTTGACTTCTTCGTTTCCCATTTGGATCCCTTTGATTGCTTCATCTTGTCTTATGGCCTCAGCAAGCACCTCTAAGACTATGTTGAATAGCAGTGGAGATAGTGGACATCCTTGTCTTGTTCCAGATCTCAGTGGAAATGGTTGTAGTTTTTCTCCATTCAGTATGATGCTGGCATTGGGTTTTTCATATATTGCTTTGATTATGTTGTGGATTGTTCCTTCTATGCCTACCTTGGTTAGGGTTTTTAGCATGAAGTGGTGTTGGATTTTGTCAAAAGCTTTTTCTGCATCTATTGATACTATTATATGGTTTTTATCCTCAGTTTTTGGATGTGGTGCATCACATTTCTGGATTTCTGAATGTTGAACCATCCCTGCTTTCCAGGGATGAATCCTACTTGATTCGGGTGGATGATCTGTGTGTGTGTTTTTTTTTTTAATTCTTTTGGCTAGGATTTTGTTGAGAATCTTTGCATCAATGTTCATCAGGGAGATCAGTCTGTCGTTTTCCTTCTCTGTTAGTTCTCTGTCCAGTTTGGGGATTAAGGTGATGTTGGCTTCATAGAATGTGTTTGGAAGTGTTACTTCCTTTTCTATTGTTTTGAAGAGTTTGTGGAGGATTTGGGTTAGCTCTGCTTGGAATGTTTTATAGAATTCTGTAGTGAAGCTGTCTGGACTTGTGCTTTTCCTTGTTGGGAAGTGTTTGATCACTGATTCAATCTCTGCTTCAGTTATCGGTTCGTTTAGGTCTTTTGTTGCCTCTAGGCTAAGTTTTGGTAAGTGGTAGGAGTCTAAGAAGCTTTCCATTTCCAGGTGGTCTTCTGGTTTGTTGAAGTACAATTGTTTGTAGTAATCTCTCATTATTATCTTGATGTTTTCAGCCTCTGTTGTTATGTTGCCTCTTTCATCCTTACTGCTATTAATTCTCGCTTTCTCTTATTTTTTCTTTGTCAGTCAGGCCAGTGGCGTGTGTATTTTTTTATCATCTCAAAAACACAGCTTTTTGATGCATTGATTTTGTGTGTAGTTTTTTTTTATTATTATTATTTCTATTTGGTTTATCACCTCCCTTTTTTGATGATTTCTTGTTTCCTTCGTTTGTGGAATCATTTTGCTGTTGTTTTTCCAGTTCCTGGAGGTGTGTGGTTAATTCCTGTATTTGGTGTCTTTCTTGAGCTTTAACATAAGCGCCAATTGCAATGAGTTTACCATATAGCACTGCTTTGACATTGTCCCACAAGTTCTGGAATGCTGTATGTGAGTTTTCATTGGGTTCCATAAATTTTTTTATCTCATCTTCAATTTCTTCTCTGACCCATTGTTCATTTAATAGCATATTGTTCAACCTCCAAGAGTTTATATATTTCCTGGGGCATTTTGAGTTGTTGACTTCCCGTTTCACTCCTTAGTGGTGTGAGAAGGTGCATGGTATGATTTCTTTTTTTTTTTTAAGTTAGTTAGGCTTGTTTTGTGTCCTATCATGTGGTTGATCCTGGAGAAGGTACCATGCACTGCTGAAAAAAAAATGTATAATCTGCATCCATAGAGTGAAAGGTTCTGTAAATATCTACTAAGTCCAGTTGTTCGATGGTTTGTGTGGATTCTTTTGTTTCTCTGTTGAGTTTTTATCTTGTTGATTTGTCTATTGCTGTTAATGCGGTGTTGAGGTCTCCTACAATTATTGTAGACAGTGAGACAGTGTCCATCAGTAATTGCTTCATGTAGCAAGGTACATTTGTGCTTAGAGTGTAGATATTAAGGATGGTAATCACTTCCTGTTGGATCATTCCTTTCAATAATATAAAATGTCCTTCCTTATCTCTTTTGATATTTGTCACGTTGAAGTCTATATCATCTGAGATGATGACTGCTACACCGGCCTTTTTTTCTCGTCCATTGGCGTGAAATATCTTTTTCCATCCCTTCACTTTCAGTTTCTTTGCATCTTTTCTGGTTAGATGTGTTTCTTGTAGGCAGATAATTAGGCCCTGTTTGTTGATCCAATCTGTTAATCTATGTCTTTTGATTGATGAGTTTAGGCCATTTGTGTTAAGAGTTAATATTGAGAGGCTACAATTTTGCCCTGCTGTGTGTGTTTTTGTTGGTGTGGATATCTGCTTAACTGTCTTTCCTTGTGTGGGCTTTAGTGGGGATGTCTTGCCATCTACCATTTTTGCTTATGATTTGCCTTTTGTTCTGGGTTTAGCACACTTCTAAGGAGATTTTGTAAAGCTGGCTTTATGCTAGCATATTCTTCTAGTTTCTCTTTGCTATGGAAGCATCTAATTTCATTCTCAAATACAAATGACATCTTTGCTGGGTACATTATTCTTGGCTGACAATTGTTTGTCTCAGGATTTGAAAGTTCTTTGTCCATTCCCTCCTAGCTTGGAGAGCTTCTTCTGAGAAGTGAGCAGTGATTATGATTGGTTTGCCTCTAAGTGTAAGCTTGTCTATGCTTTGTTCGTGTCTCAGAATTCTTTCTTTGTATTTGCTAGAGGGGAGCTTGAGTACCACATGTCTGGTTGAGGATCTTTTTGGGTCAAATTAATTGTGGGTTCTCTGTTCTTCCTCAATTTGGGGTGGATTCATGTTTCCGGTATTTTGGAAGTTCTCCTGTATTATTTCACTCAGCACCTGTTTTAACCCTGTCTCTCTTCCCACTCCTTTGGGAAGACCTATTATTCAATGTTTGACTTTTTGAAGTTGTCTTTCATTGCCTGAATGGTCCTGTTGGCTTTGTTTGGGTTTTTCTCCAGCTGTATGATGAGCTCCTTGTTTTTATTCTGATTGTCTTCCATTTCTGATACTCTATCTTCTGCTTAATTCATTCTATAGGTTAGGCTCTCAACTTTGTGCTCAAAGTAGAGGATTCCATTTTTGATTTGCTTTATTTCCACCACAAGGTGATTTTTGAAGTCTGTGAACTCATCCTAGTGTTTCTCACTGTCTCTGATGAATTTTATGAATATTTTCTTAAATTTCTTCTCTGGTATCTCCTCAATGCTTCATCTCACATCTCAGCAACTAAGATCGGTTTTTAGTTGTTTTGGGGGGAGGTACTGGTTCTTTCGTCTGAATCATTACTTTTCCTGATACTTCTCCCCATTGCATTGTGGTTTCTTGTCATTTTGGACATACTTTGACTTCCATACAGTTGCTTTGAGCAGGTGTAGACCTGTTCCTACTGTATGGATTGCAGACAGGAGTGTAATTATCTGTACTTTATTGAAGATAGCATGCACTGGTGGGTTGTTGGGTAGTTTTGTTTACCTCTGGATTTATACTTCTACAACCAGCTTCCCCTGCAGTTTGTTGGCTACTGTATTATCTCGAGTGTGCTCTCAGGGTTCAGAAACAGGTAAAGAACTTTGTAGCCTTGGGATTTCTTGTCTTTGCTCTGGGCAGATTTGGGTGACCCTCAGCAAGACTCAGGCCCTATTCACCTTGGGAGGTAGCAATTTTGAGGGTGCCCCTCCTGTGGCTCGGTGCCCATATTTGCCACCACTGCAGGGACCTTAGGCGCCTTCTTGGTCTTGGTCAGTTGTTGCCACCACCAATGGTTCTAACTCCATGAGTTGGTGTCACGTCGCCAAGGGCTCTGGTTTCACAAGTCAGTGACCTTAGGCGCTGACATGGCCTCGGAAGCCAACAGTACACCTGCAGGGAATCATGCTGGGGCCCGGGTGCACTCTGCGTGGTGTGCCTAGACACCCAGATCTCCTATACTGAGGTGGTTTCTGGTTGGGGAAACAGGATCTGGTAGCCCTTCAGTGCTGCCACTTTTGCCCAGGCTGGCCCTGAGTTCAGATACGCTGCAAACTGGCAGCTCTGGTGTGACCCAGGTAATTTCACTATAGCCACTGCCACTCGTTGCTGCATCTCAGGATCTCGGTGCTTGGTGGCCAAGCAGCTCCCACCCATGCACCTAGACACCCAAATCTCCTATATGGAGGTTGTTTCTTTATTTTTCTAAGATGTATTTATTTTCATTGGAAAGTCAGATATACAGAGAGGAGGAGAGACAGAGAGGAAGATCTTCCATCCGATGATTCACTCCCCAAGTTGTCACAACGGCCAATGCTATGCCAATCTTAAGCCAGGATCCAGGAACTTCTTCCTGGTATCCCACATGGTTGCAAGGTCCCAAAGCTTTGGGCCATCCTCGACTGCTTTCCCAGGCCACAAGCAGGGAGCTGGATAGGAAGCTTGGCCACCGGGATTAGAACCGGTGCCCATATGGGATACCGGTGTGTTCAAGGTGAGGACTTTAGCCACTAGGCCATGCTGCGGGGCCCCTGAGGTTGTTTCTTGTATGGGGAGTAGGAAATTGGAGCCCCTGCTTTGCCACCACATTTGCCCAGGCTGGCCATGAGTTCAGATACACTGCAAATTCCGGTGCCTCAGCAGCAGAATTTCCCAGTAACTGGAACTGGTGGCTACTGTGCTCAGTGTCCAGGTGCCAGCCATCTACAGGGGGTTTTATTATCAGGGCAGTGCTGGGGGGGTGCCTTCTGCTCCACAGCCAACTTTACCAGGGTTCCCCCAAAGTTCAATATCGCCACTAGTACTAGGGTCGTCTATGGCCGCCATTGGTGGGGGTATTTGTAAAGGATTCCTCCAATTGCCTTTGTTTCCTCACAGTCCGTTAAGATTCCCGCCAATTTCACCCTGCCCGGGAACGTGACTCACCAAGTTTCGAGCCGAGTGACGCATTCTTTTCCTTGTTTTCTGTGGTTTTTTTTTTTTTTTTTGGTTGATTCTCCAAGTTGTGTGGATGTTGCTAATTCCACAGTGTCCTGGGAACTTTGCATACCTGTTCCTACAATTGTTTACTTTCCTTGCTCCTTCCTTTGGCACGTTTTGCCCCTATCACTCTGCCTTCACCCATACATCAAACCTCCATGGTTGGCCATTTTTTCAAACTTCCATGTTTTGTTTTTTAATCCAGTATACTAATCTAGGATGTTTGATTGATGGGTTTAAGCCATTTGCATTCAGAGTTAATGTGAATGGGTGGTAATTTGCTCCTGTCATTTTAACAATGGGTATTTCATTGATTCATTGATTTAGTCTTCTGTTGCTGTTTTACTGGGGTGTTCTTCACACTAGCCTTTAGTTTTGCTGGGCATTATTCCTTTTCTCTCTCAAGAGAACATCTATAACTTTTTTTTGTAGGTAGGTCTGAAAGAGGCATATTCTTTTTTTTGATTTATTCAATTTTGTTTGCAAAGTCAGATACACAGAGAGGAGCAGAGACAGAGAGGAAGATCCTCTGTCTAATGATTCACTCCCCAAGCAACCACAACAACCAGTGTCACTCTAATCCAAACCCAGACTTCAAGAATACACTCATTTTTACAACTAATTCTTTCATTTCTTTAATTTCCCCCTTTGTGTAAATTACAAATCATGAACATAGTGACACTATAACGGTGTTACATTATTGCCTGGTATTGTTGGATCTGTTTTGCACTAAACAGTGTCATAAAACAAAAAGGCATGATATTATTATAATCAAAAAATAATTCCTATTTTCCCATAAAATAACTATTGGTAAAAACTAATACAGGACAGATGTTCAGTTAAATCAGACAAAAGACTTAACCTTGAGACCTCCTGTAACTTTTCTGAAAAGGTATATCTAAATTCTCATTTATAATTCAAAAATTGGCCAGAAAAGTTTCTGTGATGCAACAAATGATGGCTTATAACATCCCACGGGAACAAAGTTTGATTCCATGGGGTAGGGGTAATATAAAAGTCACATTTTAACAAAAGTTTGATTAACAACATCACATTTCAGTGACAGGGGGCTCTTTATGTTCAAAGTTAAATTTCATTCATTTTTCTATTCCAGTTTCCAACAGAGCCATCTAGTGGGGAGTCAGCATTCTCCATTGTCTGCAATGATAAGAGCAAAACCTTGGCTGAAAACTTTTATCGTTCCCTTTTTCGTTCTTTATTTTCTGTATGATACCAAACTGGTTGTTGTTCTGTCTGTGAAAAAGGAGTGTACCAATGTTTGTCTACTTTATTCTTCCATCTTCATATCAATTTTTTAAAACTAAGTGAATAAGACTTTCATTAGTTTGTATTTAGGTGTGTAGAATTCCCAATATTTCCCCTTTTTTGTTTTAAAACTTGGGGCTTTAATGCAGCATAAGACATTCAACAATGGCAAGGCATCGAAAATTATAAGGAACACCAATTGAAGGGTTAATATTATATTGTTTTAAAAATGGTTAAATATTAGGAGAATCAATATGGTGGAATAGGGTAAGGACACTTTTAAACGAACAGAAAAACATTTAATCAGGATGAAGCAGATAGGGCACAGTTCAGGAAATGGGAAGGGAAAGAACAACAGCAGAGGGATACGTGGAGACGGGCAGACACAGGAAAGCAGCGGGCACAGCAGTGAGTGTGGTGTTGCAGTGGCTAAAATTCCAGCATGGCGATCTCAACTCCACCAGGAACCGGAACTTCACCAGCAACCAGGTGGGACAGGACTTTCACTAGGAGCTTGGAGGGGAATCCAGACCAAGAACTGTCCGTCCTGCTGCTCCGTTTGATTTGACCAGGAGCAGAGACAGAGCCACAAACATCAGACGGGCAGTGCGAGAACAGAGTAGATTTCATCGCCCAGTCAGCCCCCCTAGAGCTGATTTGGGCCATTTCGCATCAGGAGGAAAGGGCAAGTGAAAGGAACAAAGCATGCACTAAGATGAGAGTGAGCTCATTTCTGGCTTGGTGAACAGTAACGACATAGCATTCTTCAGGTTTCACCCAGGGCAGGTCTGGGTAGACCTCGGATCCGACGGCCAGCAGATCAAGAGTTATAATGGTGGCACCACAGCACGATTTTGCACACTGTGGCAATAGCTTTGGGACTACAGGGGAAAACAGTGAACTGTGCATGTACAAGGCTCACAAGAAATCTCTGAGGTCTCACAGAAAAATAATACTGACTGGCATCATATGGGTCAAAATAGGCCCATATGATAACCAGACCTAACATCCAAAATCTCTGACAAAATCAGCGCCACCAACAACTTAACTAGATAGAATACCTGATGTCTCTCTAATCCTGGGACCTACTCAAACCAGAAGTGGGAGAAAGTTTGCAGAGACAATGGTGCAGCCTCAGCACAGTATCACACGAGGTAGAGAGTGTCGAGCCAAGAGCTGGGGCTGTGGAGATCATGGTGGAATCTGACATAAGAACCCAGACCTGGAACTCGATGAAGGTTGTGGCACAAATGGCTGCAAGCAAAAAGTTGTGTACCAACTGCAATAAGTAAAATCACATTGTAGACCTGTGGGTGAAACAGCTTAGAAATCTGTCCGAAGGAGAAGACTCTGCTAACCAAAAGTACAACGATCAAGAGCAAAAGAAGAGACAAAGGCACAATTAATATGACAGAAAACTCCCCTGCAAAGGAGCAAAACCCTATGCTAACCTCAGAGTTCAAGGAGGAAGACATTGAGAAAATGGGGCATACGGAATCCATATGAATGATTTTAAAGTTACTGATCAACAATGAGAAGCTCATGCCAGAATCCAAATAATTTAAGGAAGCAGTAAAGCAAATCAAGGCAGATATATCAGAAATTAAGAACACAGTGGAGCAAATTAAAAGTACAATGGAGAGTCTTCAAAATAGAATGAAGCAAGCAGAAGAAAGAATCTCAAAATTGGAAGATATTTCCTGTCACCAGGGGGAAGCAAATAAAAAGCTGGAAGCAGAGCTGGATCAGGCCAAAAAAAGTGTTCAAGAATTGAAAGACACTATTAAGAGGCCAAATAAAAGAATTATGGGAGTCCCAGAAGGCACAGGAAGAGAAGCTGAGTTTGCAAATGTATTTAATGAAATAATCAAGAAAAATTTCCCTAACCTGGAGAAAGATTTGAGATACAACATTCAGGAGGGTACAAAACTCCCATCAGGCTTGATCAAAAGTGATCTTCACCTCAACATATGATAATCAAGCTCTCTTCAATTGAACATAAGAAAAAGATCCTTAAATGTGTACGTGAAAAAAATCAATTGACATATAAAGAAATGCCAATTAAGCTCACAGGCGATCTCTCACAGGAAACTCTATTGGCCAGAAGAGAAAGGAGTGACATATTCCAGATTCTAAAAGAAAAAAATTGTCGGCCTAGGATAACATACCCCGCAAAGCTTTCTTTCATCTTTGAAAATAAAATAAAACTCTTCACAGTCAAGAAAAGCTAAAAGAATTTGCCTCTTCCAAACCTGCCCTACAAATGATACTTCAAGATGTTTTATTGACAGAGAAGAGCAATAGCACCCACCAAAGCCAAAGGCAAATGTGAAGAACATCCCAGTAAAATGACAACAGAAGACTAAACCAATGAACGACCCATTCCTAACATGACAGGACCAAAGTAACACCCATGTATTTTAAACTCTGAATGTAAATGGCTTAAGCTCAATCAAACATCATAGATTAGTAGACTGGATTAAAAAACAAAACCCATCTGTTTATTATCTGGAGGAGACACACTAAACAAAGATCAGCAGAAACTATATCACATGCATTTTGTTGTTTTCTGTTGGTTTCATCTCTACAAAACACTTTCTTCTGATTAAATCATTCAATGACTCATAGATCATGCAGTGGCATCATTTTCTTCAAGAAGGTTCTTGATTTTCATTTCTTCAGCTACACATTAGTCATTTAATAGCATGCTGTTTAACTTCATGGCATTGTCAATTTCTGCTTTTCTTTCTCTTGTTGATTTTGTATCATGACTTTTCCTTTAAGGTAATGTACAGTAGCTGTGCAATGGAGACTCTCATATCTGATAACATGTCATTTAACTTCATGGCATTGTCAATTTCTATTTTTCTTTCTCTTGTTGATTTTGTATCATGACTTTTCCTTTAAGGTAATGTACAGTAGTTGTGTAATGGAGACTGTCATATCTAGTAACATGTCATTTAACTTCATGGCATTGTCAATTTCTATTTTTCTTTCTGTTGTTGATTTTGTATCATGACTTTTCCTTTAAGGTAATGTACAGTAGTTGTGTAATGGAGACTAACATCCAGATGAGAGGATGCAGCATGGTACGCAATTCTGAGTCCAGAAAAGATGGACTTACAATGAAACTGTTTACTATATCTTGACAATAGGATTCTGGACCCTCTGATATTGTCCATTTCCCACAATGATGGACATACGACTGAGTATGAAGGACTATATGTTAGTAATGATATAAAGGAACTACGTGGGAAGAGGGAATTGGGGAGGGGATAAGGGAATATGGAACTGTATTATAAAATGATAGCAATAATAATAGAATGTTAAAAAAAGAAATGCATTAGTTTAAAAAAAGAAGTTAAGCATTTTTGTGCAAAAAAATGGTAAATATTTTTGGAAGTATAAGCTAGAGCATTAATCTATCTTTATGGTTTCAGAAATGTCTGTGACACTAAAAGCTTCAGTAAGATGTTGTATAACAGACGTTGCAGAGGTAGATGTAAAAGACAGAACCCATTAAAAACCTGAAAATATATCTACAACATGATGTGTGTTTTTAAGTTTACCAAATGAGCGAAATTAACATCCGTCTGCTAAATATAACTTGGAGTGAGACCATGAGGATTGTGAGCTGGCATAGAAATTGAAGATGTTGTAAATTCCTGACAAAAGAAACATATGGAAACTATATTTTTAGCTTGTTGCTGAGTAACCAGGAAACAATATACTGGAAACTTCCAATTACACTAATGAAAAGTATGAAATTTTTCTGCTTGCTGGCATGAAGCAATGAGTTTACCCACCTTTCATTAAAGGTCCTGGAAGATGTGAATGAGCATAAATATGATTAATGTAGAGTAGAGACTAATGAGTATGTAGTAGATGCTATAAAGATTTTTTAATGTTATTTTTTTTATTTTTTAACTTTTAATTAATCTTACTTAGTTGATTAGGGAACAAATGATCAACGGCTACAGGAATGTGTGTTATATCATTCTTTCCTCACCAATATCATTTTTTTTCCCTTGCATCTGGCGTCAGGAGAGAAACAAAGGGAAAAGCCCCACCCAACCTCCTACCCATACCTGGTCTCCGATGTGAGGCAGGCACTGAGGGTCCTCTTCAAGCCGTTTTGACAGTTCAACAAGTCTGAATTGCTGCCAATCTTGCCTTTCCAATAGCGATGAAAACTATTCAGAATCCACTGGCTGACATAGTCTTTTCATGGTTGAGCTTCTGAGATCAGTTCAGTTGAAGGGATCTCCAAAGAAACTTCATCTGAGATGATCCCAAACCTGATTCTTGTGTGAGTTTGCCAGTACAGGGTCCGGCACAGTCCATCGCCCCAATCAGCTTATGCACATGCTGGTCATTGCAATTGCTGGGTCAGTTCTGTTTCCAGCCCTGTCTTCCACTTGATCCAATAGGTGTTGTAGTCCAGCTCGATCCTACCCACTTCATACTTGGACCTCACACAGACCAGTGGGAGCTGTAGCCTAGGTGGGGTGACTCCCCATTACCCCCACCAGGCCTGCCCCCTACCCTGGTTCCCAGGCTTGCCAGTATGTATTGCAGGCTTGTTCAACTTGTGCCACTTCCCATTTAGCTCTCGTACTTGTCAATGGACATTAAAGCCTAGTTCAACCCAACCAACCTACTATCCAGCCTACACACATACTGGCAGGTGCCTTTCTGTCTAGCCACTCCTGCCCCTGTCCTGATTTTCATGCTCTCCAGTGGGAGTGGTTTCCCATGAGGGAGGTTCCCACTATCTCCCTACTATGCCTCTCCAACTTCCAGATCATGTACTCTCGAGGTGGTTCTAGCATTTAACCTGACAAAATTAGCCCCCAGTGCCTGCCTCCAACATCTGAAACTGCAGCAAAGTCGAACCAGCCCTCACCCACTCTAGTTTTTGTTTCACCAGCCAGAAACGTCAGCCCAATCTGGCCCTTCCCCAATCTAGCTCACATGAGGCCCTCAAAGGTTTGTAGCCCTGCCTGGTCTGGTCTGCCCACATCCCAACTCACGCTCTCCAATGGGAGGGGGTGTCAGCAGGGGAACCCACATTCCCTTACCAGCTTTGCCTCCCCACTCCCCCCGGTTCTCACATGTGCTGTTTGGGTGCTGCAAACACATCTGATATGGCTCACCTCCCCTTGGCATTCCTTAATGTGCACGGGTATGTGTTGCGACTGAAACTGACCTGACCCACACTCTATACTGGCATTTGGATTCATGTGTGGATGATGTGAACGGGTTCAGCCTGGTCTGCCCCCCACTTATGCCATATGTATGATGGTGGGTATCACCCTCTGGCCTGATCTGGGTTGCTCCATATTATGGTTCTTGCGCTCACCTGTAGGGGCTGTGTTCAACAGAGGAGTTTCCCAAGCTCCTCCTTCAGAATCTCTCCTTATGCCAGATCTTGCACGTACTGGTGGTTCCATGGGCCAGCCCTCATTACTGGCCTTCAATCCATTCCAGTTCTTGGTGTTAGCTGTTTCACCCCAGCCAAAAATGTCCATACCCAGACACTGCTCACACATGGCTCAGTAGGGGCAGAGACCCAGCCTAGTGCGTTCTACATCTACCCAGTTTCTCCAGAGTGCCAGATGGTGCTGGCATCTAGCACAGCTTGGTGCACCAAGCCCCAGTCCACATTTGTGCCTAGGGAGATTGCAGCCATATCTAAACTGGAATGCAGCCCCCACTCTAGCCTCCGCACCCTCCTGTCAGAACCCCAACCCAACAAGGGTGTACTCTCACAGCTTCCTAACCTAGTCTATTCCCAGCCCTAGATTATGCATGCATGTCAGTGGGTGCTCTGACCCAGTTGGTTATGCCCCTCACCTGTCTCAGCCTTTCCATTCAGTACTGTGCCCTAGTATTCATGCCTCATGAAGACCAGTTGGGGTAAAAGCCTAGGTCGCAATGACATGTGCTCCGTCCTGATTTCTTTTCTTTTTTGTGAGTTCAGGTTTGCTTGGCTCTGCCCAGTCCGCCCCTTCCAGTTGCAGCTCAACCCACCTCACATCCTATTTTAGCATGCAGCTTTGGGTGGTGCTGCCTTGACCTGCCCAGACTGCCATTGGTTCCTTTACTCATAAGTGATGGCAGGTGCCATGGTCACTCCTAGCTTAGCCCTTCACCATCCCTGCTCATGAGCTAACCTGTGGGACTTGTTTTTCCACAGGGTTCAGCCCACACTTCTCTCACACACTTTACCCTTGGACCAAGCTCACTCGCGTGCTGGTTAGCATCTTGACCCTGCCAAATAGGAAGAGTCCACTATTACACCACCCAGTCAAGTAATGGTACCTAGCCCTGCCAAACAGGCCCCCATCCATAGCTTTGGTTTGGACTGGTGTGTGGCCATCAGTGATGCTCTATGCTAACAGCCCAACTCAGGATTCCTAACTTAGCTAGTGAATCAGTCTGGCCAAAATAGATCTTATGGACACTCCCCTCTAAACCATCAGGTCTCAGTCCCAACGCTTGCCTGAAAGTTCCAGGAACCTATAACCGGGAATCACCCAGAATTCATCTCTCACTTACACTAAAACTGGCCTTATTCATGGGTGTCCCTAAGCAGCAATTTCATATCCTAAAACCCCAAGAGCTCACCGCTGGGAGGCCAGCACAGAGAGCCTGGCACCATTTGCTGCACTAGCCCCCCAAAGCCAAGGACTCGTTCACTGCCTCCCAGCAGTGGCTTTGGCCTGAGTCTCAGCCTTGGATCCGGCCTGGCAGGCGCACCCCCCACAGCCACCACACTGTAGGGAGTTGTATGCTGTCCCCAACCCCGAGGTCCAGACCCTGCACAGACTCAGCCTGCCACAAGGTTTATCAACAGAGCAGAGCTAGGACGTTAATCCAGTTCCCAAGTTCTCCTCATGGTGTACTCACCCTGGGGAGAAGTTCTCTCTTGGGCCTGGAGAAAGCCAAGGACTCATTCACTGCCTCCCAGCAGTGGCTTTGGCCTGAGTCCCCAGCCTTAGATCCAGCCTGGAAGGGACATCCCCACAGCCACCACACCGTAGGGAGTTGCAAGCTGCCCCCAACCCCAAGGCCCGCACCAGATGCTATAAAGTTTTTAAAAAGGTTCATAGAGTATCTAAAGTGCAGAGAATTGAAGATAATTGGACCATAAAATTATTTTGAACAGTAAACACAGAATAGTGGGAATGGGAAACAATATTGAAGGGAGCAGAATAATCATAGAGCAATGAAATGACAGCAATTGTTTCAGCTTGCTGGACTTAGTTGTAAGAAGTTTGATGGATCTTTCTTCCATCAGAACCCATGTATCCAATTCTGCCCTGCATATTGACATGGATGAAAAATGTAGCAGCAATTGAAATTGGTTTGGCACTGTTTATGGAGCCTAATATTAAAGCTGTGATTTTGAGAAATTGTAAACAAGGAAAATAAGGATAAGAATTAGAAAACTGACCACTAAACCCTGCAAGAGCTAGTTTCCATTTTTCATTCAACTGATATAAGCTATCAAATTATATAACAATCAGAGGAACAGTAACACAAGTAAAATCCATTCCACATTTCTGTAAGAGATGGGCCTTTTGAGCAATAATGGAAACTTTATCTACATAAGTCATTAAACATTTGCAATTCTTGTTGGGTAGAAAAGGCCATTCAACTATAATATTAAGGTGTATGTATATATAGATATAGATATAGATATAGATATAGATATAGATATAGATATAGATATAGATATAGATATAGATATAGATATAGATATAGATATAGATAGATATATAATATTAGGGTGTTTGTTATATACATATATACATACATACAGAGGGCGAGTGAGGGGTATGATTAACAACCAATCAAAATAGTTTATTAGAATCCATTCTATAAGTGTTGTTGATTTAATTGTTGTTCCATGAATTGTAATGCAGACCAGCCTGTTTAGTAAGTATCACAAGACTGTTTAGAACAGAATCTCCTTTCAGTGTTTGAAAAATTTGGAAAAGTGCTAATGAAGGTCTAAGCCAATTAATATCCCCTAGCACCTTTTGAAAATCATTTAAAATTATTGAAGAATCTTGGGGGGAGGGGTATGGGAGGGGTGGGGGGAATCCCCAGCGCCTATAAAACTGTACCACATAATACAATGTAAACAACAATAAAATTTTAAAAAATAATAATAAAATAAAATAAAATTATTGAAGAATCTTTGTATATTTGAACCTTTTGTGGGCTAATGTTGTTGCAGGAATTTTGACTCCGAGTATGGCAGCAACCTCAAATTCTTGTCTCGCAGGAAAGAAGAATTTTCATGCGGACGCAGTTTAGTTTTAAAGCAAGATTTATTAGAAAAGTTGAGAAGAGAAGACTCCCGTCCTAGTGACGGGAGGGGGTTTGAGATAGAAAAAACCCTTACCTCCTGCCATAGTGGCAGGAGGAAAAGGACCTCAGTGCTCTGCCATAGTGGCAGGAAAATAAGAACCCTAGTCCTCTGCCATAGTGGCAGGAGGCAAAGAAGAAGAACCCGTATTAATGGTGGGGAATGCACCTTTTAAAGGTTTCCCTCAAAGATGTTTCTCCATGAACAAAGAAAATTCCTAGTTTCCATGGTACCTGGCCTTGGGACAAAAGGCCACAGAGGTGCCAGACATAGGACATTCCAGGCCTTGGGCAGATGTGTATTACTTCTTCCTGCTCTCCTTTCAATGATAAAGAGATCGGCCTGAGACCCTCCCACAGTGGCCGGAGGTAATGGCCGATACTTCTGGTGGGGAATTGATATGCTAATAGCACCCCTGTCCCTGGGAGAGTGAGTTCAAGACATGGTGGGGAAATTCTCTTTTACTCAGGGACCCAGAATACCCTAACTGCCTACTACCCACTCTAACTCCTCTCTCATTCCGCCCCCCAGAAGAAGTGACCCTAACTGCTGTTAGGGGACTGGGACGACGACCGCTCTTGCTGCTTCCTGCTGACATGGGACGAAGTTCAAAGGCAGCAGTTGGGTATTCCTCTGGGGGTCGGTCTAAGGGTCCCCAGTGGAACGTAGAAGTCAGAGACGCTTGGCAGAAGTCATCAGAGGTGCCTGGCAGGTTGTTTTGGCTCTGGATGTTCCTTCTTGTTGAAGTCTAGATGACAAAACAAAGACAATTATTATCTCTCCCAACCTAGTATGTCATGGGATAGGTGGAAACATCAGTTTAAATACTTGAGTTTTAGAACTTAGATATGAGAAACATTTTGTTGAACATTGGACTTGCAGTGTTTAAGGCTATGAACTAGATTTCAGTTTGAAATAATTCTTTTTAAGCTCAAGTTTTGAAACAATTAAACTCAATGAACATTATAGAGCACATGAAACTTTCTGAGCTACATGAAATTGCTATCTAGGTCCATTAGAAGGCATAGAACCAATGAAAGTTAACATGTAGCTTTAGGACTTGAACCCATATAGGGCATGTAAACATTAAGTTTCCATGGAGTTATAATTTCGTCTAGCATTGATGATTCTGAATTAAGATTTAAACTTACTTGACTTTTGAAAATACTACAGTTGCTTTGTATACAAATGGTGGATTTTTAAAATAACAATTGTACTTTACCAGTTGCTGGAAACCCTAAGAGTGTCAGAAGACATTGAGCCTAGAACATAAAGCACAGCGCTGAAAACATTTCATTGCAAGACTTATCTGGATCATAGCATAGATGGCAAAAGACTAAACTAGTTGTGAGTTATAATAGCCCAGCAGCTTATGGCATTCTAGTAAGAATTCACAAAACTCCACACATTAGGGCAAAGGCAATGAGCCAGTCCTGTAGTTGTAACAAGCCATACATTGACAGTTGGAGAACAGAAGAGTCTTAAATATATGAACAGAGAGATCCAATAGTTTAGTAGATGAGGAAGACATGAACCCTGCCTCAGAATGGTGAGGGTGTTCTACCTAGTGATGTCTAGTACAAACTGAAGAGCGATGGCAAACATGCCCTGTCAGGAGTCTGGTCAGCGATACAGGCTGAGCAGTTACAGGCTAACTTTTCCCTAGGAAAGCTGCTTTTCTGAGCTTCTAGATTAGTCTGTCACCTAAGCTAATTTGGGACTCCTGAGAGACCCTGATGGTCACCCTGAGAGAGGGAAGAAGCCAAAGCTAGCTAGGACAGAGAAGGCAGTGTCCAGACAAAATTACAGTTTTCTCTTCCACTGTGAGAAGCACCCGGGGCTCCTAGATGCTGTTCTGAGGTGTCACCGAAGTCTGTGGATGGCCTTGAGCCTGTGCAGGTTCCAGGCTGCTTCCGTCCCATGTGGGAGATCCAATGGGAGACGACTGACCTGAAGTACTTGGCCTTCGAGGACAGTCAGATCTCCAATGACCTCCTTGGTAGTTGGGACATGGCCCTGGGTGGCCTTTCTGATGAAGTGTCCGTTGCTTCTGCAATGAAGAGCACTTGGGAGGCCTCCGGGGGTCTCACTGGAACCAGGAGCACACACCTCTCTCATCCTGCTTTGCCATGGGATCCCCTCCTGGTCTCTGAGGTAAAAGACCATGGTGACCCCTTTAAGAGGATATCAGGGCACATTCAGGTCCCATTTGTCTAAAGTTCTATCCTAATGTCCAGGGCAGTTAAGAATCTGTTATCTATATCACCTATTCTTCTCTACATAGAATCTAGTGGAATATACTTAAAGTCATTCCTCAAGCAGTTTAAGAAGCTGGGGGATTTCTCTGTGGCTCTTAATCTCAGATTTGTTTAAATCAAAATAAGATTCAGCTTAGCAATTCTCATTTATGAACATTTGCCCAGTCAATTGACATAGACTACATAGCTTGCCACGTATACCAGATAACATACATTATAAAGCAAAACTTTTGTAACAGCTTTTGAAAAATCTCTTTAAGTGTTTTAAAGTTACCACATCTTGCTCTTAGTAACACTAGTTGAAGGTGCTTTTAGTTGGAACCTGTAGCTTACTGCTTAGCTTTAGTTCTATCTGCAATGGATGCAATAGTATCTGTTGGAACTAGAAGATGAAGCATTCATTGTCAGAATTATAATAACAAATATAAACATCTATTTACACAGCACACTGTGGAACCACCTGTAGGACTTATACACACATGTACTGTTTAGGCCTTGTTCATTAGGATAACAGTTGTAAACAATAATGCAATAAGATTAGGCTTTAGTGATGTTTTCACTTTTGTACCAATAGCAGTCTGTTATGTTAATATTTCATTATACTGGAACTAGCTAGCAGATTTAGTCACTAATAAGTAAGACAAGATTAACTTAAGAGACGTCAAAAAACCTGTTGCTTTGACAAAGAATCAGATTTCAATTCCATTGCCCCAAAGATAAACATTAAGATGTTGTACACAATATTCAATTGTACCATACATCCTTTAAGAACTTGCTGTCTTCCTGTAAGACAAAATCTCACAAATGATGCTTTTTGCAAGTTAAAACATAAATAATTGACAATGCAAGAATACAAATAATTCTACAACGTGATACAGCTTCACGATTAAAAGACAGTTTGACCACAAACATAACCACCAGTATATGCATTAGTAACTTTTGAAACTTTACTAAGAATCTTTGTAATTTATGCAAGTATTCATTCACTTTAATAGAACATACAAGCTCACTGTAGGCCGGATCTGATCAGAGCTAGGATGGCACTATAAATCAGTAGATAGTTAAACTTCAAGACCAAACAGCAACAAAAGCAGCAAACATTGCAAAAACACTGAGAACTCATCGCTGAAGCCAGTTGCAATGACACAGAAAAACTTTGATTTAGCACATGAACACAGCATTAACAGTGAGATACACCATGAAGCAAAAGGCACATAGAATGAAATACTAGTAGTCGGGGGCAGAGGAGACTGCAAAGGGAAAGAATCTCTCAGGCTACAAAGAGTTAATGAGTTTTAAGTTCTCTCCGGGGGTGCAGGAGTCTGGGGTTTGGCCCATTGTTAACTAGCAATATTCCCGTTGGTTCCCGAGATCAGTGACCAAGGAGAGACAAAATGAACTTCTACCTCCTGTTAGATATCTCTAACAATTAAGCCTAAAATGAAACAATTAAAGCTAAAAGACAGAACAGGGAAGGCTCAAGGTAAAAACCAGTTGTGTGCTCCACGTGGCGGTGGAGCCAGCACAGCACAGCAGCATAGTTATGCAAAGAGACCCATCCAGACTAACTCTCTCCACTCTAAAGCTCAAAACTGGCAGCTAAGGCTTGGGTGCAGAAAAAGATCAGGCCCTTTTCTTTACATTCTGGGGATCAAAGGAATCCTAATGCTTGAGGATAAACCCCCAGGGGGGTTGTGGTGGATGGCTTGCTTCCCATCTGAAGAGAGGATAAGAAAACAGAAGCGTCCCTCAGTTTCTATCTCTCCTGAGTTTAAGACGTCTCTTAAAACTCCTATTGCTAGCCCGTGGCGTCCAGGTGTACTCTGAAGACCACAGAAGTAGGGAGGGAGGTGGGAGTGAAGTCAGTACACTTGACTCACGTCGCTTGACCTCCCACGCCTTATGGGATGCGTCTCAGTTAGAACAGCATGTGCCAGGAGTGAAAAATCCGCTCCTGTTTCCTGCGCCATGCTAGACCTAGGCCTCTGCCTGGTGCAATACTCTGATGTCCTGGAGAACATATAAGTCAGAAGCAGCATGTGCCAAAAAATATCCCCTGCACCCTGCTGCGTCTGGGACTTCTGCCGGACAAAATATGCTCTCCTTTTGAAATTCATTCTAACCTTGAGCTGACAAGCCTGACCTCAAACTTCGGCCTGATTCTATAAGCCTGTGTAACAATGTCCTTAACTAGAGCTGGAGGAATACCTGTGTTGATTCTGATTTTCTGCTCACATTAGCGACTACACTGGTTAAGAGCTGACCTGGAGGAACTGTCTCTGCTGACTGCCTTGTGAAGGAATTAAAGCACTTTTCTCCATATCTCAGTTGCTTGGATCTCATCTATAGATGGGCCTAGAAACTGCCTGCCTTTTCCTTTTCCCCATTACAGACCAGCTGGTATTTAGCACATACTGACCAGTAAAAGAAAACCCAAAAACTGAGTTCATACAGAATGAGGAGACTTAGTGAGAAAAAGCTTTTGGAGAAGATATCAGGAAAGGTAACGGAGGACTCGTCAGTGTCTGAGGCTGTTTGGGAATTGAGGCACGCAGCCCAGGGCTCGTGGCCTCGCCGTGGTGACGACTGAGTCCCCGTAGAAGGAAGAAAAGAGTGCAGATTTCAGCCCGACACCCTGACGGGCTGTCGGAGTCCGGGGTACAGTCCAGAGGCCTTTCGAAAAGCATCAGGGAGTGGCCCTGACCAGAATTTCTGAGGCGCCCTAGGACTTCTCCCAGTCTCACGCGACGGGCTTAGTCCGCGAAAGGAAACTGAGTTTGGACAAAACCGACATTCCTGGAGCCGAGGAGAGAGAAGAGAAAGGTAGAACCCCCACTTCCGTAGACTGAGCACCCAGGTGCCTTTCCCAGGAGAAGCGCTTCACGGTCCTCTGCTCGCTCGAGGCCTAGGGTGAGGCTGACTGGCTTTCAGGGAACGCCAGAGAGTGCCCTGACCAGATCCCCTACTCGCCCAAGCCTTCTCCCACATTCTCCACGAGAAGTCAGTCTGCCAGAGCATTGTTTCACGGCGCCTTGCCCACTGGGCTTTTTGGGGACTGAGGTCAGCCGACGGGCTTTCAGGGAACGTCAGGGGGTGCCCTGACCAGATCCCCTACTCGTCCAGGCCTAACCCCAACGTCCTTCCTTTGGCGCCGATCCACAGAAGCGAGAGGAGCCGTTTCCCAGCGCCTTGCCCATCGGGCATTTCTGGGAACCAGGGTCAGCCGATGGGCTTTCGGAGAACACCAGAGAGTGCCCTGGTCAGATCCCCTATTTACCCAGGCTTTCCCTACTGTTCTTGCGGCACTGATCTACGGGAAGTGGGAAGCAAGGAGAGATCAGAAAAGTGTCCCAGCTCCAGGGGATCAATTTAGCCAAACTCAGCAAGCCTCGCCCCTGAGTCTTAAGACCGGCAGCCGCGCTAACCGCATTTAACTGGCTGACAGGGACCCGGTGTTTCTTTTTCCAAGAGTTACTAATTGTGGAGAGCTAGTGTCTCCGAAAAACAGGATAGAGTCCGCTTTGCTCACCGTCCGACGAGATGGATGTCTGGAGGCTGGCTGGAGATGAACTCAAGTCTCACTGGTAGAATCCGAGTCACGGCACCAAAAACTGTTGCAGGAATTTTGACTCCGAGTATGGCAGCAACCTCAAATTCTTGTCTCGCAGGAAAGAAGAATTTTCATGCGGACACAGTTTAGTTTTAAAGCAAGATTTATTAGAAAAGTTGAGAAGAGAAGACTCCCGTCCTAGCGACGGGAGGGGGTTTGAGATAGAAAAGACCCTTACCTCCTGCCATAGTGGCAGGAGGAAAAGGACCTCAGTGCTCTGCCATAGTGGCAGGAAAATAAGAACCCTAGTCCTCTGCCATAGTGGCAGGAGGCAAAGAAGAAAAACCCGTATTAATGGTGGGGAATGCACCTTTTAAAGGTTTCCCTCAAAGATGTTTCTCCATGAACAAAGAAAATTCCTAGTTTCCATGGTACCTGGCCTTGGGACAAAAGGCCACAGAGGTGCCAGACATAGGACATTCCAGGCCTTGGGCAGATGTGTATTACTTCTTCCTGCTCTCCTTTCAATGATAAAGAGATCGGCCTGAGACCCTCCCACAGTGGCCGGAGGTAATGGCCGATACTTCTGGTGGGGAATTGATATGCTAATAGCACCCCTGTCCCTGGGAGAGTGAGTTCAAGACATGGTGGGGAAATTCTCTTTTACTCAGGGACCCAGAATACCCTAACTGCCTACTACCCACTCTAACTCCTCTCTCAATGTGATTAGTAATTAATTGATATCCCAGATAAGACTAAGGTACCTGACCTTGAATTTTTTTTGGAAGTTACCTAGAGACCATATTGAATCAAAACTTGAATAGGTGTCTGTAAAACATTAGTAATGAAAGTGTGTTTAGAACCTATTAAAATGTCATCCATGTAGTGACTAAACAGATCTTTACGAAAAATTTTGCACAACTCATTTAAAGGTTATGCAAGATACAACTGACACATAGTGGGGCTATTAATCATTCCTTGAAGCAACATCTTCCATTGATCTAATTTGTGGTTGAGCCTTGTTTAAAGCAGGAATAGTGAAGTCAAAATATTTATAATCATCCAGGTGTAAAGAAATAGTATAAAAACAATCCTTTAAGTTAAAGATGACTACATTCCAATCTTTGGTGTCATACAGAGATTAGGAATTCCTGGCTATAGGGTTCCCACAGGTTCTATTATGCCACTAATTTTGTGTTGGTCAGTAAGCATTCTTCACTTTCCTGACTTTTTTCCTTATAACAAAGATTGAGGAATTCAGGAGACTAGTAGAAGCTTCTATATGATTTTCTCTTAACTGTTCTTAAATTGTTGGAGAGCCTCTAACTTTTCTTGAATAATTGGCCGCTGCTCAGTGCATATGGGCTCTTTCTGTTTCCAATTTAATTTGATAATTTTGGAGTTTTTAAGAGCAGTGGTCCTTCAATTATATATATTGACACTATTAAACTTTTCTAATAGGCCCTGCCCATAGGAAAAGCCATTGTTAATAACATAAGGATTAAGAAAATACTGCCTTCTGTTCAAAATGCATTGTAATTTATTTTTTTGATTGCCAAACTTGTTCTAGAGTTTCCCACACCTGAAAAAGTGACCTAGACCTGAATTTTAGGCCACTTAACAGGCCAATGTTCTGAAGCTGTAATGGAAATATCTGCTCCAGTGTCAATTAACCCAGTAAGGGTTTTTTTGTTGTTAGTAATGACTTTGGCCATGGGACAACCTGAAGAAATAATCACTTCATAGAAAACGTTCTTGCTAGTACTTCCAAAGCCTCCAGAGTGTTAACATTATAATATTGACCCCAACTTTTGGGGGTCCCTCTAGTGAGGTTTGGGACTCAAGTTGTGGTGACCACACTGGGAAGACTTGGGATACAGGGGATACAAAGGTGAGATGAACCAAATCACAAATTACTGCTTAACTAAGCAATAGCATACAAGCTACTCTAATGATAGACCACATGGGATTTTGGAAATAATCACCAGGCTCCAAGTGGCAGTATAAGCAAGTGTGAGTTATAGGAACAAACACCAGTAAACAAACAGCTCTAACTAGAAAAGGAATCTAACACAACTTTGTACTGATACATTCAGGCCACAACCACTAAGAAGAGTAAATGATAGTGAAGATGCCTCACACCTCTTCAGGCACACTTTGCCGGCCTGGAGGCCACGATCTCAGCAGGAAGTTTGCTTCCTGTAGAATTCAGTCTGCTGAGAATGTTTGAGAGTAAGTGTACTCAGGGGTCCTCAAGCAGTTGGTGCTTTGGTTTTTTGGGGGGACAGATCTTCAACACTAACACATGGTAATAATAATAACTGGACTATTGGATGATCCTGGAAAACAGTATAGTCCCATTCAGTATAGGCCATTAGATTTAACTCCCAATGAAAGTCTGAGTCTATAACTCTGGAATTACATGACAAACCTTGCGTTGTTACGCTACTTTTGCCTAGGAGGAAGCCTACAGAAACTCCCAGTAGAGGTCCATAAAGATTTAAAGAAATTTTCTGTTTGCCTTGTTGAGGGAAAATTTTTAAAGCTTTGGGGGCTGCACTATCTAGGGCTGCACTTCCTGTAGTGGCATAAAAGAGATCAGAGATGTTTCTCTGGCATGATTGGTCCTGTGGCTCACAGGAAAATCTCAAACAAAATTGGGCCAGTTTTGTTAAAGAGGTCCAAACCATTAGTCCCCATTGCCCATTGCCCATAAGGGGATTTCCAGTTAGATCATAGTAAAGACAGCCTTCATTAACCCAATGAAATCCCTCCTTACATCCTGGACAAGGCCCCAGAGGAGGGTTAGAGCTTGCTTTATTAGAGATCAGCATGGAGGGGTTAGACTTTCTGTTCTTTTGGCAGTCTCAGCACTTATGTCCCAATTTTCCACAATTATGACATTTAAGGCAGTTTTATTTTATTCCTGAATTTAGTGCAGCAGCTAATAAATAAGCTGTGTATGTTTCTGATTCAGTATCAGCACAAGATTTTTTTCTTAAGATTTATTTTTATTGAAAAGTCAGATATACAGACAGGAGGAGAAACAGATAGGGAGGTTTTTTTAATCCATTGATTCACTCCCAAAGTGGCCATAATTGCACCGGCCAGCAGAGCCAATAACATGGACACCACAAGGGTCTCTCCAAAGCCTCCCTTTATTACTCCTTAGATACTCTTACCCGCCCCCCCCCAGGCCCTTTAACAGAACAATAGGATGCCAATAAGTCTGATTAGACCAGGTGCTTTAGCCTCAAGCCCATTTCCTGTAGTGCTCAGCTTAATGAGTGCTAATCAACTCCTTAGCCCACAACAGGTCCCCCTTTTTTTGTTTTAAAGCAGACTTGAATGTGCCTGTCTTTGGTTGTGGACTCTCAGGTTATCAGCCTTACCCATCATCGGGAATCTCCATAGCATGACGGAGCCCCTGTCTTAGGTTGGTCAGTGCCCGGTTCATCTTACCCATCACTGGCTGCCATTCAACATGTCTGCTGCACAAACCATACTTGGGGAGGCTGGTAACCCTGTTTCATGGTTAGGAGTGTTTATAGCTTGGTAGCAATGAGCAGACATCAGTCCCCGGGCTTGGGAAACATAGCACTACACTGGTGAAACATACATAAAGGCATAATGGGGGACAAGAGGCCCTGACCATAGGAATTTCTTTAGCTTGATAACAATGAGCAGACAGCAGTTCCCGCATTTGGGAAACACTTTGACTTGCATAGATGTTACACACAAAAAGGCATATGATGGGGTACAAGAGGTCTAGGCCAAATCTCACAGAATCTGCTATTCCTCTGCCAACTAATCAACCTACAGTTACAGCATAAGCATGTCCACCCACTCATGTTCATCAGTAAAGTCCTGTTGTTCTATAACTCTGGCAGTCCGTTCCATGACCTTGAATCACCATCACCACGGTAGCTGGTTGTGGCTGATGAACTGGCTACATTGGTCGCCATTATGCCAAAGTCGCTTTTATGCTTTATCAGGCCAACAGAGGCCTCTCCGTCAGTCCCAACAGTCACAGGCAGGATTCAGGGCAGCTGCAGGATAACAGCAGTGTCACAATTGCATTCCAGCATGCTGTCAGGGTGCACTGGAACTCGGTGTCATTCACTTTAGAGGCCTTTTCTGTATGTAAGAGAGAAGCATGGGGATAACACAGGCGCACACAAGCTCAAAATTCAAGGAGCTGAGGTTCACCCATGTGAGCGAGGCCTCAAGTCCAGAAGAGTGATGGAACTAATAAATTCCGTAGGAATAATTGCATTCCTAAAGAAGGGAAAGCAGAGCACATTCCAGTGCATGTCTATACCCCACAAAGCTGCCACATAGAAAAGGTGGGTATTTTCTCCGTGGTAATAACAGGGGAATGATAAGAAAAAGCATGGGCAGAAATTGAGCTATTTATAAAGGAAGGGCCAGACCACCAACAGCTGGGGTCGCACACCAGACAATCTGATAGTCTGGTTTAAGGAGAAACAGGCAGGAAATATCAGGAGTAGTTGCTCATAGGAGAAAGAAAAGATAAAGAGAAGGGTGCTTAACAAATGCTAATATACTTATATAATATATAAAGGCCTAATAGATTTGCTTGTCCTGTCAATCTTCTGACTCAAATTCTATCAGCATGGCCAGTACCCGAGCTTTCACAAGACTCAGTAGCAGGAGCTTGCCAGAATGGCTTCTCAGGAATTCACCATGGACCATTTTCATTTTCTGGGAAAACACTGATCCTCACCCCCAAATGAGGAAGGGATCTGGACCTAGCCACTGACCAGTCAAGGGATCTTTTCACATCATGTAACCCTTCTGCTTCTGAGATGGATTCCAATGATGATCTCCAGCAGACCGTCCTTCAATATCCAATGTTAGGAAATTTAAGATAAATAATACAAGGTTCAAATGATCTCGGGGAGTGCTATACTCCCCCTTTTTTGTTTTAGTAGGGTAATCCTTAGTAGTATGGTTGGCACGTTCCACAATACCTTGTCCTTGAGGATATTAAGCAGGGGTGGGCTTAGATCTGAGCTACCAGGTTGCTTACTCTTATGGGGACAGTATAGAGTGAAAACTGTCAAATAATAGCTTTACAAAACATTTATCCCAAAGGCCTACTGCCTGTTATAAATGAGACAGGAGTACAGGTTAATAATAAACTTAAATATAAATGTATCAATGACATAATATATTTTGGAAACAGTCTATTAGTAATTTAAATTACATAAATTAAAGAAATCCGTGTTAATTAGTAATCTTATCCAAAGTAAATGAGTTTGTAGCAAAGATTTAAAATCACTTAGATACTTTTACAATCCTATCAGAAAGCTCTGGGAGTGTCTGCAGAATTCAGAACTCAAGGCAACCTGCTTTTGCTGTTGATATACAAATTATGTGTCCTGCGTTTGCAGCTGAGGATCCAGATAGCTCATGAGACAGATGCGTAAATTTACCTGCTTTTTTAAAATGTTTCCTATAGGAAGTTTAAACTTAACTCACAAAAAGCTAGAACATTTTCTAATAAGGAGACAGTAACACATTATTACAATTTTAAACATACAGAAGACAAACCTTAAGACACACATGTGCACACGTGCACACACACACACACACACACTTTTGGAGACTTAAAAAAAATTATTCTCAATCAAATATAGTAGTAGTGGTGGTGTTCACCAGAAACCAGTAGCTGAAAAGCCATCGAGTGAATAGTCTTGAGCAAGACCTTGAGAGAGAAAAGTCAAATCCCTCCATCATTGCAAGAATGCGAATTTCAGTCTTCCCAGTGATATAGCTATCCTAAGGATACATAGTGAACAACCAGATACAACTGTAGAGCTAAGTCATTAAAAGCGTGCAAACTAAAATTTAAACCTTCACAACTCCATATATATGTACAACATTTTGACACGACAGATTTTTACTCCATTTAGCAATAATCTTTTTTTTTAATATAAGAGTCCCTGTATTTCATCCATTGATAATACTCCAAGGTAATGTACATATTCCCTCTTAACAACAGGAAGCTAATTTCTCTTTTAATTTTATTTTATTTTTTTAATTTATTTTTTATTGATTATATTACATTATATGACACAGTTCTATAGGCTCTGGAATTTTTCCCTTCCCTCCCCAAAACCCCTCCCCCTCCATGGTGTATTCTTGTTGCATTACTACAGTTCAGATTCAGTTGAGATTCTTTCCTTGCAAGCATCTACAAAGCATAGAGTCCAGCATCTTATTGTCCAGATAAGTTCAGCAGTTTCTTGGGGAGACCATCTGTGGTCTGAAGGTAGAGCCAACAGAGTATCATTCCAATCAATTAAAAACCCTGACATTACATCAGTAACAATTTATAACGTAATGGAATTAGTTGACATGGCATTGTGTAACCAGCATGTTAAAAGAGAGAGAGAGGGGGAAAAAAAAGAGTGCAAGTTCTGAAACACATCCTATGACTTCTACATTGACATTACAATTATTAGTTTATATACAATTGGGTTCTATACACCTTAAAATGGCTATAGATTACTATTCAGCTGTCTCATGTCTGTTTTAATTTTAGTATTTAGCAGTTCATAGCCTTGAAGCACGATTTTGCAGAACCTGGCTGTTTTTCAGGTAGTCTAACTCTATAACTGTAACAAGACATATGTCAACAGTTTAGGTGAACAGTTTTAGGAGGGGTGTGCAGAGAAATCTTCAAAACCCTAGTGAGGAGTAACTAATCTTTGTGTCCCACCCAGTGAATTATAAGTGCATCCTCACTGCCCGTTTCCTGTTTCTAAGCTTTCTTTGTTGTTCTGTATCTATTCTAGGGGGTTTTTTGTTTGTTTATTTGTTAGTTTGTTTTGGGGGGTTTCTGGAGCAACCCTGATGGTCATTACGAGAGAGGGTGGGGACTCAAAGTCGGAACCAGACAAGGACCAGAGAAAGCTCCTCTCCCTAGTCCCGAAGGAAGTTTACTCTTTTGTTTCTGCAGACCGCTCAGTGCTCCTGGTTGTTGTTCTGATGACCTTGGATCCTGCAAGTCAGGGTATGGGCTTCTTCCATCCCATGTGGGAGATCCAAATGGAGGTGGGTGACCTCAGAGTTCTCGGCCCCCGAAGGCACTCCAATTCCCCATGGTCTCCTTGGCAGTTGGGATGTAGTCCTCGGTGCTCATACTAATAGTCCTTGGTGAGGATCTGGGAGTCTTCAAGGTTGGGATACAAGCCTCCTCCTGTCTGCCTGCTCCACTCTGGGGTCCCCCCCACTCTGTGCATATGACCTCCTGTTAAGAAGGTGTTGGGATTGCTCCTGATTCCCCCATACATTTAGCAATAGTCTTAGTCCAACCAACCTGATTAACTATCTCCACAAAACAGGAGATAAATCCGTTCGCATTCTTGAGGCCTCTTAAGAATGCCAAGAGAAGCCCTAGAATTGGAAACTTTTGAATTCTTGGATGCCTTTTTAAGGATGGCTAAAAATATCTGAAAGAAGGTTTTTGTTGTTTAGTGTACCATATTATAGATTAGACTCTGTTATTGACATGAAATCATCACTCAAATACCTTCAAAACAAATACAAAACCTTTACCAATTTAAAGCAGTGAGAAATTTGATAGCCAGTTGAAAACACAAGAATTATTTTAAAATATAAAAATGTTTTGTATGTAATGAATACTACATTAATTTAACTTATACCTTGAACTAATTTTATTAAAGATTTATTTATTTTTTTTTTATTAGAAAGGCGGATATACAGAGAGGAGAGACAGAGAGGAAGATCTTCCGTCCAATGATTCACTCCCCAAGTGAGCGCAATGGCTGATGCTATGCTGATCTGAAGCCAGGAGCCTCTTCCGGGTCTCCCACGTGGGTGCAGGATCCCAAGGCCTTGGGCCGTCCTCTGCTGCCCTCCCGGGCCACAGGGAGGGAGCTGGAAGGGAAGTGGTGCTGCCGGGATTAGAACCATATGGGCGCCCATATGGGATCCCAGGCGTGCAAGGTGAGGACCTTAACCACTTGCGCCACCGCGCCGGGCCCAACCTTGAAATAATTTAATAGTGCGTTAGAGTTTGCTCCTATAACAAATAATTTGCGATGCAATTTCACATTTTTTAAAATATCACAGATGAAACCGTTAGAATTACAAGAGATTTGTCCTGCATTTCTTGCATTTCTTTGAATTCTAAATTCCCAAAAGTTGCCATGGGCCATGGATATGCAGATTAAGTTGGCTTGCTAAACATTTATCACAACAAAAGACCTTCCAAAGTACAATTTGCAAGTCTAGAGGACAAGTTCTGTAAAATCATTTTTTCCTTGACCTTTTCTTTCTGATATTATAAAGATATTTAAAAGGTAGACAACCAGGCAACAGAAGACTTAGGGTCAGGTAATAGAGGTCTGGATGAATCAAAAAGCAGCCAGAAATTGAAGGCCTGACTTACATAATCAGCATCCCAAGAACTGCTATCAGAGCAAAGCATTGAGTCAAGCTTCCAATGGGTGGGAGATCCTCAGACGACTCACTTCCATCCTCTTCCCCTTCCTCCTCCTAAGAAGAGGACTCTGAATCTACTTCATGCAGTTGCTCCAGACTTTGTTCTGTGGTTCCTTCTTCCTTTTACTCTGGTTTGGGGTCCCAGTTTGGGGTTCCTTCTGTCTTCTTATTCTGGTTCGCAGCTCCTTCTTTCTCACCCTGGTTTGGAGTTCCTTCTGTGTACTTACTATGGTTTGTGGCTCCTTCCCCCTGCTTACAGATAATTTTTGAAGGAAGGGATACACCACCACTTGACGGGATGACAAAGCAATATTTACCAAGCGCCAGAGGAAAAAGGTGGCTACAAGGAGGGCAAACCATGGGAATACGTCACAGACAGTTTCAGCGAAACTCTGTGAGGCCTTAAGCTTAGTGTTGGTGCCTTGTGACTGGAGCAGATCTCTGATTTCTTTAATCACATGCACTTTAGCGAGCTCTTACCCCATGATAAATTTTACTTATGCCCCTGCAAAAATTTTTAAACTTGCCTCTAGATTTCCGGGGTCCCTCAGATTGTCCCTCGTGCCCCAAGACAGGGAGAAGGTCTGGGGATGGAATTAATTATGCCCCTCCAGAGTTAAACCCTAAACTTGCCTCCAGATTTCCAGGGTCCCTCAGATTGTCCCTCATGCCCCTGAATGGGGAGAAGGTCTGGGGATGAAATTAATTAGGCCCCTCCAGAGTTCCAGGGGTCCCTCAGATTGTCCCTTGTGCCCTAGCACTGGGAGAGGGTCTGGGGATGAAATCAGTTATGCCCCTGCAAAATTCCTAAATTCTAAACTTACATTCATAGGTCCAGGGGTCCCTCAGATGTCCTTCATGCTGTGCCCCACATTAGGCGCCATTTGCACCGGCCAGGAGAGCCAATAACATGGACATCACAAGGGTCTGGGGATGAAGCACTGACAGGAGATCAGTGATGGTAGAAGTCTCTCTGAGGCCTCCCTTTATTACTCTTTATATACTCTTACCCACCTCCCCCCCCCCACCCAGGCCCTTTAACAAAACAATAGGATGCCAATGAATCTGATTAGACCAGGTGCTTTAGCCTCAAGCCCATTTCCTGTAGTGCTCAGTTTAATGAGTGCTAATCAATTCCTTAGCCCACAACACACAATAGCTGGAGCTGAGCCAATTCAAAACCAGGAGCCAGGAGCCTCCTCTGGGCCTCCCACAGGGGTGCAAGGTCCCAAATTCCTGAGCCATACTCAACTGCTTTCGCAGGTCACAAGCAAGGAGCTGGATGGGAAGCAGGGCTGCTGTGTTATGAACCAGTGCCCATATGGGATCCTGGCACTTGCAAGGTGAAGACTACCTTGCTAGACTACCATGCCAGGCCCAAGTTTTAATATAATCATAAGGCCACCTTCTGTTGCTTGAATAGGGTCTATAGCTGGTGGAAGCCTAAAATAGCATTTTTAAAGCCAAAGTCTGTAAAAGCATTTCTCACAGTCTGTGAAATAGCGTAAGAGAGAACTTTAAAATCTGTGTAAGTTTCATGGCTGCCATTACAAATTCTTCAAAAAGATTGGTGAGATGTTCTTGAATCTTCTACCCTGTCCAGGGCCTGTAAAGCACATCTCCTTATCACAAACCTGAGTGATTGCTATCATTACATTGAACTTGAGCCGGAATTCCCAAGAACTCTCCCTGGCCAACAAGCTGCGCAGTGGAGATATCAATACACCGATCAGCATAACCGATCAGCATATGTTATCTCCTTTCTTGTCTTTGAACCTCATTCTGACACCAACTTCTAAATTATAAAAACAAATTTCTTTCAAAAAATATTTTAGCTAAATTTTCCCAGTCATATGGAATCATGTCGTATTGAGTAGCCAATTATTCTAATAACCTTCTGGTGAAAGAAGAATGTGTTCCATAAGAAACTATTGCCTTTTTGAGTTTTATGGAAGCATTTATACTAAAATGTTGATGCTCCAATACATCAGTTCCCCTAGGATTCTCAGGTCCTGCCTCTTCAGGTGGGATAAAATTAATAGTAACTGGGTATGCCTGATAATTAAGAGGAAGAAGGTTAGAGGCTCATATTGGAACCTTATAAGCTGGATGGCATGACGGCTGCTCATGAAACAGAGCAGAAGAGGTAGATTTATGTGGAGGAGTATGTGTATATTTTTGTTACTTTTTAGGTACAATTTCCATAGTCTCAAGTTCAGAAACCATTATTTTTCTGATCTCCTTTAGAAGGAGGCAATATTGACTTTTAGTCATTATCCATTTGGAAGAACTGGACTCAGACTCAGAACTTTGAGTCATTTGGTTTGTTTGAAGAGGAAGATGATGAACAAGAAAGGCCTGTAGATCAAGCCCTAGTCTGTGAGGAGTGCTTGGTCCAGGGATGTGCTCTTTCCTCCTTTGTTTGAACTAAATCTACATTTATCGGTGAAGGTGGAAGAGGTTGAGAAGCCAGTTTGTCGGCTGATTGATATGGCCTTAACTCTCCATCTTCTTTAAGAGAAGCAGGCTCGGTTTCTGATGGGACTCAGGATGCCTCCGTGCCTGACTGCAGCAGCTGTAAAGCCAAGGAAACAGGAAGTATAAAGTGCAAACTTCTGCAGAGATCGTTTCTTCTTGTTGTTGCACTCTCTTGAGAGCTCTTAATACCTTTTCCCACACTTTGTAACACACATCTACCAAAAGGCTGAAACCAATAACAATGCTTAGCAATTAAAGAGAACAAAGCATCATATTAGCTCTTTTTTACCTTAACTCCAGTACCCTGCAGCAAACCCTGGAGAAGCTCCACATACTGTTCCTGGACTGAACTAGAATTTCCCATATTAAACGAAATGCTCAAAGTTTACATACCTTGAGCATTCAGCAGTCCTTTCACTTTCACGGCCTTCATCAAGCCCTAAACATTGAATGCCAGTTGTTGGGGTTCAAAGAAATCGAGTGAGATTCCAAGGCAAGTGAAATATCTGTATTCTTCAATCAGGCAGCCACTTCTTGCCATGAACAAAGAAGTGCCTTGAACAAATTAAGTGACGCACAGGAGGATTTAGTAAGTATCTACATGACATTGGTTATGTACACGGCAGTGGACATCTATGCGATGGTGGGCCTCTACGTGACACAGAGCAGAAAGCAGGTGGTAAGGATTAACAATGTATAAGCACGGGTTTCTGACCTTATCACTTCAATGCAAACAATGGTATACAGGATGTTTCAAAGGTAGCTGTCTGTCCCATTAATCTTTAACACTCCCAGGAACTGCCTGTCTCCTCTTTGCTTCTTGGTGTTCTCATAACAGGGTGCAGACAAGTCTCTGGAGGGTCCAGACTTCCAGGCATACAGTCACTTTTACAATTAACTCTCTCAGTATTTATTTTAACCTTTCGGGATGGTTACTAAGCTGTGTTGTCCACAGGTCTAAAGATGACTTTATTGGTCTTGTCAAATATCCAGTTCTTCATTTGCAGTCACTTGTGCCACTCTCCAGCAAGTTTGAGTCTCAGGCCCTTATGTTAGGCTTCCACTGTGGTTTCCAAAACTCCAGATCCCAGCTTATTACCCTTTGACTCCTGTGATCATGTGATATGGCCACACTGTTGCCTGCTCAGCCTCTGTCCGACTCCTGGTTCAAATAATAAATGGAATTAGGAAGACACTGGTTGTCCTAAATCACAGGATTGTCAGTGATACTGTTCTTGCCAGAACCTGCTGGCCATTGGGTCTCAGGGCCCAGATCTGTTAGGATTCTGTAGGAAGCCAAAGTGATATGTTTTCCTTTGGATCAGTGCAATGCATTAATCTGCAAATGAGTTCTGTCCTGCCTTATCACGTGTACAGCTCACCATTGTCCCTCCAGCCACACAGCCTTTTCCTCAGTACACAAAATAGTACATGATGTAACACTGCTTGGTGTTTGGACCAGGAAATCTATCCTGTTCCTGCACCAGAATGCTTGGGCTCTGCCACTATTTCTGCTGTGATTGGATTTGAAAAATCAGCAGGATGGACAATTGTGGGTTCAGCTCTTGAGATCTCAGCTAACTCTCCTTTGCTGCTTTCTCATGTCCATGGGTCTTCAGATATCCCTGTGTCATCAACCTGTCCTCTCCTATTTTTCTTAATTGCGCCCTCTCTCCTTCACCTTGACTAATGCCTCTCCATCTGTTTAGACCTGTCTTCACCCTATTTTGCCATATTTTCTCTTGAACTCTAAGAATTTCTCATCTTGTCAACATTTCTCATGTGGTTCAGTACCATCAGACTCCAAAAAGCAAAAACAAACATGGATACTAACCTCACCCCATCATATCACTGAAAAGTTTCCATTGAATCTATAAATAAAAGGACTGAACATAGCAGCAACCCATGCAAGTATCTTGCTAAGGAAAATGTAGAACAATCGTGCTTTAAAGAAAGGGGATGGAGCAGAATATGAGAGCCCAGAGACACAAATCGCAGAATGACAGAGGTTCCAACTGGGAATTCAGCACTGGCAAGACAACAAACATCTCCCCATCTCCTCCATCTGATAATAAATAAACATCCACAGTAATTGGACTTCTTTTGTCCTGAAAATAATACAGAGGCTAATTTAAAAATAAAGCCTGTTACTATGAAGATGTTCTGAGAATTTTACAGATGATTGCACAATTATGCGGTTTCCTGGTTATCTGGTCTTCCATTGACCACATCAGTCAAATCCTTTCCTGGGTACCCAACACTGGGCCTCTGCCAGATTTTCTAAGTTTTCTACAGTGCTCACACCAGAAGGCCCATCAACCAATGAGGGAAATAGTAAGACGTTTTTGCATATTATGTTTTCCTATAAAATAAGGAAAACGATGACTCTCAGATGAATACACAGTAGATACACATAGCAAATATTAATGTTTTATTCCCAATACCAGTACTTGCACTTGGGCATCTTCCTTTATTTCCTCATTTTTACAGAAGCATTATTTTTTTGAACAAAGAACATTCATTTCTTTCCTTTTTGCATTTTCATTGGATTACTATGATACTTTCTCATTTCCTCTATTCAACTTGTCTGTTTTCTGGGAAACGTGAAGAATGAGATGTCATGATTTTTGCTTTTTCTCTCTCACACACTTTGACTCTCATTATTTCTCAGTATGTTGATGACAAATAATAATAAAATTTGTCCATTACATTGAGCAAAGAACTTGTTCTTCAAGTTAGAGCTACCTTTGTCCATATTTTTCTTCATCTTTTAAGTTGGTATATCCATCCTTAGGTAGGTTACATAATCTCTCTAAACCTGTTTTTTCAGTGATGAAAGGAAGACAAAAAGTGTAAAGGAAAGAAAATAAGTATAAAAAGAAAAAATGTTAAAAATGATTACATCATTCAGTCACAGTGAATATTCAGTGAATTGCCAACTTTCATTGTCATTATTTGTAAAATCTACTGATAAAGTTCTAAATGGTTTGCCTTGCTTGATTCCCATCTTGCTACTTTTACATACTGTTCATGGCTTTAGGAAACTAATAAACGGACTGCATAACTTCATCATGGGCTGCATTTTGTCTCCACTCTGCCAAAACTCACATATTGAAATCCAAATTCCCAATGCCTTAAAGTATAACAGTATTCAATAAAAAAATAAAATGAAGTGGATGAGAAGGCGTCCTAATTTATTATTTTATTAACTGGAAGATAATAACGTTTGTAACGGTGACTTCATACTACTGCCTTCTTTCTTGCCCGTTATCCTAATTTCATTATTGCAGAAAAACTTAAAATGACTGTCACCGGTATGATTTAACTGAAGCAGAACTTCAGTGATCAGAAGTCAGCATTTCCACTCAGCATTCCACCTTGCTTTATTTTAACTAAAGAGACTTTTCATTAACCCAGAGTCAAAGCTCAGTGTGAACCAAGGAAAAGCCCTGCCCTGTGGTTTATGGAGACAACATCAAGCACATCACTGTGGGTCTGCAACATCCCTCTGAAAATGACAACAGATGCCTGGGCATGTGTACTTTAGGCCATATGGAAATTACATGTACCTGAAAGTCTGCTCAGCTCTCACAGGTCTTGGGGGTGAGGATCACTCACAGGCAAGCGATCTGAGCAGGACCAGTCATCAACAAGTCTGTTTGCCAAAACATTATATCTGTGACATTTTTAAACCAAAAGCAAAGAACAAAAAACCTTGGGGACTTTTGTCTGTGCTCTTCTACAGTGGTAAGTCAGGGCCTGTTGAAGGGAGAGTGGAGTCTAAGTCTACAGTTAGTGGACTTGGTGAAAGGAAACATCATCTCCTCTGAACTTCTCTCCATAAAACAGCTGTGCTTCCTCTTGGAGACAAGCCCTTCAGCCTCAATGGCCTTTGATGAGCTCCTGGATCAAGCTGGAACTCTGGGAAGATTCCAGATCCTTCAGATTGCTTTCTTTTTTGTTGCCAACATGATAGCATACCCTCATCTTCTGCTGGAGAACTTCACTGCAGCCATCCCTGAGCATCGCTGCTGGGTCCCTCTCCTTGACAATCACACTGTCTCCCACAATGACACTGGCATCCTCAGCCAGGATGATCTCCTGAGAGTCTCCATCCCCCTGGACTCAAACCTGAAGCCAGAGAAGTGTCATCGCTTTATCCATCCCCAGTGGCAGCTCCTTCACCTGAATGGGACCCTCTCAAACATAAGTGAGTCAGACACAGAGCCCTGTGTGGATGGCTGGGTGTATGACCAAAGCTACTTCCTCTCCACCATCGTGACTAAGGTAAGAATGCTCATTTAAATCGCCTTATAGAGAATCGTATGAATTGAAGGTGTTTTGAATTAACATATAGACTGGAATTTCTTTTTGGACTGATTCCTCAGATGGACACTGTCATTTGCCTTTTCTTTTTTCAGAAGTTAACAACTGTTTATACTGCAATTTATTTGTGTACCAGAAGGGATTGGTGAACAAACTAAACATAAACCTACTTGCAAATATGTCATATATCACCTAATAGAGTGGGGCTAATCTACAATTTTCAAAGTAACTGAAGTATCATTAGACAAGTGGTAATTCAGTTACTCTTAGTGCTTACTGAAAATGGATGCACAGATCAAGTATTTCAAAACCTGTAGACAAAAGATCCAGAATTTAATATTGTTGAAGATTTCAAACTGATTCAATGTATGGTCAGTACAAATCACCAACAGATACTAAGGAAAAAATAGACCTTATCACTGATCATCAGGGAAATGAAAATCAAATCCACAATAAAAGTATTGCCTCACTCCCGTTAGAATGGCTATTTTTAAAATTCTGGGGAAAAAAGTGCTATCCTGGATGTGAATAAAGAAGAAGTCTTATACATTGCAGTGGAATTAGGATAACCACTGTGAAAAACGATTTAGAGATTTCTTTTAGGCCTGCAAAGGCTGAAAAATTGCTGTGTGGTTCAGGAATCTTACTGGGTAATAACTCAACAATATACACTAGATATGCATCCAAAGCACGTGACATTGTTGATCAAAGAGACACTTGATCTACCAGTTATCACTGTTCACAACAGCCAAGATATGGAATCAACCAAGATGCCCATCTTGAGAGGAAGGAATAATTAAAATACGGCTTACATACACATGGAATTTTACTTAGCCATTTAAAAAATCAAATATTATCATATGCAACAAAATGTATGAACTGGAGGATGTCCTGTTAAGTGGTATAAGTCAGACATGGAAAGGCAAATACTGCATGTTTCTCTTGCTATGGGGGCGTTAAAAACATGCTATCGGTATGAACACACAATGTTGGTTAGGTGAAGATTCCTACACATTCAAGAAAATTAGAGGATAGACAACAAGGGAGGCATAGAGGGAATCTGTACATTAAAAGCTGGGAAAATAGGAACAATCTATGGATTGGGACAAAATAGCAGAAGCTGGGTGCAGGGTATATGGAAACTCTGTACAATGCTAAAACTTTTGTCTCATGAATTTAAAATTATTCCTGTATAAAAAGTCTTTAAAACCATGTAAATAATTATCGTAGTAACTAGGTATGTAGTGTTAGGCAGCATGTTCATAAGATGATGAAAGAAACTTTCTAGAAACACTTTTTTCAATTTGATAAGCGAAGATTTTTAAATTAATTTTTTATACTTTAAGTTAGGGCACCCAAAATGTGTTGACACTACCATAATAAAGGGAGTTTCAGATCAACGGGAAAATTAATTAGATGTACCAACACATAATTACAGATGACTGGACGGATATCAGGTGAAAGGAAGTTACATTTGAAGGATGGAAATGAGTGCAGTATGTTTAGAGTCTGAGCAACCAGAGGAGAGTGACCATAGATGAAGCTGGGTGGGGACCTCCATAGCAGGAGGTCACGGATCAGGGTCAACAAAAAGGATCAAATACCCCTAAAATTCTGCTGTACTTTTTTTTCTCTTCCAGTGGAATCTAGTATGTGAATCTCGGTCGTTAAAGTCAGTGGTTCAAACGCTCTTTATGAGTGGGTCACTACTGGGAGGTCTAATATTTGGTCGTCTTTCAGACAGGTAAGTGTCACTTCACTTTCTGCTGGGTTGTTGGTCATACAATTCATGCATTCACTTATTTTAGAAATCTTCGCTGTGCTTATGCTGTGCACTTTATATTATGCAACATACTGACTTCTACTTTTGATTTCAGGGAGCTCCGGTCAGATAAGAGTGTTTGGTTGTGATCTGAATATTATAATTAGCTGTGATAAATCTGTTCATTGTGTGCATGAAGGAAGACATAGGAAGCCTTCTAATTCAGACTCAAACAAATTTCAAGAGGGCTTTTCAGAGCATGTTCCAAGATATGAGGGCTAGGTGTTAGAGTTCAACCTAAGGAGAGAAAGGAGAAGTGAGACAGAAGATTCCTACATGTCCAAGAGCAAAGGAAAAAAAGTGTTATTGGTCTTGACAATTGTCTAAAACACCTAGACCCTGCAATAGATGTAGTAATGGACACTTACAGACTGGTCCTCATTGCATGCCCACAGCATTATGTACCCGTAGTGTGCAATCATCATTACAAAATCTGTTGATTGTGAAGCAATGTATTCCTGCTGGGTTAAGAAGGCATTCTGAGCTTTCTGAAATAGTCCAATAGGTAATTTTTGCAACCATACAGTGTAAATTACACTAATGATATAGGATGACCATGAACTGAGAAGCTTGAAACTTCTTGTGGCCTGGAAGAGCACCTGCAAAAGCGGACAATCACCTTGCCTATCATTCAAGCGTGTCTCACAGACTCAAGGACCACAGATGCTCAGTGTCATCATTTGTCTTAGTTAAAAATTAGGACCTTTGAGTTTGCACCGTTAAATATTACATGTATACAGTCTACTCACTTCTAGTGTTCAGATTCAAGGCTCAGTACTACAATTCAAATTTGGAAGTGAATTAAAGAATGAAACAATTCAAAGAAAATGTTAAAGTGTCTTCTTGAGATGTAAGTTCAGTTTATACTCAGGGATAGAAGAATGGAAAATGTGATATATTTATGTAAATTCATTTTAGATGTCTGCTTGTTAATTTTCTTCTAAAAAGGCCATGACCGAGAGGGATAGATCTTCTGTGACTGGATCACACCCCAAATACTGGGTAGTCATCCACGTGGCCCAGTAGAACAGAACTGATTATAAATTCAGCTTAATGGCGGAAAATGCACTTAGTAAACCAAGAGCCTGGAACTATTGGGGTCTCCATGTGTGAAGCGGGCACCCAAGCACTTGAGCCATCATTTGTTGCCTCCCAGAATGCACTAGTAGGAAGCTGGATCAGAAGCAAATTAGCTAGGACTTGAAGTGGCATTCTTACGTGGAATGAAAGCATTCTAAGCAGTGGCTTAACCTACTGCACTACAATGCCTGCCCCTCTCTAAATTTGCAAACAACAATAAACAGAAGCAAGCTATTGCCATATGTATGAAACAGAATTATATATGATTCCAACTTTGATAAAAATCAAAAGCAAATAAATTAATACATTCTGTAGAAGTTGTAACATTAGATACCTTTGGTGGGAATAGGGGCTAAGAGACGGTACAAGATAGGATTGTTACCATAGAGCAGTATTCTATTTGACTAAGGACTGGCTAACGGGGTACCTTTATTTTGTGAAAAGCTTTGCTTTGATAATGCAGAGACAAAGAACAGCTCTCTAGACTTCACTCTCACTATTCTAAATGTGACATCCAAGCTAACTGTAATTCAGTGCATGTATTTGTGTAAAAAATATTTGAGATAATTTCCCATATCCTATTCTGTTTTCTATGGTTTCATGTAGAATAAGTCTTTCTGGTGATGGCTGGCCAGGAGAGTTATAACACTCTTGTGCTGACAAATAGGCTACATCTGTGATTCCTGGTGTTGACAAAGACAGTAATTCTACCAGATCGATAATGCAGTGTTCCACTTGTTAAATAGTTAAATTTGGTGTTCCACTAAATTTCAAGATGTCTCACCTTTTGTCAAGACTTCCACATACTATTTTTCTTGCTACGTTATGTTATTTTATGTTATTTCTAAGGTATGGCCGGAAGGGAATATACACGTGGTGCCTCCTCCAGACAGCCCTCGCTGACACCTGTGCCATCTTTGCTCCCAGCATCCTCACTTTCTGTATACTGCGCTTCTTGGCTGGATTAACTACCATAAATATTATGGCAAACTCTTTCAACCTAGGTAAGTCTGTCATCTGAGACTATCACTGTGCCTTCACATTCAGTCGGCTTTGAAATTGCCATTTGTCTAAAATTGTGTCATTTTCTTTTTCCAGTATCTGAATGGACAGGGCCCAAATCACAGTATATAGGTGTAACGCTGATCCTGTGTTCCTACAGCGTTGGGCAGATGCTCCTAGGAGGACTGGCTTTTGCCATTCGAGACTGGTACACGCTACATCTGGCTATGTCTCTACCTTTGTTTGTCCTCGCATTACTGTCCAGGTAGGTACAACCACAAGGGGAGCTATGGTGGAAGCAGATTGGGAATTCCTGACACTTGAGTTCTGTTTAGTTACTGCCCTCACCATGAGCTCTGGTGCCCATTCACCATTTGCTAAGAAAAGAAGGACGCTAAACTGGGGAAGGTAAAACCTGATCATCATCGCTGTTGAACAATACGGGCAAAATTACTCATCAAATCAGCTTGATAGGAAAAATGTACCTAGTCATGATGCAAATGCATTTTTCACTTAACTTTGGAAAATGTAATGTACATGATGAAGATGATGTCATGGCTTTTTCCCTATAAAATGGTATTGTGTGAAAGAAAATGACATTGAATTTTTAAGTATTCAAAGTAAGAAGAGTGTGTTTTCTCCAACACAAAGAGTTGACATGGAGGTGATTTCAGGGAAGAATAGAAAATAGGACTACTAAAAATTAGACCTTCAACAAGGGCAGCACAAAACTAACCAAAAAATGTGAGATCTGTTTCAGATATTTAGTGAAACATTCAAGAAAACTCCACCACTCTCAGGGAGGCTATGAGTTTGGGTTGTTTTAAAACATCCTAATTCCATTCTCCACTCCCTAGTTACGTATAGCCTTGGAAAAAAATCCTCCTAAATATTATGGCAAACACAGCTATCACTATTTGACCTGTCTGATGATTTGCCTAAGAAGTAATTTGAAAGACTATATTTAAGCTAACATAAAAAACTTGAAACTTTCCAGGAGTAGAAAAAAAAAAGATTCCACTGGCATATGTGAGGCAGAATTCTGGAATGCTCTAGGGCTGTGGCAGAGATACTGCGGAGTCTAGAATTACACAATGGCCTCATAGAAACGGGAATAAAGTATGCAACATTCACCATGGCAACTCTTAATATTAATAGCAAGCCTAAAAGGATTATGGCAGGGAAAGGATAGGCAGCAGAGATACTCATGCCACAGATAGCTGAAGGATGTGCTATTGAAGGTGCCTGCAGCCCTCACAGGTCCTAGGCCCATCAGAGGGAGCTTCTGGGTTACCACGCGGTTGCATTGTCCAAGGGAAATAGCACAGCACATGTTATAACTTTCCCCACTCAGGCATCCACTTAAGGTCTTATAAAGAAGTCAAGAGTTGCCCCCTAGATATTCACCCAGCCCAGCCCTACAAATTAGCTGAATTAGCATGCCTACACTCCTAAAGTCCCAGGAAATAGCGTGGCAGCCTGTACTGAGTCCCTAATGAAGCCCCTGAAAATCAGTCAGGAAGTACTGTCCATCCTCCCTTTGACCCCTGAACTAGATGATCAGGCCACTGACACTCTGGGAAGCAGATTGCCCACCTAGTCATTCATAACCCCTGGAATCATCCAAGCAGCTGCTCCTACACAACTATGGCCCTGGAAAGCAGCCAAGCAGCCGACTTTAAATGTTGTAGACCAGTGAGGTCCTCAGAAGTGGGTGAGTACACCAATCCTCTTATTACTAACCCCACACACAGCATCAGGATGTTCATGAACACCCTGACTCTACACCACAACCGGGCACATTGGGTAATACCCGCTGTGAATTATGCAGCCACAGCTCACTGGAATGGGCTATCATAAGTGGCCCCAGTCCCGTACAACCTGTGGAAGACTAACAGACAAGACAACACCTAAATCTATATACACTCTGACCAGAATGACCAGTGAACCCTCCCCAACCATGACAATGAAACTCCATCTGATCACAAAACTCCACATTCAGCAACCTGGGTTCCTAAGATATCAACAGACATGGATGACAATTGAAGAAGCAATGCAAGTATCCTATCAAATACCTGGAACCAAAGCAAGTGAGACTCGTTCCAACAATACCCCAGCATATACCACAAGGAGAATGTTTTACTATGAAAGTCTTCCTAAAGTGTCAATAACAAAAACAGTGGATCAGCCAAACATACAGATAACACAGGGACCCAAGTAGCATGAAGGAAAAACAGATAATGTGATGTCACAAAGGAACATGGCAATGCTGTATCAACAGATCCCAAAGGGAAAAAACAAATGATTGCAAAGTAATGGGCTCAACAACAGTCAGTGAGAGAGAAAAGAATACACACAGACAATTCAACAATTGATACACAGTGATAGAGGTAGCAAAAAGCTCAGAAATAATTATTTTGAAAAAGATTTAGCAAATTAAATTAAAAATACAGCTAAGACCTTAATAAGAGACTACATCAAGCTAAAGAAACACACACTAGCAATGTCAAACAAAGGTAGGGATTTGAGTTTTAGGAGAGATCTTTTGAAGTATCACTGCTCAATGAAAAGAATAAGGGAAAATGGAAAACAGCAAAGAAAGTCTGTGGGTTAAGTAGAATTTTTTTCCCTCAAAACTCATGTGGATGCTTAAACACTGATGTCTTCATGTTAATAGTTGACGGATTAGGGATGGAGGTCAGATCTAATTGTGGCAGATAGGAGATGGGTCCAGTGGGAAGTACTTAGGTCACTGAGGATATGCCCTCAGACAATCTTTCTCATAAGAGAGTTGATCATTATTTAAGTTCAAACTTGATGTACCTTCTCTCCCTTTCTCTGTTTTCATACTCACAATGTGATTTTTGCCAGACAGCTTCCCAAACTAGTTGGAGGTATTCTACAGGACCGCAAACCAGTTCCATTCATTCAATATACAGAAAGTCAATTACTGATGTTACAGTGACAGGAGAGATTAGGTATTTATCAAAAAGTGAAGGACTAGGAGCCAAGCAATTATTGATTAGTTCCAGGGATCCCTGAGGATTTAGGGGTAAAGATACTCATAGACTGAAACTGAGGCTGAGAAAAGTGTGATTGGCTCATGTCCATGTTCCTGATTGGTCAGCGGTGCTTGCAATCTCCCTTTGATTGATCAGTCCTTGTTTCAGAAGTAGATCTCAATGACAGAGAGAGAATAAAAAAATCAAGATGGAGTCAATCATCTTACATTTGTCCTTCACTGCCAGGCTGAATTTGACCTGGTTGTTGATCTAGTCCTTTGTTGAGAGAGAAGCATTTGATAACCAAGAGACAGTTTCAAATACTCTTTTATTTACATTCAAATAACAAAAGGCCTTGGAAGGAGTGATTCTTAGGTTACTTTCCCTGGAGACCATTGTTCACTTTATCTGCTCCATCATTCTCAAATGCCAGGTCAGATTAATCTTGCTGGGAATAACGCTTCTGTGTAAGTCTTATAGACAATCAGCATAAAGCCCCAAAGCAATCATATGTAACAAATCTAACCAGAGCATAATGAATCAAACTGATGTCTTAGAAACAATGAAGAGAAATACAATCTGATGGCATACATATTATAACTTAATATTCCTGTAGTTCAACAGGGAGATTGACTAATGATACAGCCATCAGATCCAGAAAATTGTCAAGGTTAGAAAGTTTAAAATTAATTAACAGAGTTAATATAAAAAGCAAACCCATTATAGTTGATTGGCTATTTGCATTAAGTACATATAATAATTCCATGCTTTAAAACTCTCAAATTTAAAGTCAATCCAAGGCATAATTAAATTTTATCAAGTACAGTACCTAAACTTTTTTAAATTTAACGGCCTATTAAGAAGTGATAACTCCATTCACTTACTACAAAGCCAGGCATTCTGTGCATAATTTTAGACATGCCCATGTTTCCAACTCTATCCAGTTAAGATAAAAACAGATTCTTTTTTTTTATTAATTACATTGCATTATGTGACACAGTTTCATAGACTCTGGGGTTACCCCCACCCATTCCTGTACCCTCCCCCCATGATGGATTCCTCCACATTGTTGCAGTATTACAGTTCAAATCCAGTCAAGATTCTTTCATTGCAAGCATGTACCATGCATAGAGTCCAGCATCTTATTGTCCAGATAAATTCAACGGTTTCTTGAGGAGACCATCTCTGGTCTGAAGGCAGAGCTGGCAGAATATCATCCCAATTAATTAAAAGCCACAACATAATATCAACAACTATTTACAACATTATGGAATCATTTGTCATGATATTGAGTAACCAATATGTTAAAGAATACAAGTTCTTAACCACATTGTGTGACTACTTCATTGACATTTCAATTTTAGTTTATATATAACCGGGTTCTATACACCTTAAAATGGCTATAGATTACTATTCAGCTGTCTCATGTCTATTCTAATTTTAGTATTTAGCAGTTTATAGTGTTGAAGCATAATTTTGGCAGATTTTAGGATAGTCTAAACTGGCTTATAACTCTAACAAGACATCTGTCAACAGTTGAGGCGCTGAACAGTTTTAGGAGGAATGTGCAGAGAAATCTTCAGTATCTTAGTGAGGAGTAACAGATTCTTATCTAACTCACACAAACACAGTGCCACCAAAAAATTCTTTAAGTTTTTGCATTTTGCCAGGATTCAGTAGAGGTAAATAAGTATCACCATCTGTTTGCAAAGCACTGGAAATAACCCAAATCACAGGAAAGAATTCCCAAACCTAGGAGAGAAAGCACTCAGGTATGAGCCACCAATATTTTAAACAAAAAACACAGAAATTCACAAATTTTATGAATTCAATCAATCTCATATGGTTTGTTCTTGCTCACTCTGCATTAAAAGTTTTATGGATTTTAGTCCCTTTTCTTCAGAGGTCTATAACCTTTTATCCGATCAAAACTATCAGAAACTTGCTATTCAAGGACATTTGTTGGAGTTTTCATAAATTTAGAGTTTTCACAAAATTTCACAATCTTAGAGAAAAATGCAAAACTATGGATGGCAAAAAAAAACCTCTAAATACCCATGGTTAAAATTTTAAAACTCAGTATTGACAAGAAAGGACCCTTGCATTCATTCCACATGGCATTCGGAAAGCAACCAAAGTCTTTTACAATGTGGTTGTCCTTTTTGAATTTTCTAGGCCTCATTTTCAGCAAGATAGCCATCATGGCTGATAACACTCAACAGACTTTTATAAATTTTATGTAATTTCTAGAAATTTTACATGAATAACATGTCTATGTTAACCTATTGTGAAGCTTGGCATCAATTTGCTTATTAAAAGTACTTTCCAAACATTCTAAATAACCTGCTTAGCTACCACCTCTGGAAGATGAGGGACACGTCCACTGACATCACCAAGGGCCCAACTGGGAATCTCAGTAGCTGAAGAATTTAGGATTTTGACTGTCTAAAAACCTGTCAAAGATGCCAAAGGGACTTAAAGTATCTGCTCAAAATGGGATCCTCTATTCATCATGGTAAAAAAAATCTCATCCACATAGGGCAATTCAACCTGTTGTTGACCAGATTCATCTACAGTTCAAGTGTTTACTCAAATATTTCAAAATAAGCACATATCCAAAAATAAATTTTTTAGCACTCAACCCTTTTCACATAATCAAAATTTGACAATACATAACACAACAGGTTATCTAAAATAGATATTAATGTTTATTTTGTCAGTCATCAAAAAGAAAAATGAAAACCTTGAATAGAAAAATTTGTGCATGACCTCACTCCATGACTTGGAACAATTCAATACAGTCAGAACTAGGAAAGATAAAAGTGTTTACAGAAACTGACTGGAGAATTGACAAAAGGCCATCAGTTAAACATAAACTATTAAACTACTAACGATTTAACTATTAACTATTAAACTATTAAACATAAACAGATCCATTCAACAAGATGTAACCATTGTAAATGTGCAGGCATGCAATGCCAGAGCACTTCGTTTTATTACTTTTTAAGTTGTAACTCTGAAGGAAGACACAGGTTCCAGTATATGAACGTTAGGACCTCTAGCACCACACTCACCAATGTAAGCACCCAGACAACAAATCAACAAATAAAAAACAGGATTAATTTTTTTTTTAGTGAAATGTTACTACTACGGAGTTGTTTTCCTTCTTCATTAAGATTTTTTTTTTAAGATTTATTACTTTTACTGGAAAGGCAGATACACAGAGAAAAGGAGAAACAGAAAGATTTTCCATCCCCAAGCAGCCACAATGGCCGGAGCTGAGCCAATCTGAAACCAGAAGCGAGGAGCCACATGGATGCACGGTCCCAAGGCTTTGGGCCGTCCTCAACTGCTTTCCAGGCCACAAGCAGGGAGCTGGATGGGAAATAGAGCACCCGGGATTAGAACTGGCACCTATATGCAAAGGAGGACTAGAGTCACTAGGCTACTGCACTGGGCCAAACAGGATTAATCTTAACCTACACTAAATACAAAAAGAATACATTAGCATCCACAAAACATTAGCATCGAACAACTGCAGATTAATTCTCCTCATTAGCCTCATTACCTTCTTGAATAGACCATATGCCACAAAACAAATTTAAAGAAACTTCGAAGAAATACAAATATGTGTCTTTTCTGACCTCAATGAAACAAAGTTTTCAATTAACAACTAAACAAGCTCTATAAATTATACAGCTGCATGGATAATAAACAGCATGCTCCCGAGGGAACATTAGGAAATGGAAGAAATCAAAATAGAAGTTTTCTCCCTATCCAATGCTTTGTAATTTTTTCAAATGAGTAAAATAAGTTTTTGGGGGAAAAAAGTAGAAACAATCTAACATTGCATCTCAAGGACCCAGAAAATCAAGAACAAACCATTCCAAGTTAGAAGAAAAAAGCAATAGAGATTAGAGAACAAGTAAATAAAAATAAACCATGAAAATTATGAAAGAATAATGAAATAAATTGCTATACTGAGAGAAAAGGAGCAAACACAGATCAATAAAATCAGAGATAAAAGATATTACAACTGAAGCAAGAGAAATATAAAATATGAGGAATTGCTATGACAAACTATATGCCAATAAATCGTGAAACCTGGAAGAAATGGTTAAGTCTGGAAATATAAAAGCCTACCATACTTAAATTATGAACATACAAAACACCAAAGTGATGATGAAAGTGAACCAGTAACAGTGAGGATCTCAGGGCAACAGTGTAGTGTTATAGCCCTCACCTTGAACATGCCAGGATCCCACAGGGGTGACGGTTCTAATCCCTGGCTCCTGGCTTCGGATTGGCTCAGCTCCGGCCATTGCGGTCACTTGGGGAGTGAACCATCAGACAGAAGATCTTCCTCTCTGTCTCTCCTCGTCTCCATGTATATCCGCCTTTCCGATAAAAATAAGTAAATCTTTAAAAAAAGATAAATAGTGAGGATCCCAACAAAGAAATGTCAGCACAGCGTGACTTCACAGTTGAACACTAAAATCTCTAAAGGAAGAACTAGTATCAGTTCTTCTCAAATTATCACAAAAGGGAAAAGAATGAGTGAGAAACCATTTCAGACTCGTTATCAATGTCAATGTCACTTTGATTCCAAACCCAGAGAAAGATACCACAGAAAAAAGATATCTATAGATTAATGTCCCTTTTGAACACATAGACAAAAATTCTCAAAACAATAAAAACAGCAAACCAAATACAATAGCACATCGAAAAGAGCATTCACCATGGCCAAGTGAAATTTTTCCCATGGATATGGGAAAATATACAGACCAATATATAACATATACAGACCAATATATAAATTACATGAACAGAATGAAAAATATAAACAAATTAGGTACAGAAGGAACATACCTCAACACAGAAAAGACTATATATAACAAACCCAAAAGTAAATATCATTTTGAGTTGGGAAAAGACTAAAGCATTTCTGTGAAGGTCTTTAGTGGACAAATCTATTCTTCCTACTGTTATTCAGACAGTGCTGAAACTCTTAGCCAGAATCATTGAGTAGGAGAAAGAAAGAAAATACATAAATAGAAAAAGAGAAAGTTGAATAATCCCTGTCCATAAGTGGCATGACTCTATACACATGAGAACCAGAAATTGCTACCAACCGACTGATTAATAAATTCTGCAAAGTTGTAAGACACAAAATCTACACACAAAAATCAGTAGCATGATTATAACTACAAAAGAACTTATTTCACTACAGAAGAACTTATCAAGGCAATCCCATTGACAGTAACTATATAAAATAAATATCTTGATATAAATTGAACCCTGATGTGAAGGATTGCTGCAATGAAAAATATAAAAAACTAATGAAATAAATAGAGGACACCAAAGACATGGAAATCATTTCCCATGATGATGAGCTGAAAAAAACTAGTATTATCAAACTGTCTATATTATTCAGTTAGGCACAGATTCAACTCAATCGTCAACCAAATGCCAAAAGCATTCTTCACAAGTTAGAAAAGATATTAAAATTCATAAAGAAACACAAAAAACCATGAACAATAAAGAAATTTTAAACATTAAGAACAGAATTGGATGCATCACAATGCAAGATTTCAAAACATTCTACATGCCTATTATAACCCAAACCGCATATCACTGGCATTAAAAACAGACACACAGATTGAATGACATGAAACTGAAATATGTGTAGGAAATTTATTATTTTATAGAAATTTTCTTCTAGTCCTAAGTGTCCTACTTTTTGTCTTTTTTGTCATGAAACCATGCTTTGCCAAATATTTCCTACACATTTGTAATGATCATGTAATTTTTACGCTTAATTCTGTTAATATGGTACAAATTTTTGTATATCAAGCCTTCTTTGCATGCCAGGGTCAATCCCACTTAGTCGTGGTGCATAACCCTTTGAATTTGCTGCTTAGTTCTCTAGTCTTTAGTGGATGGCTGTTGTACCGATATTCATAAAGGGCATTGGCTTCCGTGTTAGTAGTGTCTTCAATCCTGACATAGGGGTGACACTGGTCTTATAGACTGACACAAAAGTCACATATTGGATTATTCCTTTTACATAAAGTGCCAGGAATAGGAAAGTCTATAAAGACAGAAAGTAAGTAGATGATCCCTAGAGGTGGAGGAGGAAGGAATTGTGAGAAATTTCTAACTTGTATGGGATCTTCTATAGACACCAACAAGAATTTTCTGGAATTATGGAATGCTTGTGAAACCTTGTGATTGCTGCTTAAGCCACTGAATTATATCCTTTACAAGTATTAATTTTGATATTTGAATGGCACATTAATAAAATTAGAACTGATATCAGTGATTTGCATCATCTCTTATTAATCATTGTCCTGTAAGGTTACTTAAACACACTTGCTGCTAGTTGGATACATATCTCGCCTTAAGACTAGAGGAGGCAAATTTGGTTAGAAGTTACTCTACTAGAAGTTATAGTGCTTAGATTAAATAAAGGTGAAAAGCCGCTTCAAGTTAAGGTTGAGAGACAATAAAGCAGCTGAGTTGAACTGTGGTTTGTGTGTTCTTTCAGCAGGTGGCTGGTGGAGTCGGCTCGGTGGCTGATTACCACCAATCAGCTGGAGGAGGGTGTGAAAGCACTTAAAAGGGCGGCACACTTAAACGGAAAAAAGAACGCTGGAGAGATCTTGACCATTGAGGTGATCTGGGAAGGGGGGGCTGGTGACTGGGACGAAGTGCCATAACCTTACGATCTCCCTAGACTGGGACCCTCAGGAGACTCCAAGCCCAGAATTAGGATTCTGAGGGTGGGGTATTACAGCTCTGTTCTGAGTCTCTGTAATTCATCATTGTAGAGAGGAGGCATTGAAAAAAACTACATTTTTCCTTTAGTGAAAAAGTTGAACATAGATATTTAAATTCATTGGAGGAGGGCACATAAATATCTATAAATACCCTTATCTGACCATATACAGGAAAGTAAGTATGGGTCATTTCTCACTATTTTACCAAGTCGTAGTCTCCTTTGGGGAAACACAAATTCCAAATGGAAGAATAATTATCCATGTAGAAGATGACATTGAAGTATGATTTCTTTCACTTTATACATCTACCCAATAATTCACTATGTATTTATTATGCAACATATGTAAGTAATGTGCTGAGCACACACTGTGGTGGCGGTAGCACAGATAATGAGCTCCCCAATGTCCTCACCTGTGCAGACAAGCTTCTGAGAACCATGGTTTTTTAAGGAGTCCCTCGTCATGACTCATTCAGCAATATCTCACTAATTCATGTAAAGGCACTAAAGCAGCAACATTGTGCCAGCATGATAATATATACTAATAATCAAATCAGAGTAATTGCCTTCAAGTAATGTAACACTATACTATTGAACACGAAAATTCAGAAATCACTATATTGAACAGGTGTTACGACAGGATTGTATACAGTTATTTTATTTTTTTTTAAAGATTTATTTTTATTATTTTTTCATTGGAAAGGCGGATATACAGAGAGGAGAGACAGAGAGGAAGATCTTCCATCCGATGATTCACTCCCCAAGTGAGCGCAACGGCCGATGCTATGCCAATTCAAAGCCAGGAGCCTCTTCCGGGTCTCCCACACGGGTGCAGGTTCCCAAAGCTTTGGGCCGTCCTCGACTGCTTTCCCAAGCCACAAGCAGGGAGCTGGAAGGGAAGCGGGGCTGCCGGGATTAGAACCGGCGCCCATATGGGATCCCGGACGTGCAAGGCGAGGACCTTAACCACTGCGCCACTGCGCCGGGCCCATATACAGTCATTTTAAAAGGACACAAGGAAGTTTCTAGTTTTAATGGACAAGAAAGTATTAGAAATCAGTTGGTTAAAAAAAAAAGAAGAAAGAAAAAGTAAAGAGCGTTGCTGCAAGAAAACTGATTGGTAAAGACAACAAATATATAGCCTTGTATAAACCCTAACAGCAAATGCCTTGTAGAATAAAATGTGCATGAAAATCCAAATGAATCCAGTACTCAAACACAATAAACAAATCTAGTTTCTTTTTTTTTAATATTTATTTTTATTAGAAAGCAGATATACAGAGAGGAGAGACAGAGAGTGGCCACAATGGCTGGAGCTGAGCCAATTCAAAGCCAGGAGTCAGGACCTTCTTCCAGGTATCCCACATGGGTGCAGGGTCCCAAGGCTTTGGGCCATCCTCGACTGCTTTCCCAGGCCACAAGCAGGGAGCTGGGTGGGAAGTGGAGCTGCCGGGATTAGAATCGGCGCCCATATTGGATCCCGGTGCATTCAAGGCGAGGACTTTAGCCGCTAGGCCATGCCGCCGGGCCTGAATCTCATTTTTTTTAAAGACTACACCAACAGATACCTTTGAGATAATAATTTCTCTAACTTAGACTTCTGCTGAGATGACTAAGAGACAAGTGTACTTAAGTAGCCTGTTGAAGAGGCACATCTTTAATTTCTTTAAAGCATCTTATACTTCTGAATGATAAACTGACCGTTTGATTTTTATGAGAATATGATAAATGCCATATATGAGGCAATGGATATGCTAATTGCCCTGCTATGATCATCTTACAATGTATATACATGTATCCAAGCTTCATATGGTACTCTACAAATATGTTCACTAACTGTGGGTCCATTAAAGTGAGCTGAAACTTAAAAAGAAAAAAAAAAGCATGACACATTCACAGCTGGACTTTATCATTATAATACAACATGTTTTCCTAACAGCACTTCATTAATGTTAGCTTCACTTGCCATTTGAAAAATCTGAGATAATACAAGGACACTTCAAACTTGTGGTAGAAGGTGCATCTTATGAAAATAAATTACGTTGCAATGTCGGGACATTTTTATTCCAAAGTAAACTTATCTTTTAATTCCATTTTTCCAAGAATTTTTGAAGTAAAAATTTGATTTTCCTAATGAAACTCAAACCAGCTCCTTTTTTGTTGACAGTTTCCCTTTGTTCTCTTATTTTTACCATTGGCAGTAAGAAGAAATAGAGACCTCATCCACACATTGACTGAAACATTTCCTTAGCTGAAAGTCAAGTTTGTTAAGTCCATGTCATGTTTTCCACATAACTACAGATAATGATCTTATTAAAGTTTGTATCATTCCTAACATGGACTCCCCTGTCTCCAGTTTTCAATTGCATGTTTCTCACTTCTACTGACCCTCAGAAGCAACCTGCTCAAGATCCAGAGGGTAGCTACAATCGTGTAATAAAACAAAAGGATCTTCAAAGCGATCAATGGAGTTGCATATTATTAAAAGAAAAAAAAAACTGTGCACAGACTTAAAATTTCTTGCACCAAAAATAAATTGATCCATTGCTTCCATTTTCTACCAAATTCCTGAAGTAAAACATCCTGCTACCCTATGTCCATTTCCCAACTACAAACCCATCCCCAGACCTACACTAGCAGTTGTTGACAATTGCAATGGAACAAATGATCCCAAAATATAATGGCTTCAAATATCATATTAGCCAGCACATCTCCTAGACAGCTTCTCACAACTTGCCAAAAGGTCTTAGCTGCCAACATGATGTTATCGTGGAGACGGCTCCCTCTACTTTGAAAGGATGAAGCACCTCTCAGACTGCTGGACTAAGGACCTCATTTCTTATCATATGGGTCTCTCCAAAGTGACATTGCTTCTTCAGGTATACCGTTGGAGAAAAGACCCAGTATGTGTGACATAAGGGGCAATGTTTTATAATCCACCCATCTAACAACTTTGCTATATTCTGCTTTCAAAAGCATTCCACACTCAGAAAGAGGGAATTACACAGACATGTGACTATCAGGAAGTGATATTGGGGGCTGTGTTTCAAAGGCAGCCACTACAGTTTTCACATGAAAAAATTCTCCTTTATCTGACTTTACAACCTATATAACTTCGTCTTAAGATATGCTTTTATCTTGTTTACTTATACAGTAGAGGAAGAGATAAAGAGAGAAGGGAGGAGAGAGAGAATATGGTTAAAGGTGGGAATCAAAAGATAAAATTCATATGTGCTTGTTCGCTCTCCAAAAGGATGGAGATGAAACCAGGAGTTAGGGGATCAACCGAGGTCTGCCATGTAGGTGGCAGGCACCTCATTACTTGGGCAATCACTGCTATTCCCTGGGGTTTTAAGAAGTTCATCTAGGGGTCCAGCAAAATGGCTCAATGGCGGGATCCTTACCCTGCAGCATTCCTTGTGGGCACCGGTTCATGTCCCAGCTGCTCCACTTCCCATCCAGCTCCCTGCTTGTGGCCTGGGAAAGCAGTCAAGCACGACCCAAAGACTTGGGACCCTGCACTGGTGTGGGAGACCCGGAAGAAGCTCCTGGCTCCTGGCTTTAGATTGGCTCAGCTCTGGCTGAGGCAGCCACTTGGAGAGTGAACCAACAGAGGAAAAGTCTTTTTCCCTGTCTCTCTTTCTCTCTGTAAATCTGCCTTTCCAATAAAAATACATAAATCTCTTTTTTTAAAAAAAAGTCATATAAAATGTGTGCTATGGAACAGTTACATATGAATTTCAGTTTACATACCAAGATAAACCTTTGTTTCCTTTTTCCAAAACCTTTGTGAAGCACTCTTATGTAGTGATCTCATTACCTACAGGTTCTATCGAAAAATAGCACAACAGAATTTATTTCGCCGATCTCACTATAGTTCAATGCCTGTTGACCAACATGCTCTGAGATATTAAGTTACATAGAAAGTGTCAGGACTAAGATTCTAAGCCAGATTTGTGCCAAACTCCTTGACAGTTACTGTATTCTACCTGTCTCGGCACTGGCCTGAGCTCAAATCTTGCTCCATTCATGTATTGTCTGCTCTTTTCCCTGCCGTTAACTCTGCACTCCCTTCGTGAGAGGAGGCTGCACGGCTGTCATTCTTAGACCAGCATTTCTCAGAACCTAAGGATTCAGTGGGTGTAGTTTTCAGAAAAGCCATTTGCTTGCAAGGCGTTTGGCACATCTTCCAGAACCAGCTGGCTGCTGAGGCATGGATTTCTAGGGTCTGTATTCTGCCTCATGTTACATCTGCTTTTAATGCAGCCTTCTACAGGTCTGGATCAAGTCATGAAATCAGGTGTTGTGAGGCCTTCAGCTTTGTTCTGTTTGCTTAGATTATTGCTTCGAATATTCAGGCATTTCTGTGCTTCTAACATTTTTCTAATTTTGCGAAGAATGTCTTTTTTGCTGATTGCTGTAACTGAAACACTCTTATTTTAGATAAAGACAAGTTTTTCGCTCTGTGTCTAGGACAAATCGTGAAACCTGAAGCAAGTTCTTGTGGTTTTTCCTTTTATAATATAAATCTTTCTTCCCTTTGTAAGTTCAGTATTTAAACAAATTTCTCCTGTACAACTGCTCTGAGGTGCCACTCCTCCTATGAGATAATTGGAGTACACAGAAATACCGTGAGTGTAGTAGACACCATTTCTCTATCATCCACTAAGACTCACCATGTTGCCTATGGATGTATCATAAATGCTTGTTTTGTTGTTGTTGATGTTGCTGTTGTTATTGTTGAAGTTTGTGAGATCCACCATGAAGGAAGAGCTGGATAGAACCCGGACCAAAACCTCCATTATGGAGCTGCTCCGTGCACCCAAACTACGCTTCAGAATCTGCTGCCTGGGCTTTGTAAGGTGAGCTTCATTGGATGATGCACAAACATAAAATTTTGGAAATCAACTTTATTTATTCTTTTAAAAAGTATTGGCAACACTTCTGGTGATAGATGAATACATAAGAAAAAAATAAATGACATAAGAAAGGTTTATCTTAAAGTGCCACGTTGCAGGCTATTCTACCAGCCTGAGAGTCCGTGGGACTTACCAAGGCTCCATGGACACACTCCATTAGAGTTTCTCACTAGAGAGTAAAGCTTTAGCATGAAATATACTTTTATTTTTTTTAATTTCTGAGCAGAAAACAAAGTTAAAATGCAAATATTAAGCATTCGTTATCATTATCGATTTATTTGTTTTACTTCTTAATACTTTGCCACATTCACTTAAAATAGGGACATTATATATACACACATAAATATTATTTTATTTTGAAAAAACTATTAATGTCAAAGTGATATTTGTAATATCCTGATAGTGACCGTACCACAGTGAGAGAAGAGCAGTGTCATTTACATGGCATGACTTAGTGAATCAATCTTTATAACTAAACACCAGTACAGTATGGCAATCACACAGTTTTTATACTCTCTGGGCATACTGTCTTCCACAAACAGAAGATATTTCCAGGAGGGAAATAGTTGGGTCATATGGCAGATCCATTGTTAGCTGCCGAGGACTCCCACCCTACTTCTCCACAGTGTTTCTGCCAATTTGTATTCCTCTCAACAACATAAATATGGCACATTTACCCCAAAATCTCACAAGCATTTGTTACTTTTTAATTTGAGGGGTGAAGGATATTCTAACTGGAGTGAGATGACACCACACTGCAGTTTTCTATTTGCATTTCCCGGGTGGTTGCTAATCCTGAGCACATTTCCATGTATCTGTTGGCCATTTCAATTTCACCTTCGCATATTTCCTGCTCATATCCTTTGTCTATTTCTTTTTTTTTTTAAGATTTATTTATACAGAGAGGAGGAGAGACAGAGAGGAAGACCTTCCCGTCTGATGGTTCACTCCCCAAGTGATTGCAATTGCTGGAGCTGAGCCAGTCTGAAGCCAGGAGCTCTTCTGGGTCTTTCACGAGGGTGCAGGGTCACAAGACCTTGTTCAGAAGTGCCAAATATTCTTAACTGTAGTCCCCCCACCAGATTATTTTTTGTCTGTTTTTTAATTTCATATAAATGGAACCATATATGTACATTTTTTAATTATTCATTTATTTCAAAATCAAATTTAGTTGTGTGGGAGAGATTTTTCCATCCACTAGTTCATTCCATAGATGACATCATCTAGGATCAAGAATGGGCCTGGTAAGAGTCAAGGAACTTTATTCAAGTCTCCCAATTTAGTAACAGGGCTCCCAAATTACCTGGGTTACATTTTTGTTGCCTTCCCAGGTGCATTAGCAGGGAGCTGAATCAGAAAAGAGGAGCAAGGGCTCAACCCAGTGCAGCAGCATGGAATTCCAGCGTTGGGTACAACATTTTAGCCTACTATCCAACAAAGACCAGCCCCGACATGTCCATAACTCAAGTTCAGGTCTCCTCCAGAGCCTTTACTAAAGTATGAACAAATCCATGTGTCCGTAACATGTCCCTGGACATATACTTAGTTGTCAGTTTCCTTGCCTCAACTATAAGATACTATTAGAATATTTTCACCACTTCTGGTTCTCAAATTGCCTAAAACTGGCCTCTATATCCTTCTATCTCAGAAACTTACGGAAAGCTGTTCCCTATATCTGCTCTTGCAGCCTCACGCTCCAGGATTAAAGTGAAGCACGTCTCCATGCTGAAAAGCACGGAAGACTCTTACAGAATGATAACACTAGTGCCTAACATATAATCCTATCTATGCTCAAGTCCTTACAGGTTCCAGTTGAGTGATGGATTCAGATTTCCTATTACTTTTTCTGTATGTTTTCGGGATGCTTGCATGTTTAATACCTCATTTCCTGGGGCCTCAAGAAAACTGCACCTTAGGGTCCATCTGACACCATGTTTCATCATGATTTTCTATTTAGATCTTGCTTTAAAAAATGAATAAGTAAATATATATATACATATATATATGAAGCAAGATAAAACATCTTCTTTCGAACTGACTTCACCCTATTGGGATAATAGCATCATCAACTGTAGAAATTTCAAAATTGTAAGCAACATTTCTTCGGTTCAAAACCTTATTAAATTTGTCTCTACTCCATTATTCACCTCAGACTGGGAGCCACTGTACCCTTTATGGGCCTGATCCTCAACCTGCAGGACTTGGGGAGCAGTATCTTCATGTTCCAGGTTCTCTTTGGAGCTGTCACACTCATATCCAGATGTTCTGACCATTTGATAATGAAACACTTGGATCGTCGCATAAATCAGTCATTGTTTTACTTCCTGGTAGGACTTTGCATTCTGCTCAACACCTTTTTGTTCCAAGGTGAGAGAGCCAGGAATTTGGGGGGCAAGTGGTTTCCCTAAATCCTGAAGAATTACGTGGGTTTTATATCCCTGATGCCAAAATATAATGTCATTGACAATGAAACTTGAAGGATGACATGAAGTTGACATAACGGTGTGAAACCAATCATAGTAACTCAGAAGTGGATTTCCACTGAGCCTGTGTTAGCAAGGTGTGGCTCAAATAGCCTGATGTCTCCACCACAGGCAGGATTACCTGGACGCCAGTTCCCACTGCACAGAACAAGTCCTTCATTTACAGCACTTGCCTTTCAACACTCTCGGAGTAGCTAAATGCTGGTGGAGAGTGCAGGCATTGCACCTGCATCACGGATGGGCACACAGTGTTCTCTCACCTCTAGCATCTGAGACCCTGAGTTTGAAGGCCTTCCCGCCTTATTCACGCACACCTTTTCATATTCTCTTTTGCAATTGGCATTTGAGTAACCACAACTCCACAACAATTGAAGAGAAGCCCCCAACTACAAGGAAATAAAAATCCTGTTTTCACTAAGAGAAGTGCATGCTAGGAACAAGGGGAGTGTCTAATCTCCCTCCATTTTTTTTACCTTCTTTTATAATCTGCATCTAAACAAGGACCAGACTGATAAATAAACTCAGACTCTTTAAAATCTGTTTTACTCAAGTAATTGAATAAACTTCCGTGGTAATTATGGGAACTTAGCCATGTTCCCAAAGCAGAAATTTATCTTTCTGTACCCCAGCCTGGTGGGCTCAGCTCTTCCTGACACAAACCTAGAGACTTATAGAAGAGCCCTCTCCATCATTTAATAACATCTTAAAATTATTTCTCATGAATTTTTAAATATTTTAAATAAATTTTAATATTTTAAATATTTTTTATTGGTAAGACAAATTCACAGAGAGAAGAAGAGACAGGGAGAAAGATCTTCCACCCACTGGTTCACTGCCCAAATCACCAAAACAGCCAAAGACAAGCCAATCCGAAGCCAGGAGCCCAGAGCCTCTTCTGGGTCTCCCACATGGGTGCAAGCTCTCAAGGCTTAGGACCATCCTCTGCTGCTTTCCCAGGCCACAGACGGGAAGCTGGATGGGAAGTGGAGCAGCTGGGACACGAAAAAGTGCCCATCTAGTATCTAGGTACTTGGAGGTGCAGGATTTATGAGTTGAGGCAACACGCCACCCCCTCAAATGAATTTCATAAGCACCTGTTTTAGTTCTCTCAGGACGACATTGCTTGTCTCCAAATAGTTCTGAATCAGTCTAGATCCTGAATCTCTTCACACTGTCTAGTCCCAGACAAACACAATCCACTTGTTACTGTCGGTAACACACTTGCCCCACATCAAAAATTCTTCCCTTCACCCTTGGTTTTAAACCACTCAAGATGTTGGCCATGAATTCCTCAGTTAATACCTACGTGTACATCTATGCCTAACAGGACAGGGCACGGGACAAGTAACACAAACAAAATTAATCGAATATGCAGTAGGAGTTGAAGCAACTCACTGAGATCACTTCATTCGCCATTTAAGCCATGATTTTCTGCAATCCACATTCCTCCAAGCACCAGCCTCTGGGAGGCTGCTATTTGCATATCAGTTTTCACACCTGAAACCCACACACCTCCCAAGAATCTTCTCACTAGTATTTAGAGATGGACAGATTTCTTTACCAAGATTCCCTGATTCATCTTGTTTTCCTCTCTCCAGAAATGCAAACTCTGCGTGTGGTGTTAGCTGCCTTGGGAATCGGTGTTACTTCTGCTGGCAATGCTACTTTTTTTGTCCACACTATGGAGCTCATCCCTACAGTGTTCAGGTACCAAACCCAAAAGATCATCTTTCTGGCTTCCAAATGGGACTTAGCTGGAATAATGCACATTTACTTCGGAAATAAATCAGACACTGTTTAAACGGCAGAGAAGTCAATTGTAGTGTAAATGAAGGCTTCAGTTACTCGATTAAATCTAACTTTATACCTGTCATAATGTGCCAGGTTCCTTAACAGATCATCTCACTGTCTTAAGAACCACTCTGCAGGATTGGTGCTACTTTTATCCCTATCATAATAGCAACAAATTGAAGTTCTGAATTTGCCTTAATACTGCCAAATAATAAATGTCACTTTTAAGATCAGAGCTTGCTAGCTGGATAGCTCTGCCAAACTGTTCTTTATAATGAAGGTGATAAATGTGTGTTCAGACTTGTACAGATTTTCCTTGTATCGTTATTTGCACACAAAGGTCAACGGTTTCTGGAATCAACAATGTGTTCGCTAGAATGGGAGCAGTCCTGGCTCCGCTCCTAATGACTCTAATCGTGTATTCTCCCCACCTGCCCTGGATCATGTATGGAGTATTCCCCATTCTTTCTGGACTACTTGTCTTCTGCCTTCCGGAAACCAAGAATCAGCCTCTTCCTAACACCATTGAGGATGTGGAAAATGGGTAAGTATAACCTCCGGCTGGTACCTGAGTGGGGAGGGGGCACGTGTTAATAGCTCTGTCCTGAAGAAGGAAATGACTGCTTGCAAGCTTCTTGCTGGGGAAACCTAGCTGCACCGTGTGGCTTGTGTCCTGTAAGCTCAGTGTCAGCCTCACTCCGACCCACAGAAGTGTCAGACTCCTTGCAAGGCTCTCCAGACCACACAGACCTTCACACATCCGCATGTTTAGTGAAGAAAAAAATCAAAGTACTCCCAATATGAAGAACTCCCACTCTTCACTCTTACAGGAAGTGCCTTCACCCTTACAGGAAGTGCCTTCACCCTTACAGGAAGTGCCCATGCCTGGCGTTTTCCAATACATCTACTAAGACTCAAACGCTTCCTTTCCATCAGGCCGGTTTTGCTACCCATAAGCCCAAGGAGTAGTTGATATGGTTTGGAAAAGGAAGTGAGCTTGCCTGTGAACCTGCTTATTGCTTCAGTTAGGACGAATGATAGAACTAGAACATTAAACAAGTTTCCCTAAAGAAATGACAGTATGTGCTCGCTTTGGCAGCACACATACTAAAAGAGATGACAGCATGTCTAAAGGAGGCCGTCTGCTGGGATGTCTGTGAGATTTAGTCAAAATCAATTCCAGCAACAAAGGCATTTTGAAGATAAAGAAATTGAAAAAAATAGGGAAATAATTTGAAATGAAGAAAAATGAGAACGTACCCTTAAAATTTTCCATTGTTACTTTGACTTTTCCAAAGATGCCAAATGCCTACCACTGGCAACAGTGCAAATATTCAACATCACCTTCTCAGCCGTATCCCCAGGTATCAGAACTTATTCTACTCAAGTATGTCTACCCACAGGGCCTTGGGTTCCAACCTGGCAGGTAGTTCCTTGTCCAACATGTAAGGTGTGCACAGCTATTCTGTATCTTATTTGATTTTTTTTATTTTGTTTTTTGTTTGAATTTTTCCCAGCACAAATTACTCAAGAAAAATAAATGAGGAAGAAATCCGCACCAAAGTAACACGACTTTAAGGAGTTCCCAAGAGTATATTAAGAGCAGAGCAAAATAAGGGTAAAAAAAAATCAAGATTTTCCCTCTTTACATAGAAAAGTAGCCCAAAAGTATGATGAACAAACAGATGCCTTTTGTAATCATCCATCTTTCCAAAATAATTTGACTTTAAGTAATTCCACCAAGCAACTGTTTGCAAAAATAGCTCCAAATTCATCTTCAAATTACTAACAGCTGATGTGATTTAGAAAAAGCAGAATTATTCACGTGATTTAGCAAACCCACCACTAGATATATTTTCAAAGAAATGAAATCAATACATAAGAGAGATTTAGGCATTGTCATAGTTATTATGGCACACTCCTTATAGCTCAGATGTGGAAGCATCATAAACAACCAACAGATGAATGAATAATAAAAACGTGGTGGATATATACAATGGACTGTCATGAAGCTGTTTAAAAGAAGGAAGCCTCATCATTTCCAACAGCATGGATGGACCTGAAAGAGTGTAAGGCAGCCATACCAAGACAAATACTTCAAAATCCCACTCACATGTAGAACCTGACATAAGTGACTGTCATGGAAATAAGAAGTCCATGTGATCACCAGAGGTGGAACAGTTGGGTAGTGGAGAGTGAGCAGACACCAATCAGCAGCTACACAGGAAGAATAAGCTCAAGAAGTCTAGTGTCCAACCTGGTGACAACATTGAATAACCATATATTGTATTCTTGAAAACTGCTGAGAGTGGAAAAATCATAACTGCATGATGCAGTGTAATTGTTAAGTAGCAATTATACTCATTCTACAATGCATAAATAGTTCAAGCTTCACAATGAACACAAAAAATAAGACACAATCTTATCTGTGAGCTTAAAAACAGAGGTTTTTTTTTTTTTTTAAAGAAAAAGGAATACTGCACAGGGCTCATTCAGTATGACCTAAGTGCTGGGTTTTGTGCAACTACACTCTTGAGAACAGTAGCAGATGTTCCCACGAGTTATTATCATTCCAGATGTACCATGAATGTCCAAACAATGAGATTTTAACAAAATTAATTTTAAGCTAAAAAAAATATGTAATCAATAATAGCAATTATGGTTAATGAAAATAAATTCACAGCAAAATAATGGCTTCCTTTGGCTGGTGAAATGTTCTTTTTCCTTTTGCATCCTTCATAATTTAAGCTAACATGAATCATTTTAATTATTATAAATATTGACAAATATAACAGATGCTTGACATGTTAAATGATTCCAAACCATGTGTGTGTTCAACATATATCATTATGAATAAATCCTACTTCAGTACAAAACCAGAAAAAAAGTAAGAATAATTTTCATGCTAGAAAACACACAAGTAATAAGAAGTGCATGAAATAGTAACTAAATGTAACAATGAAGAAACATACACTGAAACTTGAATTTTCCGAAGACACAAAGGGTTTTCAAGGCATCGTTCACCCTGGGTAGGTGAGGGATACTGAAAAGCACATTCATAAAGTGATGGGGGAGCTGTAAGTAAAACATGTTATAAAGATACTACAGAGAAATAAAATGCCTCATTCTTACCAAAGCTTCAGTTCATGGGGGTTGGCTTTGTGGTGCAACTGACTAAGCTGCTGCCTGGGACACCAACATCCTGGTTCAAATCCTAGCTACTCTGCACTTTTGATCTGACTACCTGCTAACATTCCTGAACAGCACTGGATAACAGCCCATATGCTTGAAGCCCTGCCACCACAAGGGAGACCTGGATAGAGCTTCTGACTTCAGGCTTTAACCTGTTCTAGACCCAGCACTCTTGGGTTGGGAATCAGGAGATGAAAGTTTTCTCTCTTTCTCTGTCTCTCATTGTCTCTCACTCTTTCTCTGTTTCTCACTCTCTCTCTTTGTCTCTCTATTTCTATCTTTCCCTTTTTGCATGTGTATACCTGCTTCTCCAGTACACCCCCACTTATTCTGCCTTTCAACTAAATAATTTGTAAAGCTTTTTACACATGGCCTCATTGCACTGTGGAGAAACAACAATACAAATAGAAATACTAAGAGCAGAAATTCTTGCCTCAATGTTGGGCTTCAGAAGAAAGAACTCAGTATTTTTGCGTTAACCATGATGCTAGCTGCAGGCTTCCTCTAGTTTTCCTTTATCAATTTAAATAATTCCTTTTTATTCCTGTAATGTTTGAAGTTTTCATCAAGAGCAGATGTTGCAATTATCCAAATGTGTTGGGTTGATCTGTTTTTCCTTTTCCATTTCGTGTGGAAAATTATAATGATTAATTGTCACATGTTGAAACGGCCCTGTAATTTGACAATAGACTGGATGGATCACAATGTATCTCAGTGCAAAAGAATACACCTGAAGAGCTATAAAATCAAAAGCAAGTAATACCAAGAAAACAAAAAAAAATCAAAATGAGAAGAAATGAAAGAACAATACACAAAATCAATAAATCAAAGACTTGGTTCTTTGAGAAAATAAACACAACTAGCCCACTAGCCCAACCAGCAAAAAAAAAAAAAAATGCAGGAGAAGACAAAAATTAATAGTATCAAAGATGACCAATATCCTTGATGGGTATCAATGCTAAAATCTTCAACAAAATACTAGCCAGTAGGATACAACTATACATCAGACAGATCATTCACCCACACCAGGAGAGATTTATTCCTGGCATGCAGGGATGGTTTAACAAACACAAATCTACAAATATAATATACCACATCAAGAAACTAAAGAGCAAATATCATATGATAGTCTCAATAGATGCAGAGAAAGCATTTGATAAAAGCCCCCATCCCAGCTCATGCTCTCCAGTGGGAGTAGCTGTCCAGCAAAGGAACCAACCCATATTCCTCTGCTGGCTCTATCCCTTCCCTTCCTGATTCTCATGCATGCTGATGGGTCAGAACCATCAGCATGTGACCATGCTGCGGTCACAACCAGTACAGGCAACATCACCTTGGCATTCCATATTGTGCACTAGTCCTTGTCGTGACCAGACCTGGCTCGACCCACACTGTTCTGGTTCTTGGATTTGCCAGTGGATGATGTGAACAGATTCAGCCTGGTCTTCCCCCGACCCATGCCAATTGTATGCCAGTGGGTAACTTTCCATGGCCTGTTATGGGCTGTTTCCTATCACGTTTCTTGCGCTTACCCATTAGGTCTGTGTCCTGCCAGAGGAGTTGCCCAGGCTCCTCCATCAGAACCTCTCCCAATGCCAGACTTTGTGCATACCAGTGGGTCCATGAGCCAGCCCTCCTCAGGTCACCTCCTGTCATAGCAGGAACAATGGCTTTTCCTGACTGGCCTTCAACCAAACTGATCCTTGCTGTTGGATGTTTCAGCCTAGCCATGGCTCATCCATGCCCACATATGGTTCACACATGACTCAGTAGGGGTTGAGACCTATCCTAGTCCATCCCACATCTGCCCTGGCCCTCCAGGACAGCAGAGGGTGTTGGAGTCTGGCCCAGCTTGGTGCATCCAATCCCAGTCCACATTTATGCCAAGGGAGACTACAACCATTTCCCGTTCAGAATGCAGCCCCCATTCCAGGCCACGCGCCCCTTAGTGGGAACCTCAACTCAGCTAGGGTTGTCCCCTTAGCTCCCCAACCGGGCCTATTCCCAGCCATAGATCACGCGCAAGCCAGTGGATGTTCTGACTCATCTTGGCTCAGCCCCTCCCCTGTCCTGACCTCTGCCTTAGACACTGTGGCTTAGCGTTCCTGGCTCACACAGACCAGTAGGTGCAAGAGCCTAGCTCAGCATAACCTGTGCTACGTCCTGGTCTCTAGTTTCGCTTGTGGGCTAAGGTTTGCTCAGTCCTGCCCAGTCCACCCTGTTCCATTACCAATTGACACATTACCCAGCTATTGGAGCTACTTTGCCCAAAAGTCAGACCCCCAGGTCTGGACCACATGTTCACCAGCAGGAGCTATGACTCACCAAGGGAGTTTGCCAGGTTCCTCTACTTAATCCACTCCCAGACCCAGTTCTCATACATGCCATTGGGTTTAGGCCAGGTTCTGGCAAAGTCTGGCCTTCCATTTGGCCTCATATGAGCTGGTGAACGTTGTAGCCCGGCCCCCCTACACCCTATTCAGGATGCACGTCTGGGTGCTGCTTCCCTGACCAGTCCAGACTATTGCGGGTTCCTTTACCTGTGATTGATGGCAGGCTCCTTGGTCACACCTAGCTTAGTCTATCACCACCCCAACTCTTGAGCTAACCAGTGGGGCTAGAATTATTTCCACAGGGTTTGGCCCACACATCCATCACAGAATCTACCCCCAGTAACGGTTCTCGAGTGCTAGTTAATATAATGGCCCTGCTTAATGTGACCCTTCTCCTGGTCCATCATCATGTCAAGTAACAGGCTATGATTCTGATGGACAAGCCCTGAGACATAGCTTTAGCATAGACCGGTATTGGGTGGTCAGCATTGTTCAGTGATTATAAGTTTTCCAAAGGAAGAGTTACTGTCATTGGGAATCTTTACAATTGTTTCACGTCCTAAAAGCACAATGGGTTCAACCTAGAGCTACCTAAGATGCGATTCAAAAAACCAAACCCCAGAGCTTCCCGGCCGGGCACCCAGCAGGGAAAGCCTGGTGCAAAATGGCACACTGGCTGCCCGGGGACAGCTCACCACCTGCACATGGTGGCTGTCATCTGGGATCCAGGCATGAGACGCCACATCCTGAGACCCACCAGCAGCAAGGAGGCTGCTGAAAGTTTAAGCTCCCACATCCTATGACTACTTTATTGACTTTTCAATTTTAGCTTCTACACAACCGGCCGCTATACATCTTAGAATGATTATAGGATACTATTCAGCTGTCTGTGTCTGTTTTCATTTTTTTATTTAGCAGTTTATAATATTGAAGCATAATTTTTACTGAACTTAGCTAATTTTGGAATAGTCCAAAACAGCTTATAACACTAACAAGGTATATGTTAACAATTGAGGCGCAGAACAGTTTTAGAAGTGGTGTGCAGAGAAATTTTCAATACCTTAATGAGGAGTAACTAATCTTTGTGTCCTACCTAGTAAGATATATGTGAGTCCAACCTGATCATTTCTTAACATTTTATTATTATTATTATCATTTTATGTTACAGTTCCATAGGCTCCTGGCATTTCCCTTATCCCCTCCCCAATTCCCTTCCCCCCACCTAGTTCCTCTATATCATTGCTAATGTGGGCATGGACAATGGCAGAGAGTCCAGCATCCTATTGTCATGATACAGCACACAGTTTATTGCAAGTCCATCTTTGTCTGGAAGTAGACACCTGAATGTTAGTCTCCATTTTACAGCTACTGTACATCCCTTCAAATGAAAAGTCATAATACAAAAATCAACAATAAAGAGAAAATAGAAATTTACAATGCCATGAAATTAAATGACATGTTACTAGATATGACAGTCCCCATTACACAGCTACTATACATCCTGTTAAATGAAAAGCCACAAAACAAAATCAACATCAGGGAGAAAAAAAGAAATTAGCCACACCATGATGTTAAATAAAACATGCTACAAAATGCCATTTTGAAGAAAATGATGCCACTGCATGACCTAAGAGTCATTGAATGATTTATTCAGAAGAAAATGTTTTGAAGAGATGAAACTCACAGAAAACAACATAATCCATGCAATATAGTTTCCACTGATTTTTGTTGGTGAAGTGTGTCTCTTCGAGCAACAAATAGATGTTGTTTTGCTTTTTAATCCAGTCTATTAATCTATGATGTTTGATTGAGCTTAAGCCATTTACATTCAGAGTTTAACATGTATGGATGGTACTTTGGCCTTGTCATTTTAGGAATGGGTCGTTCATTGGTTTAGTCTTCTGTTGTCATTTCACTGCGATGTTCTTCACATTTGCCTTTGGTTTTGGTAGGTGCTATTCCTCTTCTCTGTCAAGAGAACATCTTGAAGTATCATTTGTAGGGCAGGTTTGGAAGAGGCAAATTCTTTTAACTTTTCTTGACTGTGGAAGAATTTTATTTCATTTTCAAAGACAAAAGAAAGCTTTGCTGGATATGTTATCCTAAGCCGACAATTTTTTTCTTTTAGAATCTGGAATATGTCACTCCATTCTCTTCTTACCTGTAGAGTTTCCTGTGAGAGATTTCCTGTGAGCTTAATTGGCATTCCTTTATATGTCAGTTGATTTTTTTTCACGTGCACATTTAAGGATCTTTTCCTTATGTGCAACTGAACAGAGCTTGATGATCATGTATCTTGGTGATGATAGCTTTTGATCAAGCCTGTTGGGAGTTCTGTGTCCCTCCTGGATGTTCTTCCCCAATTCTTTCTCCAGATTTGGGAAATTTTCCTTGATTATTTCATTAAATACATTTGCAAACTCAGTTTCTCTTTCTACACCTTCTGGGACTCACATAACTCTTATATTTGGCCTCTTAATGGTGTCTTTCAGTTCTTGAATACTTTTTTTTGGCCTGATCCAGCTGTGCTTCCAGCTTTTTGTTTGCTTCCCCCTGGTGACAGGAAATATCTGCCAATTTTGAGATTCTTTCTTCTGCTTGCTTCATTCTGTTTTGGAGACTCTCCACTGTACTTGTAATTTGCTCTACTGTGTTCTTAATTTCTGATATACCAGCCTTGATTTTCTTTATTGCTTCCTTAAATTCTTTGAGCTCTTGTGTGTGTTTCACATTTTTTATCAGAAGCTTTAAAATGAGTCTTATGAATTCTGTATGCCCCATTTTCTCAATGTCTTCCTCAGTTAACTCTGAGATTGGCATAGGGTTTTGCTCCTTTGCAGGGGAGTCTTCAGTAATATTCATTGTGCCTTTGTCTCTTCTTTTGCTCTTGGTCATTGCGCTTCTAGTTAGCAGAGTTTTCTCCTTGGGGCAGGTTTCTAAGCTCTGTCACCCACAGGTCTACAATGCGATTTTACTTATTGCCATTGGTACACAACTTTTTGCTTGCAGCCACTTGTGCCACAACCTCCAGTGAGTTCCAGGTCTGGGTTCTTATGTTAGATTTCCACCGTGGTCTCCACAGCCCCAGCTCCTGTTTCACCACTCTCCACCTCCTGTGATACTGTGCTGAGACTGCACCATTGTTTCTGCAACCTTTCTCCCACTTCCGACTGGAGCAGGTCCCAGGATTAGAGAGACACCAGTTGTCCTATCTAGTTAGTTTGTTGGTGGTGCTGATTTTGTCAGAATTGTTGGACATCAGGTCTGGGTGTCACATGGACCTATTTTGACCCGTATGATGCCACAGTCTGTATTATGTTCCTGTGGGAAAAGTACAATTCGCTGAACTCAGTGAGTCTCACAAGATCCCAAGCTGATCATTTCTAAGCTTTCCTTATTGGTCTCTGTCTATCTAATCTAATTTTGGGGAGGGAGAGGGGGCTCTGGAACAACCCTGATGGTCATTGCAAGAGAGGGTGGGGATCCAAAGTTGGAACTAAGTAAGATCCAGAGAAAGCTCCTCTCCCGAGACCCAAAGGAAGTTCACTGTTCTTCTGTTTCTGCATATCACTCAAAGCTCCTGACTGTTGGTCCAATGACATTGGAACCTGTGAGGAAGGATCTGGGCTTCTTCCATCCCATGTGAGAGATCCGAAAAGAAGTGGATGACCTCAGAGCTCTTGGCCTATGAAGGCAGTCCAATTCCCAGTGGTCTCCTTGGCAGTTGGGATACAGCCCTTGGTGCCCATACTGATCGTCCTAAGTGAGGATCCTCCAGGGTTGGTATACAAGCCTCCTCCTGTAAGAGGCTGTGTTCTTACAGCTAGGCCCAAGGACTGGGGAGAGGTGACCTGGGCCCCACTGGACCCACCCAGGACCAGGGCTCATGAGCCCAGCACCAACCACATGGGCAAGCCAAAAGACCTGGGCCAGGTGACTAGGACCCTGCCAGATCCCCCACTCCCAGGGCTCACAAGCCTAGCCCCCACCTAGCAAGCGGGTTCAAGGACCTGAGCCAGGCAACCCAAGCCCAGACAAATCCCCAGCCCCTGAGGCTACGAACCTGGCATCTACCATGCAGGCAGGCCAAGAGACTCAGGCAAGGTGATTTGAGCCCCACAGCTCCCTTTGCCCTAGGGGCTCATGAACCTAGCACCCACCTAGCAGTTGGGCCATAAGACCCAGGACAGTCGACCTGAGCCCCACCAGATTCCCCACCCCCAGGCTCACAGACCCGGCACCCACAACACTTGTATGCACAGGGACCCAGGCCAAGAGACCTGGGCCCTGGCAGACCCCAGCCCCTGGAGCTTACAAACCCAGCACCCACCATAAAGGTGAACCTAAAGACCCAGGCCAGGAGACCCACCTGCTGCTGGATTCCCCCACACACAGGGCTCACAAACCTGGCACCCACTATGCAAGTAAGCCTATTGACCTGGCCCAGGTGATCTGGGCCCTCCTGGGTCCCAGCCCCCAGGACTCACAGACCTGGCATCTACTGATGCCCAGCTTGCATGGTTCACCTGAGCTCAGCATCCATCATCATGTTTCACAGCCTGGCTCAGTCCAACCTATGCCCAGTTCCAGTTTTTGCTGGTGGGTGCTACAGCCTAGCCTAGCCCAGTCAGATCCCCGACCTGGATCTAGTGTGAACGGTGTTTCAGGCCAACCTGGCCTTCCTGCACCCCATCCTGGTTCTCAGATCTGCCATTGGATGTTGTGAACTGGCCAAGCCTGGTCTATCTCCAGACCTGACCCACATGTATGGCTGGTGGGTACAGTAACCTGGCATAGTCTGGGCTAATTCTTGCCTTGGTTCTTGTGCTCACCTGCAGGGACTGCATTCCAACAAAGGAGTTTCCCAAACTCCTCTGTTGGGTCTCCTCCCAGGGGCAGATTTGATGCATACTGGTAGGCCCTGACCCAGGTTGATTTTGTCCACTTCTTGTTCTAGCAGGAACAGTGGTGTTGCTCAACTCGTCTATACCCATTCTGGTTCTTACTGTTGAATGTTACAACCCAGCCATACCTGGTCCATGCCCAGACACAACTTTCACATGATTCAGCAGGAGTCAAGATCTAGTCCAGCCCGTTCTACACCAATCCTGCCTGGCTCTCACAAGTACCAGTGGGTGCTGGAGTCTAGCCCAGCCTGTCGATCCCCAGACCCAATCCATACCCATGCTGAGGGAAGCTATAGCCATGTCCAGCCCAGACTGCTGCCACCATTCTGGCTTTCATGCTCACCAGTGGGAACCTACAACTCAGCCAGTATATCCCTTTAGCTCCCCAGTCAGGCCTGTTCTTATCTGCAGTTCATGAGCATGCCAGCAGAAATTGCGGTTCCATAGGGGCGAGCCTATGTACAGGGATGTATCCCCCCTACAGATTATGCTACCAGACCTAATTCTGTTATATGCTGGTTATTGTCATGGCCCATCTTAACATCACCCATCCCCTGTTCCAACTCTCACTAGTGGGTACAGTGATCTAGCCCTGCCAAGTAGTCCCCCAGCCCCAGCTCCAATGTGTGCCAATGAATAGTGTTCAGTGATGGTTGATACTAACTACCCCAGCTCAGGACTCCCACATGTGCTGGCACTTTGATCTGACCCTTAAAGTTCCTCCTGTCCCCCCTCCAACCTATTTGGTCACAGTTCCTCTCTTGTCCACGTGTACAATGGCTTTAACTATGGAAGTCCCTCAGTAGCAATTAAGAGGTGCCTGTCTCAAAATAGTCACTGGGTTCCCAATCAGCTTTCAAGACCACGTTTAAAACTAATGAGGATAGTGACAGCCTCCTGTAGTTAGGGATTCTGGTCTACAGTAGTTATGATAGCTGCTGGACCTTCCTACTTACCGTTTCCAAGTCAGGTCAAGTTCCCCACCAAAGCAAACAGGGTTAGGAGTAGGTTCATTCCCTTACTGAAATCTTCTCTCAATCAGTTTCCTAGTGATGCAGTCTTTGCTTTGTAGTTGTGACTTTCTCTGTGTCAGGGGTGAGTATAGGATCTCTGTTCAGCCATCTCAGATTTCATTTCTATTTCAGAAGCCTTTGAGATAGTCCCTTCTATCGCGGTTCATCAGACCTTAGATGTGAACATAGATTTCAACGATCTTCCAGGGAAAACCTTTTCAGAAAAGAGTCCCAGGGAGCCCTGCCCACCCAGAATCAGCTTTGGATTGTGACTTGCTGACAAAGTACCCAAAGGCTGCGACAGATAGGTTACAGGTGGGCCCAGTTGAGTCCTGGCAGCCTCCACTAGGATTTCCCAGAAAAGTCTGGAAAATCAAATGGAATTGTGTCATAGAGTTGGAGCTCCTGTACAAAGCAATGACGATGGAGCTGGAGGAGTGAAGCACAGTGGAGACCCTCAGAAGGTAGAAATATCAAGGTGAGATGCCTACTAAGGTGCTGAGGAAAGTTGCAAGGAGCGTGCCAGGAAAGCCTGCAAAAGCTGCAAGTGCAACTGTACAGACGCAGAGAACAGCCATGTGGACAAAATCCAAAAGAGCCATGAGGGCATGGAGGCCTCCAGCTTCATCTCAAAAGGTGCTCTGAAGAGAGGCAGCACCACGGCATAGTAGACTAAGCCTCTGCCTGTGGTGCCAGCATCCCATATGGGCACAGATTTATATCCCAGCTGCTTCAATTCAGATCCAATTCCAAGCTAATGTCCTGGGAAAACAGTAGAAGATGGCTCAGGTCCTGGACCCCTGCACCTATACGGGAGACCCACAACAAGCTGCTGACTTCCTAGCTTCAGATTGCCTCAGCTCCAGCTCAAAATGTGTGAGTTGTGTTGGGGGCACTAACCATTTCCTGCCCTGTGATTGGTCCTTTGCCCTGATTGGTGTGCCTTGGTTATCTTTAAGTTGATTGGTCAGGTTTGACAGATAAGCGGGGGGCTTGGCGGGGGAGGGGCTTTAGCGAACGGTCATAACGGTCATAATGGTCACAACGGAAGGTCGGAATAAAGTGCCTTGGAGACTCTCTCAAGTGTCCAGTGATTTCTTCCGCGGGACGGGAGGACCCCAATAAGTTGGGCTTGACTTTCTAGAGGTTGAGTCTCAGATTAGACTTTAGGCTTTGAGTCCACGCTGGACTGAGTTAAGACCTTGAGGAATGTAAAGAATGTATGTTGTGTGTGAGAAAAACATGTGTTCTGAAGAGTCGTGACTGGGAAATTATTGTTTCCACAGATTTAGCTCTCCAAACTCATTCACATGCATAAACCTCAAAGTCTACATTTGATAGTTGGTGTTAACATTTCTAGTTGACGAGTGGAGATTTAGTCAAGATACCTGGTGGGTAGGACTAGTAGGTCTTTAGATCGTCAGAGACTCAACCTCAGAATGTGGTTCTCACAAGAGGGTTTGTTAGTTTAGCACGTGTCCCTGCTCCCCTCACTACCTCTTGGCTCTCCGTGTGACTCTCTGTCCTCACGCAGTTGGCCACTTTCCATTCTCTAAAACTGAACTGAATAAACCTTTTCCCTTCCTGAATAGTTTCTGTAATACATTTTAAACAAAATAATGGAAAGCTGGACTAATACATTGTGGTGAAAAAAAAATGTTTACAATGTTTTTAGCTCAAAGCCATGATTGAAATTAAGAATGTCTTCCATTATAAACACAGAATAAATTTAGAACATTAAATTAGCCTTGCTATGGATTGGATGATGTTTCCCTCATGAGTTCAACCTAAAGTTGCAACACAAATTATCACAGGTGAATCTCAGATGGCACAAAAGCCAATCAGAGGACACTTGACATTTTCTGAATCACTAGTTACATCAACTACTTTCTATTCTGTTAAACATACCAGCAGAGAAGCAAGAACCATCTGCCCACACAAACTTGCAGGTATATTTTCAAATCCAAGCTATAGCTCAGCATCATTTTTCGTATCTCAATGACACAACTGTTAAGCAAATTATTTTTGCATGTGTAGTAATATTTTTGCTTTATTTTTCATTGATGTATAATAACTATACATACTTAAGAAATACAGTTTTAAAACACTTATGCACTGTGCAATGACAAAAACAAACTAATGTGCACATCAATTACACCAAACATTTGTCACTTTATCAGGGTGAGAATGTCCATATTCCTCTCTTATAGCTAGTTCTAAACAAAGTCTTACTGTTAAGTATAGTCACCCTATTGTGTAACAGAACACCAGAACTTGTTCATCCTGTCCATCTAACTTTAAACTGACAGCCAACCTCTATCCATCCCACTTTCCCTCTACACTTCCCATCACTAGTAACCACTGTTCTAGTCCTTGCTTCTGTAAAAACCATTAATTTAGAGTCTACGTGTGAGTAAACTCATAGGGCATTTGTTTTTCTGCACCTGTCTTATCTTACTTAACCTCTGAGTTCATTAACAATGACATGTTGCCTTTTGTTGTGGTTGAATACTATTCCGTTGTGCATATATGCTACATTATCTGTATCCACTCGTTTGCTGATGGACACTTATGTTTCTGGTTGTAGTTAGCTCTTCAATTAACGCGGAAATTTCTTAGACACACTGATTATATCCTCTGGATATATACTCAGGAGTAGGATTACTGGATCATACAGTGATTCTGTTTTTAATTTTTTAAGGAACTTCCATACACAATAGCTGTATAATTTACAGTCACTCCAACGGTCGAAAAAAGTTCTACATTCTTGCTAACATGGGTTATTGTTTGTCTTTTCAAAGGCGTTCATTTTTATTGGAATTAGGTGATATTTTATGGTGGATTTGATTTAAACTTCCCTGAAAATTAGTGATAGAGGGCGTTTTTGTAGACTTATTAGCTGATTTGTGTCCCTGTTGTTAAATTTCTGTCATGATTTATCAGTGTCTCCCGTCCCGCGGAAGAAATCACCCGACACTGGAGAGAGTCTCGGAGGCGCTTTATTCAGACCTTTCGTTGAAACCGTTATGTCTGTTAATTCCGTTATGCAGCAGCCCCTCCCCCGCCAAGCCCACAGCTTATATGTCAATCCTGTCCAATCAGTTTAAAGATCACCAAGGCATACCAATCAGGGCAAAGGGCCAATCACAGGGCAGAAAATTGTCAGTGCCCCCAACAATGATTGTTTGCCAATTTCAAATCAGATTAGTTCAGAGTTTGTACTACGGAATTGTGAAAGCCAAGGAATCAAGATGGCAGAATAGGGTAAGGACACGTTTAAACAGACAGGGAAATACTAGCCAATGTAAAGCAGAGAGGGCACATTCCAGGAAATAGGAGAGGACAGAACAGTAGCAGAGGGGTACCCAGAGACTGACAGACACAGGAAAGCAGTGAAAACAGCAGGATGGTGCTGCAGTAACTGATACTCCAGCAAACATTCAGCAAACAGTGATCTGAATGGCACCAGCAGCCAGAACTCCACCAGCAACAAGTTGGAATGGAGCCTTCACCAGGAGCTCAAAAGGTGAACCCAAAGAACTGCCCATCCTGCTGCTCTATTTGTTTTGACCAGGAGCAGAGCAGCAGGTCCTAGATGGGCAGTGCAGGAGCAGGGTGGATTTCATAGCCCAGTCTGCCTCCTAGAGCTGAACTAGGCACCATTTTGTTTAAGGAAGCAAGGGGTATGGGACAGGACTGCGCATGCACGGAGCTGGGAGTGAACTCATTTCTGGCTCAGAATTGTGAGAGTCACTTACATATTTTGCCTACTAACCCCTTCTCATACTGATCTGCAAATGTCTTCTTCAGTTCTGTATGTTGACCCTTCACTCTCAATAGTCTACAGAAGCTATTTATACATTAAGATTACCATCTATTTTTTTCTATTTCCCAGGATGACTTTGGGGTCATATTCCAAAATAATCTTTACATAGTTAAACATCAAGAAGCATTTTTTCTTTGTTTTCTTCCAATAGTTTCATAGTCATACATGTTAAATTTCATTGCTTTATCCACTTTGAATTGATTTTTTGTATGATGACAGTTGGGGTTAGCTTCATTCATCTGCACATGGATCTCCACTTTCTCCAGCACCATTTATTAAATACACTGTTCTTTCTCCTAGAGTCTGTTCTTGGCAGCTTCCTAGATCAGTTGGTTGTTGATGGCTGGATTTATTTATGGGTTATTTGTTCTGTTTTATTGATCTATGTGCCTGTTTTATGCCAGCACCATATTGTTTTGCAATTAAAGAGCTTCCAGTAACTTAATATCAAAAAAACAGCCCAGGGGCAGGCACAAAGCCCTACAGTTAAACCATCATTTGTTTACACCTCATGTCAGTGTGTCTGGGTTTAAGTCCTAACTCTCCTTCCAATTATGGTTTCCTGGAACAGCAGCAGGTGATGGCTGAGTAGTAGATTCCCTGCCACTTCTATGGGAAACCTAGATGAAGTTCCTTATCCCTGGCTTCAGTATGAAATAGCCTCCGCCATGGCAGGCATTGTGAGCTATCTCAGGGGAGGAAGTGCTCTCTCTCTCCCCTTCTTTTTCTCTCTCAGCCTCTCAAATAAAATTGTTCAAATGACAGAATAGTCTAACTCTATAAATTACTTCCAAGCAATGCACATGCTCATAAATCAATATAATTAATATAAATATTTAGAACCACCCACCCATGTAAAATGTGGAGCTTAAATATGTACAATCTCATTATAAATCATTATCAATACATGAAAATTTATAAATAATTTTAATGATTGGTGACACTGAACTTCAATTAAAGAAAATATCAAAATACAAATAATTTCATTCTTCTAATAGATTTATACTTTCAAATCTTGTATTGATTATTATTCTCAATCCCAGTACAAAAAAGGTGGAAAATGTTTTTTTCTTGTTGTGTAGTATCCACATAATACCTTTAGTTTTGCTTCTTGGGCTCCAACATCTAAACTATTTCCCATTTTAAGGATATTTTCTGTTCCTTATAGAAAAGGATTTAGAGCCATGACATTTGAAGTTTGAACTTCGAACCTCTGCCTTCAGAACAAAATGGTCATTATTGTTGCACAAGAGGTTACTATAAAACTAAGAAATTAGAACTTCCACCTGCAGGATAAAGTCCAAGTTGTCTATTTTTTGAAAAATATCCCCTTCTTATGCATCCTCTCTACACCATAATTTATAGAAACTGCCCAGTTATTCCATGTTCCTACACTCCTGAATTAATAGTTGTATATTTAATATATACCTGTAATTTCATTTTTTCCAATGGATAATCCTATTCATCCCTTCTTTAACTTTTGAGGATCTACCCATGCTCCAAGACCTGCTGGAAATCTTATCTCTGCAGTTAAGGTTTTTTATGTATTCAACTCAGTAGTCTGCAACACCACCTCATCAACTTCTCCAAAGAATATTATGCTTCCTCCACACATAACACTTAAGATTTTAACTTTTTCACATTCAATAAAGTGCAAGTCCAATAGGGGCATATCTGTATAGCTTGTGTTTCTAGCAATTGCACAGATGATGTTCTCAAATTATAAAATAAAAGACAAATGATATACATTGCCTTACTGAAGAACTATTAATACCCCTAGTCCTCTCTCCTTTCTCCAACTCCTTTCCCCCAATTTCCAAAAACCTAAAGTAATTCCAAACTTCTAATTAGATCCCGATTGAGGTAAATCTTCAGTTACCACAATTAATATTTTACACTGAACATTCCACCTTGCTTTAATTTAACTCAGGGTGCTTTTAACCAGGTCTTTTAAGCATACAGACTTTTAAGAACTACAAACTTTTCCTCTAGTCTATAAGAAAACCATACAGTATTCAAAGATTAGTCAAAATGTCTGTTTGGGAGGAAATGACTATAGAATTCAGAGTACTCATAAATATGTATTAGTGTATTTAGTTCATTCAACTTCTAGTCTTGTAATGCTCCTCTGAGGTCAGAAATACTTTCACAGAAAGTGTTTGAGGGGTGTGTCTGTAGACTGTTGGAAGTCACTTTTTAAATAATTATATCTGCAAGTATATTTTAAATTGTGTCTGCTTAAACAACAAAATGTAGAAACAACTAGCACTACTCGATAAGGTGCTAAGTAGGAGAGCATTAAGAACTAAGTTGTACCAGGATCAACACTAACCTTGTAGTTCTGTGGCAAAGAACTACTTCCTGTTTCCAAGGATCACCTGCTCAACCCCCATAGCCTTTGGGGAGCTCTTGAATCAATCTAGAAGCTTAGGGAAACTTCAGATGGTCTTCTTCTTCACTCAGTCTTGTGATGGCCAGTCCTATTCTGTTGGAAAGCTTCACTGAATCCTCCCTTGCTCATTGTGCCAAGCATGTATCCTTAACTGTGACACTCCACGCTAATGGCACCAAGATGCTGATATCAAAAGCCCTCGTGTGGATGTCCGTCACACTGGGCACATATCTGAAGCTTCACAAGTATCTTCTCTTCTTGCAGTGGAAACTCCTTCTACAAACAGTAGTGACACTAATTAAGTAAGAAACTACATTAGCTCAATGACAAACTCTGGACTGAGATATGGATTTATTTAATTTACCCAGAAGACTAGAATCTGCCTACATTAAGAACAACATTGCTGAGCCAGTGTTGTGGCATAGTAGGTAAAGTCTGCTATCTGTGATGACAGTAGTCCATACAGGCACCACTTAGAGTCCCAGCTGCTCTACTTCTGATCCAGCTCCTGATAATGTGATGGGAAATCAGAGCAAGATGGCTCAAGTGCTTGGGTTCCTGACTCCCACAAAGGAGACCCTGGGGAAGCTCCCAGCTCCAAGGTTTAGCCCGGCCCATCCCTGGAATTGTGACCATCTAGGATCTAGGGAGTGAATCAATGGATGGAAGAATCTGTCTCTCTCCGTCTCTCTCTCTCTTTCTCTCTCTGTATGTATGTCTGTCTCTTTCTGTCTCTCTTTCTCTCTGACTCAGTTTCTCGGTCTCTCTCCCTCTTTACCCCCTTCCTTCCCTCCTCTGTGGCTCTGCCTTACAAATAAATAGATAAGTATTTTTTAAATTAAGAACAATTGTGCTAAATGAATAACATAATGTTAAATGACGATGTGTCGGGAATCTTAGTATTATCTATAGGGATTAGTGCCCATCCTAATCCAGTGTGAAATTCCTCTTCACTTTACAACATCTACAAAGACCCTCTCTAAATAAGATCATTATCACAGATATCTACGTTTAGAACATCAATATTCTCTTTGGTAGGCAACATTCAACCCATAGAACTTCATAGCTGACAATCTTATAAATTATATTAAAGACATTAGGGTACTTAAGAAGTTATAAAAAGCTTTACACATTTATTTGAAAGACAGAATTAAAATCGAGAGAGACAGCACTCTCCCATCCACTGGTTTGCTTCCTAAATGGCCACAGTAGTCAGGGTTGGGCCATATCAGTCAGGAGCCAGGATCTCTTACCAGAGTCCCTTAACCTGTTCTCAATTTTCTACTGTCCACCAGGGATGTAACATTCACATTCAGTCTTGAATCAGGGTAACTCATGCTGAGGATAGTCTGGGTCCCATTCCGCTAGGAGCCTGGGGAACAGGGTAGTGGTCGGGGTCACTGACTCTTGATCCTTCGTTAGCTGTGAGCTTGGCTTCTCAGTCCATTCTTTGGTTTCCCTGGGCCATGGCAGTGTCCCCCTTTTTATGGTCTTGACAGCTGTAACAGCCACTCCTTTGGGTTCCTACACAGCTCAAGGATTTCTACTCCATATCTAATGTCATTTCTCTCTGAGTTGACTAGTCCTTTTTCTTTAAATAAGGCCCCCTAAACAGAGAGAGTGGTGAAGACATACCTGGAGTTGGCATGTGTGTTGACACAGATTCCTGCCACTAGTTGGAGAACTTGGATCAGCACCATCAATTTCACTTTTTGTGCTGAGGTTCCTGAAGACGGGGATTTGGCCTCAATGGTAGAATATAGGGTCACTAGAGTGTGCTGTGAGATATTTTACTTTGATGACACTACCACCATCTGGATCTTTGAGGGGCTGATCTATCAAGTCTATTCAGCTATAGAAACCTCAGCTGGGCTGGTGCAGAAGTTATAGCATGTTAATCCTCCACCTATGGTACTGGCATCCCTTATGGACACCTGTTCATGTCACTGCTGCTCCACTTCCCATCCAGCGTCCTGTTTGTGGCCTGAGAAAGCAGTGGAGGGTGGCCCAAATCCTTGGGACCCTGCACCCGTGAAAGAAGCTCCTGGCTCTTGGCTCCTGGTTCCAGCCTTTGTGGCCATTTGGAGGGCACACCAATAGATGAAAGAATTTTCTCTCCCTCTCTCCCTTCCTTTTTCTCTCTCTCTCTCTCTTCCTTGCTCTCTTTTCTCTCTGTCACCTTCTCTCTATATAAATCTGACTTTCAAATAAAAAATAAATAAATCTTAGGGTTAGCTTTAGAGCTGGTGGTTAGGACTAGGGGTTAGGCTTAGGAATTAATCTTTAAAGTAAATAAACAGAAAACAAATAAATTTTTAAAATAACAAAAAACCTCATCCATGATTTCTATGCAGTCGTGCCTGGCATGCCTGACCCAAGAGCTATAGAGTTGATGAGTTTGGAGTTCTCTCATAGCATTTCCCAATATTTGACCATTCAGGCATTAGTTAGCCAATATTGCCCTTCATAGTCCATTAGGGTCAGGACTGAGTTGTGGCACTCAGACCATTAGCCCTGCCCTCTAGTAAATTTGGCAGTCTGTCACACTAGGAGGTCTGTGGCAGCAAGGACTTGGAGACAAGATGGCAAGCCAAGAGAGACTTAGAGAGACATGCTACCTCCAAGTCCCAAGACCCTTGAGGACCATCACTCCCTGATGTTAATTCCTTGGAGGCAACAATAAAACTGTTTTTGTTCTTTTTTAAAAAAGAAGTCCCAAGACCCCAGCATTTGGGTTAGTACCCCAAGCATGGTGCCAAAACACCGATACATGTACAGGAAGGAACACTTAGTTATGGCAGGAGTCCCGGAGCTGGGCATTCCTGAGTGCTTCCTTAATCTGGTAAAGGCCTTTTCTTGTGCCTGTTCCCACAATGGGCGCTCTCTACCTGGTGGCTTTGTAAATGACTTTGGCCAAAATGGATAAATTGGGTAGCCAGATCTTGCAGAAGCCAGTAGGAATCCCAAGAAATCCCCGAGCCAGGCATCAGGTTGGGGCAGCTGAGATTGAGAAGCCTGTTTTGGGACAGATGAAAACCATGATATTTGACTTTTTTCCTGACAGATTTTAGCTTTTTTTCTTAAGACTTTGGTGCCAGTCTCCCAAAGGAGAATGAGGAGCAGCCATGTCCCTCCCACACAAACCTCTCATGTCTGTCCAGCCAGTAGCAGGTTATCCACATACTGGAGTAGCACATAAGCATGAAAGCCCACTGGAAAGCTTGTTTAAATCAGAAGCTAGCACACTTCCAAAATTAGCTGGACAGTTTTGGGATCTCTGAAGCAGATTAGTCCAAGTAAATCAGTTCTTGTCTTCAGTCTCAAATTTTGCCCACTAAACAGCAAAGATTGGTTGCCTTGAAGGGACCAGAAAAATACAGAATAAGGCATGCTCGGGTCCAGACATGTAAATAAGGCAGCCTCGGTGGGGATGGGACCCAGGAGAGTGTAGGGATTAGGGACAACTGGTTGCAGGATGTCAGTAGCATGTCCCCAGGCCATAAGCTAAAAGATGACTGGCAGGGTCAGAGGACTCCATATTTCAGATTCTCTTCCCAATTGGGCCTTGCAATTGTCCCTGAAATACCATCTCAGGTCTATTGATTTTGACCCTGGTTTCTGCCACTACTGAGAATATGTCTCTGGCCAGTCCAAAAGGGTCATGCTCATTCCATACTCCAGGCACCTTAAAGGAATGCTCAAGTCTCTGTTGTCAAGAGGCTGTAGAGGCTCCACTCTCCTCATTGGGAAACCATGAGAGTCATGATTTTTTCATCTGGTTTTCCCAGCATCAGGAACACTTTGCCATAGGAGTTGAAGTTACCTGGGCCTAGGGTTTCCCAAGAGGTCCAACCCATTAAAACCACAGGACAGTCAGGAAGGTATAAACATTTGTGAGGGACTTCACAACTGCCTAAATTGCATGCAAAAGTTGAGTCACCACTGAGGGCCCTGCTCCCGTGTCCACCATCAAGTCAATGGACCGTGGGCTCCTGGGGACCTAGCAAAATGGAGTCCAGTTAGTCTTCCTCACAAGTTCTCCTTGGTGGCTAGGCTTGTCGTCTACCCTAGGGCCTTGAACAGTTGCCAGTTGGGTTGATAATATCCCTGATCATTTGTCCTCTCCCTCAGAGCCAGGGATTTGAGTGATATTTTCCTAGCTGTTGAGGGCAGTCATTCTCCTAGTGACCTTTCTGATGATTTCATCCCAGTCTGACCTCCAATGCCACTGTCCCTCTGGCCGGCTGTTCCTTTGGCCCTGTCCTAGAGAATCTCTTTGGGAGTGTGCTGAGCATCCCACTAGGACTGCAGTGATCAGATCCCTTCTTATGTCATTTTTTGATCAGCTTCCTGATGGGTTTTCTGACCTGCTAGACAAATACTTTGGTGGTGACCTCCAGTAGCTGGCTTACCTTCATTCCAGCCAAGCCCTCTAGTTTGTTTTTCATCAGAGGGATCTTCCATCCACTGGTTCACATCCCCAGTTGGCCAGTACAGCCAGAACTGGGCCAGTTCAAAGCCAGAAGTCTGTAGATTCCTCAGGGTTTCCCACATGGGTGCAGGGGTTCAAGCACTTGAGCCATCCTTTGCTGCTTTCCCAAGCCATAAGCAGGGAGCTGGATGGGAAGTGGAGCAATAGAACATGAACTAGCCCTGATATGGACTGCTGGTACCATAAACAGAGAATTAGCCTGCAATGCCACCATGCTTGCCAGGCCAAACGAGTTTTTAGCCAGGGTGACTGAGAAAGGACTGTCTTGCCAGCAGTCAATGAAAGGAGATTGCTCAGAGTAATCAAGGTTCCCCACGATCACTCAAAACACCTTGCTAACTAGTTCTTTATCTGGTGACCCCATATAAGAACCAAAGTTTTCCAGGATCCAGCTTAATACCCTAAATTTCTTTTTTTTTTATTACATTGCTGCATTGCCACAGTTCAAGTTCAGTTGGAATACCCTAAATTTCTTAAGTGTCCCTTTCTGAAGTGGTTTACTATGCACTACAGAAGAGCAGGCTTATTCTTTGGCCACCCATTTTCTCCTACTCAAAGATGATAATCAAACACAAAGAGGGTAAGGAAGGAAATGAGAGATTGTTTTGTCCACCCCTGGCTATTCTCCCCACAGAGACAGTTCAAGCATCTCTTGGTATTGGCAAGCCTGTATAAACACCTGACCAAGACCAGCATGGGCCTTCCCTAAACCATATAGAAATCACCAGACACCTTTGGACCGGAACTCCATACTCACCTTGGGCTCTGGTTAAGCTGGAACTCAGTCTCGGCCCATCTCATTCAGTCATTATCCCTTTCACTCCAATGATGCTTCCAACCCAGTGCCCAGTGCCTTAGGAATGCAGTTTCTTCTCTTACATGACCATTCAGACAAATGTGCAAGGTGATCGGGCTCCCTCTCTGCCTCTTCAGAGAAAGGTTACCAAGACACATCCAGATTCTTTGTATCTGGTAACCCATGCTCCCTTGCTTGGTTCCTGCACTCACCAGCTTCCATCCGGGATCCTCACCTCAGCATACTGGGAAGGTTAGTCCCCTACAGACCAATCTGTTGATGCCAGGCAAAGTCTCCTCTCCCTGTGTCCCAGGGATCATACTCTGGGAACAAGAGGGGTAAAATGCCCCTCCTAATCATGAACCCAAGCCCCCAGATATGTGGTCTGATACATGAACACCAGGCTTTTAGCAGGAATCAGCATCTATTCATTCATGCTCCATGGATTCCCATGCAAAGGCTGAACCCCAAACTCAGCAGAGCATTGTTTTTCACCCTTCTACTGGTTCCCCTTAACAGTTTAGTGTCTTCTCTCCACATGCATAGTAAACTGTGCATTGACTGAGTCATCTAGCACTGTAGCCTTGTGCATGGGTAAGGAGATACTGAAACTGTCACATAGCCCCTTCCAATGTTCTGAGAACACTAACAGCAAGTCCAGCAGCTGGGGCTAGTGCTTCATACTACAGCAGAAATTGCTACATCCTGGCACTTGAGGAGCCACTGCACACCCCCCAACACACACACACACACACACACACACTCACATGCACACACACACACACACACTAGAAGATCAGATGAATGGAATCGTCACTGACACTCACTGTACCACCAGTGAATACCTTGGCATGCTGGTATTTGGTCCCTTGAGCTGACAAAATCACTCATCATGTCAATGTCATTTTGTCTTGGGGAAAGTCCAATGGAAGGAAAATTTAGCCAAATAAAAATTTTATGTAAAGAAACCTAAATACAGACTACCTAGGAAGTCAGTCACTAAGTTAATTTCTTAAGGTTGTTTCTTACCTGTTTAAAAAATGAACCCCTGGTCTCAGATGTGTTCCACCTAGAAACACCTCAGAATCACCACCATGCAATCTAGTCTATTCCAATTGCTCTTCTGCTTGCTGCTCTTCTAGCACCTCATATTTTGGTGTCACAGTTTGAACACTTAGGAAAGTATACTAATAATGAAGTTAGAATAGATTTGCTTGGTGCATGTGATCTATGACTGGGAATTGGCCCGGTTGGGGAGCTAAGGAGACAACCCTAGCTGAGTTGAGGTTCCCACCAAGAGGCGTGTGACCTGGAATGAGGGCTGCGTTTTGAACGGGAAATGGTTGTAGTCTCCCTTGGCATAAGTGTGGACTGGGATTGGATGCACTGAGCCGTGCCAGACTCTAACACCCTCTGGTGTCCTGGAGGACTAGCAGATGAGCATTGGACTAGGATAGGTCTCAAGCCCTACTGAGCCATGTGTGAGCCATATGTGGGTATGGATGAGCCATGGCTGGGCTGAAACATCCAACAGCAAGGACCAGTTTGGGTTGAAGGCCAGTCAGGAAAAGCCATAGTTCCTGCTATGACAGGAGGTGAACTGAGGAGGGCTGGCTCATGGACCCACTGGTATGCACAAAGTCTGGCATTGGGAGAGGTTCTGATGGAGGAGCCTGGGCAACTTCTCTGGCAGAACACAGACCTGACAGGTATGCACAAGAAATATGATAGGAAACAGCCCAGAATAGGCCATGGAAAGTTACCCACTGGCATACAATTGGCAGGGGTCAGGGGAAGAACAGGCTGAATCTGTTCACGTCATCCACTGGCAAATCCAAGAACCAGAACAGTGTGGGTCAAGCCAGGTTTGGTGGCAACAAAGACTAGTGCACAATACGGAATGCCAAGGTGATGTTGCCTGCTCCGGATGTGACCACAGCACCCAACCAGCAAGCGTGAGAACAAGGAAGGGAGGTGATGGAGCTGGCAGGGGAATAATGAGTGGTTCCTTTGCTGAACAGCTACTCCCACTGGAGAGCGTGAGCTGGAAAGGGGCAGACCAGACTAAGCAGGGCTACAACACCTGGGCACCTCAGGTGGACTAGATCAGGAAAAAACCAGGCAGGGCTGATTATTCCTACTGGTGCAAACAAAATTAGAGTGTGTGAGGGTTGTTTGTGCTTAGCCACAGCATCAGCTGGCAGAAGCTGGCACTGGGGGCTAGTTCTGTCAAGCCAGGAACTATCTGGAGAGTGCATAATCTGGGAGTGGGAGGGGCCTGGGAGGGAAATAGTGGGCACCTCGCTCTTGGATTACCACTTCCACAGGAGGGCATAAAACTAGGACAGTGGCTGGTGTGGAATGGGGCATAGGACAGACTGGACTACTGCTACACATACTGGCAAACCAGGGTAGGGGGTCAGCCTGGTGAGGGTTATTGTGGGTCGCTCCAACTAGGCTGCAGCTCCCACTGATTTATGCGTGGGCTGAGTATGTGCTGGGCAGCACCAGGCTGGACTGCAACACCCATTGGTTCCAGTGGAAGTAGAGGCTGAAAACAGAACCAACCCAGCAGTTGCAACCACCAGCTGATCGAGGCCATGGACTGTGCCGGACCCTGTACTTGCTAGCACATACAAGAATCTGGTTTGAGAACACCTCAGACAAAGTTTCTTTGGAGATCTCCCCAATCAAAACGTTGGACTCAGAACCCTAACCAAGAAAAGAGAAAAGACAGAACAGGTCAACCAACCATCTCAGCCATATCTTGGCAGCGAAATAAGGGGCAAACAGATTCTATGATGGACTGTGTCAGTCGGTGGATTCTTCAAAGACCTCATAGTGCTTGGAGTGGCAAGATTGGCAGCAATTCATAACTGGTGAACTATCAAAACCACTTCAGCAAGAACCTCAGAGCATACCCTACATGCGGGACCTGGGGAGGGTGGGAAATTGGGTGAGCCTTTTCCCTTAATACCCCCCTTTAAACATGAAGGAAATAATATGGAAAAAAGTTTAAAAATTAAAAAAGAAAACAAGTCAATCAACCACCTCAGCTATATGTTGGCAGTGAAAAACTGGGCGAAACGAGACTTTAAGATGCACTATGTCAATCAGTGGATTCTTCAGCGACTTCATCGTGCTTGGAGTGAGAGTGGCAGCAACTCATAACTGTTGAACTATCAAAACCACTTGAGCAAGAACCTCGGAGCATGCCCCACATCCGGGACCTGGGGTGGGTGGGAGACTGGGTGGGGCTTCTCCCTTAAAATCCCCTTTTACATCAGATATATTAAGGAAACAATGCAGAACTGATTGTCTTGCCCATCTTCCTGTAGTGCTTGAAACTTTTTACCCTAATTATGTCAAGATTGTCAAAAAATAAATTTAAAAAAAAGAATAGATTTGCTTAGTTTCTAAAGCCACTTGAGAATTTACCACGACTGTATTTTTCCCCACAGAAAAGTTCTAGAAATCAATGGCATACAAGTTTCCCAAACTACATGATTTGCATTCTGTTTTAGAGTTGAGTACAATTTCAGTGTGGTTGATGAGTTCTGAAAAGAGAGCCCTAAGTTCACTTCATTAGAATTAATAACTTAAGAGGAAGGATAAAACTAGATTCCCAGCACAAGCAAAAAAAAAAACAAATCTGTGCATCAAAATACACCCTTAACACGGTGTTTTCACTGTCAGCATGATTTCTCAGCTACTACACTTGCATTTAGAGACCTAAGCCCATTTTTTCATTAAGTTATTATTCCCTCCTTTACTTGGATTAAATGCAGGCTGAAAAAGTCCTAATTTGTACAAAAAGCTATGAAATTAAATTTTATCTATGTACCTTTAAGTGTTTATAAAGCACTTTAAATTGTAGTTCACATAAATACAACTTCTGAAAGCAATTTTAACAATACCTTTTTGTTAAAATATTTTGTAACAATATTCTCCATAAATACATGCGTATTATTAAAACAAGCTTTTCTTGTTTTGAAATTTTCTTATGCACCATAAAGTATAAAAAAAAATGCATATTCCTAACCTTAAGAATTGATGCCACCTAGTGTTTAATTTCTGCAACTGCCAACATCACAAATTAAAAATTGCTATTAAAATCCAAATTCTAAAATCTACATTTGGAGGGGTTGACATATAGACATGTGTTTATGGTGTTAAAAAAAGATCACGAAAAGAATGCACATAATATCAAAGTTAGTATAGAAAAGCCACATGTTTCTTATATACAGAAGACAGGCCTATCCTTTTTCATTTGAAATGCATACGACTGTATCCTATTTCTCAAATTATATCAAAATTCCTACATGACATTAAGTTAACAATAGATTCCCCTAAGTAACTGGAATACAGATGAGGACTATACAGTCAGAAGGCTAGTCAAACTAGGGCTTAACCACTATTCATAGCTAGTAAGCAAATGGTTTATTCTAAACATTCTGGAGACCAACAAGTCAAAATACTCTAGTGGATATGCAAAAACTTGGAGACTCAACAATATACTGCTAAATGAACAATGGGTTATAGAGGAAATCAAAAAGAAACTTTTAAAACTGCTTGATAAGACATCAACACCACATATCAAAACATGTGGGACACAATTAAGCCTGTGTTAAGAGGAAAGTTCATTTCAATCAGTGCTGATGTCATGAAATAAGAAAAGCACCAAGTAAACAGACTAACCATACCTCTAAAGCAGTTAGAAAAACAACAGCAAAACAATCTTGAGATTAGCAGGAAAAGGGAGAATGAAGATGGTGGAATAGGGTAAGGACATGTCTAAACAGATGGAGAAACATTAGCCAGTGTGAAGCAAAGAGGGCACATTGCAGGAAATAGGAGAGGACAGAACAACAATGGAAGGGCACCTGAAGACTGATAGACATGGGAAAGCAGTGGACACAACGGTGTGGTGCTGCAGTGACAGATACCCCAGTGGCATTCAGCAAGTGGTGATTTGAACTGCACCAGCAGCTGGGACTCCATCAGCAACAAGGTGGGAAGGGGCATTCACCGGGAGCTCAGGACGTAAACTCAGACAAAGAACTACCCATCCTGCTGATCCGTTTGATCTAACCAGGAGCAGAGACAGGGCAGAATGTCCCAGACAGGCAGTGTGGGAACAGGGTGGATTTTACAGCCCAGTCTGCTCCCTAGAGCCAAATCAGGCACCATTTTGCCTAGAGAAACAAAAGCTATGGGACAGGACTGAGTATGCACTGGGCTGGGAGTAAACTCATTTCTGATTCAGTGAACTGCAACAATGCATCATCCTATAGGTTCCACCCAAGATAGGGCCAGGTATCCCTCAGACTTTACAGCCATTAGATCAAGAACTCTAGTAGTGGCGCATCAGGTGCATTTGGTACAGTGTGGCAAAGGCGTTAAGACTGCAGGGAAACAATGAGCTACCCATGTGCTGAGCTCAGCAAGAACTCATTGAGCTCAGAGCATTGCACTGGTCCCACCGGGAAAATAATACCAACTTTTGCATTGCACAAATCAAAATAGGTCCGTGTGGCACCCAGACCTCACATCTAACATGTTCCGGCAAGATCAACACCACCAACAACCTAGCTATATAGGACACCTAGTGTCTCCCTAAACCTGGGACCTGCTGCAACTGGAAGTGAGAGAAAGGTTGTACAGACAACAGTGCAGCCTCATCACAGAATCACAGGAGGTGGAGGGTAGTGAACCAGAAGCTGGGACTATGGAGACCATGGTGGAAATCTAACGTAAGAACCAAGACGTAGAACTAGCTGGAGAGAGTGGCACAAGTGACTGAAAACAAAGAACTGTGTACTGACCACAATAAGTAAAATCAAACTGTAGATCTTTGGGTGACACAGCTTGGAAACCTGCCCCAAGGAGAAGAACTATTCTGTAACTTTCATCATAGAGGTCTTCCACAGATTTGATTCAATTTATTCTATATATTTAAGCTTCTTCTCTTCTGTTTTAAAAGAGACTGTATTTACAGGTTCTTTCTCAACCATAGAGTTATTTGTGTACAATTCTGTGCCATTGATTTATATTCATTTATTTTGCATCCTGCTGCCCTGCCTGCCAAAGTCTCTTATTAGTTCCAATAATCTCTTGATGGAGTCTTTTGGTTCATTTATGTATAGAATTATGTCTTCTGTGAACAGGGATAATTCCACTTCCTTGTTTCCTATCTGAATTTCTTTAATTTCCTTTTCTTGTCTAATAGCTCTAGCAAGGACTTCTAGTACTATGTTGAATATCAGTGGTGAAAGTGGACATTCTTGTGTTGTATCAGATGTTAGTGGGAAAGCTTCTAGTCTTTATCCATTTAGTATGATGCCTGCACTGGTTTTTCATATATTGTTTTGATTGTGTTGTAGAATGTTCCTTCTATTTATGTCTTGCTTAGTGCTTTTAGCATGGAAGTGGTGTTGGATTTTACCAAATGCATCTACTGATTTCATCTATTGAGATGATCACATGGTTTTCATTTTTCAATTTGTTGATGTATTGTACCACATTTATTGTTTTGAGTATGTTAAAGCATCCCTGTATACCAGGGATAAATCCCACCACTGGTCCACATGAGTGATCTGTCTGGTGTGTTGTTGAATTCTGTTGGGTAATATTTTGTGGAGGATTTTTGCATCTGTGTTCATCATGGATATGTTTGTTCTCTTTTCTGTTGTGTCTATATGGCTTTGGTATTAAGGTGATGTTTGATTCATAGAGTTTGGAAGGATTGCCTCCCTTTCCATTGTTTTGAACAGCTTATGGAGAATTGGGGTACGTTCTTGACACTTTTGGTGGAATTCAGCCGTGAAGCTTTTCTTTGATGGAAGTAATTTAATTACTGATTTGATTTCCATCCTGGTTATAGGGCTATTTCAATTATTAATTGCCTCATGATTCAATTTTGATAGATTGTATGTGTCCGAACATCTATCCATTTCTTCTAGGTCTTCTGATTTGTTGGTGTGTCTGAATTAAACATTGTTATATTTCCTTTTTGTCTCTGATTGTACTGATTTGTACCCTCTCTCTTCTTTTTTGGTTATTTGGGCTAGTGGGGAATTTATTTTGTTGATTTTCTTAAAGTAGCAACAACTTGATTTGTTTAGCTTATGTATTGTTCTTTTGATCTCTAGTTGGTTTATTTTCTCCCTTATTTTGATTATTTCATTTTTCCTACTAATCTTTTTCTTCAAGTATTAATCCATTTATTTTTCATACTCATTTAAATACATAAGAAAGTAAAATTGTTCCCCAAGTACAGATAACGCTTATAAGCAGCACACAAAGAGTTCAGTTTCACAGAGTAACATTCAATAGCCTCCTTAAAAGCAATTCTAAGTGAAGTGCAGTAATTTGATACAGTTAGTGAAACACAAAATTGGTATGTTTTGAACTACAAAAGGGTTTTCCATTGTTGCACACGGTTTTAATCAAATACACATTTCACAATGGACAAGTGCATACAACTGTTAATAAAACGCTATTTCAAATGCTAATTCTGCCATAACTTTTTAAGCAATCCCATTCCTGCTACTCAAAGTATTTATTTTTAAAGCTTAAACCGATCTGAGCAAATAAATTCTTCTAAATCTTTTTTAACTTCTTTTTTATTATTATTATCATTTTATGCTACAGTTTCATAGGCTTATTATTTATTATTATTATTTTAATAATCTTTACATAGTTGATTAGGACAGAAAGGATCAAGAGTTACAGAGAAGTGGGTAAGACCATTCTCTCTCTCTCTCTTTTTTTTTCTGTATCTGGGGGAAGGAGGGAGATAAAGGGAAATGCCACACCCACTCTCCCAACTATCCCAGGGTCCCCAACTTGGGGCATGCTCTGAGTATACTGCTCAAGTGTTTTTGATAGTTCAGCCATTCTGAATTGCTGCCAATCTCGCACACACCGGTGGGTCCATGGGCCAGCCCTTCTTAGTTCACCTCCTGTCCCGGCAGGAATAGTGGCTTTACCTGACTGGCCTTCACCCAATCCAGTTTTTACTGTTGGGTGTTACAGCTCAGCCACGCCTGGTCCTTACCCAGGCACAGCTCACACATGGTTCAGTAGGGGCAGAGACCTAGCCTAGCCCATCCTAGACCTACCCTGGTTTTCACAAGCACCAGTGGGTGCTAGAGTCTAGCCCAGTCTGGTGCACCCAAGACCCAGTCCGCACTTACACTGAGGGACACTGCAGCCATGTCCAAACCAGCCAGCAGCCCCCACTCTGGCCTTCACACTCACCAGTGAGAGCCCTAACCTAGCCAGAGTAATCCCTTAGCTCCCCAACCAGGCCTATTCCCAGCCATAGATCCTATGCATACCAGTGTTTGCTCTGACCCAGCTTGGCATAGCAATGGGACTCGTTTTCACACCAGATGTTCTGAAAGACCAAGGAAATGGAGGTTAACAAATCCTCCCACTGGATTCCTTGAAATCAGGAAGTCTGTGGCGGAAGTGCTTTGAGGAGAAGAATTTAGGAAAAAAGTAGGCATGATGCAAGTCTAGGATTTTTTCAGCAAAGCCATAATGAGTCTCCTTGTTTGTTTTTCTGTCACACTCAGTCACCAAGGCAAGAGCCTTGTTACTAACTGGAGGCATGCTTTAAACCTGGGTCTTCCAAGAGATACTGGGGGCAGGACTCTGGACCTCAAGTCCATCCCACATCAGAGAATATAATGGACACAGGCCATGTCCCACCAGCCTCTAGATCTGATCTGCAACTGCATCATAAATGAGCTTGCATAGCTTTTATGGGTGTGCCAGACATGTACAGGAACCCTGGAGCTCCCGTCCATGTGGGGAATTTTTTAAGATTTTTTTCTGTTTTTTTTTTTTTATTTTGCTCTGGGTTTTCCCCTTCCTCCTTCTCAAATCCTCTCCCCTCACTGATTTTCCCTGTATTATTGCAGTAGTGTAGTCCTTCATAAACAGCCACATGCCCATCATTCTGCTACTTACATTGTAGGTATGGACAATGGCAGAGAAACAGTGTCCTATTGTCAAAATACATCTTCGAGTGTCTGTGGAAGTTCATCTTTGGTTTGGAAGTAGAGATACATAATGCATTGCATCTTCACAACTGGTTATGATGGTTTCTATTACACAGTTACTATACTTCCCCTTAAATGAAAATCTATAAACCAAAATCAATAACAGGAACAGTAATTTTAAAAACAACAACATGAAGTTGAACAGCATGCGACCAAACCGTCAATATGTCACTGAAGAAATGAAAAATATCAAAAACCTTTCCGAGAAAATCGATGTCACTGCATGACCTATGTGTCACTGACGAATTTGGTAGGAAAAAAAAAACTTTTTTAAAGAAACAGAATTAAAAACATAACTTTCAGATCGCACGAGATGTGTCAAGAACAATATTAAAAAGAACCTTTATCATGTCTTCCCTCCATTGTACCCTGTATTTTGTAGCAAAATAGTCTGCCAAGTATAGTCTTGACTCCAACTTTCTGCTCTTTACATGGGTCATGACCCTGCTGCTATTCTGTTGTCTTGATATACTTAGAAGTTTCCTTGGGGTGTACTTTTTTCAGTTGTAGGGATGCATTCTGTCCATTTTCTTTGGTTTCTGGTGTTCTGGGGTCCATTATATCCTTCATTTGTGAGATTACAAGGGCATGTTTGTTTAATTTTTTATTTGCATTCTTACTGGAGATTATCTTATATTAGAGAGAATATATGATATTTGTCCTTTTGGGATTGACTCATTTCACTAAGCATAATGGTCTCCAATTGGAGATCATTGCAATTGGTAATATTTCACTCTTTTTAATAGTTGAGTAGTATTCCATAGAGTAGATGTACCACAGTTTCTTTATCCAGTCCTCCTTCGATGTGCATCAAGGTTGTTTCCATGTTTTTTCAATTGTTGATTGTGTTGCAATGAATAGAGGGGTGGCAAATTGTTTTGTCATGTATATATATCAGATTTTTTGGA